>NC_088335.1:25690000-26890000 GCF_036884655.1 Musa acuminata AAA Group
CTAACAATTGGTATCAGAGCCCGGTATTTCTCATTTCGGACTTACACCCGAGAGAAATGGCTCTTCATGGCTTTCAAGAGGGCTTTTCGGTTTTTCATCCACCGTTGTTTAACGGATTGGACTACACCTATTGGAAGACCCGAATGAGGATCTTTCTTATATCTATAGATGTTGAACTTTGGAATCTTGTCGAAAACGGTTTTTCGAAGTCTTCTCTTGCAATGATCGAGTGGTCGGATTTAGAGAAGAAGCATTTTTCTTTAAACGCAAAGGCTATGAATGCCTTATTTTGCGCTTTGGACAAAAATGAGTTCAATCGGGTTTCTTTGTGCGAAACGGCTTTCGATATTTGGCGCACTCTTGAAATCACACACGAGGGAACTAGTAAAGTCAAAGACTCAAAAGTTAATATTTTACTGCATGATTTCGAGCGTTTTCAAATGAAGCCAAGCGAAACAATTGGTGACATGTACACCCGTTTTACGGATGTCGTCAATGGTTTAAGAGCTCTTGGCAAATGTTTTTTGAATTCTGAACTTGTGAACAAGATTTTGCGTTCTCTTTCTAAAAAGTGGGATTCAAAAGTAACGGCTTTACAAGAAACAAAAGATTTAAATATTTTTCCACTTGAAGAACTAATTGGTTCATTGATCACATATGAAATGACGTGCAATGCACGTGAAGAACTTGAGAACCACCTTCCAAAGAACAGGAAGGATTTGGGACATAGAACATTTGAAGACCACTCGAGCATAAGCTCAAGTGATGGTGAACTTAAACTACAAATGAAACAAAAATTAAAAAGTAAAAAGAACGGAACTACTTGCCTTGAACGCAAGAAGAAGAACAAAAATTGGGATGAATCGAGCTCCTCCAAAGACGAGGAGAAAATCAACAAAGGCGATGTGGCAAACTACGCCTTTACGCCTTTCGACACTGAGGTAATCAAAATGCCTTTAATTTACTTTGAAATTACATGATGCTTTTCATAAAGCATTTTTCTTTTTTATTTAATTTTCTTAAAAATTACATGTTTAATAATTTTATAATGAAAATACAAACAATTAGGAATCATGCTTATCGTTCTAGTAATTTTGAAAATAATCATGAAAATTGCATGTTTATGATAAACAAAATGATTTTGATTAAAAATACCTTATGAAATCATGCTATATGTGGTTGAGAAGTAATAATGTGTATCATGTTGATTTCCATTGTTATTTCTCAATTTTGAGTATATGAAATCATATTTAATTTAAAGTTATGATTAATGAGTATATATTTTTGAAATTATGTATGATGATTCTTGATATTTATGGATTATCGATTTTCATGATAATAACAGTGGCTTTAAAAAAAAAATTGATGCATGTTTTCATAAATGAAAAGGTATGCTAACATGAAATCGACCACTTAAAATGAAACACTTAAAAAGGGGGAAAATATATTATCAATGAAATCATGAATCTATTTATGTTATAAATTTTGTGAGCCATAAAAATGATTTTGATGATTTAAATTTGAAATGAGTTTTATCAAAATCATGATCTTGATTTATCAAATTGAATGAATTGAAAATGAATGATGATTTTTCTCTTGAATGATTGTGACTTGTATTCCTTGTATTCATGATATGATTTTTATGCAATTCTTTGTATTCATGAAATATTTATCTCATCACCCAATTATTTCTTTTCAATATTCCTTAAGTGATGATATGAATGCATGAGATATTCATGAATTTATTTTGATGTATGCAAATGAGAAGTTTCGATCATGTATGATAGGATGCAATGTGACAAATTAATACCATGATGATTTGAAATATTTATGATTTGGAATGATGCATATGCTTTTTATTATGATAATGTATGATGTGTATCATGAATGCTTAAAAAAAAAATCAAATAAATAAATATTTATATCATGTTAGATGGTTTTACATATTATGCATGATAAGCCATAGTGATGAGTGAAACAATGATTGAAATAATATGAATGATGATTTGGAATCATGCATATAATAATGAGTTTATATGTTTTGAAAATGTGCATGTTTTAATTTGAAAATATAATGATGCACAAATGAGATTGATACTAACCTTTGTCATGATTTAAAAATTAATGTAAAGGGTTTTTCCCTTCTTTTTGACAATGACAAAAGGGGAGATAGCTAGCTTGCACAATTCAAGAAGAAAACAAAAATTGCACTTCTCAAAAGAGAAGAAATTGCTATCTTGAACATCACCAAGAAGTGCTATCTTGCAAATCTCAAGACACACAAATGCAATCATGCAAAATTTGTAATTTTGCACATCATTAGAATTTATGATGCTTTGGTGATCATACATGTTCTAAAATGTTATAAAATTCACTAGCTTGCATGATGTAGAACTTAGCTATATTGAACATCACCAAGGAATGCTATCTTGCCTATCTCAAGAAGCAAAAAGTTAACTTGCACATCTAGCAAAACTTATATTTCAAGAAGCAAGAGTTGCTTTCTTGAACATCTCAAAATTGCTAGCTTGCGGGCCTTAAAATGTAGAAATTTTTTGCTAGCTTGTATATGGTAAACTTGCTATCATACTACCATGATGATGAGCATGCCTTATCTTCATGATTATATTTGAAAAACTATGGCAAAAATATGTCCGAATGATCAAACGTGTTAAAATTATTTTTCGGACTTTTTTTTTGATTGAATGATCAAATCACTTGATTGCCATAATGATTTTACACAATTACTTGCCATGATTACATGTTGGAAATTATGTGCTTGAATACAAAAATTTCCATGATAATAAGCATGTTTTACCTTCATGATTGTAATTGAATATCTCTAGTAAAACCATGTCCGAATGTATGAAAGTGTCAAATTTCATTTTCGGATTTTCTTGATCCTAACAATTGGATTTTCTTGATACATTATCCTCTTCCGAACTTAACAAGCATATGTCATATCAAGTTTAATTCACATCATTGATTTTTGACATATGGAATCATCTAGCAAATGCACTTATCATGTGAAAAATATTTTTCGAGAAACATATTTGATGATTCCCTCTTATAAAAGGAAGATATTTTTACATATAAGGATTTGACTCACTTACATATCTTAATCCTTGCAAAAATGAAGTGTGCTTTAATATCTTATCGATTTGAACTTCACATATGGCTTTCCTCCTTCATGTAAAAAGATAACAAATAAAAAGGAAGAAGCAATAAAAGCTATCTCCATGTCATGTTTTCCTCGAGATGTTTGCATAATTGGTATCCTATCACTCACTGTTGGAAAATGACATGAACCAACTTATGGCATCGCACTTATATTTAAAATTTGCTTATATCGTTCTCCTTGTTGTTGATGACAAAGAGGGAGAAATATATAAATTGATACTATGAGTGCCATATTTGAAGAATATGAATAGATGTTATGAATGCCATATTATGATGAGATATCAAAAGCAGCATTCATATGAATAGGTGCTATGAATGTCATATCATGTTAAGATATCAAGAACTTGAATCGTAATTTTACATGTTGATATCTTACCATTTGATGAAAGCAAACTTGCATGATGATAACAATAGATATTATGTTTTTCATGCAATGAGTTAAACTTATATCACAAACACTTGATTGTGGTACTTCTCCTTTTCGTTGATGACAAAGGGGGAGAAGTATGTTGATGACATGACATGTTATGCATAAGTTTATGATGACATGTTGCTTGGATTTTTGAATCCAAGAGTTTCTATCAATATGACATATTGATAGGGGGAGTTTGTTTAAACTCTGGGAGTTAAGGGTAACTCCGATTATGATGACATGTTGCTTAGATTTTTGAATCTAAGAGTTTCTATCAATATGACATATTGATAGGGGGAGTTTGTTTAAACTCCGGGAGTTAAGTTTAACTCCGTCATCAAGTGGTTGTCATCATCAAAAAAGGGGAGATTGTTGAATCTCGTATTTTGATGATGAAACTACTTGATATATGTTTATGATTTAATCTGCGTTTTGAGTGACGCAGGATGCTTCGATCAGGATGAGACAATTAAAGCAGGAAAATCATGTTGTGCCGGAGGAACATGTCAGAAGATTGGACGTCGGGCCGGTGGATCGGTCGACGTATCGACAGAAGGCTTCGGGTCGTGGACTCAGGCATCGGGCCAAGAAGAGCGGGTATTGTGCCAAGGATATCGGAGTTGCGGAGTCAACAGGCCGATTGGGCAATAGGCTGCAGGAAAAGACGATGCGCCGAAGAATCGGACGAAGCGTCGAGGGACCAATGACATGCCGGACAACTTGGTTAATTGCTTAGGATTAATTGTCTCGATCGAAGTTTTTGTTTTGAGTGTGTAGGATTAACTATGATGAAAGTAAGATATGCAGTAGGAGTTGCGCCGGAGTCATGACAATGACCACGTTGGGAGTTCGAGAGCTCGACGGAAGTTCGGACAGTCGTCGGAGGTTCTACGGGAACAAATCCGAGAAGTCTAGAAGCTTGCCAAAGAAGCTCGTCGGAACTTGCCAAGTGGATCGTCGCAAGTCCAGGAGTTTGCCGGAAGTCCGTAGGAGGATCACCGAGGGTTCATCGGATGATCGACGGAAGTTCGCTGGAAACTCGTCGGAAGATACGATTGACGCACCGGAGCAAGCTGCAGAAATTGTCTTAGGATCTATCGTAGTTAGCACAATGATTAAGTTGGTAATGGGAGGTGATCCCATTGGCTTAATCTTGGGGCAATTGGGCCCCTTAAAGACCCAATTTGGGCCGAATGGATCAACCCATTCGGACCCTGGTTGTTGTGGGAGGTGCAACCGCCCAAGCCAGGAGGTAGCACCGCTTGGGCTAAGTCTCCCAGGGAGACTGGGCGGTGCAACCGCCCCAGTCAGGAGGTGCAACCGCCTGGGCTCAGTCTCCGAGCGAGACTGGGCGGTGCAACCTCTCCTGACAAGAGGTGGCACCGCTTGAGCTCAAGTTTTGAGCTCTGCCAGGCGGTGCAACCGCCCCAGTCAGGAGGTGCAATCGCCTGATCCCGAAATTTCGGGAATTGATAGTTTTGAGCTCCAAATTTGAACTGGGTTGGGGCCTATAAATACCCCACCCATTCAGCACTGAAAGGTAAGAACTTACACTCGAAATCTTGATATCTTTCTGTGATTCTTAGAGCTCAAAACTATTATAAAGACCAAAAGTTCTCCTCCTTCTGTTCTTCAAAGTTCGAGTTGTAAAAAGAGGAGAGAAAACTTCTGTAAGGGTTGTCTCCTAAGCCCGTCAAAAGGAGTGAATCTGTAAAAGGGTGGTTGGCCTTCGCCTATTGAAGGAAGGCCTCTAGTTGACGTCGGTGACCTCGTCGGTGGAGGAAGCCAAAAGTGGAGTAGGTCAAGATTGACCGAACCACTCTAAATCTCGGTTTGCATTTCCTTTGAGCATTTTACCTTCACTGCAAACTTCTCAATAGCTTACTGCCTTCTGCGATTTTGCGAACGAGTTTCTAAGTTCAGAACTTTCCGAATCTGCGTTTAGACGTAAATCGGCTTTTTTCATATGATCATCATATTTCAGTTTACGTTTACGATTTGATTTCAATCATAACTGTTTACTGCCTTCTGCGATCTTACGAATAAGTTTCTAAGTTCAGAACTTTCTAAATCTGCGTTTAGACGTAAATCGGCTTTTATCGTACGAACGTCGCATTTTAGTTTGCGCTTGTTTTCTGCTTTCCATCATAAACTGCAAACTGCCTTCATAGATCTACTTTAACGTCATCTCGCTTAATCTCAAGTTAAAGTAATCTTAGAATCGGCTTTCACATTGAAATCGTTTTTATCGAACGAACGCAGCTTTCGTTTTAATCGCTGAAAAATTTCCGCTGCACTAATTCACCCCCCCCTCTTAGTGCTCTTGATCCTAACAATGTATACGTATACATACATATATATATATTGTATACGTATACATACATACATATATACATATATATATATATATATTTGTATATATGTATGTATGTATATATATATATATATGTATGTATATATATATATATATATATATATATATATATATATATATATATGTGTGTGTATATATATATATATATATATATATGTATGTATATATATGTATGTATGTATATATATATATATATATATATATATATATATATATATATGTATGTATATGTATATATGTATATATATATATATATATATACATACATATATATATATATATATATGTATGTATGGATATATATATATATATATGTATATATATATATATATGTATGTATATATATGTATATATATATATATGTATGTATATATATGTATATATATATATATGTATGTATATATACGTATATATATATACATATATATATGTATGTATATATATGTATATACATATATATACATATATGTATATACATATAAATACATATATATACATACATATATATATATATATACATATATATATGTATATATATATATATACATACATATATATATATATATATATATATATATATACATACATATATATATATATATATATATATATATATATATATATATATATATATATATATATATATATATATATATATTATCTTCGGTTGTACGAATGAATCCCTTTATGAATATTTTGCTAAAATCAAGAGTCTCAAATTTGAAATGAGTTTGATGGGAGAATTAACATTTTTCTTAGGCTTACAAATTAAGCTACTAAGCAATTACATATTTATTAGTCAAACTAAATATGCTTTAGATCTGTTGAAACGATTTAACATGGATAGCTCAAAAGCTATTAACACTACTATGAGCACCTCCACTAAGTTAGAAGTTGATGAAAGTGGAGAAAGGTTCGATTAAAAAAACCTATAGGGGTATGATAGGAAGTTTATTTTACCTCACTGCAACTAGACTAGACATTATGTTCAATATAGGACTTTGTGCTAGGTTTCAATCGAACCCTAAGATATCTCATCTCAAAGCAGTTAAAAGAATATTTAGATATCTTAAAGGTACCACAAATCTAGGATTATAGTATCCAAAATCCGAGAATTTTGAGTTAATTACTTATGCTGATACGGATTTTGCTGGGTGTAGACTAGATAGAAAAAGCACATCAGGAACATATCAATTTTTATGACATTCCATTGTTTCCTGATCATCTAAGAAATAAAACTCAATTGCTCTATCAACAACCGAAGCTGAGTATATTACAGTTAGTTCATGTTGTGCACAAGTTGTGTGGATGAAAAACACCTTAAAAGATTATAAAGTCTATTTTAAAAACATTCCCATTAAATGTGATAACACAAGTGCAATATGTTTAACAAAGAATCTCATTCAATACTCAAGAACAAAACATATTGATATTAGACATCACTTTATACGAGATCATGTCACTAATCATGATGTAATCATAGAGTTCATAGATACTAAGCATCAACTAGCTGATATTTTTACAAAACCACTATGTGAAGAACAATTTGATTTCATTAGACGAGAATTAGGAATGTTAATATGTCCGAATGCATGAACTTGTTAAGATTATTTTTTAGATTTTTTTTTAATGATCAAATCACTTAATTACCATGATGATTTTACACAATTACATGCCTTAATTACATGTTGGAAATTATGTGTTTTGGATACAAAAATTTCCATGATAATAAGCATGTTTTATCTTCATGATTGAATTTGAAAATCTATAGCAAAACCTTGTTCGAATGCATGAAAGTGTTAAATTTTATTTTCGGATCTTCTTGATCATAACAATCAGATTTTCTCGATACATTATTCTCTTTCGGACTTAATATGTCATATCAAGTTTTGGATTCACATCATTGATTTTTGACATATGGAATCAACTAGCAAATGCATCTCTCATAGACTTTTCATGTAAAAAATATCTTTCGAGAAATGGATTTGATGATTCCTTCTTATATCTTTTGAGAAATAGTTTTACATACAAGGATTTGATTCACCTATATATCTTAATCCTTGCAAGAATAAAGCGTGCTTTAATATCTTATCAATTTTAACTTCATTCGAGTAAGCTCACAAATGATTTCCTCCTTCATGCAAAAAGATAATAACAAATAAAAGGAAAAAGTAATGATAGCTATCTCCATGTCATGTTTTCCTTGAGATGTTTATATAATTGATATCCTATCACTCATTATTGAAAAATGACATAAACCTAGTTAAAATTTGTTAATATCGTTCTCCTTTTTGTTGATAACAAAGGGGGAGAAATATATGAATTGATACTATGAGTACCATATTTGAATGAGAAATATATGAATTGATGCTATGAGTGCCATATTTGAATTTAATACTATATAAATTGATGCTATGAGAGCCATATTTGAATTTGAATTATGTTAAGGTATCAAAAGCTTGCATCGAAATATATGATAAATTGGTGATAGAATTGCTATGATTGCCATATTTGCACTATGTTATTGCTATATTTGCACTATGTTATTGCCATATCATGATAAGATATTAAGAACTTGCATAGCAACTTTACTTGTTGATATCTTGCCATGCTACGATTGCTAAACACTTGAAATGTTCGCTTTACGTTAAGATATCAAAAGCTTAAATTGTAAATTTACATGTTGATATCTTATGTTGAACTGCTACCATCATTCATATTTGAAATGTAAAACTTGAGAGTGGATGTCAAGTCTTGATATCATTTTCCGTAAGATACATCATGATAGGAATCATGATGGGAGTAATTGATAACGTTAAGAGTTCTTAACTTATCAATAAGTCTATTGAATTCAAAGGCCTTGAATTCAAGAATGACTTATCTCAAGTATGACATATAGATAGGGGGAGTTAAGGTTAACTCCGTTATCAATTGATTGCCATCATCAAAAAGGGGGAGACTGTTGAATCTCAGATTTTGATGATGAAGTCAATTGTCATTTGTTATCTAATCCATATGTTGAGATAAGTGTGTAGGATTAACTACGATAAAAGAAAGACATGCAGTAGGAGTTACGCCGGAGTCAAGACTATGATCACGTTGGGAGTTCGAGAGTTCAACGAAAGTCCGGACGGTCATCGGAGATTCTGCGGGAACAAATCCGAGAAGTCCAGGAGCTTGCCAAAGAAGCTCGTCGGAACTCGCCAAGTGGATCGTCGCAAGTCCAGGAGTTTGCCAGAAGTCCGCCGGAGCATCGCCGAAGGTTCGTTAGATATTCGCTAGAAGTTCGCCGGAAGCTCGCCGGAAGAAGCGATTAACGCACCGGAGCAAGTTGCAGTAAATGTCTTAAGAAATATCATAGTTAGCATGTAGATTAAGTTAGGAATGAGAGGTGATCTCATTAACTTCATCTGGGGGCAATTGGGCCCTTGATAGACCCAAATTGGGCCGAATGGATCAACCCATTCGGACCAGAATTCCTGCTAGGCAGTGGCACCACCCAGGAGATGGTCTCCCAGGAAAGTTGGGCGATGCAACCGCCCAGGTTAGGCGGTGGCACCACCTGGGCTCAGTCTCCGAGCGAGATTGGGTGATGCAATCGCCCCAGTCAAGCGGTGGCACCGCTTGGGCTTAGTCTCCGAACGAGACTAGGTGGTGTAACCACCCCTGTCAAGCGGTGGCACCGCCCAGAGGCTTAGTCTTCGAGTTGCTAGGCAGTTGTACCGCCCCAATCAAGAGGTAGTACCGCCAGGACCCTGAAAATCCGGGAAAAGATATTTTTGAGCTCCAAATTCAAACCAGTTTGGGGCCTATATATACCCCACCCTTTCTTATATGAAAGGGCACCAAAAATCTAATCTTACTCTATGATTTTTAGAGCTCAAAAGTATTGTAAAGGATAGAAGTTCTCCTCCCTCTTTTCTTCCAAGTTTTGATCTTTCAAGAGAGGAGAGAAAAGTTTGTAAGGGTTGTCTCCTAAGCCCGTCAAAAGGAGTGAAACTGTAAAAGGGTGGTTGGCCTTCGCTTATTGAAGGAAGGCCTCTAGTGGACGTCGGTGACCTCATCGGAGGAGGAAGCCAAAAGTGGATGTAAGTCAAGATTGACCGAACCACTCTAAAATCTCGGTTTGCATTTACTTTCTGTTCTCTATCTTAACTGCAAACTGCCTCCATTGCTATACTTTAACTGCACTTCGCCTAATCTAAGTTATAGCAACTTCTGAATCGACTTTCATACTGAAATCG
Organism: Musa acuminata AAA Group; assembly: GCF_036884655.1. NCBI lineage: Eukaryota > Viridiplantae > Streptophyta > Magnoliopsida > Zingiberales > Musaceae > Musa > Musa acuminata. The sequence goes on from NC_088335.1 coordinate 25,700,211, forward strand.
CTTTTATCGTATGAACGTCGTATTTTAGTTTGCAATTACATTATATTCTCTATCTTAATTGCAAACTGCCTCTATATCTTTACTTTAACTACATCTCACTTGATCACAAGTTAAAGTGATTTCTGAATCGGTTTTCTTACCAAAATCGTTTTTATCGTACGAACGTCGTTTTAAATCGTCGAAAGTTTTTCGCTACACTAATTAACCCCCCCCCCCTCTTAGTGCTCTTGATCCTAACAAGTTAATCCTGGACATGTAAAACAAAAGTTCGATCTAGACAATTACTCTTAAGGAATTAATCAAGTTGTCCAGCATGTTATTGGTCCCTCGACGCTTCGTCCGATTCTTTGGCGCATTGTCCTCTCTTGTGGCCTATTGCCCAATCGGCCAGTTGACTCTGCAACTCCGATATCCTTGGCACAATACCCGCTCTTCTTGGCCCGATGCCTGAATCCATGGCCCGAAGCCTTCTATCGATACGTCGACCGATCCATCGGCCCGACGTCCAATCTTCTGACATATTCGTCCAGCACAACATGATTTTCCTGCTTTAATTGTCTCATCCTGATCGAAGCATCCCGCATCACTCAAAATGCAGATTAAATCATAAACACATATCAAGTGGTTTCATCATCAAAATACGAGATTCAACAATCTCCCCCTTTTTGATGATGACAACCACTTAATGACGGAGTTAACCTTAACTCCCAGAGTTTAAACAAACTCCCCCTATCAATATGCTATATTGATATAACTTTGAATTCAAGCCAAATTCAAGTCATTGCAAATATTCTGTTAGGATCGGAGCGGCATGTTAGGACTCTAGCTTGGAAAGTCCTAATTGAGAGGGACATTCATGTAAAACTGTTGGGACTCTAGCTAGGAGAGTCCTAATTGAGAGGGACATTCTGTTAGGACTCTAGCTATGAGAGTCCTAATTGAGAGGGGCATTTATGTAGGGGGTGTTTTCTTAGAGAAGAATTAGGAGTTGTAAGGGAATAGGAGTCTTGACTAGGAGTCCTATTAGGAGTTGGTTAGAAGTAAGAGTCTTAAGTAGGAGTCATATTAGGAGTTAGGGTTTAGAAGCCCTATAAATAGCCATGTATTCCTTCTCTTTTCTTAAGCAATAGATGAATCTTTTCTGCAGCCTTTGAGCAGCAACTTGGAGGGAGGAACCCCTATAGAGTTCCAAGGAGGCCGATCCCCTAAAGAGATCAACCCCAAGTTTAGAATCTGTAAGGGTTCTAACACGGCACTAAGAGGGGGGGTGAATTAGTGCAGCGGTAAAGTGTGATAAACTTTTTACGATTTAAACACTTTCGGAAACTTCGTACGATAAAAGTAACGTTTTCGTTTGAAACCGTTTCGATTGCGTTTTAACTTGAAGAGATAAGTAAGACGGAGACAAAGAAGTAGAGCATTAAAGTGCAAATGGTTTGCAGTAATGTAAATGACAATAAGTAAATGCAAACCAGAGATCACACCGATTTTACAGTGGTTCGGTTAAATGACCTACATCCACTTGCGAGGCCCCTCTTCGATGAGGCTCCCATCTTCCACTAGCAAATCTCTTGAAGGGGAAGGGTAAATACCCCTCTTACAACTTTTTACAAGCGGTTCACTCTCTTACAGATTTTCAGCAAGAAAGAAGGAGGTGAACACTAGCAAATTGAAAACATGACTAGCAAAGACTTTTCTAAGACCTTTCTCTCAAATAATTGCTGCTCAAAAACTTGTAATCTCAGTTGAGATTTGAGGGGTATTTATAGGCCTCAAAAGGATTCAAATTTGGGCTCCAAAATTTGAATTCTCTTTGGGTTCCCGATGCTGGCGGTGCCACCGCCTGTCAGTGGCGGTGCCACCGCCTGTCACTGTCAGACATTGACAATGCTGGGCGGTGCCACCGCCAGACCCTTCGGTTCAATTGTTGGGCTTCAAATTTAGCCCAAACCAAGTCTAATTTTGGGCCCAGTTGGCCCCTAACCAGGATATAGGATTATCTCTTAATCCTAATCCTAATTATAAGTGAACTACATAACAAAAAACATCCTAAGCAAGTTTTCAACCGTGAACGTCGAGTCTTATTCTGGCAAGCTTTCCGACGAATCTTTTTCCAACGGACTCCCAGCAAGCTCCCGAACTTGTGATGACTTTAACAAGTAGCTGAGCCTTCTCGGTGATCTCCGTGAACCTCCGACAATCTCTTCGGCGAACTTCCAAAAATTCCGACAGGTTCCCGATTTCTTCTCGGTTGGTTCCGGCAGCATCTCCGACGATTCTTCGGACTCTTAAACGTCCATCGAACTTGACTCCGGTATTCTTGCTTTGTGTTTTCTGGTTATTGTAGTTAATCCTGCACACTTAACTCAATAATATGGATTAGATCAATTAACCCATCAATTAATTTTATAATCAAAATCCGAGATTCAACAATCTCCCCCTTTTTGATGATGACAATCAATTGATGACGGAGTTAAACATAACTCCCCCTATCTATATGCCATATTATGAGAAGATGAAAACACTTGAATTTCATCCATTGAATTCAAGCATAAACCGATAAGTTCTAACCGTAGAACTTATCGTTATTCTCATTAAGCAATAGTAAATACAAAACCTCGATGAAAATCATTTTCAAGTCGAATGATAAGAGACAATTTTTACTACGGCAGGATATAAAGATTTTCAACATGAATTTCATGATAAAAATGTAAGGCATGCTTTCAATATGGTCAATCAATCTTGCGATATTCTCAAAGATTTTGCAAGGCATATAAGACATTCATATCACACAAGCTTTTGCAATTCATATAAGTCATGCTATTAAAATGGTACAAGTCATCACTTTTCTCCCCCTTTGTCATCAACAAAAAGGGAATGAGACTTGAAGCACATAATTTGTGATCATAACATCAGGAATTCAGCATTGATCATAAAAATTTTATCATTCAAAATTAAGTATGCTAAAATATTTACGCAGAGTTTATCTTAAAGGAAAATTCAGCATTCATCCATTTTATCAAATCTCTTCTTTCTATAAATAACAAAAATTGTAGATCTACAAGGAAGAGATAGTGATAAAAAATTTCAAGTAGTAACTCCAATAAGCCAAGATCATAATTCGAATACAAATCCATTCAAATTCAATTCGTCAACTTGAAACTCATAATCAAGCCATCAAAATCAATTTCGAGATTCACAAGATATCATAAAATCATTAATCTTGATCAGATGGGAGCGGTGTTTGACTCAAGATAGGATAAGATAATTTAACATGTCATTTAGAATCGAAAGAGAAGGATCAGATTCATCGAGGAACGGAGAGAGGATGAAAAACTTTACGGAAAAATCCATTCAAACAAGTTTATTCTTAGGGACAATTTAACATACCTAATTCCCTTCTAATGAATTCAAATTGGTCTTCATTCAAAGCTTTTATAAATATATCTGCTAATTGATGCTTTGTGTCAATGAATTCTAGAACAACATCATTGTTAAGGACATGATCGCGTATGAAATGATGCCTAACGTCGATGTGCTTAGTTCTAGAGTGCTGAATTGGATTTTTAGTAAGACATATGGTACTAGTATTATCACATTTTATGGGAATGTTTTTAAAGTGAATTCCATAGTCTTCTAATGTATTTTTCATCCAAACAACTTGTGCACAACATGCACTTGCAGCAATGTATTCGGCTTCCACTGTAGATAGTGTAACTGAATTTTGTTTCTTGGAAGTCCAAGAAACAAGTGCATGTCCTAAAAATTGGCATGTTCCGGATGTACTTTTTCTATCTATCCTACATCTGCCAAAATCGACATCTGTATAAGCTATTAAATCGAATTTTTCAGATTTTGGATACCACAGTCCTAGATTTGGAGTTCCTTTAAGATACCTAAATATTCTTTTAACACTTTTAAGATGAGATAATTTAGGATTTGATTGAAACCTAGTGCAAAGTCCTACACTAAACATAATATCCGGTCTAGTCGCGGTGAGGTAGAGTAGACTACCTATCATTCCCCTATATATTTTTTGATCGAAATTTTCATTATTTTCATCCATATCTAACTTAGTCGTAGTACTCATAGGGGTGTTTATTGCTTTTGAATTATCCATGTTAAATCATTTTAACAATTCTAATGTATATTTAGATTGGTTAAGAAATATACCATCACAAAGTTGTTTGATTTGTAATCCCAAAATGAAAGTTAATTCACCCATTAAACTCATTTCAAATTCATGACTCATACATTTGGCAAATGATTCACATAGTGATTCATCCGAAGAGCCAAAAATAATATCGTCAACATAAATTTGCACAATAAGAAAATTATTTTCAAAATATTTAATAAATAATGTAGTATCAACCTTGTCTTTAGTAAAATTATTTAAAATAAGAAAGGAACTAAGCCTTTCATACCAAGCTCTAGGAGCTTGTTTCAAGCCATAGAGAGCCTTAGTCAATTTGAATACAAGGTTAGGAAGAAGAGAATTTTCAAATCCGGGAGGTTGTTCGACATATACTTCTTCGGAAATAAAACCATTCAAGAAAGCACTGTTGACATCCATTTGAAATAGTTTAAAATTATTACTACTAGCATAGGCAAGGAGCATCCTTATGGCTTCTAATCGAGCAATGGGAGCGAATGTTTCTTCGTAATCGATACCTTCTTCTTGGTTGAAACCTTTGGCCACTAATCTAGCATTGTTTCTAACCACGATACCATTTTCGTCTTGCTTGTTTCTAAAGACCCATTTAGTACCAATGACTAAATGGTCACTAGGTCTAGGAATAAGCTTTCATACCTTATTCCTCTCAAATTGATTCAATTCCTCTTGCATTGTGATAACCCAAAAATCATCTTTTATGGCCTCGTCAATGCATTTAGGTTCGATTTGAGAAAGGAAGGCGGTGTTAGCACAAAAATTCTTGAAAGAGGAACGAGTTTGAACCCCTTTTGATGTATCTCCTATAATTAGCTCATTTGGATGAGCATATATATACTTCCATTCCTTGGGTAAGGAAATTTCGGAAGAAAGTGCATCCAAGTTGCTATTTTGAGGAGGGGGTTCATTTAAATTCAAATTATCAAAACCAAGATCATCATCAAAATCATTTTTCTTTAAATTAGAAATTTCATTAAAAACTATATGAATAGACTCTTCTATTACTAAGGTTCTTTTGTTAAAAACCTGAAAAGCCTTAGAAACGGAAGAGTAACCAAGAAAGATGCCTTCATCGGATTTAGCATCAAATTTTCCTAAGGCATCCCTTTCATTCAAAATAAAGCATTTACAACCGAAAACTTTAAAATAGGAAATATTTGGTTTTTTGTTATTCCATAATTCATAGGGAGTTTTTGATAAGGATGGTCTTATTAGGACTTTATTCATTATGTAGCAAGCCGTATTTACGGCTTCGGCCTAAAAATACTTAAGTAAACTATGTTCATTTAACATAGTTCTTGCCATTTCTTGTAGGTTTCTATTTTTTCTTTCAACTACTCCATTTTGTTGGGGATTCCTCGGAGTAGAGAAGTTGTGATTGTATCCATTAACCTCACAAAAATTTTGAAAGTCACGGTTTTGAAATTCGCTACCGTGATCACTCCAAATTGATAAAATCATGAAACCTTTTTCATTTTGAGTGAGTTTACAAAATTTAGAGAAACACTTGAAGCAATCACTTTTGTGAGCTAAGAAATAGGTCCAAGTGTATCTAGTATAGTCATCCATAATTACAAACGCATATTTGCTTCCCTCTAGACTTGTGTCAATTGGTCCAAATAAGTCCAAATGAATCAATTGTAATGGTCTAGTGGTGCTAATTTGAGTTTTTGGTTTGAAACTAGTTTTTATTTGTTTGCCTAGTTGATATGCATCGCATACTTTGTCCTTAATAAACTTTATATTTGGAATTCCTCGCACTAAATCTCTAGATGAGATCTTAGATATTAGTTTCATGCTTGCATGGCCTAGTCTCCTATGCCAAAGCTAAGCATCATCATTTAAAGCGGAGAAGCACATTTCATTACTTAGTTCATCAAGGTTGATAGTGTAGACATTATTTTGTTTTAATGTAATCATAGTTATGTTATGGTTTGGTTTTTCAATAATACACACATTTGATTCAAATCTAACGATATAACCTTTATCGCATAATTGACTAACACTCAAGAGATTATGTTTCAATCCATCAACTAGTAAGACATCATCAATAGAAAATTTTAATTTGTTACCTATGGTTCCCTTGCCAATGATTTTGCCTTGGTTGTTGTCTCTGAAGGTGACGTACCCTTCTTCTTTGCTAGTGAGCATAGAGAAATGAGATGGATCTCTAGTCATATGTCTTGAGCATCCACTATCTAGATACCATCTCTTGCTCCTAGCTTGTGATGATGTATGTTTCTACAAGAAGGGATTATTTTTAGGTACCCATTTTTTTTGGGTGCCTTAAAAACTTGTTCATCATATTGCATAGAATTGATCATAGTTCCTTTAGGAACCCAAATTAGTTTGTTCGGATTAATTTTCTTAAATGGACATTTATAAGTTTTATGTCCATATTTGCAACAAAAGTTGCAATTGCTTTGGTGCCGAACATGTAAGATGGGGCCTTTAATGAAGGTAGTTGGATTTTGGTGAGGACTTCTCACAAATCCGATTCCACTTCTTTTAGGAACGTGACCCTTATTTGTAAGGATCATGTTCAAAGATTTGCTATCAACCTCGAATTTTTTCAAGGTGTCCTTAAGTAGCAAGTTCTCCTTTTGGAGAGATTCTAGATCATGGCATTTTATACATGGAGCTAAACTATCATGATATTCAGTTTTTAATTTATCGATATCACAAGTGAGACTATCATGCTCCTTTTTTAGTAATTTATATTTTCTACTAATTGTCTTACATTCATCAAATAACTCATGGAAAGCATTTAACAATTCATGATAAGGTAAATCTGCATCAATTAAATCCGTTACCTCTTCTCCGATGGCCATTAGGGTGTAATGAGCAATTTGCTCGGTATTGGACTCCTCTTCTTCGGACGTGCTTGAATCATCCCATATTGCCTTAAGCGCCTTCTTCTTTGATGTTCTCTTTTTGGCTTGAGGACAATCGTTCTTGTAGTGTCCCGATTTTTTGCATTCATAGCAAATCACTTGGTCCTTCTTTTGTTTGAATTTATTTTTTATATTATTTTTAAATTTGTTCTTTCTTAAATTTTTTTAAATTTTTGAGTCAAAAGTGCAATGTCATTGTCACTGTCCTCATCACTTGATGTTCCTTTCAAGTGGTCTTCTTATGATTTGAGTGCCATATCCTTCCTGTTCTTTGGAAGGGGGTTCTCGAGCTCGTCATGAGCTTGACATGTCATTTCGTAGGTCATTAGAGACCCAATGAGTTCTTCAAGAGGGAATGTTTTAAGGTCTTTGGCCTCTTGAATGGCCGTAACTTTTGGATCCCAACTTTTAGGGAGGGATCTTAAGATTTTAGTTACTAGTTCAAAGTTAGTAAAATCTTTACCAAGAGCTCTGAGTCCATTGATGACATCCGTAAACCGGGTGTACATGTCTCCGATGGACTCACTTGGTTTCATTCGGAAAAGTTCATAAGAGTGCACAAGGATGTTGATTTTGGACTCTTTCACTCGGCGAGTGCCTTCATGAGTGACCTCAAGAGTTCTCCAAATATCAAAAGCCAAATCACAAATTGAAACACGATTAAATTCATTTTTGTCTAGTGCACAAAATAAGGCATTCATAGCCTTTGCATTTAAGGCAAAAACCTTTTTCTCCGATTCATTCCATTCGCTCATCGGAAGAGAAGATTTTTGAAATCCGTTTTCAACAATAGTCCAAAGCTTGAAATCCATGGAAATGAGGAAGATCCTCATACGAGTCTTCCAATAAGTATAATCCGACCCTTTAAACAAGGGTGGACGTGTGATAGAATGACCCTCATGTATGCCGGAGTAAGCCATCTCTCTTGGGTATCAAACCAAATATGAGAGTGAGCCTAGCTCTAATACCAATTGTTAGGATCAGAGCGGCACTAAGAGGGGGGGGTGAATTAGTGCAGCGGTAAAGTGTGATAAAATTTTTACGATTTAAACACTTTCGGAAACTTCGTATGATAAAAGTAACGTTTTCGTTTGAAACCATTTCGATTGCGTTTTAACTTGAAGAGATAAGTAAGATGGAGACAAAGAAGTAGAGCATTAAAGTGCAAATGGTTTATAGTAATGTAAATGACAATAAGTAAATACAAACCAGAGATCACACCGATTTTACAGTGGTTCGGTCAAATGACCTACATCCACTTGCGAGGCCCCTCTTCGATGAGGCTCCCACATTCCACTAGCAAATCTCTTGAAGGGGAAGGGTAAATACCTCTCTTGCAACTTTTTACAAGCGGTTCACTCTCTTACAGATTTTCAGCAAGAAAGAAGGAGGTGAACACTAGCAAATTGAAAACAAGACTAGCAAAGACTTTTCTAAGACCTTTCTCTCAAACAATTGTTGCTCAAAAAGTTGTAATCTCAGTTGAGATTTGAGGGGTATTTATAGGCCTCAAAAGGATTCAAATTTAGGCTCCAAAATTTGAATTTTCTTTAGGTTCCCGATGTTGGCGGTGCCACCGCCTGTCATTGTCAGACATTGACAGTGCTGGGCGGTGCCACCGCCCAGCTCTCGGGTGCTGGGCGGTGCCACCGCCAGACCCTTCGGTTCACTTGTTGGGCTTCAAATTTAGCCCAAACCAAGTCCAATTTTGGGCCCAGTTGGCCCCTAACCAGGATATAGGATTATCTCTTAATCCTAATCCTAATTATAAATGAACTACATAACAAAAAACATCCTAAGCAAGTTTTCAACCGCGAATGTCGAGTCTTGTTCCGGCGAGCTTTCCGACGAATCTTCTTCCAACGGACTCCTAGCAAGCTCCCAAACTTGTGATGACTTTAACGAGTAGCCGAGCCTTCTCGGTGATCTTCGTGAACCTCCGACGATCTCTTCGGCGAACTTCCAAAAATTCCGACAGGTTCCCGATTTCTTCTCGGTTGGTTCGGGCAGCATCTCCGACGATTCTTCGGACTCTTAAACGTCCATCGAACTTGACTTTGGTATTCTTGCTTTGTGTTTTCTGGTTATCGTAGTTAATCCTGCACACTTAACTCAATAATATGGATTAGATCAATTAACCCATCAATTGATTTTATCATCAAAATCCGAGATTCAACATATTCATCAAGAATATTTATAACACGTCATCATGCATAACATGATCATACTTCTCCCCCTTTGTCATCAACAAAAAGGAGAAGTGTCACTTTCTATGTGTTTGAGATATAAAGTTCAATACATTGCATGAAAAAATATAATCTCCTAGTTTTATCATCATGCAATTTTGCTATTATCATCGATATGCAAGGTAGTATGATAGTAATTACTATAACATACAAGCTAGCAAATTTTACAACACTTTTAGAACATGCAAGTTAGCAGTTTTGAGATGTTCAAGATAGCATCCCTTGCTTCTTGAAATACGCAAGTTTGCTAGATGTACAAGTTAGCTAGATGTGCAAGTTAGCATGTTTTGCTTCTTGAGATAGGCAAGATTGCACATTTGGTATGCAAATTTATAGTATGCAAGTTATCAACTTTTGCACAAAAAGTTAGCAAAAAGATGTGCAAGATGGACTATTTTGCCTCTTTTCAAAATATGTAACTTGGCACATATTGCTTCTTTGAGATTTGCAAGATGGCACTTTTGCTTGAGATTACAAGATAACATTTCTTACTTTTTGAGTTGAGCAAACTAATAAGTTTTACCCCTTTTTGCAATATGTACATTTGCAATTTTTGCTTCTCTTGTCTTAAGCTAGCTAGCTAGCTAGCAAGCTATCTCCCCCTTTATCATTGTCAAAAAGAAGGGAAGACCCTTTGCATCAATTTCTAAATCATGACAAAGGTAAATATTAATCTTATTTGTGCATCATTATGTTTTCAAATTAAAAAATACACAACTTCAAAACTTTATATTTGTATCCTTACTTCATGCATTATACAAATAAATTAATCACTATGGGTATATCATACATGATACATCATTTTGGTAATAAATCATAGCATTTATCAATATTTTGATCATGATACCAAGCATTCATCATTTAGAGCATTCATGATACACATTATATGCATATATCATCACAATAAAAAGCAATTGCATGCATAATTTCAAATCATAAATATTTCAAATTATGATGGTATCAATTTTGTCAAATTATATCCTACCATGCATGTTCATAACTTTTTATTTGTATGCATCAAAATAATATCAAGAGTATTTTATACATAATATAAAATCATCATTTATAATTACATCAATATTCTAATCATTATTTCAATCTACACATCATGATAACAATAAATTTGCACTATAGACAATCTCATGTTTTATCATTCAAGCTAGCATATATTTTTGCAATTAACAAGCTATCAAATTCCATTTTCTTTTATAATAGTGATTCAATCATATCAAGGCATTTGTATCATAGATACAAAGAAATCATATCATCAAAGATAAGACCATTTGAATACCAAAAGACATAATTTATTTCAATAGATCTCTTTTATTTTTATAAATGTCAAAAAGAAATATAGGAGATCAAATGTTATAGTACCTTGATTCTTGCATAAGAAGTCTTAAGTTATAAATTTTAAAAAATCAAGATAAATCTTATTCAAATTCAAATCGTCAAATTAAAATCATTTTCAAGAGATTCATAAAAAGAAAAACATAGATAGATTTTTTAATCTCTCAATTCTTTATGAATCATAAAAATTATAATTCCAAACAAAATCATGATTCATTTCGGAAATTTTCCTCTATAGTAAACAATAAGAAGAAACATGGGAGTTCAAAGAATAAGATCTTGATTCACAATAAAATTCATGTATCGAATATCGAGAAATCAAGATGATGATTCATAAAGAATATCACAAGTTACATTCAAGAGAAAAATCATCATTCATTTTCAAATCATTCAATTTGTCAAATCAACATTTCTTGGGTATGCATGATGTCAAAACATGGTTTCAAATCTTCAACATATAACATGCATGAATTCAAAAATCGAAAGGAGAAGGGAAGAATTCAAAGGTACAAAGATTTCAACCATCTCATAAACAAATGAAGGATCAAGTCATGAATTCAAAATTCCATGAATCATTTTGACAAATCTCCTTTTAAATAATCAAAATGATCATCAAAAGAAATCTCATATTATTCCAAAAAATTAAGATCATGATTTTGATAAAACTCATTTCAAATTCAAATTATCAAAATCATTTTTATGGTTCATAAAATTCATAACATAAGTAGATTCATGATTTCATTGATAATAGATTTCCCCTCCCCCTTTTTCTTAAGTGTTTCATTTTTAAGTGATTGATTTCATGTTAACATGCTTTTCAAACATGCATCAACATTTAGGATCAATAAATGAATTTCATCATAAAACTATCAAGACTAATAAATTACAAAAATCATTATGTATTACTTTAAAATCTCATGCATAAAGTTATCAATCATGGTATCAAAATTTCAATATTTTCATTACAACTTTATGTATTATTAAGTATACAATCGTCAAGCATGACACTTACACTATTTCATATAAGCATATCTATTTCATTTATGTCAAATTAAAACATGCATCATTTCGAAAGAAAACTCATTAAGCATGATATTAAACTTCTTAATATTTTCATTAAGACATCAAGCATGGTTTCAATCAAAATCGGAAATCATCAAGATACATATTTTTTTTTCTTTTAAGAACAACATACATATGATCATTAGATTTAAATCTACTATTTTATTCAATTAACATAAAACATGTAAAATTTATTATTATTTTCAAAATTACTAGAATGATAAGCATGATTCCTAATTTTTGTATTTTAAATTTTTTTAAACATGTAATTTTCAAAAATAATTATTCTAAAAAAAATACATCATGGAAAACATCAAATAATTTCAAAATAAATTAAGGGGGTTTCGATTACCTCATCGTTGAAAGCCGTTAAAGCGTAGTTTGCCACCTTGCCTTTCTTGATTTTCTCCTTGTCTTCGGAGGAGCTCAATTCATCCCAATTTTTGTTTTTCTTGCATTCAAAGCAAGTAGTTCCATTCTTTTTGCTGTTTAATTTTTGTTTCATTTATAATTTAAGTTCATCATCACTTGAGCTTATGCTCGAGTAGTCTTCATGTGTTCTATGTCCCAAATCCTTCCTGTCCTTTGGAAGGTTGTTCTCGAGTTTTCTTTTGTCACATTGTTCATTTCGTAGGTCATTAAAGACCTAATTAGTTTTTCGAGAGGAAATATCTTAAAGTCCTTGGCCTCTTGAATGGTTGTAACTTTTGGATCCCAACTTTTTGGAAGGGATCTTAAGATTTTAGTTACTAGTTCAAAGTTAGAAAAACTTTTACCAAGAGTTTTGAGTCCATTGATCACATCCGTGAAACGAGTGTACATGTCTCCAATGGACTCACTTGGTTTCATCCGGAAAAGTTCGTAAGAATGCACAAGACTATTGATTTTGGACTCTTTCACTCGGCTAGTGCCTTCATGAGTGACCTCAAGAGTTCTTAAAATATCAAAAGCTGAATCATAATTCGAAACACGATTAAATTTATTTTTGTCAAGTGCACAATATAAGGCATTCATAGCCTTTGCATTTAGAGAAAACATCTTCTTCTCCAAATCATTCCAATGGTTCATTGGAAGAGAAGACATTTCAAATCCATTTTCGACTATGTGCCATCAATTCAAATCCAAAGAAAGTTAGAAAACTCTCATTCGAGTTTTCCAATAAGTGTAGTCCATCCCATTGAAAAAGGGAAGACGAATGAGAGAGTAACCCTCTTGAAGGCCGAAAAGAGCAATTTCTATTTGGGTGTTAAACCAAAGTAGAAAACCGTGGCTCTGATACCAATTGTTAGGATCGGAGCAGCACTAAGAGGGGGGGGGAGGTGAATTAGTGCAGCAGATTAAAACTTATAATCTTGAAAACGATTTCGTAAATGCGTAGAGATTTCAATTCAACAATGAATGACTTGGTGAAAGTAGCTCGAGTAAAGTGAGAAGATGAAAACTAGAAGCTTGCTGCTATGTAAATAATGGTTTCAGAAAAGTAAATACTCACACATTCAAGGAACACACCAATTTAAAGTGGTTCGGTCAAAATGACCTACATCCACTTGCGAAGCCTCTTCAATGAGGCTCCCAACTTCCACTAGCAAATTACTTTGAAGGAGAAGGACAAATACCCCTCTTACAACCTTTTACAAGTGGTTCACACTCTTACAAATTTTTAATGAGAAAGAAGGAGGTGAACACTCAAGCAATTGAAAACAAGACTTGCTAAAGACTTTCCTAAGGCTTTATCTCAATCTCTAACTTCTCAAATGTTGTATTCTCTGCTAAGAATTAAGGGATATTTATATGCCCCAAGAGAATTCAAATTTGGGCTCCAAATTTTGAATTCTCTTGGGTTTCCGATGCTAGCGGTGCCACCGCGGGACCTCTCGGGTGCTGGGCGGTGCCACCGCCCAGTCCTACGGGTCACTAGATGGGCTTCAAATCTGGCCCAAACTAGGTAATATCGGGCCCAGTTGGCCCATAACCAGGATATATGATTATCCCTTAATCCTAACCCTAATTACATACAAACCATGCAAATGAAAACATAGTCCTAAGCAAGTTTTCAACCGGCAAACGTCGAGTCTCCTTCCGGCGAGCTTTCCGGTGATCTTCCGACAGACTTTCGGTGGACTTCCGATACACCCTCGGATTTCTTCCGGTGGACTTCCAGCAGGCTCCCGATCTTGTGGTGAGTTCAGCAAGTAGCTGAGCCTTCTTAGTGATCTCCGTGAACCTCCGACGATATCTTCGGCGGACTTCCAAAAACTCCAACAAGTCCCCGATTTCTTTTCGGTTGGTTCCGACAACATCTCTAACGAATCTTCGGACTTTCGAACACCCATCGAACTTGACTCCAGTAGACTTGCTTTATGTCTTCAAGCTATCGTAGTTAATCCTGCATATGTAAAACAAAAGTTCGATCTAGACAATTACTCCTAAGCAATTAATTAAGTTGTCTGGCATGTCATTGGTCCCTCGACGCTTCGTTCGATTCTTCGGCGCATCGTCCTCTCTTGCGGCCTATTGCCCAATCGGCCAGTTAACTCCGTAACTCCGATATCCTTAGTGCAATACCCGCTCTTCTTGACCCGATGCCTGAATCCATGGCCCGAAGCCTTTTGTCGATACATCGACCGATCCACCGGCTCGACGTCCAATCTTCTGACATGTTCCTCCAGCACAACATTATTTTCCTGCTTTAATTGTCTCATCCTGATCGAAGCATCCCGCGTCACTCAAAACACAGATTAAATCATAAACACATATCAAGTGGTTTCATCATCAAAATACGAGATTCAACAGCATAGTCTCTGAGACTATGTTAGGCGGTGGTACCACCCAATGGTAGAGTGTCAGGCGGTGGTACCGCCCAAACAATGTCTCCCAGGCAATGGTACTGCCAGATTGGGTGGTGGTACTACCCAGTGTCAGTTCTGCAAGTGATGGTACCACCCAGCACAGGCGGTGGTTCTGCTAGGACCCGGGAAACTCGAGATGATATCTTTATAGGCTCCAAGTTTGAATCCACTTGAGGCCTATAAATACCCCTCTCATCCCTAGTTAACACACACACAATTGAGAGAAAAAAAAGAAAAGAAAACGCTGTTCTAATTTTGTGTGAACTCCTCTCAACACTAAGTGTTAGTCTTGTTTAAGAGAGGAGTGAAGGGGGTTGTAAAGGTTCTCTCTTGAACCTGTTAAAAGGAGAATCAAGTTGTAAGGGTAGTTGATCTTCTCCCATTGAAGGAAGATCGTTAGTGGATGCTAGTGGCCTTGACGGAAGAGAGTTAGGATCAAGAGCACTAAGGGGGGGGGGTGAATTAGTGCAGCGGAAAACTTTCGACGATTAAAACTGCGTTCGTACGATAAGAGCGATTTCGGTAGAAAAGCCGATTCGTAAATCACTTTAACTTGTGATCAAGCAAGATGTAGTTAAAGTGAATCTATAAGGGTAGTTTGCAGTTATGATGGAAATCAGAATGTAAGCGTAAACTGAAATATAATGTTCGTACGATAAAACTGATTTACGTCTAAACACCGATTCGGAAAATACTGAACTTTGAAACACGATCGTAAATTCGCAGAAGGCAGTAAGCTATTGAGGAGGTTTCAATAAAGATAATATGCTCAAAGTAAATGCAAACCAGAGAGCACCGCGATTTTAGAGTGGTTCGGTCAATCTTGACCTACATCTACTTCTGGCTTCCTCCACCGACGAGGTCACCGACGTCCACCAGAAGCCTTCCTTCAATAGGCAAAGGCCAACCACCCTTTTACAGTTTCACTCCTTTTGACAGGCTTAGGAGACAACCCTTACAGAATTTTCTCTCCTCTCATAAAAGATCAGAACTTGGAAGAAAAGAGGGAGAAGAACTTTTAACTTATACAACACTTTTGAGCTCTAAAAATCACAGAGTAAGATCAGGATTTTGGTGGTTTTGGTTGCTCTTTCATTGCTGAAAGAGTGGGGTATTTATAGGCCCAAAACCAGTTTGAATTCCGAGCTCAAAACTATAAATTCCCGGAATTCCGGGGTCTGGCGGTTAGACTGCTTGATTGGGCCGGTTGCACCGCTTGGCAGAGCTCGGGGACTGAGCCTCTGAGCGGTGCCACCGCTTGTCAAGGGCGGTTGCACCTCCTGCTAGAGCTCGGAGGCCGAGCTCAAGCGGTGCCACCGCCTGACTGGGGCGGTTGCACCGCCCAGCTAGAGCTCGGTGACTGAGCCCTGGGCGGTGCCACCGCCGACCCAGGCGGTGCCACCTTTGGCCAAGTAATCTGGGTCCGAATGGGCTGATCCATTCGGCCCAATTTGGGTCTTTCAAGGGCCCAATTGCCCCAAGATTAAGTTAATGGGATCACCTCCCATTTCTAACTTAATCATCGTGCTAACTACAAATTTCTTAAGACATTTACTGCAACTTGCTCCGGCCGTCAATCGCTTCTTCCGTCGAGCTTTCGGCGAACTTTCGACGAACATCCGACGAACCTCCGGCGATGCTCCGACGGACTTCTGGCAAACTCCTGGACTTGCGGCGATCCACTTGGTGAGTTCCGACGAGCTTCTTTTGGCAAGCTCCCGGACTTCTCGGATTTGTTCTCGTAGAACCTCCGACGATAGTCCAAACTTCCGTCGAGCTCTCGAACTCCCAACGTGATCATAGTCTTGACTCTGGCGCAACTCCTACTGCATGTCTTACTTTCATTGTAGTTAATCCTGCACACTTATCTCAACATATGGATTAGATAACAAATGACAATTGACATCATCATCAAAATATGAGATTCAACAATCTCCCCCTTTTTGATGAAGACAATCAATTGATAACGGAGTTAACCGTAACTCCCCCAATCTATGTGCCATAATTGAGATAAGTCATTCTTGAATTCAAAGCCTTTGAATTCAAGAGACATATTGATAAATTAAAATCATTTAACCTTATCAATACTCCCATCATGATTCCCATCATGATGTATCTCTCTGAAAATGATGCATGATGTCAAGGCTTGACATCCATTTTCAAATTTCAAATATGAATGATGGTCATGGTAGCAATTCATCATATGGTAAGATATCAACATATAAAATTTTGAAGTAAGATTTTGATATCTTAACATGATGCACACATTTCAAGTGTTTTAGCAATCATAGCATTTCATCACATGGTAAGATATCAACACGTAAAATTACGATGCAAGTTCTTGATATCTTAACATGATGCAAATATGGCAATCATAGCAAACATGGCATAATGCAAATATGGCAATCATAGTTATCATCAATTCATATATTTTTGATGATGCAATCATAGCATAATCATAGCATCAATAATCATCTATCTGCTTCTTTCAACATAATATGTCATTTATAGCATCAATTCATATACTTCTCCCCCTTTGTCATCAACAAAAAGGAACGATATAAACAACTTTTAAATATACGTGCGATGCCATAAGTAGGTTCATGTCATTTATAGGATACAAACATCTAAAGAAAAACATGACATGGAGATTATTTACATAGAGTGAAAACTTCTTCCTTTTTATTTGTTATTATCTTTTTTTGCATGAAGGAGGAAAGCCATTTGTGTAGTTCAAATCGATAGGATATTAAGGCATGCTTTACAATGATCAAAATATTTATGTGAATCAAATCCTTGCAAAAAATATCTTCCTTTTATAAGTAGGAAACATCAAATCTATTTCTCAAAGGGAATATTTTTCACATGATAAGTCTAAAAGATATGCATTTGCTAGATGATTCTATTTGTCAAAAATCAATGATGTGAATCAAAGTCCGAAAGAGAATAATGTATTCATGAAATCCGATTGGAACTGAAAATTTAATTTAACACCTTCATGCAATCGGACAAGACTATACAATCATGAAGACGTGCTATTGTTATGGAAATTTTTATATTAATTTCCAACATGTTATTTTAGGCATGTAATGGCAATTAAGTGATTTGATCATTCAATCAATAAAGTCCGAATAATTTTAACAAGTTTATGCATTCGGACACATCAACATTCCTAATTCTCTTTTTATGAAATCAAATTGTTCTTCACTTAGAGGTTTTGTAAAAATATCAGCTAGTTGATGCTTAGTATCTATAAACTCTATAATTACATCATGATTAGTAACATGATCTCGTATAAAGTGATGTCTAATATCAATATGTTTTGTTCTTGAGTGTTGAATGAGATTCTTTGTTAAACATATTGCACTCGGGTTATCACATTTAATGGGAATGTTTTTAAGATAGACTTTATAATCTTCTAAGGTGTTTTTCATCCACACAACTTGTGCGCAACATGTACTAGCTGCAATATATTCAGCTTCATGTTGTTGATAGAGCAACCGAGTTTTGTTTCTTAGATGACCAGGAAACAAGGGAATGTCCCAAAAATTGACATGTTCCTGATATGCTTTTTCTATCTAGTCTACACCCAGCAAAATCCGCATCAGCATAAACAATTAACTAAAAATTTTTGGATTTTGGATACCATAATCCTAGATTTGTGGTACCTTTAAGATATCTAAGTATTCTTTTAACCGCTTTGAGATGAGATATCTTAGGGTTCGATTGAAACCTAGCACAAAGTCCTACACTGAACATGATATCTGGTCTAGTTGTAGTGAGGTAAAGTAAACTTCCTATCATACCCCTATAAGTTTTTTGATCAAAGCTTTTTCCACTCTCATCAACTTGTAACTTAGTGAAGGTGCTCATAGGGGTGTTAATAGCCTTTGAGCTATCTATATTAAATCTTTTTAGTAGGTCTAAAGCATATTTAGTTTGACTAATAAAGATGCCATTGCTTAGTTGCTTAATTTGTAATCCTAAGAAAAACGTTAATTCTCCCATCAAACTCATTTCAAATTCGAGACTCATGGTTTTAGCAAAAGATTCACAAAGAGATTTATTCGTAGAACCGAAGATAATATCATCAACATAAATCTGAATAATGAGAAAATTATTTTTAAAATTCTTGATAAACAATGTAGTATCGACCTTGTCTTTTGTGAAATTGTTTTCAATAAGAAAAGTGCTTTGTCTATCATACCAAGCCCTTGGGGCTTGTTTTAAACCATAGAGAGCTTTGGTTAATTTAAATACATGATTAGGGAGGCTATTATTTTCAAATCCGGGAGGCTGTTCAACATAAACTTCTTCAGAAATAAAGCCATTAAGAAAAGCGCTTTTAACATCCATTTGAAACAACTTAAAATTATTATTGCTAGCATAGGCAAGG
The DNA here is from genome assembly GCF_036884655.1 of Musa acuminata AAA Group. NCBI lineage: Eukaryota > Viridiplantae > Streptophyta > Magnoliopsida > Zingiberales > Musaceae > Musa > Musa acuminata. The sequence continues at coordinate 25,719,176 of NC_088335.1, forward strand.
AGCATCCTTATGGCTTCTAATCTAGCCATAGGAGCGTAGGTTTCTTCGTAATCGATACCTTCTTGTTGGTTGAAACCTTTGGCCACTAATCTAGCCTTGTTTCTCACCACGATACCATATTCATCTTGCTTGTTTCTAAAGACCCATTTAGTACCAATAACTAAATGGTCATTTGGCCTAGGAACAAGCTTCTACATCTCATTTCTCTCAAATTGATTTAACTCATCTTGCATTGCAATAATCCATGAATCATCTTTCATGGCTTCGTCAATACATTTAGGTTCAATTTGGGAGAGAAAAGCGACGTTGGCACAAAAATTTTTAAGAGATGAATGTGTTTGAACCCCCTTAGATGTGTCTCCTAGGATTAGCTCCTTAGGATGAGCATCTACATACTTCCAATCCTTGGGTAAGGATGTTTCGGAAGTGGATTCATCCAAGTTGCTAGTTGGAGAAGGGGTTTCATTTAAATTCAAAGAATCGAAATAAACATCATCATCAAAGTCATTTTTCATGATTTCGGAAATCTCATTGAAAACAACATGAATGGATTCTTCTATAATTAAAGTCATTTTATTGAAAATACGAAAAGCTTTAGAAACCAAAGAATAACCAAGAAAAATTCCTTCATCGGATTTAGCATCAAATTTTCCTAAGGCATCTTTTTCATTCAAGATAAAAACACTTACACCCAAAAACTTTAAAATATGAAACATTAGGTTTTTTATTGTTCCACAACTCATAGGGAGTTTTGGTGAGTAAGGGTCTTACTAAAACTCTATTCAGAATATAGCATGTAGTGTTTACAGCTTCGGCCCAAAAATATTTGGGTAGGCTATGTTCATTCAACATGGTTCTTGCCATTTCTTATAAATTTCTATTCTTTCTTTCTACTACTCCATTTTGTTGAGGATTTCTTGGAGTAGAGAAGTTGTGGTTGTAACCATTAGATTCACAAAATTCTTAAAAATCACGGTTTTGAAATTCACCACCGTGATCACTTCGAATTGATGAAATCATAAAACCCTTTTCATTTTGAACAAGTTTTCAAAACATGGTGAAATATCTAAAACATTCATTTTTGTGTTTTAAGAAATAAGTCCATGTGTATCTACTATAGTCATCTATAATGACGAAGGCGTATTTGCTACCTCCTAGGCTTGATGTAGAGATTGGTCCGAATAAGTCCATATGGATCAATTGTAAGGGCCTAGATGTGCTTATTTGATTCTTAGATTTAAAACTACTCTTAATTTGTTTTCCTAATTGACAAGCATCACACACATTATCTTTAATGAACTTAATGTGAGGAATTCCTCGTACAAGTTCTTTGGATGATATTTGAGTAATTAGTTTCATGCTAGCATGACCTAATCTCCTATGCCAAAGCCAAGCATCCTCATTCAAAACTGAGAAACATACTTCATTGCAAAGATCATTGATGTTAATGGTGTATACATTATTATATTTTAATACAATCATAGATGTGTTTTTGTGTGGTTTTTCAATGATGCAAGCATTAGATTCGAATTTGACGATATATCCTTTATCACATAATTGACTAATACTCAAGAGGTTATGTTTTAAACCATCAACTAACAAAACATCTTCAATAAAGAAGTTGGATTTGTTACCTATGGTTCCTTTGCCAATAATTTTACCCTTGTTGTTGTCTCCGAAGGTGACATAGCCTTCGTCAATGCTAGTGAGCTTAGAGAATTGAGATGGATCTCCGGTCATATACCTTGAGCATCCACTATCAAGGTACCATCTCTTGCTCCTAGCTTGTGATAGTGTATGTCTTTACAAGAAAGGATAATTTTTAGGTACCCATTTACTTTTGGGTGCCTCAAAAACTGATCTATATTGTTTGTCATGTTGCATAGAGTTTATCATGGTTCCTTTAGGAACCCAAATTAATTTATTCGGACTTATTTTCTTAAATGAACAATAATGCATTTTGTGTCCATGTTTGCAACAAAAGTTGCATTTGCTTTGGTGTCGAACATATAGGATGGGGCCTTTTATGAAGGTGGTTGGATTTTGGTGAGGATTTCTCACAAATCCGATTCCACTTCTTTTGGGAACGTGACCCTTGTTTGTAAGGATCATGTTCAAAGACTTGCTACCAACCTCGAATTTCTTCAAGGTGTCCTTAAGTAGCAAGTTTTCCTTTTGGATAGTTTCTAGATCATGACATTTTATACAAGAACTTAAACTATCATGATATTCAGTTTTTAACTTATCGAAATTACAAGTAAGACTATCATGCTCCTTTTTTAGTAATTTTTATTTTCTACTAATAATCTTACATTCATCAAATAAGTCATGGAAGACATTTAATAACTCATCAAATGATAAATCTGCATCAATTAAATTTGTTACCTCCTCTCCGATGGCCATTAAGGCGTAATGAGCAACTTGCTCGGTGTTGGACTCCTCTTCTTCGGATGCGCTCGAGTCATCCCATGTTGCTTTGAGCACCTTCTTCTTTGATGTTCTCTTCTTGGCTTGGGGACAATCACTTTTGTAGTGTCCCAACTTTTTGCACTCATAGCAAATAACTTGGTCCTTTTTGGGTTCAAGTTTCTTTTTTTATGTCATTTTTAAACTTGTTTCTCTTAATGAATTTTTTGAATTTCCTTGTTAGAAGTGCCAAGTCATCGTCACAGTCCTTATCACTTGAGTTTTCTCTCAAGTAATCATCTAAAGTTTTAAGTGCCATATCCTTCCTATTTTTTGGAAGGATGTCTTCTTGCTCTTCATGAGCCTTGCATGTCATTTTATAAGTCATTAATGACCCGATTAGTTCTTCAAGAGGGAAGTTGTTTAAATCTTTAGCCACTTGAATAGCAGTGACTTTAGGGTCCCAACTCTTAGGAAGGGATCTTAGAATCTTATTCACGAGCTCAAAATCCGAAAAACTTTTGCCGAGTCCTTTTAGACCATTGACGACATCCGTGAAACGGGTGTACATGTCGCCAATAGTCTCGCTCGGTTTCATTCGGAAAAGTTTGAAAGAGTGTATCAAAAGATTGATTTTTGACTCTTTCACTCTACTTGTGCCTTCGTGAGTCACTTCGAGTGTCTGCCAAATATCAAACGTGGTTTCACAAACCGAAACACGATTAAACTCATTTTTATCAAGAGCACAAAATAAGGCATTCATAGCCTTTGCATTAAGAGCAAAAGTCTTCTTCTCCAATTCATTCCAATCGATCATTGGAAGAGAAGACTTCAAAAATCCATTTTCGACAAGATTCCAAAGTTCAAAATCCATTGAAATAAGGAAGATCCTCATTCGGGTCTTCCAATAGGTATAGTCCGTCCCATTGAACATGGGTGGACATGTAATAGAATGGCCCTCTTGGTTTCCAGCGTATGCCATCTCTCTTGGGTTTTAATTCGTTTAAGAGTTAACTCTGCTTTGATACCAATTGTTAGGATCAAGAGCACTAAGAGGGGGGGGGGGGGGGGGTGTGAATTAGTGCAGCGGAAAACTTTCGATGATTAAAATAGCATTCGTACGATAAGAGCGATTTCGATAGAAAAGCCGATTCGTAAATCACTTTAACTTGTGATCAAGTAAGATGTAGTTAAAGCAAATCTATAAGGGCAGTTTGCAGTTATGATGGAAATCAGAATGTAAGCGCAAACTGAAATATGATGTTCGTACATTAAAACTGATTTATGTCTAAACACCGATTCGAAAAATACTGAACTTTGAAACACGATCGTAAATTCGCAGAAGGCAATAAGCTATTGAGGAGGTTTGCAGTAAAGATAATATGCTCAAAGTAAATGCAAACCAGAGAGCACCACGATTTTAGAGTGGTTCGGTCAATCTTGACCTACATCCACTTCTGGCTTCCTCCACCGACGAGGTCATCGACGTCCACTAGAGGCATTCCTTCAATAGGCGAAGGCCAACCACCCTTTTACAGTTTCACTCCTTTTGACGGGCATAGGAGACAACCCTTACAGAATTTTCTGTCCTCTCTTGAAAGATCAGAACTTGGAAGAAAAGAGGGAGAAGAACTTTTAACTCATACAACACTTTTGAGCTCTAAAAATCATAGAGTAAGATCAGGATTTCAGTGGTTTTGGTTGCTCTTTCATTGCTGAAAGAGTGGGGTATTTATAGGCCCCAAACCAGTTTGAATTCCGAGCTCAAAACTGTCAATTCCCGAAATTCCGGGGTCTAGTGGTTGCACCGCCCGACTGGGGCGGTTGCACCGCCTGGCAGAGCTCGGAGACTGAGTCTCTAGGCGATGCCACCGCTTGTCAGGGGCAGTTGCACCTCCTGCCAGAGCTCCGAGATCGAGCTCAGGCGGTGCCACCGCCTGACTGGGGCGCGGTTGCACCGCCCAGCCAGAGCTCGGAGACCGAGCTCATGCGGTTGCACCGCCCAGCTAGAGCTCGGAGATTGAGCCCTGGGCGGTGCAACCGCCGACCCAAGCGGTGCCACCTCTGGCCAAGTAATCTGGGTCTGAATGGGCTGATCCATTCGGCCCAATTTAGGTCTTTCAAGTGTTGAATCTTGGATTTTGATGATGAAGTCAATTGTCATTTGTTATCTAACCTATATGTTGAGATACGTGTGCAGGATTAACTACGATGAAAGTAAGACATGCAGCAGGAGTTGCGCCGAAGTCAAGACAATGATCACGTTGGGAGTTCGAGAGTTCGACGGAAGTTCGGACAATCGTTGGAGGTTCTGTAGGAACAAATCCGAGAAGTCCATGAGCTTGCCAAAGAAGCTCGTCGGAACTCGCCAAGTGGATCGTCGCAAGTCCAGGAGTTTGCCGGAAGTCCGCAGGAGCATCACCGAGGGTTCATCGGATGATCGACGGAAGTTCACCGGAAGCTCGCCGGAAGAAGCGATTGACGCACCGGAGCAAGTTGCAGTAAATGTCTTAGGAAAAATCGTAGTTAGCACAATGATTAAGTTGGAAATGGGAGGTGATCCCATTAACTTAATCATGGGGCAATTGGGCCCCTGAAAAACCCAAATTGGGCCGAATGGATCAACCCATTCGGACCCTGATTTCTGGCAGGCGGTTGAACCGCCTAAGGCAGGAGGTTGCACCGCCTGGGCTCAGTCTCCGAGCGAGACTGGGAAGTGCAACCGCTCCAGCCAGGCGGTGGCACCGCCTGGGCTCAGTCTCCGAGCGAGACTGGGCGGTGCAACCTCCCCTGATAGGAGGTGGCACCGCCTGGGCTCGGTCTCCGAGCACTGGCTGAGCGGTGCAACCGCCTCAGTCAGGAGGTTGCACCGCTTGAGCTCGATCTTCGAGCTCTGGCAGGAGGTGCAACCGCCCCTGACAGGAGGTGGCACCGCCTAGAGGCTCAGTCTTCGAGCTCTGCCAGGTGGTGCAACCACTCTAGTCAGGAAGTTCAACCGCCTGATCCCGGAATTTCGGGAATTGACAGTTTTGAGCTCCAAATTTGAACTGAGTTGGGGCCTATAAATACCCCACCCATTCAGCACTAAAAGCACACAGAATATACACTGAAATCTTGATCTTGTTCTGTGATTTTTAGAGCTCAAAATTGTTGTAAAGGCCAAAAGTCCTTCTCCCTCTTTTCTTCCAAGTTCTGAGCTGTAAAGAGAGGAGAGAAAATTCTGTAAGGGTTGTCTCCTAAGCCCATCAAAAGGAGTGAAACTATAAAAGGGTGGTTGGCCTTCGCCTATTGAAGGAAGGCCTCTAGTTGACGTCGATGACCTCGTCGGTGGAGGAAGCCAAAAGTGGAGTAGGTCAAGATTGACCAAACCACTCTAAATCTTGGTTTGCATTTACTTTGAACATTTTATCTTTACTGCAAACCTCCTCTAAAGCTTACTGCTCTCTGCGCATATACGATCGGGTATCAAGCTTTGCACTTTCCGAATCAGCGTTTAGATGTAAATCTATTTTTTTGTACGATCAGCATATTTCAGTTTGCGTTTACGTTTTGATTTCTCTCTTAACTGCAAACTGCCTTAATATCCTTGCTTAAGCTGCATCTTGCCTAATCAAGTGATTTACGAATAAGCATTTAGACGTAAATCAGTTTCTTCGTATGAACGTCATATTTCAGTTTGCGCTCATATTCTGGTTTTCATCATAACTGCAAACTGCCTTCATAGATTGACTTTAATGTCATCTCGCTTGATCTTAAGTTAAAGTAATCTTAGAATCGGCTTTCACACCGAAATCGTTTTTATCGTTCGAACGTTTTTATCGTTGAAAGATTTTCGCTGCACTAATTCACCCCTCCCTCTTAGTGCTCTTGATCCTAACAATTGGTATCAGAGCGGGGTTAACTTTCAAACGAATTAAAACCCAAGAGAGATGGCATACGCCAGAAACCAAGAGGGCCACTCTATTACACGTCCACTCATGTTCAATGGGACGGACTATAGCTATTGGAAGACCCGAATGAGGATCTTTCTTATTTCTATGGATTTTGAACTTCAGAATCTTGTCGAAAATGGATTTTCGAAGTCTTCTCTTCCAATGATCGATTGGAATGAATTAGAGAAGAAGGCTTTCGCTCTTAATGCAAAGGCTATGAATGCCTTATTTTGTGTACTTGATAAAAACGAGTTCAACCGTGTTTCAGTTTGTGAAACCGCATTTGATATTTGGCACACACTCGAAGTGACTCACGAAGGCACAAGTAGAGTGAAAGAGTCAAAAATCAACCTTTTGTTACACTCTTTCGAACTTTTCCAGATGAAACCGAGTGAGACTATTGGCGACATGTTTACCCGTTTCACGGATGTCGTCAATGGTCTAAAAGGACTCGGAAAAAGTTTTTTGGATTTTGAGCTCATAAATAAGATTCTAAGATCCCTTCCTAAGAGTTGGGATCCTAAAGTCACTGCTATTCAAGAGGCGAAAGATCTAAACAACTTCCCTCTTGAAGAACTAATCGGGTCATTAATGACATACGAGATGACTTACAAAGCTCATGAAGAGCAAGAAGACATCCTTCCAAAGAACAGGAAGGATATGACACTTAAAATTTCAGAAGACCACTTGAGAGAAAACTCAAGTGATGAGGACTGTGACGATGACTTGACACTTCTAACAAGAAAATTTAAAAAATTCATTAAAAGAAACAAGTTTAAGAATGAAACAAAAAATAAATTTGAATCCAAGAAGGACCAAGTTATTTGCTATGAGTGCAAGAAGTCGAGACACTACAAGAGTGATTGTCCCCAAGTCAAGAAGAGAACATCAAAGAAGAAGGCGCTCAAAGCAACATGGGATGACTCGAGCGCGTCAGAAGAAGAGGAGTCCAACACCGAGCAAGTTGCTCGTTACGCCTTAATGGCCATCGGAGAGGAGGTAACAAATTTAATAGATGTAGATTTATCATTTGATGAATTATTAAATGCCTTCCATAACTTATTTGATGAATGCAAGATTATTAGTAGAAAATATAAATTACTAAAAAAGGAGCATGATAGTCTTGTAATTTTGATAAGTTAAAAACTGAATATCATGATAGTTTAAGTTCATGCATAAAATGCCATGATCTAGAAACTCTCCAAAAGAAAAACTTGCTACTTAAGGACACCTTGAAGAAATTCGAGGTTGGTAGCAAGTCATTGAACATGATCCTTGCAAACAAGGGTCACGTTCCCAAAAGAAGTGGAATCGGATTTGTGAGAAATCCTCACCAAAATCCAACCACCTTCATAAAAGGCCCCATCTTACATGTTCGACACCAAAGCAAATGCAACTTTTGTTGCAAACTTGGACACAAAACGCATTATTGTCCATTCAAGAAAATTAATCCGAACAAATTAATTTGGGTTCCTAAAGGAACCATGATAAATTCTATGCAACATGATAAACAATGTAGATCTATTTTTGAGGCACCCAAAAGCAAATGGGTACCTAAAAATCATCCTTTCTTGTAGAAACCTATACCATCGCAAGCTAGGAGCAAGAGATGGTACCTTGATAGTGGATGCTCAAGGCATATGACCGGAGATCCATCTCAATTCTCTAAGCTCACTTGCATAGACGAAGGCTATGTCACATTCGGAGACAACAACAAGGGTAAAATCATTGGCAAAAGAACCATAGGTAACAAATCCAACTTCTTTATCGAAGTTGTTTTGTTAGTTGATTGTTTAAAACATAACCTCTTGAGCATCAGTCAATTATGTGATAAAGGATATATTGTCAGATTCGAGTCTAATGCTTGCATCATTGAAAAACCACACAAAAACACGTCTATAATTGCATTAAAACAAAATAACGTATACACTATTGACATCAATGATTTATGTAATGAAATGTGTTTTTCGGTTTTGAATGAGGATGCTTGGCTATGGCATAGAAGATTAGGTCATGCTAGCATGAAACTAATCACTCAAATATCATCTAAAGAACTTGTAAGAGGTATTCCTCATATCAAGTTCATCAAAGATAATGTATGTGATGCTTGTCAATTAGGTAAACAAATTAAGGGCATTTTTAAATCTAAGAATCAAATAAGCACCTCTAGGCCCTTACAATTGATCCATATGGACTTGTTCGGACCAATCTATACATCAAGCCTAGGAGGTAGCAAATACGCCTTCGTCATTGTGGATGACTATAGTAGATACACATGGACTTACTTTTTAAAATAAAAAAATGAATGCTTTAGATATTTTACCAAGTTTTGTAAACTTGTTCAAAATGAGAAGGGTTCTATGATTTCATTAATTAGAAGTGATCATGGTGGTGAATTTCAAAACCATGATTTCCAAGAATTTTGTGAACTCAATGGATACAACCATAATTTCTCTACTCCTAGAAATCCTCAACAAAATGGAGTAGTAGAAAGAAAAAATCAAAATCTACAAGAAATGACAAGAACCATGTTGAATGAACATAACCTACCCAAATATTTTTGGGCCGAAGCCGTAAATACTGCATGCTATATTTTGAATAGAGTTCTAGTAAGACCCTTAGTCACCAAAACTCCCTATGAGTTATGGAACAACAAAAAACCCAATGTTTCATATTTTAAAGTCTTTGGGTGTATGTGTTTTATCTTGAATGAAAAAGATAACTTAGGAAAATTTGATGCTAAATCCGATGAAGGAATCTTTCTTGGTTATTCTTCGGTTTCTAAAGCTTTTCGTATCTTCAATAAAAGAACTTTAATTATTGAAGAATCCATTCATGTTGTCTTCAATGAGATGTCCGAAATCAGGAAAAATGATTTTGATGATGATGTTAATTTTGATTCCTTGAATTTAAATGAAACCTTGTCTCCAACTAGCAACTTGGATGCATCCACTTCTGAAACATCCTTACACAAGGATTGGAAGTATGTAGATGCTCATCCTAAGGAGCTAATCTTAGGAGACACATCAAAGGGGGTTCAAATACGTTCTTCTCTTAAAAATTTTTATTCCAACGTCGCTTTTCTCTCCCAAATTGAACCCAAATGTGTTGATGAAGCCATGAAAGATGATTCATGGATTATCGCAATGCAAGATGAATTAAATCAACATGAGTGAAATGAGGTGTTGAAGCTTGTTCCTAGGCCAAATGACTATTTAGTTATTGGTACTAAATGGGTTTTTAGAAACAAGCAAGATGAATATGGTATCGTGGTTAGAAACAAGGCTAGATTAGTGGCTAAAGGTTTCAACCAAGAAGAAGGTATCGATTACGAAGAAACCTTCACTCCTGTGGCTTGATTAGAAGCCATAAGGATGCTCCTTGCCTACGCTAGTAGTAATAATTTTAAGTTGTTTCAAATGGATGTTAAAAGTGCTTTTCTTAATGGCTTTATTTCCGAAGAAGTCAATGTTGAACAACCTCCTGGATTTGAAAATTATAGCCTCCCTAATCATGTGTTTAGATTAACTAAAGCTCTCTATGGTTTAAAACAAGCTCCGAGGGCTTGGTATGAGAGACTTAGTTCTTTTCTTATTAAAAATAATTTCACAAAAGGCATGGTTGATACTACATTGTTCATCAAGAATTTTGAAAATAATTTTCTCATTGTTCAGATTTATGTTGATGATATTATCTTTGGTTCTACGAATGAATCTCTTTGTGAATCTTTTGCTAAAACTATGAGTCTTGAATTCGAAATGAGTTTAATGGGAGAATTAACATTCTTCTTAGGCTTACAAATCAAACAACTAAGCAACGACATCTTTATTAGTCAAACTAAATATGCTATGAATTTGCTGAAAAAGTTTAATATGAATAACTCATAAGCTATTAACACTCCTATGAGCACCTCCACTAAGTTAGAAATTGATGAAAGTGGAGAAAGCTTCGATCAAAAAACATATAGGTGTATGATAGGAAGTTTACTTTACCTCACTGCAACTAGACTAGATATCATGTTCCATGTAGGACTTTGTGCTAGATTTCAATCAAACCCTAAGATATCTCATCTCAAAGCTGTTAGGATCAAGAGCACTAAGAGGGGGGGGGGGGGGGGGTGAATTAGTGCAGCGGAAATCTTTCGACGATAAAAAAATGTTCGAACGATAAAAACAATTTTGGTGTGAAAGCCGATTCTAAGATTTCTTTAACTTAAGATCAAGCGAGATGACATTAAAGTCAATCTATGAAGGCAGTTTGCAGTTATGATGAAAACCAGAATATAAGCGCAAACTGAAATACGACGTTCGTAGGAAGAAACTGATTTACATCTAAATACTGATTCGTAAATCACTTTGATTAGGCGAGATGCAGCTTAGGCAAGGATATAAAGGCAGTTTGCCATTAAGATAGAAATCAAAATATAAACGCAAATTGAAATATGATGATCGTACGAAAAAATAGATTTACGTCTAAACGCTGATTCGGAAAGTGCAAAGCTTGAAACCTGATCGTATATGCATAGAAAGCAATAAGCTTTAGAGGAGGTTTGCAGTAAAGATAATATGCTCAAAGTAAATGAAAACTGAGATTTAGAGTGGTTCGGTCAATCTTGACCTACTCCACTTTTGGCTTCCTCCACCGACGAGGTCACCGACGTCAACTAGAGGCCTTCCTTCAATAGGCGAAGGCCAACCACCCTTTTACAGTTTCACTCCTTTTGACGGGCTTAAGAGACAACCTTTATAGAATTTTCTCTCCTCTCTTTACAACTCAGAACTTGGAAGAACAGAGGGAGAAGAACTTTTGGCCTTTACAACAATTTTGAGCTCTAAGAATCATAGAAAAAGATCAAGATTTCAGTGTAAGTTGATTTCCTTTCAGTGCTGAATGGGTGGGGTATTTATAGGCCCCAACCCATTTCAAATTTGGAGCTCAAAACTGTCAATTCCCGGAATTCCGGGATCAGACGGTTGCACCTCCTGACAGAGCTCGAAGACCGAGCTCAAGCGGTTGCACCTCCTGACTAAGGCAGTTGCACCACTTGGCAGAGCTCGAAGACTGAGCTCAGGCGGTGCCACCTCCTGTCAGGCGAGGTTGCACCGCCCAATCTCGCTCGGAGACTGAGCCCCAAGCGTTCCACCGCCTGGCTGGAGTGGTTGCACCTCCCAATCTCGCTCGGAGACTGAGCCCAAGCGGTGCAACCTCCTGCCTTGGGCGGTTCAACTGCCTGGCAGAAATCAGGGTCCGAATGGGTTGATCCATTCGACCCAATTTGGGTTTTTCAGGGGCCCAATTGCCCCAAGATTAAGTTAATGGGATCACCTCCCATTTCCAACTTAATTAATGTGCTAACTACGATTTTTCTAAGACATTTACTGCAACTTTCTCTGGTGCATCAATCGCTTCTTCCGGCGAGCTTCCGACGAACTTCCGTCGATCATCCGATGAACCCTCGGTGATGCTCCTGCGGACTTCCGGCAAACTCTTGGACTTGCGACGATTCACTTGGCGAGTTCCGATGAGCTTCTTTGGCAAGCTTATGGACTTCTCGGATTTGTTCCCACAGAACTTCCGACGACTATCCGAACTTCCGTCGAACTCTCGAACTCCCAACGTGATCATTGTCTTGACTCCGGCGCAACTCCTGCTGCATGTCTCACTTTCATCGTATTTAATCCTGCACACGTATCTCAACATATAGATTAGATAACAAATGACAATTGACTTCATCATCAAAATCCGAGATTCAACAATCTCCCCCTTTTTGATGATGACAATCAATTGATAATGGAGTTAACCTTAACTCCCCCTATCTATATGCCATACTTGAGATAAGTCATTCTTGAATTCAAAACCTAAGAATTCAAGAGACATATTGATAAGTTAAAATCATTTGAACTTATCAATACTCCCATCATGATTCCCATCATGATGTATCTCTCTGAAGATGATGTAAAGGCTTGACATTCATTTTTAAATATAACAAGTTTGAATGATGGTAATAGTAGCAATTCATCATATAGTAAGATATCAACATATAAAGCTGTGAAGTAAGATTTTGATATCATTACATGATGTACACATTTCAAATATTTTAGCAAGTATTGCATTTCTTCACATGGTAAGATATCAACTCAAGGCATAATGCAAATTAATGTATGGCATCTGTTCATATATCTCTTGGTGATGCAAGCATGGCATAATCATAGCATCAGTGTTTATAACATCAATTCATATATTTCTCCCCCTTTGTCATTAACAAAAAGCATGGTAGTTGTGATACCAGCAAATTATCAAGCATATATGATACGTAGATTGCGTTGAATACTTCTTCCTCTTTTTTGTTATAATCCTTTTTGCATGAAGGAGGAAAGCCATTTGTGATACCAACTATTTGTGAGTTTACTTTGAGTCAAGATATGTGTGTGAAACAGCTTTTTGCAAGTAAAAATATTATCATCCATATTTCAAGATGGAATTCATAAGCAGGAATTATTTCATCAAATTCATTTCAGAAGAAATATTTTTCATAAGAATGTATGAGAAAATCCGATTTTTAGCATTCCAATTGTTAAGCGAATCCGAAAATGAAATGAACTCTTTCATGCATTCGGACAAGACTATGCTATAGATTTTCAAATACAATCATGAAGACAAAACATTTTTGTATTCAACACATAATTTCCAACATGTTATTTAGGCATGTAATGGCAATCAAGTGATTTGATCATTCAATAAAGTCCGAAAAATAATTTTAACTAGTTTATGTATTCGGACACATCAACATTCCTAATTCTCTTCTTATGAAATCAAATTGCTCTTCACTTAGAGGTTTTGTAAAAATATCAGCTAGTTGATGTTTAGTATCAATATCATGGCAATGTCATGACTTATCAACTGCATTGGTAGATCACTTTCTCAAATTATATTTATCATGGAAATCAAGGCACAAGGTTTTCAAAACATTTAGTTTCAATGTAAAATCCGAGATAAACAATGAGAGATGTTTGTAACTCTACATATGCTCACAAAATATATTAGGTAACCATATCAAGGATCAAGGCAAAGCCCATTATGGTGAGTAACATAAGGAGTTTACAATAACAACAGATGATTGTGTTCATACAAGCTCATTCATGAGGTGAAAAATTAAAGTGCCTAAATAAAGAGTCAAATTGTCGATGAATTTGCTGCAGCTCAGATAGGATTTGATCTTGTCGATGTTCAAGCCGTTCTTGTCTTTGTTCGAATTGGTCCATCTGAATCCTAATATCTTCGACAGATGATGTATGAGTTTGCTCAAATGGATGTGTTTCCTTAAAGGGACAGATCGAAGGAGATTGGGTACCCCTAAAGACTGGTGTTTCCGGTTCTGGTTCAGGTTGAGGGGGATCGGTTCTTCTAGGCATTCTAACCCAGTTACCGTTTCTATAAAAACATCTTAATCGATGAAGTAGATTTTTATTTATTATGCTAAACCTATCTACTTTTATTACTTCTTCTTCCGGTGGTATTAGAATATCGTAGACTTTCATTATTCTAGTGATTATACTACCATATGAGAGCATCATGTCTTTCTTAGATAGTTTTAACATGTTTTGTTGGATAAGATAACCAAGACAGATGTCATGTCCTTTCATGATCAAATACATAGTTCCTAATTCTAATTGGCTTACTTCATCATGATGGTATTGTTTATGGAGAATGATGCTAGTTAGGATATAATGAAGTACCTTAGTGTTTAGAGGTAGTAGATGTTCACAACTTTTAGGAACAAATGCTAAGTTGGGATTGGCAAAAATTGTTCCTAAGGCTTCAACATATGTTGTTCCAACAGTTTCATCATCCCATGATCCTCTAAAGTAAAGTCCTCTACTTTTTATGGGAATGCCTATCATGTCGCAAATGAATTTATCCATAATGGAGATGTGTTGTCCTAAAAGATAGGTAGACATTCTTTCTTCTTCATCTATTTGTATGTTGTTGTAAAACAATCTAACAAGTCTTGGATAGATGGGTTCATTAATTTGGAAAATAGGGAGTAGATCCAAGTTTGCAAACCATTGGATTGTCTCTAAGTCTCTTAGTTCATTTAAATCTACATATTTTCCCTTATTGACACTCCTAAGTTCGAAAGAGGAAAACTTTTCAGCATAGTATTTTGAATCGAAAAGGGTGAGATCAAAATCTTCTACTAATCTCCACTTTCCTTTGTCCTTTGAGGATCTTCTAGATCCCATAACTACTGCTGTTTAGAAGAATAGTGATGAGCAAAAGTAAATAAATCAAAGACAAAATTTAAGGGCTTCTTAGAGAATACCTTAGTGAGATCTTCAAGAGAGGGAAGGATTGTTGATGTTTTGCTCCGAAATGAGGGGTATTTGGGATGCTATGAGGGGAGAAATGGGGATGGAGGAGCTTTGGAAGAGGAAAGAGGGGAAGGGAGTGAGTTGGGGTCGGTTTCACCGCCGACCCTAGCTTGGGTTAAAAAGGGCAGAGTTACGGGCGGTTGCACCTCTAGCTGGGGCGGTGCAACCGCTTGCAACACGTGACAGCCGGAGGTGCTACCTCCAGCTGGGGCGGTGCCACCGCCTGCAGGCGGTGAGCACTTGTTCTGATCGCAGTGTGATCTGATTTGAGAGTTTTTGTCTTAAGAAGAATTTTCATTCAGATCAATCAACTTTACTTACGTAATTACGTAAGAGTTTTCTTTTTAAGACGAGAACTTTTGCACGATCAAGATAGATCTTTTAACGTGCATATTCTCAATGTCGTACACATGTTTGTGACAGTTTGTTCAAGTTGGTAAGCCTTGCAAGTTCATGACAAACTTAGTTAGTTCATGATATAGAGTTGGATTTGAAAGTTATGAACGGATGAAACTAATGGGTTCGAAAATCCAGAGGATATGTGAATTGAGAATCATGCGTTTCTAATTCTGAAAAATCAAATAGGATTGTATCTAAATCG
The DNA here is from genome assembly GCF_036884655.1 of Musa acuminata AAA Group. Taxonomy (NCBI): domain Eukaryota; kingdom Viridiplantae; phylum Streptophyta; class Magnoliopsida; order Zingiberales; family Musaceae; genus Musa; species Musa acuminata. Next base: position 25,734,487 of record NC_088335.1, read on the forward strand.
CATTTGTGATTTCTAATCTTTATCTGTTATTTAGGCCAAAGAGCATTGCGAGTTATTTTTCGATCTTGGGTCATGAATATCGAGAATCCAAGGAGCAAAATATTATTTCTTGCTCCAGCTTATAATTTTTTATGTCTTTACAAGAAAGGATGATTTTTAGGTACCCATTTGCTTTTGGGTGCCTAAAAAATAGATCTACATTGTTTATCATGTTGCATAGAATTTATCATGATTCCTTTAGGAACCCAAATTAATTTATTCGAACTAATTTTCTTGAATGAACAATAATGCGTTTTGTGTCCAAGTTTGCAACAAAAGTTGCATTTGCTTTGGTGTCGAACATGTAAGATGGGGCCTTTTATGAAGGTGGTTGGATTTTGGTGAGGACTTCTCACAAATCCGATTCAACTTCTTTTGGGAACGTGACCCTTATTTGCAAGGATCTAGTTCAGTGACTTACTACTAACCTCGAATTTCTTCAAGGTGTCCTTAAGTAGCAAGTTTTCCTTTTGGAGAGTTTCTAGATCATGACATTTTGTGCATGAACTTAAACTATCATGATATTCAGTTTTTAACTTATCAAAATTACAAGTAAGACTATCATACTCCTTTTTTAGCAATTTATATTTTCTACTAATAATCTTGCATTCATCAAATAAGTCATGGAAGGCATTTAATAATTCATCAAATGATAAATCTGCGTCTATTAAATTTGTTACCTCCTCTCCGATGGCCATTAAGGCGTAATGAGCAACTTGCTCGGTGTTGGACTCCTCTTCTTCGGATGCGCTCGAGTCATCCCATGTTGCTTTGAGCGCCTTTTTCTTTGATGTTCTCTTCTTGACTTGGGGACAATCACCCTTGTAGTGTCCCGGCTTCTTGCACTCATAGCAAATAACTTGGTCCTTCTTGGGTTCAAATTTATTTTTTATTTCATTCTTAAACTTGTTTCTTTTAATAAAATTTTTAAATTTTCTTGTTAGAAGTGCCAAGTCATCGTCACAGTCCTCATCACTTGAGTTTTCTCTCAAGTGGCCTTCTGAAGTTTTAAGTGCCATATCCTTCCTGTTCTTTGGAAGGATGTCTTCTTGCTCTTCATGAGCTTTGCAAGTCATCTCGTAGGTCATTAATGACCCGATTAGTTCTTCAAGAGGGAAGTTGCTTAGATCTTTCGCCTCTTGAATAGCAGTGACTTTAGGATCCCAACTCTTAGGAAGGAATCTTAGAATCTTATTTACGAGCTTAAAATCCGAAAAACTTTTTCCGAGTCCTTTTAGACCGTTGACGACATCCATGAAACGGGTAAACATGTCGCCAATGGTTTCACTCAGTTTCATCCGGAAAAGTTCGAAAGAGTGTAACAGAAGATTGATTTTTGACTCTTTCACTCTACTTATGCCTTCGTGAGTCACTTCGAGTGTGTACCAAATATCAAATGCGGTTTCACAAGTCAAAACACGGTTAAACTCGTTTTTATCAAGTGCACAAAATAAGGCATTCATAGCCTTTGAATTAAGAGTGAAAGCCTTCTCCAATTCATTCCAATCGATCACTGGAAGAGAAGGCTTCGAAAATCCGTTTTCGACAAGATTCCAAAGTTCAAAATCCATAGAAATAAGAAAGATCCTCATTCGGGTCTTCCAATAGGTGTAGTCCGTCCCACTGAACATGGGTGGACGTGTAATAGAATGACCCTCTTGGTTTCTAGCGTATGCTATCTCTCTTGGGTTTTAATCCGTTAGAGAGTTAACCCCGCTTTGATAACAATTGTTAGGATCAAGAGCACTAAGAGGGGGGGGGGGGGGGGGGGGGGGGGGTGAATTAGTGCAGCGGAAATCTTTCGACGATAAAAACGTTCGAACGATAAAAACGATTTCGGTGTCAAAGCCGATTCTAAGATTACTTTAACTTAAGATCAAGCGAGATGACGTTAAAGTCAATCTATGAAGGCAGTTTGCAGTTATGATGAAAACCAGAATATAAGCGCAAACTGAAATACGATGTTCGTACGAAGAAACTGATTTACGTTTAAATGCTGATTCGTAAATCACTTTGATTAGGCGAGATGCAGCTTAGGCAAGGATATAAAGGTAGTTTACAGTTAAGATAGAAATCAAAACGTAAACGCAAACTAAAATATGATGATCGTACGAAAAAACAGATTTACGTCTAAACGCTGATTCAGAAAGTGCAAAGCTTGAAACCCGATCGTATATGCGTAGAAAGCAGTAAGCTTTAGAGGAGGTTTGCAGTAAAGATAATATGCTCAAAGTAAATGTAAACCGAGATTTAGAGTGGTTCGGTCAATCTTGACCTACTCCACTTTTGGCTTCCTCCACCGACGAGGTCACCGACGTCAACTAGAGGCCTTCCTTCAATAGGCGAAGGCCAACCACCCTTTTACAGTTTCACTCCTTTTGACGGGCTTAGGAGACAACCCTTACAGAATTTTCTCTCCTCTCTTTACAACTCAGAACTTGGAAGAACAGAGGGATAAGAACTTTTGGCCTTTACAATAATTTTGAGCTCTAAGAATCACAGAAAAATATCAAGATTTCGGTGTAAGTTGATTTCCTTTCAGTGCTGAATGGGTGGGGTATTTATAGGCCCCAACCCAGTTCAAATTTGGAGCTCAAAACTGTCAATTCCCGGAATTCCGGGATCAGGCGGTTGCACCTCCTGACTGGAGCGGTTGCACCGCCTGGCAGAGCTCGAAGACTGAGCCTCTGGGCGGTGCTACCTCCTGTCACGGGCGGTTACACCTCCTGACAGAGCTCGAAGACCGAGCTCAGGCGGTTGCACCTCCTGACTGAAGCGGTTGCACTGCCTGGCAGAGCTCGAAGACTGAGCTCAGGCGGTGCCACCTCCTATCAGGGGAGGTTGCACCGCCCAGTCTCGCTCGGAGACTGAGCCCCAAGCGGTGCCACCACCTGGCTGGAGTGGTTGCACCTCCCAGTATCGCTTGGAGACTAAGCCCAGGCGGTGCAACCTCCTATCTTGGGCGGTTCAACCGCCTGGCAGAAATCAGGGTCCGAATTGGTTGATCCATTCGACCCAATTTGGGTTTTTCAGGGGCCCAATTGCCCCAAGATTAAGTTAATGGGATCACCTCCCATTTCCAACTTAATCAATGTGCTAACTATGATTTTTCTAAGACATTTACTGTAACTTGCTCCGGTGCGTCAATCGCTTCTTCCGGCGAGCTTCCGACGAACTTCCGTCGATCATTCGATGAACCCTCGGTGATGCTCCTGCGGACTTCCAGCAAACTCCTGGACTTGCGACGATTCACTTGGCGAGTTCCGACGAGCTTCTTTGGCAAGCTTCTGGACTTCTCGGATTTGTTCCCGTAGAACTTCTGACGACTGTCCGAACTTCCGTCGAACTCTCGAACTCCCAACGTGATCATTGTCTTGACTCCGGCGCAACTCCTGCTACATGTCTCACTTTCATCGTAGTTAATCCTACACACTTATCTCAACATATAGATTAGATAACAAATGACAATTGACTTCATCATCAAAATCCGAGATTCAACAAAAGCAGTTAAAAGAATGCTTAGATATCTTAATGGTACTACAAATCTAGGATTATGGTACCCAAAATAAGAGAATCTTGAGTTAATTGCTTATGCTGATGCGGATTTTGCTGGTTGTAAACTAGATAGAAAAAGCACATTTGGGACTTGTCAATTTTTAGGACATGCCCTTGTTTCCTGGTCATCTAATAAACAAAACTCGGTTGCACTTTCAACAACCAAAGCTGAATATATTGCAGCAAGTGCATGCTGTACACAAGTTGTATGGATGAAAAACACCTTAGAAGATTATAAAATTCATCTTAAAAATATTCCTATTAATTGTGATAACACAAGTGCAATATGCTTAACGAAAAATCCTATACAACACTCAAGAACAAAACATATTGATATTAGACATTAGTTTATACGAGATCATGTTACTAATCATGATGTAATCATAGAATTCATTGATACTAAACATCAACTAGCTGATATTTTTACAAAACCTCCAAGTGAAGAACAATTTGATTTCATAAGAAGAGAATTAGGAATGTTGATGTGTCCGAGTACATAAACTAAGTCCTTCGGACTTTATTGAATGATCAAATCACTTGATTGCCATTACATGCCAAGATAACATGTTAGAAATTATGTGCTGAATACAAAAATTTCCATAACAATAAGCATATTTTGTCTTCATGATTGTATTTGAAAATCTATAGCATAGTCTTGTCCGAATGCATGAAAGTGTTCATTTCATGTGTGGATTCACTTAACAATTGGTATCCTAAAAATCAGATTTTCTCACACACTTATATGTGAAAAATATTTTTCTGAAATGGATTTGATGAAATGATTCCTGCTTATAAAATCCATTTTGAAATATGAATGATAGTGTTTTTACTTGCAAAGATTTGCTTCACATACATATCTTGATACCTGAACCATGATTTAATCTCTCATCGGTTTTAACTTCACTTAGTGTAAACTTACAAATAGCTGGTATCACAAATGGCCTTCCTCCTTCATGCAAAAAGATTATAACAAATAAAAAGGAAGAAGTATTCAAAGTGATCTACATATCATGCTTGTATAATTGATTTCCTATCACTTACTATTGGAAAATAACATGAACCGAGTAAAGGCATGAACAATTATCACACTGATGCTTAAAATTTGCTTATATTGTTCTCCTGGTATCACAATTACCATGCTTTTTGTTGATGATAAAGGGGGAGAAATATATGAGTATTGATGCCATGCTCGCATCACCAAGAGATGCTATGATTGCTATAATCAGGTCAAGATATCAAACAAAAAACTTGCATCGTAATTTTACGTATTGATATCTTACCATGTGATGAAATGCAATAATTGCTAAAACATTATTTGAAATGTGTGCATCATGTAATGATATCAAAATCTTACTTCGCAGTTTTACATGTTGATATCTTACAATATGATGAATTGCTACTATTACCATCATTCAAACATGTAATGTAAAATTTGAAAATGAATGTCAAGCCTTGACATCATCTTCAGAGAGATACATCATGATGGGAATCATGATGGGAGTATTGATAAGTTTAAATGATTTTAACTTATCAATATATCTCTTGAATTCAAAGGTTTTGAATTCTAAAATGACTTATCTCAAGTATGGCATATAGACTGGGGGAGTTAAGGTTAACTCCATTATCAATTGATTGTCATCATCAAAAAGAGGGAGATTGTTGAATCTCGGATTTTGATGATGAAGTCAATTGTCATTTGTTATCTAACCTATATATTGAGATAATTGTGCAGGATTAACTGCGATGAAAGTAAGACATGCAGCAGGAGTTGTGCCGGAGTCAAGACAATGATCACGTTGGGAGTTCGAGAGTTCGACGGAAGTTCGGACAGTCATCGGAGGTTCTGCAGGAACAAATCCGAGAAGTCCATGAGCTTGCCAAAGAAGCTTGTCGGAACTCATCAAGTGGATCGTCGCAAGTCCAGGAGTTTGCCGGAAGTCCGCAGGAGCATCACCGAGGGTTCATCGGATGATCGACAGAAGTTCGTCGGAAGAAGCGATTGACGCACCAGAGCAAGTTGCAGTAAATGTCTTAGGGAATATCGTAGTTAGCACAATGATTAAGTTGGAAATGGGAGGTGATCCCATTAACTTAATCATGGGGCAATTGGGCCCTTGAAAAACCCAAATTGGGCGCAATGAATCAACCCATTCGGACCCTGATTTCTACCAGGCGGTTAAATCGCCCAAGGCAGGAGGTTGCACCACCTGGGCTCAGTCTCCGAGCGAGACTGGGAGGTGCAATAGCTCCAGCCAAGCGGTGGCACCGCTTGGGCTCAGTCTCCGAGCGAGACTGGGCGGTGCAACCTCCCCTTACAGGAGGTGGTATCGCCTGGGCTCGGTCTTCGAGCACTGGCTGAGCGGTGCAACTGCCTCAGTCAGGAGGTTGCACCGCCTGAGCTCAGTCTTCGAGCTCTGGCAGGAGGTGCAACCGCCCCTGATAGGAGGTGGCACCGCCCAGAAGCTCAGTCTTCGAGCTTTGCCAAGCGGTGCAACCGCTCTAGTCAGGAGGTGCAACCGCTTGATCCCGGAATTCCGGGAATAGACAGTTTTGAGCTCCAAATTTGAACTGGGTTGGGGCCTATAAATACCCCACCCATTCAGCACTGAAAGCACACAGAATATACACCGAAATCTTGATCTTGTTCTATGATTTTTAGAGCTCAAAATTGTTGTAAAGGCCAAAAGTCCTTCTCCCTCTTTTCTTCCAAGTTCTAAGTTGTAAAGAGAGGAGAGAAAATTCTGTAAGGGTTGTCTCCTAAGCCCATCAAAAGGAGTGAAACTGTAAAAGGGTGGTTGGCCTTCGCCTATTGAAGAAAGGCCTCTAGTTGACGTCGGTGACCTCGTCGGTGGAGGAAGCCAAAAGTGGAGTAGGTCAAGATTGACCGAACCACTCTAAATCTCGGTTTGCATTTACTTTGAGCATTTTATCTTTACTGCAAACCTCCTCTAAAGCTTACTGCTTTCTGCGCATATAAGATCGGGTTTCAAGCTTTGCACTTTCCGAATCAGCGTTTAGACGTAAATCTATTTTTTCATACGATCAGCATATTTCAGTTTGCGTTTACGTTTTGATTTCTATCTTAATTGCAAACTGCCTTAATATCCTTGCTTAAGCTACATCTCACCTAATCAAGTGATTTACGAATCAACATTTAGACGTAAATCAGTTTCTTCGTACGAACGTCATATTTCAGTTTGCGCTCATATTCTGGTTTTCATCATAACTGCAAACTGCCTTCATAGATTGACGTTAATGTCATCTCGCTTGATCTTAAGTTAAAGTAATCTTAGAATCGGCTTTGACACCGAAATCGTTTTTATCGTTCGAACATTTTTATCGTCGAAAGATTTCCGCTGCACTAATTCACCCCCCCCTCTTAGTGCTCTTGATCCTAACATCAAGGGCCCAATTGCCCCAAGATTAAGTTAATGGGATCACCTCCCATTTCTAAGTTAATCATCATGCTAACTACGAATTTCTTAAGACATTTACTGCAACTTGCTCCGGTGCGTCAATCGCTTCTTCCGGCGAGTTTCCGGCGAACTTTCAGCGGACATCCGACGAACCTCCGGCGATGCTATGATGGACTTCCGGCAAACTCCTGGACTTGCGATGATCCACCTGGCGAGTTCCGATGAGCTTCTTTTGGCAAGCTCCTGGACTTCTCGTATTTGTTCCTATAGAACCTCCGACGACCGTCCGAACTTCCGTCGAGCTCTCGAACTCCCAACGTGATCATAGTCTTGACTCCGGCGCAACTCCTACTGCATGTCTTACTTTCATCATAGTTAATCCTGCACACTTATCTCAACATATGGATTAGATAACAAATGACAATTGACGTCATCATCAAAATCCGAGATTCAACAAAGAGGAATCGGTGGAGTGGATGTAGGTCACGATGACCAAACCACTATAACTTAGTTTGCATTTCGTTCTTGCAATTTATCTTTATTACAAACTGCCTTACCTATTTACTGCTTTCACTACACTTATGAACAAGATTTTAAGTTAATATATTTATGATACGGTTTTCATCGGAATCATGTTTAATCGAAATGAAGATTTTTGAAATCGACGTTTTTATCCACTGCACTAATTCACCCCCCCTCTTACTGCTTTCTCTTTGAATGCTAAATATCGTATGCAGTTTCGCAAATAGAAATATGATTAAATTCATTTTTATCTAAGGAGCGAAACAAAGCATTCATAGCTTTGGCATTCAAAGAGAAAGCCTTCTTCTCCAAATCATTCCAATCATTCATTGGAAGAGAAGACTTTTGAAATTCGTTTTCGATAATATTCTATAAATCGAGATTCAACGAAAGCAAGAAAACTCTCTTCCAAGTTTTTCAATAAGTGTAGTTCGTCCCATTGAACATAGGAAGATGAATGATAGAGTGACCCTCTTGAAATATGAAACGAGCCATTTATCTTGGGTGTTAAACTAAACGAGAATGAACGTGGCTCCGATACCAATTGTTAGAATCGAGTCGCCACTAAGAGGGGAGGTGAATTAGTGCAGCGGATAAAAATGACATTAATTCTAAAAATCTTCATTTCGATAAAACTAATATCAAAAATGTATTTAACTTGAAAGCGTTCGTAAGAGTGTAATGAGAAAGTAAAGCAAGTAAGGTAGTTAGCACTAAAGGTAAATTGCATAAATAGAAATGCATATCGAGTTTTATAGTGGTTCAATCGTCGTGACCTACATCCACTCCCGATTCCTCTTCCATTAAGGCCATCGACATCCACTAACAATCTTCTTTCAATAGGCAAAGATCAACCACCCTTTTACACCCCTCTTCTCCTTTTTGTAGATTTAGGAGATAACCTTTTAGAAGCACTCACTCCTCCCTAAACAGAATTCTAAACTTTAGAACTAGAGGAGGGGATCTCTCAAGTGATTGTTACAATGTTTTCCCACTTTTAAGTTCTTTGTGCTTATGTGTGTTAACCAGGGATAAGAGGGGTATTTATAGTCTCTAAATGGATTCAAACTTGGAGCCAAAACTAGTCTCATCCTGGGTCTTCTAAGTACTGGTGATACCACCATTAGTGTTGGGTGGTACCATCGCTAGTGCTGGGCTGTACCACTGCTTGCAGCACTGACACTGGGCGGTACCATCACCTAGTTTGGCGGTACCATCGCCTGACAACCTCAAAGATTGAGTTTTTTGAGTTTTCCAACTCACAGGCAATTCCACCGCCTGTTCTGGCAGTGCCACCACTTGACCCAACTTTTGGGTCACTGAATAGGACTCCCAATGACCCTAAATCAGTCCCAACTAAGGCCAAATTGGCCCCTAATTGAGTTAACATGATTACACCAGAAGCTAACTCAATTAGTCCCCTAAACTATTTCAATCTTAGATAAATAATTACAAAGCATGAATCGTTTGTCCGGCATGTCATTGGTTCATCCGATGCCCATCCGATCCTTCCGCGTATCGTCCTCTCCTTCGGCGCATTACCCAATCAACATGTTGACTCTTGCAACTTCCGATCTCTTTGGTGCAATGTCCGATCCTTTGGCCTAGTGCTTGAATTCACGGCATAAAGCCTTCTTTTGACACATCGACCGATCCTCTGGTCCGACGTCCAATCTTCTAACATGTTCACTTTGGCCCAATGTCTAATTCTTCCTTCTTTAATCAATTTGCCTCTCCTTGATTAAAACTAGTCCTGCGTCACTCAAAACGCAGCTCATATCATAAACACTATCAATTGGTTTCATCATCAAAATCCGAGATTCAACACTAACAAGAGATTATTGGGTCGAGACCCACTAATCTAAGAGGCTTGAGTAGTTGGATGGAGATCCAGTACCCAATATGGTAGGATCCATTAGGGTTAAGTTGATAGGGGGGTCTCTATAAAAAGAAGGGAACCAAAGACCCATAGACTAGAGGTTCTTTTTAGTTGCCTCCTCCTATTCTCCTCTCTCCCTCTTCTCCTTATACTGTAGCCCCTATTTGGGGCATGTGGATCGCAAGAAGGGGTAGCCCCTTCTTGATTGCGTAGTGCGCGCGAGTAAGAGTTTTCGATAGCGATTTAAGGAGCATCTTCGCAGCCCCTATCGTGTGGATTATCGCTAGAGAGGAGGACAGTTGACCTTCTTCATCCTCTCCCATAGATCTATAGGTTTTCAGGGATATATGATCTCCCTAGGTAATTCTCTTACGTGTAGTTTTTCAGTTTCATGAGTTTTTATGCACAAACTTTTGCACAATGACGAAATCTTCTTTTATGTGAAAATTCTGGGATTTTATTTTTCTGTTCTTCTGCTGCACATGTGTTGTCACCCTAGATTTCCCAATAGCCTGCCTACAACATGTTGAATCTCATATTTTGATGATGAAATCAATTGATAAATTATTGATCTAATCCATATATTGAGAAGATTGTTATAGGATTAACTATGATAATGAATAAGGTATAAAGTAGATGTTGGGCCAGAGTAAAAGATCAGACGATACATCAAGATTCAGACGATATGCCGGAAGCTTGTCGAGAGTTCATCGGGAGCTCATCAAGAGTTCGTCGGGAGTTCGCCGAGAGTTCGACAGGAGTTTTCTGAGGGTTCATCGGGAGTTTGCTAAGAATTCATTGAGAGTCTATCAAAAGCTTGTCGAGTGTTCACCAAAAGTTCGTCGAGACTTCGTTGAAGAACAATTTGCTAGTCATAAGTGCCCAGCAAGCCAATCACGTGAGTGATGGCACGTGTGACTTGATACAGAATCTTTTTGCTTATTATATTTTGGCGTATATCACTTTATAACTATTGCATAAATGCATATATATTGTGATGTCCTTGGATTTGTGCAATGGGAATCGGATCGTGATGAGATCACGATAATGAGATCGATTCACCTTTAAACACATATCCTAAATAATCCCGGTCATAGGTTACTCGAGAGGGACATCGTGATAACCGGATAGACTGGTGTGCTGTATACCCGTCCATATGATGGATGCAGCTGGTCTCATAGCTGCTCGTGTAGGGACACTAGGGATACAGTACAGGTGCTCATTAGAGAATGAGTTCACTGATTGATCCGCTTACGGAATGCTGGATGGTTGATGATGCCTTATTGTCAGACAACAATTCCGTAGTCCTAGTGGTGTATCTGGTTCTTAGACTTGAGACACCAAGGATGTCCTGTATGAGTGCTCCACTCTTTGATACCAGACTTATAGGTTTGGCTGTTCCCAAATCTAGTACAGCTGGTCATTGGGAGTGGTAGTCGACCTTACGAGGGCTATTGAGTGTCGATAGAGGATCATCCACTCTCGGTATCATGAGAGGAATATCCCATGTGTTCTTGCTCAGACAAATCCCTGGCCAGGGTCATTCGGGTTGAGAGAGAAAGAGTTCTCCAGGAGAATCCGATTAGAGCGAGACTCGAGTAGAAACCGTATGGGTCTGACAGCACCATGCTCGATATACGGTCTCTGGGATATTAGATGGATGAGGGACTATAGGTACATGGTAACTGAGGACAGACAGGTCCAATGGATTGGATTCCCCTGTATCGTCTGGGGACTACGGCGTAGTGGCCTAGTACTTCCGTAGTCGATGAGTCGAGTGAATTATTACAGAGATAATAATTCACTTAGTTAGAAGGAGTTCTGACAGGTATGACTCACGGCCAGCTCGATATTGGGCCTAGAGGGTCACACACATATGGTAGGCATTGCGATGAGTAGAGGTTCGGATATGAGATATCCGACGGAGCCCTTGTCTTATTGGATGCAGATCCAATACCCACTAGGGAAAGGACCCATTAGGGTTTTGACACGGGATCTCTATAAATAGGAGGGATTCACAGCCTCATAGGCTAGAGTCTTTGCTTGCCCTTCCTATTCTCCTCTCCCTCTCCACCTCAGAGTAGGCCTAGAGTTTTGAGGAGCGTCGTCGCAACCCTGCTGTGTGGATCACCGCTAGAGAGGAGGACACTTGACCTCCTTCACCCTCTCCTAAGGATCTGCAAGGAAACAGGGATATACGATCTCCCTAGGTAACACAATCTCTATACGCAGTTTTTGTGTTTTTTGCGGATTTTGCGCACCAATCTTCGCACGACGATGAACATCTTTTTGGGAATCAGGGATTTTTGTTTTCTTGTTCTTCCGCTGCGCATATGATGTCGCCCCCCCCCTTATGATTTCCCAACAGTGGTATCAGAGCCAGGTTGTTCGTGCGAATGATTGGTTTTTGAACTGCGTGTGTTGTGTTTAGGAAGAATATTGACGTCAAAATCGTTGACGCAAAAGCAAGGAAGGGCAGCAACAGTTGCTGCCCTCGATCTGCATGCCTGCAGCCAGCCGCAGCCGCAGCCAGGCAGCACAGCGCCGGCGCATGCGCAAGCGCTGTGCCTGCAGCAGCCGGCCGGCGGTCTGCTTGCAGCAGGCTTGCGGCCGGCGGGGCTGGGAGCCCGCTCGGTAGAAGCGCCTGCGGCCACTGAGCCCGCGGGCAGAGGCGCCGCGGGGCAGCAGCGCGGGCTGAGGCACCGCAGGGCAGCGGCGCCTGTGGCCGCTACTCCTACGGGCAAAAACCCCGCAGGGGCGGCCGCCAGCGAGACAGCACCACCTGCGGGCGCTGACTCGCGGGCAGAACCGCCCGCGAAGGCGGCGGCGCCCGCGGGGGCGCCCACCTGCAGCGGCAGCGACCCCAGCGGGCGTGCCACCTGCAGGCGAGGGCAGTGCCCTCGCCCTCGCCGCACAGGCCGCCGCCAGCAGGGTGGCGGCGGCGGCGGCGCAGCAGCGAAAAGGGGAAAGGGTATTAGGGTTTTCTGCGTAAAAGACAGTTTTGCCCCTCGGAATTTGAGAAATTTCAGTTTCTGTCTTTTGTCCAAATTACAAAAATACCCTTAGGAATTGAGAAATTCCCTATATATCCCTGATTTCAGAAAATATTAATTAATTAAAAGGTTTAGTTGATTATTATTTTTATTATTATCTAGTAGTCCTACATGATGATGATTATTTATACATGTGATGTATGATGAGTGGACGGATGATCATGGACCGTGTGATGTGTGTACTTGTGATTATTATTATTGAGGTCTGCGAACCTCCATTATATTTCTCGTTTATTGTCGGGCCTGCGTGCCTATGATTAAGTTGTAATCACATGAGGAGGCGCAGCGGGAGCGTGGAAGCCATAGCGGGACCCACGAGACGGACGATCGTGATGCATGAAGATGCATCAAGATGTCGACGGAACCAACGAGGACGAGATGGACGATCACAAGGCATGGAGATGCACCGTTGCACACATAGATCTTGATGTGAGTGATTAGGCCTACTGGCTCGGGCCTAATCATATTAGGTTGTGGTCCATGATCATCTGGTGTGATTGCTTATACACATACTAGATATGTATATATATTTGCATGCGATGTAGATATATATTAAATATGTATATGTGTGACATGTCATATTAGGAGACCAAATCATAGAAACATCTCTCGATAATATTAAGTCGGTAAACGTGAGGCAATTAGATTGACCCACGTGGCCTTCCATCGTTATGAGTAGGAACCGAATCCCGGTGTAGGTTGAGTTGGTCGAGTCCCTCGAGACTCACCTATATCGCGATTCGCTATCTTGCTTACGACATAGAGATGTCACCGGTGACCTGAGGGCATGATATGCTTGGTCGAGTCCCTCGAGGGTATATCATCAAATCAGACTCATCTTGTAACGAAGGTGTTGACTTAACCGAGCATCATGGTTGGTCGAGTCCCTCGAGGCCATGGTGATTCGGAGGCCGAACAGGACGGGAATCACAAGGAGTTGTGATCGGCAAGAGTTGTCTACCTTTTAGGCTTAGTGTGATTGGTCGAGTCCCTCGAGGTTACACTAAGACGCTGATTGGATCCTGATCCCCACTAGAAGTCTGCCGGAGACTTCCGTTTCACGTGTTGAGGGTATCGCGTGACTCGTTAGTAAAATAGTGGGAGCATATTAAGATAGAAGTCCATATCTTGATAGTTTATTTCTTGCAAAATCTGCATGTTATTCATTTTTGCTACATCTTTATTTTCAGAAAATGTCGCTTTCAAATCCCTTACGTGGCATACTTGATGTCAACCGCCTCACTGGTCCAAATTATACGGATTGGCTCCGTAACTTGAGAATTGTTCTCACAGTGGAGAAAATCGTGTACGTCCTTGATACAGTGATGCCTACGCCCGAAGAAGGGGCAAGCGAGGATGAGATCGCTCGCTACGTGAAGTACATTGATGACTCCACTCTTGCTCAGTGCTATATGTTGGGCTCTATGACTCCAGAGTTACAGAGACAACATGAAAAGATGGATGCCAGATCCATTCTCCTACATGTCCGTAAATTGTTTGAGGAACAGGGAAGGACTCAACGATATGAGATATCCAAGAGCCTTTTCCGCGCTAGGATGACTGAGGGGACACCGGTTCAGAACCATGTCCTAAAGATGATTGAGTGGATAGAGAAACTCATAGGTCTAGGAATGGTCCTAGAGGATAACTTGTGTGTGGACATTGTGCTTCAGTCCCTACCAGATTCCTTTTCACAGTTCATAATGAACTTTAATATGAACAAGCTTGAGGTGACTCTCCCAGAGCTCCTCAATATGTTGAGGGAGGCAGAGAGTACTATTAAGAAAGAGAAGCCAGTTCTCTACACTGGTGAGACCAGAAAGAAAAGGAAAGCAGAAAGGTCCCTTAAGAAGGGAAAGGGCAAGGGCAAACAAGGTAAAGCAAAGGTTGCTAAGAAAGACCCAACAAAGGACAAAGGCCAGTGCTTCCACTGTGGTAAAGATGGGCACTGGAAGAGAAACTGCAAAGAGTACCTTGCAGAAAGGGCGAAACAAAAGCTTGATGAAGCTTCAGGTACATTCATGATCAGTCTCCATTTGTCAGACTCTTATGATAACACATGGGTATTAGATACCGGTAGTGCTTATCATATATGTAATTCGTTGCAGGTTCTGGCAAGGCCTAGGAGACTAGAGAGAGGCGAGATGGACCTCAAGATGGGTAATGGAGCAAAAGTTGCTGTATTATCTGTTGGCGAGGTCGCCCTACATCTGCCTAGTGGAGCTTTTATTGCATTAGATGCATGTTATTTTGTTCCTTCTATTATCAAAAACATTATCTCCATTTCATGTTTAACAGTTAGTGGATATAAATTTGTTTTTGAGAACAATGGTTGTTCGATATTATTAGATGATAAGATCATCACGAAAGGAACATTGCATAATGGTTTATTTATGTTAGACACCACTCCACATATCATGAATATAAATGTGTCCAAAAGGAAACGAGATGAGTTGAACAGTGCATACCTGTGGCATTGTAGGCTAGGTCACATCCATGAAAGAAGGATTCAAAAGTTGCTAAATGATGGATATCTAGATCCATTCGACTATGTGTCATATGCAACTTGTGAGCCTTGCATTCGTGGAAAACTGACCAACTCTCCATTTAGTGGAACTGGAGAGAGAGCCACTGAGTTGTTGGAACTCATACATAGTGATGTATGTGGACCCATGTCAACTCATGCCATTGGAGGTTACTCCTACTTCATTACATTTACTGATGATTTCTCAAGGTATGGATATGTGTACTTAATGAAGTACAAGTCCGAGGCCTTTGAGAAATTCAGAGAGTATAAGAATGAGGTGGAGAACCAGACTGGAAAGAGTATCAAAACTCTTCGATCAGATCGAGGAGGTGAGTACTTAAGTACAGAGTTTACTCACTTCCTCAAGGACCATGGGATATTATCCCAATGGACACCTCCTTATACACCTCAGCTCAATGGTGTCTCTGAAAGGAGAAATCGTACATTATTAGATATGGTACGGTCCATGATGAGTTTCGCTGACCTACCCATCTCATTCTGGGGATATGCCCTAGAAACTGCAGCTTACCTTCTGAACAGAGTTCCAACTAAGTCGGTGGTGTCTACACCATATGAGATATGGAAAGGGAAGAAGCCTGATCTTAAAGTAGTTAAGATTTGGGGCTGCTCTGCCCATGTTAAAAGACACAACCCCGATAAGTTAGAATCAAGGACAGGGCGATGTAAATTTGTGGGATACCCCAAGGAAACTTGTGGGTATTACTTCTATCATCTCGAGGACCAAAAGGTCTTTGTAGCTAAGAGAGCAGTGTTCCTTGAGAAGGAACACATTCTTGACGGAGACAGTGGGAGAATGATAGAATTGAGCGAGGTTGGAGAACCAAGCTCAAGCACCACTCTACAGCCCGAGTCTGTTCAGGTATCTAATACACAAGTTTCAACTTTACGCAGGTCTGATAGAGTATCCCATCCTCCTGAGAGATATGTGGGACATATTAGAGCAGAGGATGTAGAGGATATTGATCCTCAGACCTACGAGGAGGCTATTATGAGTATAGACTCCGGGAAGTGGAAAGAAGCCATGAATTCTGAGATGGATTCTATGTACTCCAATAAGGTTTGGAACCTAGTTGATGCACCCGAAGGTATTGTACCCATCGGTTGCAAGTAGATCTTTAAGAAAAAGATCGGAGTAGATGGAAAGGTAGAGACCTATAAAGCAAGGCTAGTGGCTAAGGGGTATCGTCAAAGGCAAGGTGTTGACTACGACGAAACTTTCTCACCCGTAGCAATGCTAAAATCCATCAGAATTCTATTGGCTATTGCAGCACACTATGATTATGAGATCTGGCAGATGGATGTGAAAACCGCATTCCTCAACGGGAACCTGGAGGAGGAGGTCTATATGATGCAACCTGAGGGATTCGTGTCCAAGAACTGCCCAGATAAGGTGTGTAGGTTGCTTAGATCCATTTATGGACTAAAGCAAGCTTCCCGAAGTTGGAACATAAGATTTGATGAGGCAATCAGATCTTATGACTTCGTTAAGAACGAAGATGAGCCTTGTGTATACAGAAAGGTAAGTGGGAGCGCTATTAGCTTTTTGGTGTTATATGTGGATGACATCCTCATCATTGGGAATGACATAGGAATGCTATCCACAATAAAGGCTTGGTTATCTAGACACTTCTCCATGAAGGACTTAGGAGAAGCATCTTATATCTTGGGGATTAGAATCTATAGAGATAGATCCAAAAGGATGCTTGGCTTGTCCCAGTCCAGGAACATAGAAACTATTGTCAAAAGGTTTGGCATGGAAAATTCCAAAAGAGGTCTCATACCGATGAGACATGGGATATCGCTTTCTACGAGTATGTCCCCAAAGACTCCAGAAGAAAGGGCGAACATGGATATGATACCTTATGCCTCAGCAATAGGGTCTATCATGTATGCCATGCTATGTACTAGGCCTGATATAGCGCATGCTCTGAGTGTCACGAGCAGGTATCAGGCGGATCCAGGCTTGGAGCACTGGAAAGCAGTAAAGTGTATCCTTAAGTACTTGAGAAGGACTAAGGATCTTTTACTAGTATATGGAGGTAATAGCCTTAAGGTTGAAGGCTACACTGACTCAAGTTTTCAGTCTGATGTCGATGATAGCAAGTCGAATTCAGGGTATGTGTACACCTTGAATGGAGGAGCAGTGTGCTGGAAGAGTTCCAAGCAAGATACCACTGCTGACTCGACCACAGAGGCGGAGTACATTGCTGCATCAGATGCAGCAAAGGAGGGAGTCTGGTTGAAGAAGTTCATCACAGATTTGGGAGTCGTGCCGGATAGTGAGGAGCCGATTTCCCTATATTGCGACAACAACGGGGCAATTGCTCAAGCGAAGGAACCTAGGTCTCATCAGAAATCTAAGCATGTTCTGAGGAGGTTCCACCTTATCAGAGAGATCGTGACCCGAGGAGATGTAGCAGTGGAAAGAGTTCCATCCGAAGATAACATTGCAGATCCACTTACAAAGCCATTGTCTCAGATTGTCTTTGAGCGTCACAGGGGTCTGATGGGGATCAGACACATAGGTGATTGGCTTTAGGTCAAGTGGGAGATTGCTAGTCATAAGTGCCCAACAAGCCAATCACGTGAGTGATGGCACGTGTGACTTGATACAGAATCTTTTTGCTTATTATATTTTGGCATATATCACTTTATAACTATTGCATAAATGCATATATATTGTGATGTCCTTGGATTTGTGCAATGAGAATCGGATCGTGATGAGATCACGATAATGAGATCGATTCACCTTTAAACACATATCCTAAATAATCCCGGTCATAGGTTACTCGAGAGGGACATCATGATAACCGGATAGACTGGTGTGCTGTATACCCGTCCATATGATGGATGCAGCTGGTCTCATAGCTGCTCGTGTAGGGACACTAGGGATACAGTACAGGTGCTCATTGGAGAATGAGTTCACTGATTGATCCGCTTACGGAATGCTGGATGGTTGATGATGCCTTATTGTCAGACAACAATTCCGTAGTCCTAGTGGTGTATCTGGTTCTTAGACTTGAGACACCAAGGATGTCCTGTATGAGTGCTCCACTCTTTGATACCAGACTTATAGGTTTGGCTGTTCCCAGATCTAGTACAGCTGGTCATTGGGAGTGGTAGTCGACCTTACGAGGGCTATTGAGTGTCGATAGAGGATCATCCACTCTCGGTATCATGAGAGGAATATCCCATGTGTTCTTGCTCAGACAAATCCCTGGCCAGGGTCATTCGGGTTGAGAGAGAAAGAGTTCTCCGGGAGAATCCGATTAGAGCGAGACTCGAGTAGAAACCGTATGGGTCTGACAGCACCATGCTCGATATACGGTCTCTGGGATATTAGATGGATGAGGGACTATAGGTACATGGTAACTGAGGACAGACAGGTCCAATGGATTGGATTCCCCTGTATCGTCTGGGGACTACGGCGTAGTGGCCTAGTACTTCCGTAGTCGATGAGTCGAGTGAATTATTACAGAGATAATAATTCACTGAGTTAGAAGGAGTTCTGACAGGTATGACTCACGGCCAGCTCGATATTGGGCCTAGAGGGTCACACACATATGGTAGGCATTGCGTTGAGTAGAGGTTCTGATATGAGATATCCGACGGAGCCCTTGTCTTATTGGATGCAGATCCAATATCCACTAGGGAAAGGACCCATTAGGGTATTGACACGGGATCTCTATAAATAGGAGGGATTCACAGCCTCATAGGCTAGAGTCTTTGCTTGCCCTTCCTATTCTCCTCTCCCTCTCCACCTCAGAGTAGGCCTGGAGTTTTGAGGAGCGTCGTCGCAACCCTGCTGTGTGGATCACCGCTAGAGAGGAGGATGCTTGACCTCCTTCACCCTCTCCTAAGGATCTGCAAGGAAACAGGGATATACGATCTCCCTAGGTAACACAATCTCTATACGCAGTTTTGTGTTTTTGCGGATTTTGCGCACCAATCTTCGCATGACGATGAACATCTTTTTGGGAATCGGGGATTTTTGTTTTCTTGTTCTTCTGCTACGCATATGATGTCGCCCCCCCCCTATGATTTCCCAACACAATTGATATGTCAGACAAAGATTGCTTAGTTAATGCCTTAATTATCGTAGTTAGAACTTAGATTTAGTTAGGATTGGGAGGTTATCCCACTAACTCAGTTAGGGGCCAACTAGGCCCAAAACAAGATTGAGTTAGGCTGGATGGATAGCCCACTCGGCCACTTAGAGCCATGCCAGACGGTGGCACCGCTTGAGGCTCAACCTTCCAAGTGGTTTGGGCGGTGGTACTGATGACAATTAATGCTATCAGGTGGTGGTATCGCCAAAGCCCAGTCTCCGAGGCTTTGTCAGATAGTAGTACCACCAAACTGCTAGTCATATATACCCTACATATATGCATGTATATATTGTGATGTCCATGGATCTATGCAATGGGAATCAGATCGTGATGAGATCACGATAATGAGACCGATTTACCTTTAAACACAGATCCTAAATAATCCCGGTCATAGATTACTCAAGAGGGACATCGAGATAACAAGACAGACTAGTGTGCTATATACCCGTCCATATGATGGATGCAGCTAGTCTCATAGCTGCTTGTGTGGGGGACACTAGGGATACAGTACATGTGCTTATTAGAGAATGAGTTCACTGATTGATCCGCTTATGAAATGTTGGATGGTTGATGATACCTTATTGTAAGACAACGATTCCGTAGTCCGAGTGGTGTATCTAGTCCTTAGACTTGAGACACCAAGGATATCTTATATGAGTGCTCCATTCTTTGATATTGAACTTATAGGTTTGAATATCCCATATCTTATACAACTAGTCATTAGGAGTGGTAGTCAACCTTACGAGGGCTGTTGAGTGTCAATAGAGGATCATCTACTCTCAGTGTCATGAGAGGAATATCCCATGTGTTCTTGCTCAAATAAATCCCTGGCCAGGGTCATTCGGATTGAGAGAGAAAGAGTTCTCCGGGAGAATCCGATTAGAGCGAGACTCGAGTAGAAATCGTATAGGTCTGATAGCACCATACTCGGTATATGGTCTTTGGGATATTAGATGAATGAGGGACTATTGGTATAAGGTAACTGAGGACAGACAGGTCCAATAGATTGGATTCCCCTGTAACATCTGGGAACTACGGCGTAGTGGCCTAGTACATCCGCAGTCGATGAGTCGAGTGAATTATTATGAAGATAATAATTCACTAAGCCAGAAGGAGTTTTGATAGGTATGACTCATGGCCAGCTTAATATTGGGCCTAGAGGGTCACACACATATGGTAGGCACTGCGATGAGTAGAGGTATGGATTGTTGAATCTCGTATTTTGATGATGAAACCCATTGATAATTATTTATGATTTAATCTGTGTTTTGAGTGGCGCAGGATGCTTCGATCAGGATAAGACAATTAAAGCAGGAAGAATCATGTTGGGCCGGAGGAACATGTCAGAAAATTGGACGTTGGACCGGAGGATCGGTCGACATATTGACAGAAGGCTTCGGGCCATGGATTCAGGCATTAGGCCAAGAAGAGCAGATATTGCACTAAGGATATCGGAGTTACGGAGTCAACTAGCCGATTGGGTAATAGGCCGCAAGAGAGGAAGATGCGCCAAAGAATCGGATGAAGCATCGAGGGACCAATGACATGACAGACAACATGATTAATGCTTACTATTAATTGTCTAGATCGAAGTGTGTTTTACATGTGCAAAATTAACTATGATAGCAAGGCATGAAGCAAAATGAAGTCCCGGAGTCAAGGATGTAATTTTATTGGGAGTTTGAGAGTTCGTTGGAAGTCCGGACGTTCGTCGGAAGTTCTGACGGAACCAGCCGAGAAGTCTCAGAGCTTGCCAGAGAAGCTTGTCGGAACTCGCCAAGAAGATCATTGTGAAGTCCAAGAGCTTGCCGGGAGTCCGCCGGAACATTGCCGAGAGTTCGTCGGAAGTTCACCGGAAGATTGCTGGAAGAAACCAAGACATAGGGACTTGTTTAGCTTAGCAAATGTCTTAGGAATCGTAGTTAGCATGTAATTGGGTTTAGATTTGGGCCAACCCAATTAGGGGTCAGCTAGGCCCATGTAAGGACTATGTTAGGCCCAATAAGAGGCCCAAACAATGCCCCAAGAAGTCTCACCATCGTGGCATAGTCTTCGAGACTATGTTAGGCGGTGGTACTGCCAGTTTGGGCGGTAGTACCGCCCAGCACAGCCTCCGAAGTGGTGGTATCGCCCAGGCTGGGTGGTGGTACCACCTAGTGTCAGACTAACACTGGCGGTGTTACCGCCCAGTGCAGGCGGTGGTACCGCCCGTGCCCGAGAAACCCGGGATGAGATATTTTTAGGCTCTAAGTTTGAATCAACTTGTAGCCTATAAATACCCCTCTCATCCCTGGTTAAAGCATATAAGCACAGAGTATTCAAAAGTGAGAAAACGCTACTGCAATCTCTTTAGAAATTCCCTCCTCCACTCTAAGTTTAGAATTTTGTAAGTGTTGAATCTCGTATTTTGATGATGAAACCACTTGATATGTGTTTATGATTTAATCTGCGTTTTGAGTGATGCAGGATGCTTCGATCAAGATGAGACAATTAAAGCAGGAGGAATTGACATTGCGCCGGAGGAGATCACGCCAGGATATTGGACGACAGAACGCTTTGGACATCGGGTATCGGGCCAAGGAGAGTGGAATTGTGCCAAGGATATCGGGGTTGCGGAGGTCAACCGCCGATTGGGTAACAAGCTACAAGAGAGGACGATGCGCTGAAGAATCAGACGAAGCGCCAACCATTGACGTGTCAGGCAACAGAATGTCAATTCACATTGTAATAATTGTATAGATCGGAGTACAGTTTTGGTTTGTGTGTGCATGATTAACTACGATAACGATGAAGACATAAAGCGAAACAAAGTGCCGGAGTCAAGCACGAAGGATTTGTTGCGAGTTCGAGAGTTCGACGGAAGTCCGAAGGTTCGTCGGGAATACTGCTGAAACTAGCCAAGAATGAGTAGGGAGCTTGCCGAAGGGTTTTTCGGAAGCTCACCGGAAGGTTCGTTGGAAGTTCACGGAGTTCACCGAGAAAGATCGGAGCTTGTCGAAGAAGCTCGTTGGAACTCGCTAAGATCAAATCGTGAAGTCAAGGAGCTTGCCGGGAGTCTGCAGAATGGTTTCCGAGAGTTTATCAGAAGACCGCCGGAAGTTCGTCGGAAGCTCGTCGGAAGAAGTCTTGACTTGTGGACTTTGTAATAGCTTAGGAAATGTCTTTAAATTCGTAGTTAGCACGTTAATTAAAGTTAGGATTAGGTGTTAATCCTATAACCCAAGTAGGGGCCAACTGGGCCCAAAATTAGACTTGGTTTGGGCTGGACTTAAAGCCCAACCAGTGAACCGAAGTGTCTGGCGTTGGCACCGCCCAACACCCGAGAGCCAGGCGGTGGCATCACTTGGCTGGGCGGTGGCACCACCAGTCCACTATAAGTGTCAAACACTGACAGGCGGTGGCACCGCCAGCATCGGGAACCAAAGAGAATTCAAATTTTAGAGCCCAAATTTGAATCCTCTTGAGGCCTATAAATACCCCTCAAATCTCAACTGAGAGAACAACTTTTTGAGAAGCAATTGATTAAGAGGAAGGTCTTAGAAAAGTCTTAGCAAGTCTTGTTTTCAATTTGCTAGTGTTCACCTCCTTCTTTCATGCTGAAAATCTATAAGAGAGTGAACTGCTTGTAAAAAGTTGTAAGAGGGGTATTTGCCCTTCCCTTTCAAGAGATTTGCTTGTGGAAGGTGGGAGCCTCATCGAAGAGAGTCTCGCAAATGGATGTAGGTCATTTGACCGAACCACTTTAAAATCGGTGTGATCTCTAGTTTGCATTTCATTATTGCTATTTACATTACTGCAAACCTTCTTATGTGTTTTATTTCCTCATTACTTTTGCTGCACAACTTTATGAATACTCTTTCAAGTTAAGCACTTCCGAGTTCGATTTTTATCGTATGAAAGATTTGTCAAAACTGACGTTTTAATCCGCTGCACTAATTCACCCCCCCCTCTTAGTGCCGCTCCGATCCTAACAATTGGTATTAGAGCCCGATATTTCTCATTTCGGATTTACACCTGAGAGAAATAGCTCTTCATGGCTTTCAAGAGGGCTTATCGGTTTTTCGTCCACCATTGTTTAACGGATTGGACTACACTTATTGGAAAACTCGAATGAGAGTTTTCTTGATTTCTATGAATTACAATTTATGGAATATCGTTGAAAATGATTTTCAACTTCCCTCTAAACCGATGAATGAATGGTCGGATTTGGAGAAAAAATATTTTTCTTTAAACGCAAAGGCTATGAATGCCTTATTTTGCACTTTGAACAAAAATGAGTTCAATCGGATTTTTACATGCGAAACGGCTTTTGATATTTGGCAAACACTTGAAATCACGCACGAGGGAACTAGTAGAGTCAAAGACTCGAAAGTTAACATTTTATTGCATGATTTTGAGCTTTTTCAAATGCAACCAAGCGAGACTATAGGCGACATGTACACTCATTTCACGGATGTCGTCAATAATCTAAGAGTTCTTGGTAAATCTTTTTCGAATTTTGATCTCGTAAGCAAGATCTTAATATCCCTTCCAAAAAGGTGGGATCCTAAAATAACCGCAATATAAGAAACAAAAGATTTAAATATTTTTCCACTTGAAGAACTAATTGGTTCGTTGATGACATATGAAATGGTGCACAATACACATGATGAACATAATGAACAAAATCACCTTCCAAAGAACAGGAAGGATTTGGAACTCTGGACAAATGAATACCACTTGAGCGATGACTCAAGTGATGAGGACAATGATGAACTTGAACTTCGAACACTAACTCTTAATAAGTTCATTAAACAAAAATCTAAAATAAACAATGAACTTGAACGGAGAAAGAGACAAAAGAAAAGGAAGGCACCCAAGGATGAATCAAGAACTTCCAAAGGTGAAACGGTGAATTGGGCTTTGATGGGCTTCGACTACAAGGTAAGTAACTCAACTCTATTGAATTATTTTGAAATTACTTGAAGTTCTTCATGAGTACTTAATTTAGATAGTAGGAATAGGAAATAAAAAATTATTTTTAAAAATTATATCATGTTTTTCTTTTTAGCATCTTTGAAAAATTAAAAATTTAAGCATAAAAAAAATAGATTCACCTAAAAAGAAAAATATATGACTACAACAAATAACAAATGATTTTGGTTGAAAATACTTTATACTCAATGAAACCATCATTGATGAATATGCTTTATGTTTAATAGTTTCTTTGGCTTATATGCCCTATCATGATAAACATTTTGAAAATAAATGAAATCATGTTTGATTTAAAGTAATGCATAATGATCATGCTTAATGATGCATTTTTCGATTGACGATTTTATGCATGACATTGTAAAGTTATATATAATGATGCATAATGATGACATTGTATAATAAAAATATTAAACATTTTGAAACCATGTTTTAGTGTCATGCATATTGATCATGCTTAATAAATCTCAAAATTATGCATGATGAATCGTATGATTTATGGATTATTGATTTTTACTATAATGAAAGTACCTTATTGATGTTTGTTGTAATAAATCTTACTCTTTCGGTTTTAAATATGATACATGTTTTTGTTTGGCATAAATGAAACAAAATCATATGTTTTGAAACAATCGAAAAGAGGGAAACATTCTTGGAAATTATTTTGCTCAATCTTATTGATTTTGATGAATCCATTTGTATCATCTTTGTGAATCTCTTGGATTTTGATAATGATTTTGATGATTTAAATTTGAATAAATTTTTATCGAAATCATGATCTTGATCTCTTGAAATTTATAACATGAAATCCTTTATAAATCAAGATTGTTTTCTATTTAAAAGGAGATTTGTCGAAATGTTTCATAGTATTCATGATCTTGATAATTATGATTTGAAACTTTATGTAAACCAAGAATGTTCATCATGATTCTCTCTTTGAAGATTTAAAGAGGAGAATTTTCTAGATGAATCATGATTTTGATGATTGAATATTTGATGTGCATGAATTGAGATCTTGCTCTCCTACTATTCTTTTTTCTATTCACCAAAAGGAAGATTAATTCTAATAAACCATGATATGCTATATGAATTTTATTCATGAAGTAATATCTCATCACTAATTTTTGTTTATATTCCTTCATGTGATGATATGAATGCATGAAACACTTATGATATGATTTTTTATACAATTCCATGTATTCGTGAAATATTTATCTCATCACCCAATTAATTCCTCTTGATACTCCTAATGTGATGTGTTAGGATCAAGAGCACTAAGAGGGGGGGGGGGGTGAATTAGTGCAGCGGAAATCTTTCGACGATAAAAAAACGTTCAAACGATAAAGACGATTTAAGTATGAAAGCCGATTCTAAGATTACTTTAACTTAAGATCAAGCAAGATGACGTTAAAGTCAATCTATGAAGGCAGTTTGCAGTTATGATGAAAACCAGAATATAAGCGCAAACTGAAATACGACGTTCGTACGAAGAAACTGATTTACGTCTAAATGCTGATTCATAAATCACTTTGATTAGGCGAGATATAGCTTAGGCAAGGATATAAAGGTAGTTTTCAGTTAAGATAGAAATCAAACGTAAACGCAAACTGAAATATAATGATCGTACGAAAAAACAGATTTACGTCTAAACGCTTATTCGGAAAGTGCAAAGCTTGAAACCCGATCATATATGCACAGAAAGCAGTAAGCTTTAGAGGAGGTTTGCAGTAAAGATAATATGCTTAAAGTAAATGCAAACCGAGATTTAGAGTGGTTCGGTCAATCTTTACCAACTCCACTTTTGGCTTCCTCCATCGACGAGGTCACCGACATCAACTAGAGGCCTTCCTTCAATAGGCGAAGGCCAACCACCCTTTTATAGTTTCACTCCTTTTGATGGGCTTAGGAGACAACCCTTACAGAATTTTCTCTCCTCTCTTTACAACTCAGAACTTGGAAGAACAGAGGGAGAAGAACTTTTGGCCTTTACAACAATTTTGAGCTCTAAGAATCATAGAAAAAGATCAAGATTTCGGTGTAAGTTGATTTCCTTTCAGTGCTGAATGGGTGGGGTATTTATAGGCCCCAACCCAGTTCAAATTTGGAGCTCAAAACTATCAATTCCCGGAATTCCGGGATCAAGCGGTTGCACCTCCTGACTGGAGCGGTTGCACCGCCTGGTAGAGCTCAAAGACTGAGCCTTTGGGCGGTGCTACCTCCTGTCAGGGGCGGTTGCACCTCCTGACAGAGCTCGAAGACCGAGCTCAGGCGGTTGCACCTCCTGACTGAGGCGGTTGCACCGCCTAGCAGAGCTCGAAGACTGAGCTCAGGCGGTGCCACCTCCTGTCAAGGGAGGTTGCACCGCCTAGTCTCGCTCAGAGACTGAGCCCCAAGCGGTGCCACCGCCTGGCTGGAGCGGTTGCACCTCCCAGTCTCGCTCGGAGACTGAGCCCAGGCGGTGCAACCTCCTGCCTTGGGCAGTTCAACCGCCTGGTAGAAATCAGGGTCCGAATGGGTTGATCCATTCGGCCCAATTTGGGTTTTTCAAGGGCCCAATTGCCCCAAGATTAAGTTAATGGGATCATCTCCCATTTCCAACTTAATCAATGTGCTAACTACGATTTTTCTAAGACATTTACTGCAACATGCTCTGGTGCGTCAATCGCTTCTTCAGGCGAGCTTCCGGCGAACTTCCGTCGATCATCCGATGAACCCTCGGTGATGCTCCTGCAGACTTCCGGCAAACTCTTGGACTTGCGATGATTCACTTGACGAGTTTCGACGAGCTTCTTTGGCAAGCTTATGGACTTCTCGGATTTGTTCTCGCAGAACTTCTAACGATTGTCCGAACTTCCGTCGAACTCCCAACGTGATCATTGTCTTGACTCCGGCGCAACTCCTGCTGTATATCTCACTTTCATCGTAGTTAATCCTGCACACTTATCTCAACATATAGATTAGATAACAAATGACAATTGATTTCATCATCAAAATCTGAAATTCAACATCAAGTGCATCCGAAGAAGAGGAGCCAACAAACACAGAGCAAGTTGCTCACTACACACTAATGACTATCGGAGATGAGGTAAGCAGTTCATTAGATACAAATTTATCTTTTGATGAATTATTAAGTATTTTTCATGATTTATTTGATGAATATAAATTAGTTAGTAAAGAATATAAACTGTTAAAAAAAGTGCATGCTTCTCTTGTTAGTGATTTTGATGGATTAAAAATTGAGCACGATGATA
This sequence comes from Musa acuminata AAA Group, assembly GCF_036884655.1. Lineage (NCBI taxonomy): Eukaryota > Viridiplantae > Streptophyta > Magnoliopsida > Zingiberales > Musaceae > Musa > Musa acuminata. The sequence continues at coordinate 25,761,830 of NC_088335.1, forward strand.
GTTTAGCTCCTTGCACAAAATATAATGAATTAGAAACGCTTAAAAAGGAGAATTTGCAACTACATGAAACCTTAGAAAAATATAAAATAGGTAGCAAATCCTTAAATATGATTTTTGCAAATAAGAATCATGTTCATAGAAGAGATGGAATCGGCTTTGTGAGTAACACTCATAAAAATCCAACCATCTTCATTAAAGGCCCAACTTTGCATGTTTTACCCCGAAACAAATACAACTTTTGTTGCAAATTTGGATATGTTACTTATCAATGTCCGTTTAAGAGATGTAGTCCACATAAATTGATTTGGGTTCCTAAAGGAATCATAAAGAACTCCAAGCAAAATAATAAGTTAAGTTGGTTGATTTTTGCGGCACCCAAAGTCAAATGGGTACCTAAAAATCACCCTTTTTTGTAGAAATATTTACTGTCACAAGCTAGGAGCAAGATATAGTACCTTGATAGTGGATGCTCAAGGCATATGACTGGAGATCCATCTCAATTCTCTAAGCTCATTAGCATAAATGAAGGGTATGTCACCTTCGGAGATAACAACAAGGGTAAAATCATTGGCAAATGAACCATAGGTAACAAATCCAACTTTTTGATTGAAGAAGTGTTGTTGGTTGATGGCTTAAAGTATAATCTTTTGAGCATTGGTCAATTATGTGATAAAGGATATATCATTAGATTTGAATCCAATGCTTGTATTATTGAAAAACCACATAAAAACACATCTATGATTACCCTAAAACAAAATAATGTATACACTATCGACATTGATGATCTTTGTAATGAAATGTGTTTTTCGGTTTTGAATGACGATGCTTGTATTATTGAAAAACCACATAAAAATACATCTATGATTACCCTAAAACAAAATAATGTATACACTATCGACATTGATGATCTTTGTAATGAAATGTGTTTTTCGGTTTTGAATGACGATGCTTGGCTTTGGTATAGGAGATTAGGTCATGCTAGCATGAAACTAATCTCTCAAATCTCATTTAAAGAACTTGTAAGAGGTATTCCTAACATTAAGTTCATTAAAGACAATGTATGAGATGCATGTCAACTAGGAAAATAAATAAAAGGTAGTTTCAAACCAAAGAATTAAACAAGAACCTCTAGACCATTGCAATTGATCCATATAGATTTATTTGGACCAATTGATATATCTAACCTAGGTGATAGCAAATTCGCCTTTATCATTGTGGACGATTATAGTAGATACACTTGGACATACTTCTTGGCACACAAAAGCGATTGCTTTAGATATTTTTTTAAGTTTTATAAACTTGTTCAAAATGAAAAAGATTTTATGATTTCATCAATTCAGAGTGATCATGGTGGCGAATTTCGAAACCATGATTTCCAAAATTTTTGTGAATCAAATGGATACAATCATAATTTCTCTACTCCGAGAAATCCTCAACAAAATGGAGTAATAGAAAGAAAAAAATAAAAATTTATAAGAAATAGCAAGAACCATGTTAAACAAACATAGCTTATCTAAATATTTTTGGGCCGAAGTCGTTAATACGGCATGCTATGTTATGAATAGGATTCTAACAAGGCCATTATTTTTCAAAACTCCTTATGAATTGTGGAATAACAAAAAGCCCAACGTTTCATATTTTAAAGTTTTTGGTTGTAAATGTTTTATCTTGAATGAAAAAGATACCTTAGGAAAGTTTGATGCAAAATCTGATGAATGAATTATTCTTGGCTATTCTTATATTTCTAAAACATTTCATATTTTTAACAAAAGAACTTTGGTTATAGAAGAGTCTATTTATATTGTCTTTATTGAAGTTTCCAAACTTAAGAAAAATGAGTTTGATGATGATCTTAATTTTGATGCTTTGAATTTAAATGAACCATTTTCTCAAACTAGCAACTTGGATACATCTTCTTCCAAAACATCCTTACCCAAGGAATGAAAGTATATATATGCTCATCCAAAGGAGCTAATCATAGGAGACACATCAAAAGGGGTTCAAACTCGTTCTTCTCTTAAAATTTTTTGTGACAACGCCACATTTCTTTCTCAAATTGGACCTAAATGCATTGACGAGGCCTTGAAAGATGATTCATAGTTTATTGCAATGCAAGAATAGTTGAACCAATTTGAGAGAAACCAGATGTGAAAACTTGTTCCTAAGCCAAATGACCATTTAGTTATTGGTACTAAATGGGTCTTTAGAAACAAGAAAGATGAATTTGGTATCATGGTTAGAAATAAGGCTAGATTAGTGGCCAAGGGTTTCAACCAAGAAGAAGGTATTGATTATGATGAAACCTTCGTTCCTATGACATGATTAGATGCCATAAGGATGCTCCTTCCCTATATTAGTAATAATAATTTTAAGTTTTTTCAAATGGATGTCAAAAGTACTTTTCTTAATGGCTTTATTTCCGAAGAAGTTTATGTTGAATAACCTCCTAGATTTGAGAATGATAATTTTTCGAATCATGTGTTTAAATTGATCAAAGCTCTCTATGGATTAAAATAAGCCCCAAGGGCTTGGTATGAGAGACTTAACTCCTTTCTTATCCAAAATAATTTCTTTAATGTTGAAGTCGATACTACATTATTTATTAAAAAAATTAAAAATAAAATTTTGTTGTTCAAATTTATTTTGATGATATTATTTTTGGTTCTACAAATGAATCCTTTTGCGAATCGTTTGCCAAAAGTATGAGTCAAGAGTTTGAAATGAGTTTAATAGGTGAACCAACTTTCTTTTTAGGCTTACAAATCAAACAACTTAGTGATGATATTTTTCTTAGTTAAATAAAATATGCATTAGACTTGCTTAAATGGTTTAATATGGATAGTTTAAAGGCTATCAATACTCCTATGAGTACCTTCACTAAGTTATATATTGACGAAAGTGGAGAAAGCTTTGATCAAAAAGCTTATAGGGATATGATAGGTAGCTTACTATACCTCACCGCAACTAGACCATACATCATGTTTGTAGGACTTTGTGCTAGGTTTTAATCTAATCCTAAGCTATCTCATCTTAACGCAGTTAAAAGAATTGTTAGATATCTTAAAGGAACCACTAATCTAGGATTATAGTATCTAAAATCTGAAAACTTTGAACTAATTGCTTTTGTTGATGCGAATTTTGCTGGATGTAGAATATATAAAAAAAACATATCCGGAATATGTCAATTCCTAGGTCATGCACTTGTCTCTTGGTCTTCTAAGAAGCAAAATTTGGTTGCACTATCTACAACCGAAGCTGAATACATAGCGGTGAGTGCATGTTGTGCACAAGTTGTATGGATGAAAAATATATTAGAATATTATAAGATTCACTTTAAGAACATTCTCATAAAATGTGATAACACGAGTGCAATATGCTTAACAAAAAATCCTATTCAACACTCTAGAACTAAACATATTGACATTAGGCATTATTTCATAAGAGATTACATTAATAACCATGACATATCTTTAGAGTTTATCGATACAAAACATCAATTAGCCGATATCTTTACAAAACCTTTAAATGAAGAACAATTTGATTTTATTAAAAGAGAGTTAGGGATGTTAAATTATCAAAATGCTTGAATTTGATGTATATCTTTTCCAGACTCTCTAGATTTTTTTTAAAAGGCTTTCATTAAATTATTTCATTTCATATCTAAGGCCTTTAGGAAATCCAGAATATCAATTTACTTGGTATCAAATTTATTTCATACCCTTGCTCCATCACTTAATGATACACTCATAGAATTCATTGATAAATGCATCTCTCACGGATTTCACTCTTGTGAATTTTTAATGAGAAACAGATTTGATTTATAAAGTTTTATTCATGAATTTCTTTTTTATGTGATGCACCTCTCCCATGAATTCTTCCTTATTCTTCTCATGAAAGATGAATTTTATGAATTCTAATAGATATATTGATCTATGAAAGATGAATTTTAGTGTGTGATGATTACTTGCAAGAATGAAGATTTGATTTCACATGGATATATTAATCCTTTTCATGAATCCATTCTCTTTGTTAAAATTGAAACATGATTTAATGAATCTTATTTATTGTTTGTGACTTGATTCAAATCATTTCACAAATTTGATTCTTAATGGATTCCCTCCTTACCTTCCTCTTCTTCATGCAAAGTTTTTATGATAAAGGAAGAAAGAAACTTGCACATTTAAAGAAAGAACCAAAAAGCCCTTGAGTAAAAATATTAGCTTATCCAAAAAGGTTATCATGCAAAGTTTTTGCTTACCTTCCTTTATGGCTTGAATAAATTGGTGTGAAACTTGCTTAATTTTGTTTACCACACTTGCATTGTTGAATGGTTCTCCTTTTTTTTTGATGACAAAGGGAGAGAAATGATACCAAAATGTGACAAATTGATGATAAATTGGCATTGTAAATGTTTGAAATGTATCTTATCGTAAATACTTGTATCTTATCATAAATGCTAGTATGTTTTGCGAATGCTTGAAATATAATTGGAATCATCAAATACATCGTAACATATCACAAATACTTGAAACATATCAAAATGTATTTCATATGCATTGTAGATACTTGAAATGTTTCATGCTCGATAATTGTCTATCATTATGATGAGGCATCATGAGCTTAACTTGCTATTTACAATTGATATTATGCAATGGAATGATGAATTGCTCTCTTTGTCATCTTGTAAAATTTCATATTTGAAATTCATATCATACTTGAAAATGATGATTATGTATCATCATTAGACTTGAAAATGGATGTCAAGCCTTGACATCATTTTTTATTGATAAATACGTGGTCATGATAAGTATCATGATGTACATGATTGATTAAGTTTAAATGAATATAACTTATCGGTTTGATGCTTGAATTCAAAAGCCTTGAATTCAAGAGTATCTTTTCTCAAGTCTGGCATATAGATAGGGGGAGTTAAGGTTAACTCCGTCATCAATTGATTGTCATCATAAAAAAGGGGGAGATTGTTGAATCTCGGATTTTGATGATGAAATCAATTGGTAAATTGTTTGATCTAATCTATATGATAAGAAAAGTGTGCAGGATTAACTACGATATAGTAAGGCATAAAGCAGATGTTGGGCCAGAGTCAAGATCGAGATTTCGTTGGGAGTTCAAGAGTTCGTCGGAAGTCCGGACATTCATCAAAAGTTCTGTCGGAATTGACCAAGAAGTTCAGGAGCTTGCCAAAGAAGCTCATCGGAACTCGACAAGAAGATCATCATAAAGTCCAGGAGCTTGCTAGGAGTCCGTTGGAACATTATCGAGAGATTGTCGGAAGTTCGTCAGAAGATCGCTAGAAGAATAATTGACATACCAGACCAAGATTACTTAGTTAATTTCTTAAATTACCGTAGTTAGACCTTAAGTTGAGTTAGGATTAGGAGGTAATCCTACTAACTCAGTTAGGGGCAAATTGGGTCCTAAGTTGAGAAAAGTGTACAGGATTAACTACGATATAGTAAGACATAAAGCAGATGTTGGGCCAGGGTCAAGATCGAGATTTCGTTGGTAGTTCAAGAGTTTGTCGGAAGTCCGGACGTTCATCGAAAGTTTTGTCAGAATTGACCGAGAAGTTCAGGAGCTTGCCAAAGAAGCTCATCGGAACTCGACAAGAAGATCATCATAAAGTCCAAGAGCTTGTTAGGAGTCCGTTGGAACATTATCGAGAGATTATCGGAAGTTCGTCAGAAGATCGCTAGAAGAATAATTGACATACCAGACCAAGATTACTTAGTTAATTTATTAAATTATCATAGTTAGACCTTAAGTTGAGTTAGGATTAGGAGGTAATCCTACTAACTCAGTTAGGGGCAAATTGGACCCTAAAGAGGGTTGAACTAGGTCAGTTGAATAGCCCATTCGGAACCGGAAGTCATGGCCGACAGTGGCACCGCTAGGGTCGGTGGTGGCAACGCTTGGTGACTCAGTCTCCCAGGTGGTCTGAGCGGTAGTACCGCCCCTGTCAGGCAGTGGTACTGCCAGAGCTCGATCTTCGAGCTCTATCAAGCATTGGTACCACCTAGACTAAGCGGTGGTACCACCTAGACAAGGTGATGGTACCACCCAGTGTTAGTCTGCAGGTTGTAATACCGCCCAATAATGGCGATGGTACCACCAGTATCCCGAAATCTAGGGATGTGACACTTTTGGCTCCAATTATGAAGTCATTAGGGCCTATAAATACCACACCCTTTTCTAAATGAAAGGGTACGAAAGTGTGAATAATATCTTGAGATTTTGGGGTGTTAAAAGTGTTGTAAAAGTGAAAAGAATCCTCCTCCTCCCTTTCTAGTATTGTGATCATTCAAGAGAGGTGTGAGGCTTGTAAGGGTTATCTCCTAAACCCATGAAAAGGAGAAAGCAATGTAAAGAGGTGGTTGGTCTTCGCCAATTGTAGGAAAACCATTAGTGGATACCAGTGACCTTGACGGAGGAGGAATCAGAAGTGGATGTAGGTCACACCGACTGAACCACTATAAATTCTGGTTTACATTTCTATTATTGTCATTTACTTTACAATTGCTCCAATTCCTCCTTACATGGCTTTCACTACCCTTATGAATAAGCACGCTTTCAAGCAATCTTCCGAGATTGGTTTTTTAATGTACGAAGATTTTTAAACCGATATTTTTTATCCACTACACTAATTCACCCCCCCCCCCTCTTAGTGTCGACTCAATCCTAACATCGATCTCCTATGTGGTTTGGGCAGTGGTACTGCCAATAGTTAATGCTGCCATGTGGTGGTACCATTAGAGCTTGATCTCTGAGCTCTATCAAGCGATGGTACTGCCCAGACTAAGCGGTGGAACCACCCAATGTTAGTCTACAGGCAATAGTACCACCCAATAATGGCGATGGTACCGCCTGTACCTCGAAAATCCAGGATGAGACACTTTTTGGCTCCAATTTTGAAGCCATTAGGGCCTATAAATACCCCACTCTTTTCTACATGAAAGGGCATGAAAGTGTGAATAATATCTTGAAGTCTTGGGGTGTTAAAAGTGTTGTAAAAGAGATAAGAGTCCTCCTCTCTTTCTAAGTCTAGTGATTAATCAAGAGAGGTGTGAGGCTTATAAGGGTTGTCTCCTAAACCCGTGAAAAGGAGAAAGTGCTGTAAAGAGCATAGTTGGTCTTCACCCATTGAAGGAAGACCATTAGTGGACGCTAGTGACCTCGACTGAGGAGGAATCGGAAGTGGATGTAGGTCACAACGACAGAACCACTATAAATTCCGGTGTGCTCATTTCCATTTTGCTTTTTATTACTGCTATTACTTTATAAGTTAATTGCTAGTTTATTTACTCTAAAGTCAAGTACTTTCTGATTAACTATGATAGCAATAAGACATGCAGTAGGAGTTGCGCCGAAGTCAAGACCATGATCACGTTGGGGGTTCGAGAGTTCGATGGAAGTCCAGACGGTCATCAGAGGTTCTACGGGAACAAATCCGAGAAGTCCAGGAGCTTGCCAAAGAAGCTCATCGGAACTTGCCAAGTGGATCGTCGCAAGTCCAAGAGTTTGCCGGAAGTCCGCCGGAGTATCGCCGAGGGTTCGTCGGATGTTCGCCGGAAGTTCACTGGAAGCTCGCCGGAAGAAGCGATTGATGCACCGGAGCAAGTTGTAGTATTAATGTCTTAAATATTATAGTTAGCATGTAGATTAAATTAGGAATGAGAGGTGATCCCATTAACTTAATCTGGGGGCAATTGGGCCCTTGATAGACCCAAATTGGGCCGAATGGATCAGCCCATTCAGACCCAGAATTCCTGGTCGACAGTGGCACCGCCTAGGAGACTTGGTCTCCCAGGAATTTTGGGCAGTGGTACCGCCTGAGCTCAGTCTCCGAGTGGTGTAAGGCGGTAGTACCGCCCAGTTATGGCGGTAGTACCGCCAAGACCCCGAAAAACTAGGAGATGACACTTTTCAGCTTCAAATTCAAACTGATTGGGGCCTATATAAACCCCACCCTTTCTGCTTGAAAGGGTAACCAAAAGCTTACATTTATTCTGAGAATTTGAGAGCTTAAAAGTGTTGTAAAAGGCTAGAAGTTCTTCTCCCTCTCTTCTTCTAAGTTTTGATCATTCAAGAGAGGAGTAAAAATCTGTAAGGGTTGTCTCCTAAGCTCGTCAAAAGGAGAAAAGGTGTAAAAGGTGGTTGGCCTTCGCCTATTGAAGGAAGGCCTCTAGTGGACGTCGGTGACCTCATCAGATGAGGAAGCCAAAAGTGGATGTAGGTCAAGATTGACCGAACCACTCTAAAATTACGATGCTCTTTGGTTTGCATTTATTCTTGCTGTTTACCTTATTACAAACCTCCATATGTGCTTTACTTCCTCGTTACTTTTGCTGCACTCCTTTATGAACTCGCTTTCAAGTTAAGTTTCTGAAAATGGTTTTACGTCGGAAACGATTTCATCGTACGAACATCGTTTGAAATCGACGAAAGTTTTTCCGCTGCACTAATTTACCCCCCCCTCTTAGTGCTCTTGATCCTAACAATTGGTATTAGAGTGAGGTTAACTCTCAATCGGATTAAAACCCAAGAGAGATGGCATACGTCGGAAACAAGAGGGCCACTCTATTACACATCCACCCATGTTCAATGGGATGGACTACACCTATTGGAAGACCTGAATGAGGATCTTCCTTATTTCCATGGATTTTGAACTTTGGAATATTGTTGAAAATGGATTTTCAAAGTCTTCTCTTCCAATGATCGATTGGAATGAATTGGAGAAGAAGACTTTCGCTCTTAATGCAAAGACTATGAATGCCTTATTTTGTGCGCTTGATAAAAATGAGTTCAATCGTGTTTCGGTTTGTGAAACTGCATTTGATATTTGGCACACACTCGAAGTGACTCACGAAGGCACGAGTAGAGTGAAAGAGTCAAAAATCAATCTTTTAATACATTCTTTTAAACTTTTTTGAATGAAACCGAGCGAGACCATAGGCGACATGTACACCCATTTCATGGATGTCGTCAATGGTCTAAAAGGACTCAGTAAAAGTTTTTCGGATTTTGAGCTCGTGAATAAGATTATAAGATCCCTTCCAAAGAGTTGGGACACTAAAGTCACTGCTATTCACAAGGCTAAAGATTTAAACAACTTCCCTCTTGAAGAATTAATCGGGTCATTAATGACCTACGAAATGACTTGCAAAACTCATGAAGAGCAAGAAGACATCCTTCCAAAGAACACGAAGGATATGACACTTAGAACTTTAGAAGACCACTTGAGAGAAAACAAGTGATGAGGACTATGACGATGATTTAGCACTTCTAACATGAAAATTTAAAAAAATATTAAAATAAATAAGTTTAAAAATGACACAAAAAATAAATTTGAACCCAAGAAGGACTAAGTTATTTGCTACGAATGCAAGAAGCCGGGATGCTACAAAAGTGATTGTCCCCAAGCCAAAAACAGAACACCAAAGAAGAAGGCACTCAAAGCAACGTGGGATGACTCAAGCGCATCCGAAGAAGAGGAGTCCAACACCGAGCAAGTTGCTCACTACGCCCTAATGGCCATCGGAGAGGAGGTAACAAATTTAATTGATGTAGATTTATCATTTGATGAATTATTAAATGCTTTCCATGACTTATTTGATGAATGCAAAATAATTAGTAGAAAATATAAATTGTTAAAAAAGGAGCATGATAGTCTTATTAGTAATTTCGATAAATTAAAAATTGAATATCATAATAGTTTAGCTCCATGTATAAAATGTCATGATCTAGAAACTCTCCAAAAGGAAAACTTGCTACTTAAGGACACATTGAAGAAATACGAGGTTGGTAGCAAGTCTTTGAATATGATCCTTACAAATAAGGGTCACATTCCTAAAAGAAGTGGAATCGGATTTGTGAGAAGTCCTCACCAAAATCTAACTACCTTCATTAAATGCCCTATCTTACATGTTCGGCACCAAAGCAAATGCAACTTTTATTGTAAATATGGACATAGAACTTATCATTGTCCATTCAAGAAAGTTAGTCCGAACAAACTGATTTGGATTCCTATAGGAACCATGATAAATTCTATGCAACATGATAAACAATTTAAATCAATTTTTGAGGCACCCAAAAGTAAATGGATACCTAAAAATCATCCTTTCTTGTACAAACATATACCATCACAAGCTAGGAGCAAGAGATGGTACCTCGATAGTGGATGCTCAAGGCATATAACTAGAGATCCATCTCAATTCTCTAAGCTCACTAGCATAGATGAAGGCTATGTCACCTTCGGAGACAACAACAAGGGTAAAATCATTGGCAAAGGAACCATAGGTAACAAATCCAACTTCTTTATTAAAGATGTTTTGTTAGTTGATGGTTTAAAACATAACCTCTTGAGTATTAGTCAACTATGTGATAAAGGATATATTGTAAAATTCGAATCTAATGCTTGTATCATTGAAAAACCATACAAAAACACATCTATGATTGCATTAAAACAAAATAACATATACACCATTGACATCAATAATCTTTGTAATGAAATGTGTTTCTTAGTTTTGAATGAGGATGCTTGGCTTTGGCCTAGAAGATTAGGTCATGCTAGCATGAAAGAAATCACTCAAATATCATCCAAAGAACTTGTAAGAGGAATTCCTCATATCAAGTTCAACAAAGATAATTTGTGTGATGCTTGTCAACTAGGAAAATAAATTAAAGGTAGTTTCAAATCTAAGAATCAAATAAGCACCTCAAGACCCTTGCAATTGATCCATATGGACTTGTTCGGACCAATCTCTACATCAAGCCTAGGAGGTAACAAATATGCCTTTGTTATTGTAGATGACTATAGTAGATACACATGGACTTATTTCTTGAAACACAAAAATGAATGCTTTAGATATTTCACCAAGTTTTGTAAACTTGTTCAAAATGAAAAGGGTTTTATGATTTTATCAATTCGAATTGATCACAGTGGTGAATTTCAAAACCGTGATTTCTAAAAATTTTGTGAATCTAATGGATACAACCACAACTTCTCTACTCCAAGAAATCCTCAACAAAATGGAGTAGTAGAAAGAAAGAATAGAAATTTACAAGAAATGACAAGAATCATGTTAAATGAATAGAGTTCTAGTAAGACCCTTACTCACCAAAACTCCCTATGAGTTGTGGAACAATAAAAAACCCAATGTTTCATATTTTAAAGTTTTTGAGTGTAAGTGTTTTATCTTGAATGAAAAAGATGCCATTGTAAAATTTGATGCTAAATCCGATGAAGGAATTTTCTTGGTTATTCTTCAGTTTCTAAAGCTTTTTATATCTTCAATAAAAGAACTTTAATTATAGAAGAATTTATTCATGTTGTTTTCAATGAAATTTCCGAAATCAAGAAAAATGATTTTGATGATGATGTTAATGTTGAATCTCGGATTTTGATGATTAAGTCAATTGTTATTTGTTATCTAATCTATATGTTGAGATAAGTGTGCAGGATTAACTACGATGAAAGTAAGACATGCAGTTGGAGTTGCGCCGGAGTCAAGACTATGATCACGTTAGGAATTCGAGAGTTCGACGGAAGTCCGGACGGTCGTTGGAGGTTCTACGGGAACAAATCCGAGAAGTCGAGGAGCTTGCCAAAAGAAGCTCGTCGGAACTTGCCAAGTGGATCGTCACAAGTCCAGGAGTTTGTCGAAAGTCCGTTGGAGCATCACCGAGGGTTTATCGGATGATCGATGGAAGTTTGCCAGAAGCTCGCCGGAAGATGCGATTGATGCACCGGAGCAAGTTGCAGTAAATGTCTTAAGAAATATCACAGTTAGCACGATGATTAAGTTAGAAATGGGAGATGATCCCATTAACTTAATATTGGGGCAATTGGGCCCTTGACAGAGCATAATTGGGCCGAATGGATCAGCCCATTCGGACCTAGATTTCTTGGCCAACGGTGGCACCGCCTAGGTCGACGGTGGCACCGCCCACGGCTCAAAGCCCGAGCTAGGCTGGGTGGTGCAACCGCCCCTGACAAGCGATGGAACCGCCTGAGATCGGTCTCCGAGCTCTATCAAGCGGTGCAACCGCCCTAGTCAGGCGATGGCACCGCCTGGGCTCAGTCTCCAAGCGAGACTAGGTGGTGCAACCGCCCCTGTTAGGTAGTGGCACCACCCAAAGGCTCAGTCTCCGAGCTGCCAAGCGGTTGTACCACCCTAGTCAAGAGGTAGTACCGCCAGGACCCCGGAAATCCAAGAAATGACATTTTTGAGCTCCAAATTCAAACCAGTTTGAGGCCTATATATACCCCACCCTTTCCTGCATGAAAGGGCACCGAAAATCCAATCTTACTATATGATTTTTAGAGCTCAAAAGTGTTGTATGAGTTAAAAGTTCTCCTTCCTCTTTTCTTCCAAATTTTGATCTGTCATGAGAGGAAAGAAAATTATGTAAAGGTTGTCTCCTAAGCCTGTCAAAAGGAGTGAAACTGTAAAAGGGTGGTTGGCCTTCGCCTATTGAAGGAAGGCCTCTAGTGGACGTCGATGACCTTGTCGACGGAGGAAGCCAAAAGTGGATGTAGGTCAAGATTGACCGAACCACTCTAAAATTGCGGTGCTATCTGGTTTGCATTTATTCTTGCTACTTACCTTACTGTAAATCTCCATATGTGCTTTACTTCCTCTTTACTTTTGCTACACTCCTTTACGAACTCGCTTTCAAGTTAAGTTTCCGAAAACGGTTTTACGTCGGAAATAATTTCATCGTACGAATGCAGTTTTAAACGTCGAAAGTTTTTCGCAGCACTAATTCACCCCCCCTTCTTAGTACTCTTGATCCTAACAATTGGTATCAGAGTGGGGTTAACTCTCAAATGGATTAAAACCTAAGAGAGATGGCCTACACCGGAAACCAAGAGGGCCACTCTATTACACGTCCACGCATGTTCAATGGAACAGACTACACCTATTGGAAGACCCGAATGAGGATCTTCCTTATTTCATTGGATTTTAAACTTTGGAATCTTGTCGAAAATGAATTTTCGAAGTCTTCTCTTCCGATGATTAATTGAAATGAATTGGAGAAGAAGACTTTTACTCTTAATGCAAAGGCTATGAATGCCTTATTTTGTGCGCTTGATAAAAATGAGTTCAATCGTGTTTCGATTTGTGAAACCGCGTTTGATATTTGGCATACACTCGAAGTGACTCACGAAGGCACAAGTAGAGTGAAAGAGTCAAAAATTAATCTTTTGATACATTATTTTGAACTTTTCTGAATGAAACCGAACGAGACTATTGGCGACATGTACACCCGTTTCACGAATGTCGTCAATGGTCTAAAAGGACTCGGTAAAAGTTTTTCAGATTTTGAGCTCGTAAATAAGATTCTAAGATCCCTTCCTAAGAGTTGGGACCCTAAAGTCACCGCTATTCAATAGGTTAAAGATTTAAACAACTTTCCTTTTGAAGAACTAATCAGGTCATTAATGACCTATGAAATGACTTACAAGGCTCATGAAGAGCAAGAAGACATCCATCCAAAGAACATGAAGGATATGACACTTAGAACTTTAGATGACCACTTGAGAGAAAACTCAAGTGATGAGGACTATGACGATGATTTGACACTTCTAACAAGGAAATTCAAAAAATTCATTAAGAGAAACAAGTTTAAAAGTGATACAAAAAATAAACTTGAAACCATAAAGGACCAAGTTATTTGCTACGAGTGCAAAAAGCCGGGACACTACAAAAGTTATTGTCCCCAAGCCAAGAAGAGAATATCAAAGAAGAAGGCGCTCAAAGCAACGTGGGATGACTCGAGCGCATCCGAAGAAGAGGAGTCCAACACCGAGCAAGTTGCTTATTACGCCTTAATGGCCATCGGAGAAGAGGTAACAAATTTAATTGATGCAGATTTATCATTTGATGAATTATTAAATGCCTTCCATGACTTATTTGATGAATGCAAAACAATTAGTAGAAAATATAAATTACTGAAAAATAAGCATGATAGTCTTGTTAGCAATTTTCATAAATTAAAAACTGAATATCATGATAGTTTAGCTCAATGTGAAAAATGTCATGATCTAGAAACTCTCCAAAAGGAAAACTTGCTACTTAAGGACACTTTGAAAAAATTCGAGGTTGGTAGCAAGTCTTTGAACATGATCCTTACAAACAAGGGTCACGTTCCCAAAAGAAGTGGAATCGGATTTGTGAGAAGTCCTCACCAAAATCCAACCACCTTCATAAAAGGCCCCATATTACATGTTCGACACCAAAGCAAATGCAACTTTTGTTGCAAATATGGACACTAAACGCATCAATGTCCATTCAAGAAAATTAGTCTGAATAAATTAATTTAGGTTCCTAAAGGAACCATGATAAACTCTGTGCAACATGATAAACAATGTAGATCAATTTTTGAGGCACCCAAAAGTAAATGGGTACCTAAAAATTATTCTTTCTTGTAGAGACATTCACCATCACAAGCTAGGAGCAAGAGATGGTACCTTGATAGTGGATGCTCAAGGCATATGACCGGAGATTCATCTCAATTATCTAAGCTCACTAGCATAGACGAAGGCTATGTCACCTTCGGAGACAACAACAAGGGTAAAATCATTGGCAAAGGAACTATAGGTAACAAATCCAACTTCTTTATTGAAGATGTTTTGTTAGTTGATGGTTTAAAACATAACCTCTTAAGCATTAGTCAATTATGTGATAAAGGATATATCGTCAAATTCGAATCTAATGCTAGCATCATTGAAAAACCACACAAAAACACATCTATGATTGCATTAAAACAGAATAACATATACACCATTGACATCAATGATCTTTGCAATGAAATGTGTTTCTCGGTTTTGAATGAGGATGCTTGGTTTTGGCATAGGAGATTAGGTCATGCTAGCATGAAACTAATTACTCAAATATCATCCAAAGAACTTGTACGAGGAATTCCTCATATCAAGTTCATCAAAGATAATGTGTGTGATGCTTGTCAATTAGGAAAAGAAATTAAGAGTAGTTTAAAATCTAAGAATCAAATAAGCACCTCTAGGCCCTTACAATTGATCCATATGGACTTGTTCGGACCAATCTCTACATGAAGCCTAGGAGGTAGCAAATACGCCTTTGTCATTGTAGATGACTATAGTAGATACATATGGACTTATTTCTTAAAACACAAAAATGAATGCTTTAGATATTTCACCAAGTTTTGTAAACTTGTTTAAAATGAAAAGGGTTTTATGATTTCATCAATTCGAAGTGATCACGGTGGTGAATTTCAAAACCGTGATTTCCAAGAATTTTGTGAATCTAATGGATACAACCATAACTTCTATACTCTAAAAAATCCTCAACAAAATGGAGTAGTAGAAAGAAAGAATAGAAATTTACAAGAAATAGCAAGAACCATGTTGAATGAACATAGCCTACCCAAATACTTTTGGTCCGAAGCCATAAACACTGCATGCTATATTTTGAATAGAGTTTTAGTAAGACCCTTACTCACCAAAACTCCCTTTTGGGCCGAAGCCATAAACACTACATGCTATATTCTGAATAGAGTTTTTGTAAGACCCTTACTCACCAAAACTCCCTATGAGTTGTGGAATAATAAAAAACCCAATGTTTTATATTTTAAAGTTTTTGGGTGTAAGTGTTTTATCTTGAATGAAAAAGATGCCTCAGGAAAATTTGATGCTAAATCTGATGAAGGAATTTTTCTTGGTTATTCTTAGGTTTCTAAAGCTTTTCGTATCTTTAATAAAAGAACTTTAATTATAGAAGAATCCATTCATGTTGTTTTCAATGAGATTTTCGAAATCAAGAAAAATGATTTTGATGATGATGTTAACTTCGATTCTTTGAAATTAAATGAAACCCCTTCTCCAACTAGTAACTTGGATGCATCCACTTCCGAAACATCCTTACCCAAGGATTGGAAGTATGTAGATACTCATCCTAAAGAGCTAATCCTAGGAGACACATATAAGGGGGTTCAAACACGTTCTTCTCTTAAAAATTTTTGTGCCAATGTCGCTTTTCTCTCCCAAATTGAACTTAAATGTATTGACGAAGCCATGAAAGATGATTCATGGATTATCGCAATGCAAGATGAGTTAAATCAATTTGAGAGAAATGAGGTGTGGAAGCTTGTTCCTAGGCCAAATGACCATTTAGTTATTGGTACTAAATGAGTCTTTAGAAATAAGTAAGATGAATATGGTATCGTGGTTAGAAATAAGGCTAGATTAGTGGCTAAAGGTTTCAACCAAAAAGAAGGTATCGATTACAAAGAAACCTTCACTCCTGTGGCTAGATTAGAAGCCATAAAGATGCTCCTTGCCTATGCTAGTAATAATAATTTTAAGTTGTTTCAAATGGATGTTAAAAGTGCTTTTCTTAATGGCTTTATTTCTGAAGAAGTTTATGTTGAACAATCTCCCAGATTTGAAAATAATAGCCTCTATAATCATGTATTTAAATTAACCAAAGCTCTCTATGGTTTAAAACAAGCCCCAAGGGCTTGGTTTGATAGACTAAGTATTTTTCTTATTGAAAATAATTTCACAAAAGGCAAGGTCGATACTACATTGTTTATCAAGAATTTTGAAAATAAATTTTTCATTTATGAGATTTATGTTGATGATATTATTTTTGGTTCTATGAATGAATCCATTTGTGAATCTTTTGCTAAAACCATGAGTCTCGAATTTGAAATGAGTTTGATGGGAGAATTAACCTTCTTCTTAGGCTTACAAATTAAGCAACTAAGCAATGACATCTTTATTAGTCAGACTAAATATGCTTTAGATCTGCTGAAAAGATTTAATATAGATAGTTCAAAAGCTATTAACACTCCTATGAGCACCTCCACTAAGTTAGAAATTGATGAAAGTGGAGAAAGCTTCGATCAAAAAACTTATAGGGGTATGATAGTAAGTTTATTTTACCTCACTACAACTAGACCAGACATCATGTTCAGTGCAGGACTTTGTGCTAGGTTTCAATCGAACCCTAAGATATCTCATCTCAAAGCGGTTAAAAGAATATTTAGATATCTTAAAGGTACCACAAATCTAGGATTATGGTATCCAAAATCCGAGAATTTTGAGTTAGTTGCTTATATGTTGATGTAGATTTTGCTGGGTGTAGACTAGATAGAAAAAACACATCAGGAACATGTCAATTTTTGGGACATTCCCTTATTTCTTGGTCATCTAAGAAACAAAACTCGATTGTACTATCAACAATCGAAGCTGAGTGTATTGCAGCTAGAACATGTTGTGCACAAGTTGTGTGGATGAAAAACACCTTAGAAGATTATAAAGTCCATCTTAAAAATATTCCCATTAAATGTGATAACACAAGTGCAATATGTTTAACAAAGAATCTCATTCAACACTCAAGAACAAAACATATTGATATTAGACATCACTTTATACAAGATCATGTCACTAATCATGATGTAATCATAGAGTTCATAGATACTAAGCATCAACTAGTTGATATTTTTACAAAACCACTAAGTGAAGAACATTTTGATTTCATTAGAAGAGAATTAGGAATGTTAATATATCAGAATGCATGAACTTGTTAAGATTATTTTTTGAATTTTTTTTTCAAATCACTTAATTACCATGATGATTTTACATAATTACATGCCTTAATTACATGTTGGAAATTATGTGTTTTGGATACAAAAATTTTCATGATAATAAGCATGTTTTATCATCATGATTGAATTTAAAAATCTATAGCAAAACCTCGTCCGAATGCATGAAAGTGTTAAATTTTATTTTCGGATCTTCTTGATCCTAACAATTGGATTTTCTCAATACATTATCCTCTTCCGAACTTAATAAGCATACATCATATCGAGTTTGATTCTCATCATTGATTTTTAACATATGGAATCAACTAGCAAATACATCTCTCATACACTTATCATGTGAAAAATATTTTTTTGAGAAATGGATTTAATGAAATGATTCCTGCTTGTATATTCCTTCTTATATGGATGATAGTGTTTTTACTTGCAAGGATTTGTTTCACATACATATCTTGATCCTTGTAAATATGAAGTATGATTTAATCTCTCATCGATTTTAACTTTATTCAAAGTAAACTCACAAATAGTTGGTATCACAAATAGCCTTCCTCCTTTATGCAAAAAGATAATAACAAATAAAAAGGAAGAAGTATTCAAAGCTATCTCCATGTCATGTTTTCCTTGAGATGTTTGCATAATTGGTATCCTATCAATCATTGTTAGAAAATGACATGAACTTAGTTATGGTATAATTACCGCACTTATGCTTAAAATTTGCTTGTATCGTTCACCTTTTTGTTGATGACAAAGGGGGAGAAATATATGAATTGATGCTATGAGTACCATATTTGAATGAGAAATATATGAATTGATGCTATAAGTGCCATATTTGTACTATGTTATTACCATATTTGTACTATGTTATTGCCATATCATGATAAGATATCAAGAACTTGCATAGCAACTTTACTTGTTGATATCTTGCCATGTGATGCTACGATTGCTAAACACTTGAAACGTTTGTATTATGTTAAGATTTCAAGAACTTACATTGCAGTCTTACATGTTGATATCTTACCATATGATGAATTGCTACGATTGCTATCTCCCACATTTGAAATGTAAAACCTGGAAATGGGTGTCAAGCCTTGACATCATTTTCAGAAAAATACATCATGATAGGAATCATGATGGGAGTATTGATAAGGTTAAACGATCTTAACTTATTAATATGTCTCTTGAATTCAAAGGCTTTGAATTCAAGAATGACTTATCTCAAGTATGGCATATAGATAGGAGGAGTTAAGCTTAACTCCATTATCAATTGATTGTCATCATAAAAAAGGGGGAGATTATTGAAT
Source organism: Musa acuminata AAA Group (assembly GCF_036884655.1). NCBI lineage: Eukaryota > Viridiplantae > Streptophyta > Magnoliopsida > Zingiberales > Musaceae > Musa > Musa acuminata. The sequence goes on from NC_088335.1 coordinate 25,780,738, forward strand.
CTCGGATTTTGATGATGAAGTCAATTGTTATTTGTTATCTAATCCATATGTTGAGATAAGTGTGTAGGATTAACTACGATGAAAGTAAGACATGCAACTGGAGTTACGTCGGAGTCAAGACTATGATCACGTTGGGAGTTCAAGAGTTCGACGGAAGTCCGGACGGTCGTCGGAGGTTCTGCGGGAACAAATCCGAGAAGTCCAGGAGCTTGCCAAAAGAAGCTCGTCGGAACTTGCCAAGTGGATCGTCGCAAGTCCAAGAGTTTGCCGGAAGTCCGCAGGAGCATCAACGAGGGTTCATCGGATGATCGACGGAAGTTCGTCGAAAGCTCGCCGGAAGAAGCGATTGATGCAGTAGAGCAAGTTGTAGTAAATGTCTTAAGAAATATTGTAGTTAGTATGATGATTAAGTTAGAAATGAGAGGTGATCCCATTAACTTAATATTAGGGAAATTGGGCCATTGACAGACCCAAATTGGGCCGAATGGATCAGTCCATTCAGACCCAGATTTCTTGGCCAACGGTGGCACCGCCCAGGGCTCAGTCTCTGAGCTAGGCTGGGCGGTGCAACTACCCCTGACAAGCGGTGGAACCGCCTGAGCTTGGTCTTTGAGCTCTGCCAAGCGGTGCAACTGCCCTAGTCAGGTGGTGGCACCGCCTGGGATTAGTCTTCGAGCGAGACTGGGCAGTGCAACTGCCCCTGTCAAGCGGTGACACTGCCTAGAGGCTCAGTCTCAGAGTTGCCAGGCAGTTGTACCGCCCTAGTCAGGAGGTAGTACCGCTAGGACCCCGGAAATCCGGGAAATGATATTTTTGAGATCCAAATTCAAACCAGTTTGGGGCCTATATATACCCCACCCTTTCTTGCATGAAAGGGCACAGAAAATCCAATCTTACTATGTGATTTTTAGAGCTCAAAAGTGTTATATGAGTTAAAAGTTCTCCTTCCTCTTTTCTTCCAAGTTTTGATCTGTTAAGGGAGGAAAGAAAATTCTGTAAGGGTTATCTCCTAAGCTTGTCAAAAGGAGTGAAATTGTAAAAGGGTGGTTAGCCTTCGCCTATTGAAAGAAGGCTTCTAGTGGACGTCGGTGACCTCATCGGAGGAGGAAGCCAAAAGTGGATGTAGGTCAAGATCGACTGAACCACTCTAAAATTGCAGTGCTCTCTGGTTTGCATTTATTCTTGCTGCTTACCTTACTGCAAACCTCCATATGTGCTTTACTTCCTCTTTACTTTTGCTGCACTCCTTTACGAACTCGCTTTCAAGTTAAGTTTCCGAAAACGGTTTTACGAAATGATTTCATCATACAAACGTAGTTTTAAATGTCGAAAGTTTTCCGCTGCACTAATTCACCCCCCTCTCTTAGTGCTCTTGATCCTAATAGTTAATTTCAATTCTTTGAATTTAAATGAAACCCCTTCTCCAACTAGCAACTTGGATGTACCCACTTCGGAAATATCCTTACCCAAGGATTGGAAGTATGTAGATGCTCATCCTAAGGAGCTAATCCTAGGAGACACATCTAAGGGGGTTCAAACACGTTCTTCTCTTAAAAATTTTTGTGCCAACGCCGCTTTTCTCTCCCAAATTGAACCTAAATGTATTGACGAAGCCATGGAAGATGATTCATGGATTATCACAATGCAAGATGAGTTAAATCAATTTAAGAGAAATGAGGTGTGGAAGCTTGTTCTTGGACCAAATGACCATTTAGTTATTAGTACTAAATGAGTCTTTAGAAATAAGCAAGATGAATATGGTATCATGGTTAGAAACAAGGTTAGATTAGTGGCCAAAGGTTTCAACCAAGAAGAAGGTATCGATTACGAAGAAACCTTCGCTCCTGTGGCTCGTTTAGAAGCCATAAGGATGCTCCTTGCCTATGCTAGTAATAACAATTTTAAGTTGTTTCAAATGGATGTTAAAAGCGCTTTTCTTAATGGCTTTATTTCTGAAGAAGTTTATGTTGAACAACCTCCCGGATTTGAAAATAATAGCCTCCCTAATCATGTGTTTAAATTAACTAAAGCTCTCTATGTTTTAAAACAAGCCCCAAGGGCTTGGTATGAGAGACTTAGTTATTTTCTTATTGAAAAATAATTTCACAAAAGGCAAGGTCGATACTACATTGTTTATCAAGAATTTTGAAAATAATTTTCTCATTGTTCAGATTTATGTTGATGATATTATCTTCCGTTCTACGAATGAATCTCTTTATGAATCTTTTGCTAAAACTATGAATCTCGAATTTGAAATGAGTTTGATAGGAGAATTAACCTTTTCTTAGGCTTACAAATTAAGCAACTAAGCAATGACATCTTTATTAGTCAAACTAAATATGCTTTAAATTTGCTAAAAATATTTAATATGGATAGCTCAAAAGTTATCAACACTCCTATGAGCACCTCCATTAAGTTCGAAGTTGATGAAAGTGGAGAAAGCTTCGATCAAAAAGCTTATAGGGGTATGATAGGAAGTTTACTTTACCTCACTAGAACTAGACCAGATATCATGTTCAGTGTAGGACTTTGTGCTAGGTTTCAATCAAGCCCTAAGATATCTCATCTCAAAGCAGTTAAAAGAATACTTAGGTATCTTAAAGGTACCATAAATCTAGGATTATGATATCCAAAATCCTAGAATTTTTAGCTAATTGCTTATACTGATGCGGATTTTGCTAGGTGTAGACTAGATAGAAAAAGCACATCAAGAACATGTCAATTTTTAGGACATGCCCTTGTTTCCTGGTCATCTAAGAAACAAAACTCGGTTGCACTATCAACAACCGAAGCTGAGTATATTGCAGCTAGTGCATGTTGTGTACAAGTTGTGTTGATGAAAAACACCTTAAAAGATTATAAAGTTAATCTTAAAAAGATTCCCATTAAAATGTGATAACACAAGTGCAATATGCTTAACAAAGAATCTCATTCAATACTCAAGAATAAAGCATATTGATATTAGACATCATTTTATACGAGATCATGTCACTAATCATGATGTAATTATAGAATTCATTGATACAAAACATCAACTAGCTAATATTTTTACAAAGCCTTTAAGAAGAACAATTTGATTTCATTAAAAGAGAATTAGGAATGTTAATTTGTCCGAATGCCTGAACTTATTAAAATTATTTTTCAGACTTCCTTGATTCAATCACTTGATGCTATGATGAGAAGCTTATACGATTACATGTCTTAATAACATGTTGGAAATTATGTATTTTGGATACAAAAATTTTCCTGATGATAAGCGTGTTTTATCTTTATGATTATGTTTGAAAATCTATAGCAAAACCATGTCCGAATGCATGAAAATGTTAAATTTCATTTTCGGATTTTCTTGAACCTAACATGATTTAGTATTTCTCTTTCGGACTTAATGTAGCTTTCATAAGCATATGTCATATCGAGTTTGTTTCATATTATTGACATATGGAATCAATTAACAAATGCAACTATAATAGACTTATCGTGTGAAAATTTTTTTTTCGAGAAATGAATTTGATTAAATGATTCCTTCTTGAAAAAGGAAGATCTTTTTTAACACTTGCAAGGATTTAATTCACATACATATCTTGATCCTTGCAAAAATGAAGCGTGATTTAATCTCTTATCGATTTTAACTTCATTCAAGTAAACTCACAAATAGCCTTCCTCCTTTATGCAAAAAGATAATGACAAATAAAAAAGGAAGAAGTAATGAAAGATAACTCCATGTCATGTTTTTCTTGAGATGTTTGCTTAATTGGTATCCTTGAGATGTTTGAATCATTACTGCACTTATACTTAAAGTTTGCTTAAATAGTTCTCCTTTTTGTTGATGACAAAGGGGGAGAAATATATAGTAAATTGATGATAGAATTGCTATGAGTGCCATATTTGAATTATGTTAAGATATCAAAAGCTTGCATCAAAATAAATGATAAATTGATGATAGAATTGCTTTGAGTGTCATATTTGAATTATGTTAAGATATCAAAAGCTTGCATCAAAATATATGATAAACTGGTGATAGAATTGCTTTGATTGCCATATTTGCACTATGCCATATTTGCACTATGTTAAGACATCTAGAGCTTACATCACAATTCTACAAATTGATATCTTGTGATGAGATGAAATGCTAATATTGCTAAACACTTGAAATGTTTGCATTATGTTAAGATATCAAGAATTTACATCGTAATTTTACATGTTGATATCTTACCATATGATTAATTGCTATGATTGCTATCTTTCACATTTGAAATGTAAAACCTAAAAATGGATGTCAAGCCTTGATATCATTTTTACAGAAATACATCATGATAGGAATTATGATGGGAGTATTGATAACGTTAAGCGATCTTAACTTATCAATATGTCTCTTGAATTCAAAGGCTTTGAATTCAAGAATGACTTATCTCAAGTATGGCATATAGATAGGGGGAGTTAAGGTTAACTCCATTATCAATTAATTATCATCATAAAAAGGGGGAGATTGTTGAATCTTAGATTTTGATGACAAAGTCAATTGTCATTTGTTATCTAATCCATATGTTGAGACAAGTGTGCATGATTAACTACGAAGTAAGACATGCAGCAGGAGTTGCACTAGAGTCAAGACCATGATCACGTTGGGGGTTCAAGAGTTTGACGAAAGTCCAAACGGTCGTCGGAGGTTCTGTGGGAACAAATCCGAGAAGTCCAAGAGCTTGCCAAAGAAGCTCGTCAGAACTCGCCAAGCGGATTGTTGCAAGTCCAAGAGTTTTTCGGAAGTCCACCGGAGCATCGCTGAGGGTTCGTCGGATGCTCGCTAGAAGTTGTTTGGAAATATTAGGGCGATATCATATGCGCAGCGGAAGTACAAGAAAACAAAATCCCCGATTCCCAAAAAGATGTTCGTCGTCGTGCGAAGATTGGTGCGCAAAATCCGCGAAACTTAAAACTACGTATAGAGTAGATTGTGTTACCTAGGGAGATCGTATATCCCTGTTTCCTTACAGATCCTTAGGAGAGAGTGAAGGAGGTCAAGCGTCCTCCTCTCTAGCGGTGATCCACCCAGTAGGGTTGCGACGACGCTCCTCAAAACTCCAGGCCTGCTCTAAGGTGGAGAGGGAGAGGAGAATAGGAAAGGCAAGCAAAGACTCTAGCCTATGAGACTCTGAATCCCTCATATTTATAGAGGTCCCCTGTCAAACCCTAATGGGTCCTCTCCTAGTGGGTATTGGATCTGCATCCAATAAGACAAGGGCTCCGTCGGATATCTCATATCCGAACCTCTACTCATCGCAATGCCTACCATATATGTGTGACCCTCTAGGCCCAATATCGAGCTGGCCGTGAGTCATACCTGTTAGAACTCCTTCTAACTCAGTGAATTATTATTTCTGTAATAATTCACTTGACTCATCAACTACGGATGTACTAGGCCACTACGTCGTAGTCCCCAAACGATACAGGGGAATCCAATCCATTGGACCTGTCTGTCCTCAGTTACCGTGTACCTATAGTCCCTTATCCATCTAATATCCCAGAGACCGTATATCGAGCATGGTGCTGTCAGACCCATACGGTTTCTACTCGAGTCTCGCTCTAATCGGATTCTCTTGGAGAACTCTTTCTCTCTTAACCCGAATGACCCTGGCCAGGGATTTGTCTGAGCAAGAACACATGGGATATTTCTCTCATGACGCCGAGAGTGGATGATCCTCTATCGACACTCAATAGCCCTCGTAAGGTCGACTACCACTCCCAATGACGTGCTGTACTAGATATGGGACAACCAAACCTATAAGTCTAGTATCAAAGAGTGGAGCACTTATACAAGACATCCTTAGTGTCTCAAGTCTAAGGACCAGATATACCACTAGGACTACGGAATCGCTATCTGACAATAAGGCATCATCAACCATCCAACATTCCGTAAGCGGATCAATCAGTGAACTCATTCTCCAATGAGCACCTGTACTATATCCCTAGTGTCCCTACACGAGCAGCTATGAGACTAGTTGCATCCATCATATGGACGGGTATACAGCACACTAGTCTATCCGGTTATCACCATGTCCCTCTCGAGTAACCTATGACCGGGATTATTTAGGATATGTGTTTAAAGGTGAATCGATCTCATTATCGTGATCTCATCACGATCCGATTCCCATTGCACAAATCCAAGGACATCACAATATATATATATACACATATGCAATAGTTATAAAGTGATATACGCCAAAATATAATAAGCAAAAAGATTCTGTATCAAGTCACACGTGCCATCACTCACGTGATTGGCTTGCTGGGCACCTATGACTAGCAATCTCCCACTTGACCTAAAGCAAATCACCTATGTGTCTAATCCCCATCAGACCCTTGTGACGCTCAAAGACAATTTGAGACAACGACTTTGTTAGTGGATCTGCAATGTTATCTTCGGATGGAACTTTTTCCACTGCTACATCTCCTCGGGTTACAATCTCTCTGATAAGCTGGAACCTCCTCAGAACACTTCTGATGAGACCCGGGTTCCCTTATTTGAGTAATCGCCCCATAGTTGTCGCAATATAAGGAAGTCGACTTCTCGCTATCCGGAACGACTCCTAAATCTGTAATGAACTTATTCAACCAGACTCCCTCCTTTGCTGCATCTGATGCAGCAATGTACTCCGCCTCTGTGGTCGAGTCAGCAATAGTATCTTGCTTGGAACTCTTCCAGCACACTGCTCCTCCATTTAAGGTATACACATACCCTAAATTCGACTTGCTATTATCGATATCAGACTGAAAACTTGAGTTAGTGTAGCCTTCAACCTTAAGGCTATTACCTCCATATACTAGTAAAAGATCCTTAGTCCTTCTCAAGTACTTAAGGATACACTTTACTGCTTTCCAATGCTCCAAGCCTGGATCCGCATGATACCTACTCGTGACACTCAGAGCATGCGCTATATCAGGCCTAGTACATAGTATGGCATACATGATAGACCCTATTGCTGAGGCATAAGGTATCATATTCATGTTCGCCCTTTCTTCTGGAGTCTTTAGGGACATACTCGTAGAAAGCAATATCCTATGTCTCATCGGTATGAGACCTCTCTTGCAATTTTCCATGCCAAACCATTTGACAATGGTTTCTATGTACTTGGACTAGGACAAGCCAAGCATCCTCTTGGATCTATCTCTATAGATTCTAATCCCCAAATATAGGATGCTTCCCCTAAGTCCTTCATGGAGAAGTGTCTAGATAACCAAGCCTTTACTGTGGATAGCATTCCTACGTCGTTCCCAATGATGAGGATGTCATCCACATATAACACCAAAAAATGTAATAGCACTCCCACTTACCTTCCTGTACACACAAGGCTCATCTTCGTTCTTAACGAAGTCATAAGATCTGATTGCCTCATCAAATCTTATGTTCCAACTTCGGGAAGCTTGCTTTAGTCCATAAATGGATATAAGCAACCTACACACCTTATCTGGGCAGTTCTTGGACACGAATCCCTCAGGTTGCATCATATACACCTCCTCCTCGAGGTTCGCATTGAGGAATGCGGTTTTCACATCCATCTGCCAGATCTCATAATCATAATGTGCTGCAATAGCCAATAGAATTCTGATGGATTTTAGCATTGCTACGGGTGAGAAGGTTTCGTCGTAGTCAACACCGTGCCTTTGACGATACCCCTTAGCCACTAGCCTTGCTTTATAGGTCTCTACCTTTCCATCTACTCCGATCTTTTTCTTAAAGATCCACTTGCAACCGATGGGTACAATACCTTTGGGCGCATCAACTAGGTTCTAAACCTTATTGGAGTACATAGAATCTATCTCAGAATTCATGGCTTCTTGCCACTTCCCGGAGTCTATACTCATAATAGCCTCCTCGTAGGTCTGAGGATCAATATCCTCAACATCCTCTCCTCTAATATGTCCCACATATCGTTCAGGAGGATGGGATACTCTATCAAACCTGCGTAAAATTGAAACTTGTGTATTAGGTACCTGAACAGACTCGAGCTGTAGAGTGATGCTTGAGCTTGGTTCTCCAACCTCGCTCAACTCTATCATTCTCCCACTATCTCCACCAAGAATGTGTTCCTTCTCAAGGAACACTACTCTCTTAGCTACAAAGACCTTTTGGTCCTCGAGATGATAGAAATAATACCCACAAGTTTCCTTGGGGTATCCCACAAATTTGTATCGCTCTGTCCTTGATTCTAACTTATCGGGGTTGTGTCAATGTGGGCAAGGCAGCCCCAAATCTTAACAACCTTAAGATTAGGCTTCTTCCCTTTCCATATCTCATATGGTATAGACTTAGTTGGAACTCTATTCAGAAGGTAAGTTACGATTTCTAGGGCATATCCCTAGAATAAGATGGGTAGGTCAGCGAAACTCATCATGGACCGTACCATATCTAATAGCGTACGATTTCTCCTTTCAGAGACACCATTGAGCTGAGGTGTATAAGGAGGTGTCGATTGGGATAATATCCCATGGTCCTTGAGGAACTGAGTAAACTCTGTACTTAAGTACTCACCTCCTCGATCTGATCGAAGAGTTTTGATACTCTTTCTAGTCTGGTTCTCCACCTCATTCTTATACTCTCTGAATTTCTCAAAGGCCTCGGACTTATACTTCATTAAGTACACATATCCATACTTTGAAAAATCATCAGTAAAGGTAATGAAGTAGGAGTAACCACTAATGGCATGAGTTAACATGGGTCCACATACATCACTATGTATGAGTTCCAACAGCTCAGTGGCTCTCTCTCCAATTCCACTAAATGGAGAGTTGGTCAATTTTTCACGAAGGCAAGGCTCGCAAGTTGCATATGACACATAGTCGAATGGATCTAGATATCCATCATTTAGCAACTTTTGAATCATTCCCTCATGGATATGACCTAGCCTACAATGCCATAGGTATGCACTGTTCAACTCATCTCGTTTCCTCTTAGACACTTACATTCATCATATGTGGAGTAGTGTCTTGCATAAACAAACCTTTATGCAATATTCCTCTCGTCAATCTCCCATCGGCTTTGCTAGAATTTACAATAAATTGTAGATGTGATAAGCAATACTGGTATCCAATACCAATGCACTATCACAAAAATCTGCCAATTGAAGATTGATCATAAATGTACCTGAAGCTTCTCCAAGCTTCTATTTCGCCCTTTCTACAAGGTACTCTTTGCAGTTTCTCTTCCAATGCCCATCTTTACCACAGTGGAAGCACTGACCTTTGTCCTTTGCTGGGTCTTTCTTAACAACCTTTGCTTTACCTGGTTTGCCCTTGCCCTTTCCCTTCTTAAGGGACTTTTCTGCTTTCCTTTTCCTTTTGATCTCACCAGTGTAGAGAACTGGCTTCTCTTTCTTAATAGTACTCTCTGCCTCCCTTAACATATTGAGGAGCTATGGGAGAGTCACCTCAAGCTCGTTCATATTAAAATTCATTATGAACTGTGAAAAGGAATCTGGTAGGTACTGAAGCACAATGTCCACACATAAGTTATCCTCTAGGACCATTCCTAGACTTGTGAGTTTCTCTATCCACTCAATCATCTTTAGGACATGGTTCTGAACCGGTGTCCCCTCAGTCATCCTAGCGCGGAAAAGGCTCTTGGATATCTCATATCGTTGAGTCCTTCCCTGTTCCTCAAACAATTTGCGGACATATAGGAGAATAGATCTGGCATCCATCTTTTCATGTTGTCTCTATAACTCAGGAGTCATAGAGCCCAACATATAGCACTGAGCAAGAGTGGAGTCATCAATGTACTTCACGTAGCGAGCGATCTCATCCTCGTTTGCCCCTTCTTCGGGCGTAGGCATCACTTTATCAAGGATGTACACGATTTTCTCCGCTGTGAGAACAATTCTCAAGTTACGGAGCCAATCCGTATAATTTGGACCAGTGAGGCGGTTGACATCAAGTATGCCACGTAAGGGATTTGAAAGCGACATTTTCTGAAAATAAAGATGCAGCAGAAATGAATAACATGCAGATTTTGCAAGAAATAAACTATCAAGATATGGACTTCTATCTTAATATGCTCCCACTATTTTACTAACGAGTCATGCGACACCCTCAGCATGTGAAACGGAAGTCTCCGGCAGATTTCTAGTGGGGATCAGGATCCAATCAGCGTCTTAGTGTAACCTCGAGGGACTCGACCAATCACACTAAGCCTAAAAGGTAGGCAACTCTTGCAGATCACAACTCCTTGTGATTCCCGTCCTGTTCGGCCTCCGAATCACCATGGCCTCGAGGGACTCGACCAACCATGATACTGTTGAATCTCAGATTTTGATGATGAAACTAATTGATTGTATTTAGATGTTTAATTGCATTTTGAGTGATGCAGGGTTACTCGATCAGGATTAGACAGTTAACGCAAGAGGAATTGATGTTGCGCCGGAAGAGATCACGTCAGGATATTGGATGGCTGAACGCTTCGGACGTCGGGCATCGGGCTAAGGAAAGCAGAATTGCGCCAAGGATATCGGGGTTGCGGAGGTCAATCGCCGATTGGGCAACAAGCCGCAAGAGAGGACGATGCACCGAAGAATCGGACGAAGCGCCAACCAATGACGTGTTGGGCAACAGAATGTCAATTCGCATTATAATAATTGTCTAGATCGGAGTTGAGTTTTGGTTTGTGTGTGCAGGATTAACTACGATAACGATGAAGACATAAAACGAAACAAAGTGCCGGAGTTAAGCGCGAAGGATTCGTTGCGAGTTCGAGAGTTCGACGGAAGTCCGAAGGTTCATCGGGAATGCTACCGGAACTAGCCGAGAATGAGTAGGGAGCTTGCCGAAGGGTTTTTCGGAAGCTCACCGGAAGGTTCGTTGGAAGTTTGCGGAGCTCGCCGAGAAAGATCGGAGCTTGCCGAAGAAGCTCGTTGGAACTCGTCAAGATCAAATCGTGAAGTCTAGGAGCTTGCCGAGAGTCCGTAGAATGGTTTCCGAGAGTTTATCGGAAAACCGTCGGAAGTTCGTCGGAAGCTCGCCGGAAGAAGTCTTGACTTATGAAATTTGTAATAGCTTAGAAAATATCTTTAAATTCGTAGTTAGCACGTTAATTAGGGTTAGAATTAGGTGTTAATCCAATAACCCAAGTAGGGGCCAATTGGGCCCGAGTTCGGACTGGTTTGGGCCAAATTTGGAGCCCAACCAGTGAGCTGAATTGGCCTAGGCGGTGGCACCGCCTAGACTGGGCGGTGGCACTGCCCAGCACCCGAGAGCTGGGCGGTGGAACCGCTTGACTGGGCGGTGGCACCGCCCAGCACTGTCAATGTGATAGTGACAAGCGGTGGCATCGCCACTGGCAGGCGGTGGCACCGCCGGCCTCGAAAACCCAAGAGAATTCAAATTTTAGAGCCCAAATTTGAATCCTCTTGTGGCCTATAAATACCCCTCATTTCTCAGTAGAAAATACAACCTTTAGAGAAGCTAGAAGTTGAGAAAAGCTTTAGGAAAAGTCTTGTTTTCATTAGCTTGAGTGTTCACCTCCTTTCTTTTCATTGAAATCTTTGTAAAAGGGTGAACCACTTTTAAGAGGTTGTAAGAGGGGTGTAAGAAGGAGGTTGATCTTCACCTAGCAAAGGAAGATCATTAGTGGATGCCGGTGGCCTTGACGGAAGAGGAATCGAAGGAGTGGATGTAGGTCACGATTGACCGAACCACTATAAACTACCGTCTTCTCTGGTTTGCATTTTGTTCTTGCCATTTACATACTGCAAACTACTTTACTTAGTCACTACGCTTCCATATGCTTCTAAGTTATTAAGCTTTTCAAGTTCGATTTTTTATCGTATGAAAGATTTTGTCAAAACCGACGTTTTAATCCGCTGCACTAATTCACCCCCCCCTCTTAGTGCCGCTCTGATCCTAACAATTGGTATTAGAGCCACGTTTTTCTACTTTGGTTTAACACCCAAATAGAAATGGCTTTTTCGACTTTCAAGAGGGTCACTCTCTCATTTGTCTTCCCTTTTTCAATGGGACGGACTACACTTATTGGAAAACTCGAATGAGAGTTTTCTTACTTTCTTTGGATTTGAATTTATGACATATAGTCGAAAATGGATTTGAAGTGTCTTCTCTTCCAATGAACCATTGGAATGATTTGGAGAAGAAGATGTTTTCTTTAAACGCAAAGGCTATGAATGCCTTATTTTGTGCTTTGGATAAAAATGAGTTCAATCGGATTTCAACGTGCGAAACGGCTTTTGATATTTGGCGAACACTTGAAATCACGCACGAGGGAACTAGTAGAGTCAAAGACTCGAAAGTTAACATTTTATTGCATGATTTTGAGCTTTTTCAAATGCAACCAAGCGAGACTATAGGCGACATGTACACCCGTTTCACGGATGTCGTCAATAATCTAAGAGTTCTTGGTAAATCTTTTTCGAATTTTGATCTCGTAAGCAAAATGTTAAGATCCCTTCCAAAAAGGTGGGATTCTAAAATAACCGCAATACAAGAAACAAAAGATTTAAATATTTTTCCACTTGAAGAACTAATTGGTTTGTTGATGACATATGAAATGGTGCACAATGCACATGATAAACAAAATCACCTTCCAAAGAACAGGAAGGATTTGGAACCCCGGACAAATGAATACCACTTGAGCGATGACTCAAGTGATGAGGACAATGATGAACTTGAACTTCGAACACTAACTCTTAATAAGTTCATTAAACAAAAATCTAAAATAAACAATGAACTTGAACGGAGGAAGAGGCCAAAGAAAAGGAAGACACCCAAGGATGAATCAAGAACTTCCAAAGGTGAAACGACGAATTGGGCTTTGACGGACTTCGACTACAAGGTAAGTAACTCAACTCTCTTGAATTATTTTGAAATTACTTGAAGTTTTTCATGAGTGCTTAATTTAGGTAGTAGGAATAGGAAATAAAAAAAATTGTTTTTCAAAAATTATATCATGTTTTTTCTTTTTAGCATCTTTGAAAAATTAAAAATTTAAGCATGAAAAGATAGATTCACCTAAAATGAAAAATGTATGACTACAACAAATAACAAAAGGATTTTGTTTGAAAATGCCTTATGCCCAATGAAGCCATCATTGATGAATATGTTTTATATTTAATAGTTTCTTTGGCTTATATGCCTTATCATGATAAACGTTTTGAAAAGTTTGTATCATACTTGATGATTTATTGGTCTTGAAGTTATTCAATTTTGATTAAATGAAATCATGTTTGATTTGAAGTAATAAGTTGAAATAATTTTTTGAATTATGTGTTGCACTTTTTATGATTTTTTATCTTTCCTTTTTAAACGATGATGCATGGATTTAAAAAAAAAAAAGGGGACATGCATATATGGAATCAATCAATAAGTTGAAACGAAAGGAGGAAAGAATTTTTTATTAAAATTTTTTTTCTATCTTATTGATTTCTACCTAAGAGACCAATAAAATTATCTATGTCATTTTGAATCTCTTGAAAGAAATGTTGAGATTTTGATGATTTGGATGATTTGAATTTGAATGAGTTTTATTCAAAATCATGATCTTGATTCCGTGATATTTACAAATTAAGATTTATTATGAATCAAGATTTTTTCATTAATCGATCTCCTAAGATTTTCTTTTGATTATTTATGAGTAGGCTTTTCAAAAAGAAATCATGCCTTTTGGTATTCATATGTTCTAATCTTTCGTGATATGATTTTTATATAATTCCTTGTATTCATGAAATGTTTATCGCATTACCCAATTACTTTCTTCTTGATATTCCTTATGTGGTGATATAAAATTATGCATGAAATACTCTTGATATTATTTTGATGTATATAAATGAAAAGTTATAATCATGAATGGTCGGATGAAATTTGACAAGTTAATATCTTCATGGTTTGAAACATTTATAATTTGGTATTATGCATGTAATAATGATGCACACAATGATGAAATATTCATGATAAAATTATTATTTTGATATTCATGACTTGAATCTTCCTTTCTTTTTGCCAATGACAAAGAGAGAGAAAGAGTTGCTAATGTGCTATCTTGAATTGATGTAAAGGGTAATCTCAAAGATAAATTAGCTACCTTGCACAAGTCAAAAAAATGTAAAAATTTGCTTACCTTCTTGCACATCTAAAGAAAAGATACAAATGTAACACTTGCCAAATTATTTGCTTGCCTCATGTAAAACATGGTCCCTTGCTAGTTTGGTATTTTGCTAAGGAAGCAAAAATGACACTTATCAAAAGAAAAGAAAAAGCTTACCGTCTTGAACATCTTTAATATGCTAGCTAGCATGATGTACAATTTGCTATCTTGAACATTACAAAGAAATACTATCATGCACATTGCAAAGAAAAGCAAATATGCCAACTTGCATATCTTTAAATTTGCTAGCTTATATGTAGTAAAACTTTCATAACGTAAAAGTTGCTAGCTTATAGAGAAGCAAAGAATTGCTATCTCGAAAGAAGCAAAAAATGCAAAACTTAGAAAACTTGCAATATAATTGCTCTTGCCATGCTTTGTATCAAAAATAGGTTGATATCCTTAAAAGCATCGCATTAAATTTTTTAGTATTGCAATGTATCACATGTATTGCAAATTGAAAATTTTGAGACTATTATTATATCATGTTTAACAATTGATATCCTTCATGACATGATTTCTTTGCATTTTTGTCTTGTATGTATCATGTGATGATTGAAATATTAATTGATGCAAATTCATAATTTATGTAAAAGTTTAAATCATTGGTTCCTCTCCTTCTTTAAGGCAATGACATAAGGGGAGAATGATTGCTAGCTCAAGGCAAATGTTGGCTAGCTTGTACTCTTCCCTTCTTTTCGACAAAAACAAAGGGGAGAAAGCTTTTGCTAGTTAGAACATGCAAAGAAAAGCAAAGTGCAATCTTGCACAAGAAGCAAGTGTTGAATTGCCATGATTGAACTTAAGAATCTTGCTATACTTTTGTGCTTATATGTTGTGATGAAAATCTAGCTTTATGTTGCAAAAACTTGCATATCTTTTAAAATAGCTAGAGCTACTTCTCCTTTTTGTTGATGACATAGGGGGAGAAGTATATTGATGACTTCATGCATTGAATTAAATATTATATATATATTTGCATGATGGTTTAAATGTTTTTCATAACATGTAATGAATGTTACTTGGATTTGGGATAATCTAAGTATTCTATCAATGGCATATTGATAGAGGGAGTTTGGTTAAACTCCAGGGAGTTAAGGTTAACTCCGTTAGTCATCAATTAGTTGTCATCATAAAAAAGGGGGAGATTGTTGAATCTCAGATTTTGATGATGAAACTAATTGATTGTATTTAGATGTTTAACTGCATTTTGAGTGATGTAGGGCTACTCGATCAGGATTAGACAGTTAACGCAGGAGGAATTGATGTTGCGCCGGAAGAGATCACGTCAGGATATTGGATGGCTGAACGCTTCGGACGTCGGGCATCGGGCTAAGGAAAGCGGAATTGCGCCAAGGATATCGGGGTTACGGAGGTCAATCGCCGATTGGGCAACAAGCCGCAAGAGAGGATGATGCACCGAAGAATAGGACGAAGCGCCAACCAATGACGTGCCGGGCAACAGAATATCAATTCGCATTGTAATAATTGTCTAGATCGGAGTTGAGTTTTGGTTTGTGTGTACAGGATTAACTACGATAACGATGAAGACATAAAACGAAACAAAGTGCCAGAGTCAAGCGCGAAGGATTCGTTGCGAGTTCGAGAGTTCGATGGAAGTCCGAAGGTTCATCGGGAATGCTACCGGAACTAGCCGAGAATGAGTAGGGAGCTTGCCGAAGGGTTTTTCGGAAGCTCGCCGGAAGGTTCGTTGGAAGTTCGCGGAGCTCGCCGAGAAAGATCGGAGCTTGCCGAAGAAGCTCGTTGGAACTCGTCAAGATCAAATCGTGAAGTCTAGGAGCTTGCTGGGAGTCTGCAGAATGGTTTCTGAGAGTTTATCGGAAAACCATCGGAAGTTCGCCGGAAGCTCGCCGGAAGAAGTCTTGACTTACGAAATTTGTAATAGCTTAGAAAATATCTTTAAATTCGTAGTTAGCATGTTAATTAGGGTTAGGATTAGGTGTTAATCCAATAACCCAAGTAGGGGCCAATTGGGCCCGAGTTCGGACTGGTTTGGGCCAAATTTGGAGCCCAACCAGTGAGCTGAATTGGCCTAGGCGGTTGCACCGCCTAGACTGGGCGGTGGTACCGCCCAGCACCCGAGAGCTGGGCGGTGGAACCGCTTGACTGGGTGATGGCACCGCCCAGCACTGTCAATGTCTAACAGTGACAAGCGGTGGCACCGCCACTGATAGGCGGTGGCACCGCCGGCTTCGGAAACCCGAGAGAATTCAAATTTTGGAGCCCAAATTTGAATCCTCTTAGGGCCTATAAATACCCCTCATTTCTCAGCAGAGAATACAACCTTTAGAGAAGCTAGAAGTTGAGAAAAGCTTTAGGAAAAGTCTTGTTTTCAATAGCTTGAGTGTTCACCTCCTTTCTTTTCATTGAAATCTTTTTAAAAGGGTGAACCACTTGTAAGAGGTTGTAAGAGGGGTGTAAGAAGGAGGTTGATCTTCGCCTAGTAAAGGAAGATCATTAGTGGATGCCGGTGGCCTCGACGGAAGAGGAATCGAAGGAGTGGATGTAGGTCACGATTGACCGAACCACTATAAACTACCGTCTTCTCTGGTTTGCATTTTGTTCTTGCCATTTACATACTGCAAACTACTTTACTTAGTCACTACGCTTCCATACGCTTCTAAGTTAGTAAGCTTTTTAAGTTCGGTTTTTTATCGTACGAAAGATTTTGTCAAAACCAACGTTTTAATCCGCTGCACTAATTCACCCCCCCCCTCTTAGTGCCGCTCCGATCCTAACAGATGCTCGGTTAAGTCAACACCTTCGTTACAAGATGAGTCTGATTTGATGATATACCCTCGAGGGACTCGACCAAGCATACCATGCCCTCAGGTCACCGATGACATCTCTATGTCGTAAGCAAGATAGCGAATCGCGATATAGGTGAGTCTCGAGGGACTCAACCAACTCAACCTACACCAGGAATCGGTTCCTACTTATAACGATGGAAGGCCACGTGGGTCAATCTAATTGCCTCACGTTTACCGACTTAATATTATCGAGAGATGTTTCTATGATTTGGTCTCCTAATATGACATGTCACACATATACATATTTAATATATATCTACATCGCATGCAAATATATATACATATCTAGTATGTGTATAAGCAATCACACCAGATGATCATGGACCACAACCTAATATGATTAGGCCTGAGCCAATAGGCCTAATCACTCACATCAAGATCTATATGTGCAACGGTGCATCTCCATGCCCTGTGATCGTCCATCTCGTCCTCGTCGGTTCCGTCGACATCTTGATGCATCTTCATGCATCACGATCGTCCGTCTCGTGGGTCCCGCTATCGCATTCACGCTTCCGTTGTGCCTCCTCATGTGATTACAACTTAATCATAGGCACGCAGGCCCGACAATAAACGAGAAATATAATGGAGGCACGCAGACCTCAATAATAATAATCACAAGTACACACATCACACGGTCCATGATCATCCGTCCACACATCATACATCACATGTATAAATAATCATCATCATGTAGGACTACTAGATAATAATAAAAATAATAATCAACTAAACCTTTTAATTAATTAATATTTTCTGATATCAGGGACATGTAGGGAATTTCTTAATTCCTAAGGGTATTTTCATAATTTGGATAAAAGATAGAAACTGGAATTTCTCAAATTCACAAGGGCAAAACTATCTTTTTGCCCAAAACCCTAATTCCCTCTTATTGCTGCCGCCGCCGCCACCCTGCTGGCGGCGGCCTGTGTGGCGGGGCGAGGGCGCTGCCCTCGCTTGTAGGCGGCACGCCTGCTGGCAGCGCTGCCGCTACAGGTGGGCGCCCCCGTAGGCATCGCTGCCTCCGCGGGCGGTTCTGCCGGTAGGGCAATGCCTGCAAGTGGTGCTGTCCCGCCGGGCGGCCGCCCCTTGGGGGGGGGGGTTTCGCCCGCGGGAGCAACGGTGGCAAGCGCCGCTGCCCTATGGGGCCTCACCCCGCGGGAGAAGCGGCTGCAGGCGCCTCTGCCCGCGGGCTGCCAGCCCCGTCGGACGCAAGCCTGCTGCAAGCAGGCCGCCACCTGGCTGCTGCAAACGCAGCCCCGGTGCTACCCGCCTTCGGCTGC
The DNA here is from genome assembly GCF_036884655.1 of Musa acuminata AAA Group. Taxonomy (NCBI): domain Eukaryota; kingdom Viridiplantae; phylum Streptophyta; class Magnoliopsida; order Zingiberales; family Musaceae; genus Musa; species Musa acuminata. The sequence continues at coordinate 25,798,992 of NC_088335.1, forward strand.
GCTGCACGTACGCAGATCGAGGGTAGTAACTGTTGCTGCCCTTCCTTGTTTTTGCGTCAACGATTTTGACGTCAAAATTCTTCCTAAACACAACACACGCAGTTCAAAACCAATCATTCGCACGAACAACCTGGCCCTGATACCACTGTCGGGAAATCTTGGGGCGACATCATATGCGCAGTGGAAGTACAAGAAAATAAAATCCAAGATTCCCAAAGTGATGTTCGTCGTCGTGCGAAGATTGGTGCGCAGAATCCGCGAAACTTAAAACTGCGCATAGAATAGATTGTGTTACCTAGGGAGATCGTATATCCTTGTTTCCTTACAGATCCTTAGGAGAGGGTGAAGGAGGTCAAGCGTCTTCCTCTCTAGCGGTGATCCACACAGTAGGGTTGCGACGACGCTCCTCAAAACTCCAGGCCTGCTCTGAGGTGGAGAGGGAGAGGAGAATAGGAAAGGCAAGCAAAGACTCTAGCCTATGAGGCTCTGAATCCCTCATATTTATACAGGTCCCCTATCAAACCCTAATGGGTCCTCCCCTAGTGGGTATTGGATCTGCATCCAATAAGACAAGGGCTCCGTCGGATATCTCATATCCGAACCTCTACTCATCGCAATGCCTACCATATATGTGTGACCCTCTAGGCCCAATTTCGAGCTGGCCATGAGTCATACCTGTCAGAACTCCTTCTAACTCAGTGAATTATTATTTCTGTAATAATTCACTTGACTTATCGACTACGGACGTACTAGGCCACTACGTTGTAGTCCCCAGACGATACAGGGGAATCCAATCCATTGGACCTGTCTGTCCTCAGTTACTGTGTACCTATAGTCCCTCATCCATCTAATATCCCAAAGACCATATATCGAGCATGGTGCTGTCAGACCCATATGGTTTCTACTCGAGTCTCACTCTAATCAGATTCTCCCGGAGAACTCTTTCTCTCTCAACCCGAATGACCCTGGCCAGGGATTTGTTTGAGCAAGAACACTTGGGATATTCCTCTCATGACGCCGAGAGTAGATGATCCTCTATCGACACTCAATAGCCCTCGTAAGGTCGACTACCACTCCCAATGACCAGTTGTACTAGATCTGGGACAGCCAAACTTATAAGTCTGGTATCAAAGAGTGGAGCACTCATACAGGACATCCTTGGTATCTCAAGCCTAAGGACCAGAAATACCACTAGTACTATGGAATCGCTGTCTAACAATAAGGCATCATCAACCATCCAGCATTCCGTAAGCGGATCAATCAGTGAACTCATTCTCCAATGAGCATCTGTACTATATCCCTAGTGTCCATACAGGAGCAGCTATGAGACCAGCTGCATCCATCATATGGATGGGTATACAGCACACCAGTCTGTCCAGTTATCACGATGTCCCTCTCGAGTAACCTATGACCGGGATTATTTAGGATATGTGTTTAAAGGTGAATCGATCTCATTATCGTGATCTCATCACGATCCGATTCCCATTGCACAAATCGAAGGACATCACAATATATATATGCACATATGCAATAGTTATAAAGTGATATACGCCAAAATATAATAAGCAAAAAGATTCTGTATCAAGTCACACGTGCCATCACTCACGTGATTGGCTTGTTGGGCACCTATGACTAGCAGAAGTTCGCCGGAAGCTCGCCGGAAGAAGCGATTGATGCACCGGAACAAGTTGCAGTATTAATGCCTTAAATATCGTAGTTAGCATGTAGTTTAAGTTAGGAATGGGATGTGATCCCATTAACTTAATATGGGGGCAATTGGGCCCTTGATAGACCCAAATTGGGCCGAATGGATTAGCACATTCGAACCCAGAATTCCTGGTTGGCGGTGGCACAACCCAGGAGACTTGGTCTCCCAAGAATTCTAGGCGGTGGTACCACCCCTGTCAGACGGTGGTACCACCCCTGTCAGGCGGTGGTACCACCCCTGTCAGGCGGTGGTACCACCTGAGCTCGGTCTCCGAGCGAAGTCAGGTGGTGGTACTACCCTTGTTAGGTGGTGGTACTGCCCTTGTCAGGTGGTGGTACCGCTTGAGCTCGGTCTCCGAGTGGTGTCAGGCGGTAGTACTGCCAGGACCTCGAAAACCAGGAGATGACACTTTTTAGCTCCAAATTCAAACTGATTGGGGCCTATATAAACTCTACCCATTCTACATGAAAGGGTAACCGAAAGCTTACATTTATTCTGAGAATTTGAGAGCTTAAAAGTGTTGTAAAAGGCTAGAAATTCTTCTCCCTCTCTTCTTCTAAGTTTTGATCATTCAAGATAGGAGTGAAAATCTGTAAGGGTTGTCTTCTAAGCCCGTTAAAAGAAGAAAAGGTGTAAAAGGTGGTTGGCCTTCACCTATTGAAGGAAAGCCTCTAGTGGACGTTGGTGACCTCGTCGGAGGAGGAAGCCAAAAGTGGATGTAGGTCAAGATTGACCAAACAACTCTAAAATTGTGGTGGTCTCTAGTTTGCATTTATTCTTGCTGTTTACCTTACTGCAAACCTCCATATGTGCTTTACTTCCTCATTACTTTTGTTGCACTCCTTTACGAACTCGCTTTTAAGTTAAGTTTCTGAAAATGGTTTTACGTCGGAAACGATTTCATCGTACGAACGTCGTTTGAAATCGATGAAAGTTTTTTCGTTGCACTAATTCACCCCCCACCCCCCCCCCCTCTTAGTGCTCTTGATCCTAACATATCATTCATCTACAAAATGTGCCTCATATGAAGCATTGTATGGTCAACTGACCCTTGTGATTCCAAAGTATATAATTGGCTCAACCAAGGTACATCAGGTTGACCAAGATTTAATTGATAGTGACAAACTCCTACAACTACTAAAGGAAAATATTTCTACCACTCAAGCCAGAATGAAGCATCAAGCTGACACATGACGAAGCGAAAGAGAATTTTCAGTAGGAGATTGGGTTTATCTTCGCCTACAGCCATACAAGCATCTCTCCATCAACACACGAGCCTCCATGAAGCTATCCTCACATTTTTCTGGGCCCTATCAGATCACAGAGCATATTGGAGCTATGGTGTACAAACTTAAATTGCTTGAGGATGCTAAAATTCACCCTGTCTTCCATGTGTCATGCCTGAAGCTCAAGTTGGGAGAACACGACTCACCCCAGATCTAACTGCACAACACCACTGATGATGGGGATATTCAAGCCCAACCACAAGCCATCCTCGACCGTAGAATCATGATGCGTCGTCGACGTCCCTCTACTAAAGTACTAGTGCATTGGAATAATTTATCACTCGAAGACGGCATATGGGAATCATATGACTGAAGACCTGGTTTCTTGAGTTCATGGAACCTTAGCCTTGAGGATAAGACTGACTTGGAGAGGACAGACTTGATAGGACCCTAGTAGGGTTGGATCCTACTTAACCAAGAAGCAACTAATAAAAACCCTGTGAGATTATAATAAACCCCACCTAGCCTCCTCTATCCTATAAAGAAGAGTGGCTAGGGTTTATATTTGAGCCTTTGGGCTTCCTAACCGTCCCCCCCCTCCCACTTTTAATGGGCTGGTCGGCTAGGGTTGAGGGCAAAAGGGGTAAGTCACTTAGGAAGGGTTTGGAGCCCTATATAAGCATGTAGCCTCCATCTATTTGAGAATAAGATCTATCTATAATTGCAGCCATATGGTTGACTTCTAGAAGGGTAGAACCCTTATAGCGTTCCAAGGGTTGATCCCCCTCAAGTTCAATCTACATAGAATTCCTCTGGGATTTTATCATATCGCCCCCAAGATTTTCAAATAGTGGTAACAGAGAAAGGATGTTCATGCGAAAGAATGGTCTTGAACTATGTGTATTATGTTTTGGAGAAGCTTTTGACGTCAAAATCTTTGACACAAAAGCGAGAAAGGGCAACAACTGTTGCTACTCTCGTAGATGGCAGCGCTGCCATCTGCGGGCAAGCTCATGGTCGGTGACCGATAGGCTACTACAGCGATAGCCACTTGTGCTCGGGCATTGTGTGCGTAGGTATGGCTGCAGGCACGGCAGCTGCCTGCATGTGGGCACTGCACTCACGTGTAAGGGCGACGCATATGAGTGCTGGGCCTATGGGCGTAGGCGGCACTTGCCGCCATAGGTCCCGCGTGTGAGCCCCAGCAAGCGGTATTAGCCCGTTGGTGTGTGCCGCTCGTGGGCACTGCCCCCGTAGTGGCACCTGCGGGTGCTATGCCCACGAGCAAAGGCGTCGCTGCCATAGCGGCGCCTACAGTGGTGCCTATAGGGGCGACCACAAGGGCTATGCCCTCGAGTAGAGGCGTCGCTACCCTAGTGGCGCCTACAGTGGTGCCTGTAGGGGTGACCATAGGGGCGGCCCCTACAGGCGGCAAAGCGCCCGCAAGAGGGGGCGCCACCCGTAGGCAACGGCACCTACGGGCGGTGCACCCGCGGGCAGGGGTGGCGACTACAGACGGCACAACATCCCCTTGCCTTTGACGATACCCCTTAGTCGCTAGCCTTACTTTATAAGTCTTTACCTTTTCATCTACTTTGATCTTCTTATTGAAGATCCACTTACAACCGATAGGTACAATACCCTTGGGTGCATCAACTAGGTTCCAAACCTTGTAGGAGTATATGGAATCCATCTCAAAATTCATGGCTTCTTGCCACTTCTCGGAGTCTATACTCGTAATAGCCTCCTCGTAGGTCTGAGGATCAATATCCTCAATATTCTCTCCTCTAATATGTCCCACATATCTCTCAGGAGGATGGGATACTATGTCGGACCTAGTAAAGTCAAAACTTATGTGCTAGGTACCTGCATAGACTTGAGTTGTGGAGTGGTGCTTGAGCTAGGTTCTCTAATCTCACTCAACTCTATCATACTCCCCATTGTCTCTACCAAGAATGTGTTCCTTCTCAAGGAATACCGCTCTCTTGGCTACAAAGACCTTTTGGTCCTTGGGATGATAGAAATAATACCCATAAGTTTCCTTTGGATATCCCACGAACTTGCACTGCTCCATCCTCGAATCCAACCTATTGGGATTGTGTCTTTTAACGTGGGCAGGGCAGCCCCAAATCTTAACAAACTTAAGATCGAGCTTTCTCCCTTTCCATATCTCATGTGGTGTAGACACTACAGATTTAATTAGAACTCTGTTTAGAAGGTAAGCTACAATCTCTATGGCGTAACCCCAGAATGAGATGGGTAGGTTAGCAAAACTCATCATGGACCGCATAATGTCTAACAATGTACGATTCCTCCTTTCAGATACACCATTGAGCTGAGGAGTATAAGGAGGTGTCCATTGATATAGAATCCCATGGTCCTTGAAGAATTGGGTGAACTCTATACTCAAGTACTCACCTCCTCGATCTAATCAAAAAGTCTTGATACTCTTTCCAGTCTGGTTCTCCACTTTATTCTTATACTCTCAGAATTCTTTAAAGGCCTCAGACTTATATTTCATTAAGTACACATATCCATATCTTGAGAAATCATCAATAAAAGTAATAAAATAAAAGTAACCACCTATGGCATAAGCTGACTTGGGTCCATATACATCATTATATATGAGTTCCAATAGCTTAGTGGCTCTCTCTCTAGTTCCACTAAATGGAGAGTTGGTTAGTTTTCCACGAAGGCAAGGCTCATAAGTTTTATATGACTCATAGTCGAATAGATCTAGATATCCATCCTTTAGTAACTTTTGGATCCTTCCCTCATGGATGTGACCTAGCCTACAATGCCACAAGTATGCACTATTCACCTCAGCTCGTCTCCTCTTGGACACACTTACATTGATGATATGTGGAGTAGTATCTAGCATAAACAAACCATTATGCAATGTTCCTCTTATGATGATCTCATCATCTAATAATATTGAACAACCATTATTTACAAAAACTAATTTATATCCACTAATTGTCAAACATAAAATGGAAATAATATTTTTGATAATAGAAGGAACAAAGTAGCATGCATCCAATGCAATAATAGCTCCACCAAGCAGATGTAGGGCGACCTCGCCAATAACTACTGTAGCAACTTTTGCTTCATTGCCTATCTTAAGGTCCATCTCGCCTCTCGGCAATCTCTTAGGTCTTGCCAGAACCTGCAACGAATTGCAAATATGATAAGCACTACTAGTATTCAATACTCAAGTGTTATCATAAGAGTCTGATAAAAAGAGACTGATCATGAATGTACCTGAAACTTCTCCAAGCTTTTGTTTCGCCCTCTCTGCAAGGTACTCTTTGTAGTTCCTCTTCTAGTGCTCATCTTTGCCATAGTGGAAGCACTGGCCTTTGTCGGATCTTTCTTAGCAACCTTTGCTTTACCTGGTCTACCCTTGCCCTTACCCTTTGTCCTTTGCCGGGTCTTTACCTGTTTCTTCTCTTTCTTAATAGTGCTATGTACCTACCTCAACATATTGAGGAGCTCTAGGAGAGTCACGCTTATTCATATTAAAATTCATTATGAATTGTGAAAAGGATTCTGATAGGGATTGAAGCATAAGATCTACACATAGGTTATACTCTAGGACCATTCCTAGACTTGTGAGTTTCTCTATCCACTCAATCATCTTTACGATATGGTTTTGAACCGATGTCCCCTCAATCATCCTAGAGCGGAAGAGGCTCTTGGATATATCTCATATCATTGACTCCTTCCCTATTCCTCAAACAGTTTGTGGATATGTAGGAGAATGGATCTAGCATCCATCTTTTCATGTTGTCTCTATAACTCAAGAGTCATAGAGCCCAACATGTAACACTGATCAAGAGTGGAGTCATCTATGTATTTCACGTAGCGAGCGATATCATCCTCGGTTGCCCCTTCCTCGGGTGTAGGCATCACTATATCAAGAATGTATACAATTTTCTCCACCGTGAGAACAATTATCAAGTTGTAATACCAATCCATATAATTCGGACCAGTGAGGTGGTTGACATCAAGTATGCTACATAAGAGATTTGAATGGGATATTTTTTAAAAATAAAGATATAGTAGAAATAAATAACATGTAGATTTTACAAAAATAAACAAATAAGATATGGACTTCTATCTTAATGTGCTCCCACTATTTTACTAGCGAGTCACGCAACACCCTCAGTACATGAAATAGAAGTCTCCAACAGACTTCTAGTGGGGATCAGGATCCAATCATCATATTAGTGTAACCTCGAGGGACTCAACTATAAGGATCAAGAGCGACACTAAGAGGGGGGTGAATTAGTGCAATAGAAAAATTATTGGTTTTGTAAGATATTCATTCATTGAAAACAAATCTCTAAAAGTGATTAACTTTAGAGTAAATGAACTAGCAATTAACTTAGAAAGTAATAACAGTAATAAAAAGTAGAATGGAAATGAGCATACCGAAATTTATAGTGGTTTGATCGTTGTGACCTACATCCACTTCTGATTCTATTAGAAATGAGTCAGCACTAAGAGGGGGGGTGAATTAGTGCAGCGGTAAAAACATCGATTTCAAAAATCTCAATTCGTACGATTAAAACCAATCTTGAAAATATATACTTGAATGCGTATGCAAGCATAGGCATACTAAAAGTATGGTAAGGAGGAGAGGCAGTTTGCTATAAAAGTAAATTGCACAAAAGAAAAACAAACCAGATTTTTATAGTGGTTCGGTCGTCGTGACCTACATCCACTCTCGATTCCTCTTCTGTCGAGGCCATCGATATCCACTAACGGTCTTTCTTCAATAGGTGAAGACCAACCATATTTTATAGCTCTTTCTCCTTTTATCGGGTGTAGGAGTTAACCCTTACACCCCACTTACTCCTCTCTCAAACTATTCTAACACTTAGAAAAAGGAGAGGAGTTCACACAAGATTGCAGCAACATTACTTTCTTTTTTCACTCTCAATACTTATGTAGTTTAACCAGGGATGAGAGGGCTATTTATAAGTTTCAAGTTGATTCAAACTTGGAGCCTAAAAAGATCTCATCCCGGGTTTCTCGGGTCCAGGCGGTACAACAGCCTTTGCTGGGCAGTACCACCGCTTGCAGCATTGACACTAGGCGGTACCACTACCCAGTCTAGCGGTACCACTGCTTGGAAGACTGTGTCTGGGTGGTACCACCGCCCAGACTAGAGGTACCACCGCCCGACACTACCATTGGGCGGTACCACCGCCCAGACTAGCAGTTGTTAGGATCAAGAGCGGTCGACACTAAGAGGGGGGGTGAATTAGTGCAGTAGTAAAATCACGTCTTCAAAAACTTTTCGTTTCGATAAAACTGATTTCATAAAGATGTTAACTTGAAATTGTATAGAAATATAGTGAAGGAGGAATTTAGTTTGCAATAAGGTAAATAGCAAGAAGTAAATGCAAACTAGATTTTAGAGTGGTTCGGTCATCGTGACCTACATCCACTTCGCCGATTCCTCTTCCATCGAGGCCACCAGCATCCACTATCGATCTTCCTTTAATAGCCAAAGATCAACCTCCTTCTTACACCCCTCTTCTCCTTTTCATAGGTTTAGGAGTCAACCTTTACAAGCACTCACTCCTCTCTTATAGAATTCTAACACCCTCACTAGAGGAGGATTCTCACAAGAGATTTCTATAGTGTTTTTCTACTTTTAAACTCTTTGTGCTTGTATATGTTAACCAGGGATGAGAGGGGCATTTATAGGCTTTAAGTTGAATCAAACTTGGAGCCTAAAAATATCTCATACTAGGTTTCCTGGGACCGAGTTGTACCACCGCCTACGTTGGGTGGTACCACCGCTAGTGTCAGTCTGACACTGGCACTACACTAGGCGGTACCACCACCTGGGATGTTGTGCTAGGTGGTACCATCACCCAGACTGGCAGTGCCACCGCTTAGCACCCTGCTAGGGGTGGTACAATCGCCCAGACTGGCAGTACCATCACCTGACACAGTCTCGGAGACTATGCCACGACGGTGTCACCTCTTGGGGCACTGTATGGGCCTCTTATTGGGCTCAACACATTCCTTACATGGGCCTAGCTGGCCCCTAATTGGGTTGGCCCAAATCCAAACCCAATTACGTGCTAACTATGATTCCTAAGACATATGCTAAGCTAAACAAGTCCCTATGTCTTGCTTTCTTCTAGCGAACTTTCGACGAACTCTCGGCAATGTTCCGGCGGACTCCCGGCAAGCTCCTAGACTTCACGACAATATTCTTGGCAAGTTCTAACATGCTTCTCTGGCAAGCTCCAAGACTTCTCGACTGGTTCCTACTGAACTTCCGACGAACATCCGAACTTCTGACGAACTCTCGAACTCCCAACGAAATCGCGTCCTTGACTCCAGGACTTCATTTTGCTTCATGTCTTGCTATCGTAGTTAATCTTGCACATGTAAAAATATATTTCGATCGAGACAATTAATACTATGTATTAATCATATTGTCCATCATGTCATTGGTCCCTCAACGCTTCGTTCGATTCTTCGGCGCATCGTCCTCTCTTGCGGCCTATTGCCCAATCAGCCAATTGACTCCGCAAGTCCGATATCCTTGGCATAATATCCGCTCTTCTTGGCCCGATGCCCGAATCCATGGCTCGAAGCCTTCTGTCGATACGTCGACCTATCCTCCGGCTCAACGTCCAATCTTCTGACATGTTTTCCTCCGGCACAATATGATTTTTCTTGCTTTAATTGTCTCATCCTGATCGAAGCATCCTGCATCACTCAAAATGTAGATTAAAGTATAAACACTTATCAATTGGTTTTATCATCAAAATCTGATATTCAACAATCTCCCCCTTTTGATGATGACAACTAATCGATGACGGAGTTGATCTTAACTCTCGGAGTTAAACAAACTCCCCCTATCAATATACCATATTGATAGAACCTTGAATTCAAGCTGAATTCAAGTCATTGCAAATTTCATCATGAATATTTGTAACATGTCATCATGCATAACATGATCATACTTCTCCCCCTTTGTCATCAACAAAAAGGAGAAGTGTAATTCTCATGTGTTTGAGCATACAAGTTCTAATCATTGCATATTAAATCTCAAGTTTAATCATCTTGCAAGCTAGCAAAAATTTTGAGTTTTGCAAGTTTGTAAGATAGTAAGTTTACAACATACAAGCTAGCAAAAATTTTGAAAGCAAATGCAAGATAGCTTTCTTGTTGAAATGTGTAAGCTAGCGATTCTTGCTTCCTATTGCAATGTGCAAGTTGTAAGTTTTGCTTCTTGAGATTGGCAAGATAGTGATGTTCAAATAGCATGCTCTTTCTTCTCTTTTGAGAAGTGCTATTTTTTGCTTCCTTTGCAAAGTGCAAGCTAACAAAATGCAAGATAACAAGCTAGCAAGAGACAATGTTTTATGGGAAGCAAGCTACATCAAGTATGTTTGCATCTTCTCTTGACTTGTGCAAGCTAGCTATCTCCCCCTTTATCATTGTCAAAAAGAAGGGAAGAGTACAATTTTGTATCTCTTTTTTTCTTTACAATAATTTTTAAATCATGACAAAGGAAAATAGCATAGATGAAAATTTAAGTCATGAATGTCAAAACAATTATTTTATCATGAATATTTCATCATTGCATGCATCATTATCATAAGTTAAAATATTGTATGCATAATACCAAATCATCATGTATATAAAATATAAAATCATCATTACATGCATGATTCCAAATCATCATTCTAGAGTATTATTTCAGAAAATGATAATTATTGATTTTCCCATTATTTCAAAAAATCATAGTGTTGCATGCATTTTTATCTAAGGGAAAAATCATAGTGTTGCATGCATCATTCCAAAACATTTCAAGCCATACAAGCCATAAATACAAAGAAATCATGTCATGAAGGATAAGACCAATTAAATATCAAAAGAAATGATTCATATAGTAAATCTCTTCTTTAAATAAAATACCAAGAAAAAACCATAGGAGTATAAAGAAGAGATCTTGAAAAAATATCTCAAGTAATTCCAAGAGATCAAGATCATGATTTGAATAAAAACTCATTCAAATTCAAATCATTAAATCAAAATAGTTTTCTAGAGATTCATAAAAAGATGATCAAATAGATTCATCAAAGTCAATAAGATAGAGAAAAAGAATTTTCAAGAAAAATACTTTTCTCTTTTTAGTTGTTTCAATTCATGTAATTTATTTCATAGAAGCATGTCTTTTTCATTTATGCCAAATAAAAACATGCATCAACGTTTAAAATCAAAAAAGCCAATTTTATTACTGTAAAAATCGATAATCCATCAATCGCAAGAATCATCATGCATAATTTTAAAATATAAATTTATTAAACATGATCACAAATTACATTATTTCATCAAGCATGATTTCATATTTTCAATCAAAATCATTTTATTTGTTTATCATAAAATATGCATTTTTCTTTTTAGGTGAATCTAACTTTTCATTCTTAGTTTCTATACAAAAGCCATGCATCATCATTTATAATCGGAAGGCAATATGAAAATCATTAAGATATACATTATTGCTTTATTAAAACATCAAGCATGATTTCATAAGGCATTTTTAAACAATATTATTTTGTTTGTTTATCACATGCAATTTTCATGATCATTACTAGAAGGATAAGCATGATTCTTATTTTTTTTATTTTTTTTGCATTTTCATTATTAAACATGTAATTTTTAAGAAAATTAATTCTAAACTAAATTAAAAATAACTCATGAAAGCATCATATAATTTTAAAATAAATTAAAGGCATTTTGATTACATCATCGTCGAAAGCCGTTAAGGTGTAGTTTGCCACTTCGCCTTTGTTGATTTTCTCCTCGTCTTTGGATGAGCTCGATTCATCCCAATTTGTGTTCTTCTTCTTGCGTTCATAGCAAGTAGTTGTGTTCTTTTTGTTCTTTAATTTTTATTTCATGAACTTTTTAAATTTCATGAGTAGTTCAAGTTCACCATCACTTGAGCTTATGCTTGATTGGTCTTCAATTACTCTAAGTTTAAAATCCTTCCTGTTCTTTGGAAGGTGGTTCTCATGTTCGTCAAGTGCAACATTAGTCATTTCATAGGTCATTAAAGACCCGATGATTTCTTCGATAAAAAAGTATTCAAATTTTTTTATTTTTGAATAGTCGTTACTTTCGAGTTCCAATTTTTAGAAAGTGATCGTAAAACTTTACTAACAAGTTCAAAATTCAAAAAAGTTTTACGAAGAGCTTTTAAACTATTGATGACATCCGTAAAATGGGTGTACATGTCTCCAATAGTCTCACTTGGTTTCATTTGAAATAGTTCAAAATCATGCATCAAAAAGTTGATTTTCGAATCTTTAACTTTGCTAGTGCCTTCATGTGTGGTTTCAAGAATGTGTTAAATATCGAAAGTCGTTTCGCACAAAGAAACCCGATTGAATTCATTTTTGTCTAAGGCACAAAATAGAGCATTCATAACTCTACTATTTAGTGAAAACGTCTTCTTCTCCAAATCATTACAATCGTTCATTCATTGGAAGAGAAGACCTTTGAAAATCAAATTCAACTATATGCCATAAATCAAGATTCAATGAAAGCAAGAAAACTCTCATTCGAGTTTTCCAATAAGTATAGTCCGTCCCATTGAAAAAGGGAGGACGAATGAGAGAGTGACCCTATTGAAAGCCAAAAATAACCATTTTCTTTGGGTGTTAAACCAAATGAGAAAAACGAGGCTCTAATATCAATTGTTAGGATCAAGAGCGGTCGGCACTAAGAGGGGGGGGGGCTGAATTAGTGCAGCAGTAAAATCACGTCTTCAAAAACATTTCATTTCGATAAAACCGATGTCATAAAGATGTTAACTTGAAATTGAATCGAAACGTAGTGAAGGAGGAATTTAGTTTGAAATAAGGTAAATAACAAGAAGTAAATGCAAACCAAATTTTAGAGTGGTTCGGTCGTCGTGACCTACATCCACTTCGGCGATTCCTCTTCCGTCGAGGCCACCGGCATCCACTATCGATCTTCCTTTAATTGGCGAAGATCAACCTCCTTCTTGCACCCCTCTTCTCCTTTTCATTGGTTTAGGAGTCAACCTTTACAAGCACTCACTCCTCTCTTACAGAATTCTAACACTCAGACTAGAGGAGGATTCTCACAAGAGATTTCTAGAGCGTTTTTCTACTTTTAAACTCTCTATGCTTGTATATATTAACCAGGGATGAGAGGGATATTTATAGGCTTCAAGTTGATTTAAACTTGGAGCCTAAAAACATCTCATCCTAGGTTTCCTGGGTCCAAGCAGTACCATCGCCTGTGCTAGGCGGTACCACCACTAGTGTCAGTCTGACACTAGCACTGCACTAGGCGGCTCCTGTCAAGGGCGGTTGCACCTCCTGCCAGAGCTCGAAGACCGAGCTCAGGCGGTGCCACCTCTTGTCAGGGGAGGTTGCACCGCCCAGTCTCGCTCGGAGACTGAGCCCAGGCGGTGCCACCTCCTGGCTGGGGCGGTTGCATCGCCCAGTCTCGCTCGGAGACTTAGCCTAGGCGGTGCCACCTCTTGGCTTGGGCGGTTCAACCGCCTGGCAGAAATCAGGGTCCGAATGGGTTGATCCATTCGGCCCAATTTGGGTTTTTCAAGGGCCCAATTGCCTCAAGATTAAGTTAATGGGATCACCTCCCATTTCCAACTTAATCATTGTGCTAACTACGATATTTCTTAAGACATTTACTGCAACTTGCTCCGGTGCGTCAATCGTTTCTTCCGGTGAGCTTCCGGCGAACTTCCGTCGATCATCCGATGAACCCTCGGTGATGCTACTGCGGACTTCCGGAAAACTCCTGGACTTGCGACGATCCACTTGGCGAGTTCCGACGAGCTTCTTTGGCAAGCTCATGGACTTCTCGGATTTGTTCCCGCAGAACCTCCGATGACTGTCTGAACTTCCGTCGAACTCTCGAACTCCCAACGTGATCATTGTCTTGACTCCGGCGCAACTCCTACTGCATATCTTACTTTCATCATAGTTAATCCTGCACACTTAAAACAAAACTTCGATTGAGACAATTAATCCTAAGCAATTAACCAAGTTGTCCGGCATGTCATTGGTCCCTCGACGCTTCGTCCGATTCTTCGGCGCATCATCCTTTCCTGCAGCCTATTGCCCAATCAGCCAGTTGACTCCGCAACTCCGATATCCTTGGCATAATACCTATTCTTCTTGGCCCGATGCCCGAGTCCACAACCCGAAGCCTTCTGTCGATACGTCGATCGATCCACCGGCCCGACGTCCAATCTTCTGACATGTTCCTCCGGCACAACATGATTTTCCTACTTTAATTGTCTCATCCTGATCGAAGTATCCTGCGTCACTCAAAACACAGATTAAATCATAAACATATATCAAGTAGTTTCATCATCAAAATACGAGATTTAATACCTTTGTCATAATCTGAAAATTGATATAAGGGTCTTCCCTTCTTTTTGACAATGACAAAGGGGGAGCAAGAATTTCTAACGTGGACATCATGAAAAGTGGTAAACTAGCTAGCTTGCACAATTCAAGACGAAAGCAAAAATTGTACTTCTCAAAAGAGAAGAAATTGCTATCTTGAACATTACCGATAATTGCTAGTTTGAAATATCAAGAAGAAGCAAAACATCCTAACTTGCACATCTAGCAAAACTTGACAAACTTGCATATTTCAAGAGGCAAGAGTTGCTTTCTTGAACATCTCTAAATTGCTAGCTTGCATGTTCTAAAATGTTGTAACATTGCTAGCTTACAAGATGTAGAGCTTGCTATCTTGAACATCTTAAGAAACAAAAATTACAAAAGTGCTATCTTGCCTATCTCAAAAAGCAAAACATGCTAACTTGCACATCTAGCAAAGTTGACAAAATTTACATATTTCAAGAAGCAAGAGTTGCCTTCTTGAACATCTCTAATTTGCTAGCTTGCATGATGTAGAAGTTACTATCTCAAAAGAAGCAAAAGTGCTATCTTGTATGTTGTAAAACTTGCATATCTAAAACTTGATAGCTTGAATGTTCTAATTATGATGTAACACTTGCTAAATTTTCTAGCTTCAAAACTGCATGATGATAAAACTTGATATTATGTTTTTCATGCAATAAGTTGAACCTATATTCCAAACACAAGAATAGTTAGACTTCTCCTTTTTATTGATGACAAAGGGGGAGAAGTATGATGTTATGCATAAGTTCATGATGACGTGTTGCAAGTATTCATGATGAATATTGCAATGAAATAAATTCAGTTTGAATTCAAGGTTCTATCAATATGGCATATTGATAGGGGGAGTTTGTTTAAACTCCGGGAGTTAAGGTTAACTCCGTCATCAAGTGGTTGTCATCATCAAAAAGAGGGAGATTGTTGAATCTCGTATTTTGATGATGAAACCACTTGATATATGTTTATGATTTAATCTGCGTGTTGAGTGACACAGGATGCTTCGATCAGGCTGAGACAATTAAAGCAGGAAAAATCATGTTGTGCCAGAGGAACATGCTAGAAGATTGGAAGTCGGGCTAGTGAATCGGTCCACGTATCGACAGAAGGCTTTGGGTCGTGGAATCGGGCATCGGGCCAAGAAGAGTGGGTATTGCACCAAGGATATCGAAGTTGCGGAGTCAACTGGCCGATTGGGCAATAGGCCGCAAGAGAGGATGATGCGTCGAAGAATCAGACGAAGCGTCGAGGGACCAATGACATGCCGGACAACTTGGTTAATTGCTTAGGATTAATTATCTCGGTTGAAGTTTTGTTTTACATGTACAGGATTAACTACGATAGAAGTAAGACATGCAGTAGGAGTTGCGCTGGAGTCAAGACTATGATCACGTTGGGAGTTCGAGAGTTCGACAGATGTCCGGACGGTCGTCGGAGGTTCTGCGAGAACAAATCCGAGAAGTCCAGGAGCTTGCCGGAACTCGCCAAGTGGATCATCGCAAGTCCAGGAGTTCGCAAACAAGCTCGTCGGAACTCGCCAAGTGGATCATCGCAAGTCTGCCAGAAGTCCACAGGAGCATCACCGAGGGTTCATCGGATGATCGACGGAAGTTCGCCGGAAGCTCGCTGGAAGAAGCGATTGATGCACTAGAGCAAGTTGCAGTAAATGTCTTAAGAAATGTCATAGTTAGCATGTATATTAATTTAGGAATGGGAGGTGATCCCATTAACTTAATCCTGGAGCAATTGGGCCCTTGACAGACCCAAATTGGGCCGAATGGATCAACCTATTCGAACCAGAATTCCTGTCAGGCGGTGGCACTGCCAAGGTCAGCGGTGGCACCGCCCAGGAGAGGGTATCCCAGGAAAGCAGGGTAGTGCAATCGCCCCAGGCATGCGGTGGCGCCACCTGGGCTCAGTCTACGAGCGAGATTGGGCGGTACAACCACCACTAATAGGCGATGGAACCGCTTGAGCTCGGTCTCCGAGCTCTGCCAAGCAGTGCAACCACCCCAGTCAGCGGTGCAACCGACCCAGTCAGGCGGTGGCACCGCCAGGGCTTAGTTTCCGAGTGAGACTGGGTGGTGCAACCGCCCCTGTCAAGCGGTGGCACCGCCCAGAGGCTCAATCTCCAAGCTGCCAGGCGGTTGTACCGCCCTAGTTAGGAGATGGTACCGCCAAGACCCCAAAATTCCAGGAGATGATAGTTTTGAGCTCCAAATTCAAACTGGTTTGGTGCCTATAAATACCCCTCTCATCTCTGGTTAATATACACAAGCACAGAGAGCAAAAAAGGAAAGAAATGCTATAGAAATCAGTTGAGAAATCCCTCCTCTAGCTTAAGTGTTAAGATTCTATTTTTAGAGAGGAGAGTGAGTGCTTGTAAGGGTTGTCTCCTAAACCCGGTAAAAGGAGAAGAGGGGTGTAAGAAGGAGGTTGATCTTCGCCTAGTAAAGGAAGATCGTTAGTAGATGCCGGTGGCCTCGTCGGAAGAGGAATCGGAGGAATGGATGTAGGTCACGATTGACCGAACCACTATAAACTCTCGTCTTCTCTGGTTTGCATTTTGTTTCCTGCTATTACCTTACTACAAACCCTTTAATAGCTTACTGCCTCAATACATTTACGTATGCTTTCAAGCTAAGTTTCTGAAATCAGTTTTACGTCGGAAACGATTTTTATCGTACGAGAGATTTGACGAAGTTGACATTTTTATCCGCTGCACTAATACACACACCCCCCCCCCTCTTAGTGTACTTGATCCTAACAAAATCAAGTAAAGAAGGGTAGTTTGTAGTAAATGTAAATTACAAGAAGTAAATGCAAACCGAGTTATAGTGGTTCGATCATCGTGACCTACATCCACTCCACCGATTCCTCTTCCGTCGAGGCCACCGGCATCCACTAACGATCTTCTTTTAATAGGCAAAGATCAACCTCCTTCTTACAACTCTATTCTCCTTTGTAGGCTCAGGAGAGAACTTTTATATCCCCTTTTTATAAAGCTTCCCTCATACTCTCCCTTAGAATGTTCTCTAAACTTTAGGAGGAGGGACTCTATACTTTACAAGGGTTTTCAACTTTAGAAACATAGAGACTTTGTTCACTTTTCTTGCAACTCCATGCAGGAATTGTTAGGATCAAGAGCACTAAGAGGGGGGGGGGGTGAATTAGTGCAGCAGAAAACTTTCAACGATTAAAACTGCATTCGTACGATAAGAGCGATTTCGGTAGAAAAGCCGATTCGTAAATCACTTTAACTTGTGATCAAGCAAGATGCAGTTAAAGCAAGTCTATGAAAGTAGTTTGCAGTTATGATGGAAATCAGAATGTAAGCGCAAACTAAAATATGATGTTCGTACTATAAAACTGATTTACGTCTAAACGCCGATTTGAAAAATACTGAACTTTGAAATGCGATCGTAAATGCGCAGAAGGCAGTAAGCTATTGAGGAGATTTGCAATAAAGATAATATGCTCAAAGTAAATGCAAACCAGAGAAGACGAGACTTTATAGTGGTTCAGTCAATCGTGACCTACATCCACTCCTCTGATTCCTCTTCCGTCGAGGCCACCGACATCCCCTAACGATCTTTCTTTGCTAGGCGAAGATCAATCCCCTTCTTACACCCCTCTTCTCCTTTTATCAGGTTTAGGAGACAACCCTTACAAGCACTCACTCTCCTCTCTTAAACAGAAGTCTAACACTTAAGCTAGAGGAGGGATTTCTCAACTAATTTCTACAGCTTTTCTTTCCTTTTTTGCTCTCTGTGCTTCTGTGTTTTACCCAGGGATTGGAGGGGTATTTATAGGCTCCAAACCAGTTTAAATTTGGAGCTCAAAACTATCATCTCCCGGAATTCCGGGGTCTAGCGGTTGCACCGCCTGGCAGAGCTCGGAGACTGAGCCTCTGGGCGGTGCCACCGCTTGTCAGGGGCAGTTGCACCTCCTGCCAGAGCTCGGAGACCGAGCTCAAGAGGTGCCACCGCCTGACTGGGGCTGTTGCACCTCTGTCAGAGGTGGTTGCACCGCCCAGCTTTCCTAGGAGACCCTCTCCTGGGCGGTGCCACCACCTACACTATTTCAGCTCACTGGTTGGGCTCCAAACTTGGCCCAAACCAGTCCGAACTCGGGCCCAATTGGCCCCTACGTGGGTTATAGGATTAACACCTAATCCTAACCCTAATTAACCTACTAACTACAAATTTAAAGACATTTCCTAAGCTATTACAAAGTCCGCAAGTCAAGACTTCTTCCGGCGAGCTTCCGACGAACTTCCGACGGTCTTCCGATAAACTCTCGGAAACCATTCTGCGGACTTCCGGCA
This sequence comes from Musa acuminata AAA Group, assembly GCF_036884655.1. Taxonomy (NCBI): domain Eukaryota; kingdom Viridiplantae; phylum Streptophyta; class Magnoliopsida; order Zingiberales; family Musaceae; genus Musa; species Musa acuminata. The sequence goes on from NC_088335.1 coordinate 25,817,718, forward strand.
AGCTCCTAGACTTCATGATTTGATCTTGGCGAGTTCCGACGAGCTTCTTTTGGCAAGCTCCTGGACTTCTCGGATTTGTTCCCGCAGAACCTCCAACGACCGTCCGGACTTCCATCGAGCTCTCGAACTCCCAACGTGATCATAGTCTTGACTCCGGCGCAACTCCTGTTGCATGTCTTTCTTTCATTGTAGTTAATCCTGCACACTTAAAACAAAACTTCGATCGAGACAATTAATCCTAAGCAATTAACTAAGTTGTCCGGCATGTCATTGGTCCCTCGATGCTTCATTCGAATCTTGATTTAATTGATTAATTGCTTAGGAGTAATTGTCTAGATCAAACTTTTGTTTTACATGTGCAGGATTAACTATGATAGCTTGAAGACATAAAGCAAGTCTACTGGAGTCAAGTTCGATGGGTGTTCGAGAGTCCGAAGAATCGTCGGAGATGCTGCCAGAACCAACCGAGAAGGAATCAGGGACTTGTCGGAGTTTTCGGGAGTCCACCGAAGAGATCGTCGGAGGTTCATGGAGATCACCGAGAAGGCTCGGCTACTCACTGAACTCGCCAAAAGATCGGGAGCCTGTTGGGAGTCTACCGGAAGAAATCCGAGGGTGTATCGGAAGTCCGCCGGAAGATCGCCGGAAAGCTCGCCGGAAGGAGACTCGACGTTTGCCGGTTGAAAACTTGCTTAGGACTATGTTTTCAGTTGCGTAGTTTACATGTAATTAGGGTTAGGATTAAGGGATAATCCTATATTCTGGTTAGAGGCCAACTGGTCCCGATATTACCTAGTTTGGGCTAGATTTGAAGCCCATCTAGTGACCTATAGGACCGGGCGGTGGAACCGCCGGACTGGGCGGTGGTACCACCAGACTGGGCGGTGGCACCGCCCAGCACCCGAGAGGTCCAACGGTGGCACCGCCAGTACACTGTTAGTGTCAGATACTGACAGGCGATGGCACCGCCACTGACAGGCGGTGGCACCGCCAACATTGGGAACCCAAGAGAATTCAAATTTTGGAGCCCAAATTTGAATCCTCTTGGGGCCTTTAAATACTCCTCAATTCTCAACAGAGAATACAACTTTTGAGAAGCAATAGAGTGAGACAAAAGCCTTTGTAAAGTTTTTAGCAAGCCTTATTTTCAATTGCTTGAGTGTTCACCTCCTTCCTTTTCGTTGACAACTTGTAAGAGTTTGAATCGCTTGTAAAAGTTGTAAGAGGAGTATTTGTCCTTCTCCTTCAAAGTGATTTGCTAGTGGAAGTTGGGAGCCTCATCGAAGAAGGCTTCGCAAGTGGATGTAGGTCATTTGACCAAACCACTTTAAATTGGTGTGTTCCTTGAATGTGTAAGTACTTACCTTTCTAAAATTGTTATTTACACTATAGCAAGCTTTCGTTTTCATCTTTTCACTTTACTCAAGTTATTGTCAAATCGAAATCTCCTCACATTTATGAATTCAATTTCAAACTAACAAGTTTTAATCTGCTGCACTAATTCACTCCCCCCTCTTAGTGCCACTCCGATCCTAACAGGTACCACCACCTTGTTAGGATCGGAGCGGCACTAAGAGGGGGGGGTGAATTAGTGCAGCGGTAATGTGCGATAAACTTTTGACAATTTAAACACTTTCGGAAACTTCGTACGATAAAAGCAACGTTTTCGTTTGAAACCATTTCGATTGCGTTTTAACTTGAAGGGATAAGTAAGATGGAGACAAAGAAGTAGAGCATTAAAGTGCAAATGGTTTACAGTAATATAAATGACAATAAGTAAATGCAAACCAGAGATCACACCGATTTTACATTGGTTCGGTCAAATGACCTACATCCACTTGCGAGGCCCCTCTTCGATGAGGCTCCCACATTCCACTAGCAAATCTCTTGAAGGGGAAGGGTAAATACCCCTCTTATAACTTTTTACAAGCGGTTCACTCTCTTACAGATTTTCAGCAAGAAAGAAGGAGGTGAACACTAGCAAATTGAAAACAAGACTAGTAAAGACTTTTCTAAGACCTTTCTCTCAATCAATTGCTTCTCAAAAAGTTGTAATCTCAGCTGAGATTTGAGGGGTATTTATAGGCCTCAAGAGGATTCAAATTTGGGCTCCAAAATTTGAATTCTCTTTGGGTTCCCGATGCTGGCGGTGTCACCGCCTATCAGTGTCAGACACTAACAGTGCTGGGTGGTGCCACCGCCCAGCCAGGCAGTGCCACCGCCCAGCTCTCGGGTGCTGGGCGGTGCCACCGCCAGACCCTTCGGTTCACTTGTTGGGCTTCAAATTTAGCCCAAACCAAGTCTAATTTTGGGCCCAATTGGCCCCTAACTAGGATATAGGATTATCTCTTAATCCTAATCCTAATTACAAGTGAACTACATAACAAAAAAAACATCCTAAGCAAGTTTTCAACCGAGAACGTCGAGTCTTGTTCTGGCGAGCTTTCCGACGAACTTCTTCCAACGGACTCCCAACAACCTCCCGAACTTGTGATGACTTTAACGAGTAGCCGAGCCTTCTCGGTGATCTCCGTGAACCTCTGACAATCTCTTCGGCGAACTTCTGAAAATTTCGACAGGTTCCCGATTTCTTCTCGGTTGGTTCCAGCAGCATCTCCGACGATTCTTCGGACTCTTAACCGTCCATCGAACTTGACTCCGGTATTCTTGCTTTGTGTTTTCTGGTTATCATAGTTAATCCTGCACACTTAACTCAATAATATGGATTCGATCAATTAACCCATCAATTGATTTTATCATCAAAATCCGAGATTCAACAATCTTCCCCTTTTTGATGATGACAATCAATTGATGACGGAGTTAAACATAACTCCCCCTATCTATATGCCATATTATGAGAAGATAAAAACACTTGAATTCCATCCCATTGAATTCAAGCATAAACCGATAAGTTCTAACCATAGAACTTATCGTTATTCTCATTAAGCATAAGTAAATGCGAAACTACGATGAAAATAATTTTTAAGTCGAATGATAAGTGACAATTTTTACTACGACAGGAGATAAAGATTTTCAACATGAATTTCATGATATAGATGTAAGGCATGCTTTCAATATAATCAATCAATCTTGTAATATTCTCAAGGATTTTGCAAGGCATTTTGCAAGGCATATAAGACATTCATACAAGCTTTTGCAATTCATATAAGTCATGCTATCAAAATGGTACAAGTCATCACTTTTTTCCCCCTTTGTCATCAACAAAAAGGGAATGAGACTTGAAGCACATGATTTGTGATTATAACATTGATCATACAAAAATTTTATCATCCAATATTAAGTATGCTAAAATATTTACGCGGACTTCATCATAAAGGAAAATTCAATATTCAACATTCATCCATAAAGGAAAATTGTTATTAAAAAAAAATTTCAAGTAGTAACTCCAATAAGTCAAGATCATAATTCAAATACAAACTCATTCAAATTCAAATTGTCAACTTGAAACATATAATCAAGCCATCAAAATCAATTTCGAGATTCATAAAATATCATAAAATCATTAATCTTAATCAGATGGGAGCGGTGTTTGACTCAAGGTAGGATAAGATAATTTAACATGTCATTTAGAATCAAAAGAGAAGGATTAGATTCACCGAGGAACGGAGAGAGGATGAAAAACTTTACGAAAAATCTATTCAAACAAGTTTATTCTTTAGGGACAATTTAACATACCTAATTCCCATCTAATGAATTCAAATTGGTCTTCATTCAAAGTTTTTGTAAATATATCTGCTAATTGATGCTTTATGTCAATGAATTCTAGAACAACATCATTGTTAAGGACATGATTGCGTATAAAATGATAACTAACGTCGATGTGCTTAGTTCTAGAGTGCTGAATTGGATTTTTAGTAAGACATATGGCACTAATATTATCACATTTTATGGGAATGTTTTTAAAGTGAATTCCATAGTCTTCTAATGTATTTTTCATCCAAACAACTTGTGCATAGCATGCACTTGCTGCAATGTACTCGGCTTCCGCCGTAAATAGTGCAACTGAATTTTATTTCTTGGAAGTCCAAGAAACAAGTGCATGTCCTAAAAATTGGCATGTTCCGGATGTACTTTTTCTATCTATCCTGCATCCGTCAAAATCGGCATCTGCATAAGCTATTAAATCGAATTTTTCAGATTTTGGATACCACAGTCCTAGATTTGGAGTTCCTTTAAGATACCTAAATATTCTTTTAACACTTTTAAGAAGAGATAATTTAGGATTTGATTGAAACCTAGCGCAAAGTCCTACACTAAACATAATAACCGGTCTAGTTGCGGTGAGGTAGAGTAGACTACCTATCATTCCCCTATATGTTTTTTGATCGAAATTTTTACTATTTTCATCCATATCTAACTTAGTCGCAGTACTCATAGGGGTGTTTATTGCTTTTGAATTCTCCATGTTAAATCGTTTTAACAATTCTAATGTATATTTAGATTGGTTAAGAAATATACCATCCCTAAGTTGTTTGATTTGTAATCCTAAAAAGAAAGTTAATTCACCCATTAAACTCATTTCAAATTCATGACTCATACATTTGGCAAATGATTCACATAGTGATTCATCCGAAGAGCCAAAAATAATATCGTCAACATAAATTTGCATAATAAGAAATTATTTTCAAAATGTTTAATAAACAATGTAGTATCAACCTTGCCTTTGGTAAAATTATTTAAAATAAGAAAGGAACTAAGCCTTTCATACCAAGCTTTAGGAGCTTATTTCAAGCCATAGAGAACCTTAGTCAATTTGAATACATGATTAGGGAGAAGAAAATTTTCAAATCCGGGAGATTGTTCAACATATACTTCTTCGGAAATAAAACCATTCAAGAAGGCACTTTTGACATCCATTTGAAATAGTTTAAAATTATTACTACTAGCATAGGCAAGGAGCATCCTTATGGCCTCTAATCGAGCCACGGGAGCGAAGGTTTCTTCGTAATCGATACCTTCTTCTTAGTTAAAACCATTGGCCACTAATCTAGCCTTGTTTCTAACCACGATACCATTTTCGTCTTACTTGTTTCTAAAGACCCATTTAGTACCAATGACTAAATGGTCACTAGGTCTAGAAACAAGCTTTCATACCTTATTCCTCTCAAATTGATTCAATTTCTCTTCTATTGCAATAACCCAAAAATCATCTTTTATGGCCTCGTCAATGCATTTAGGTTCAAATTGAGAAAGGAATGCGGCGTTAGCACAAAAATTCTTGAAAGAGGAACGAGTTTGAACCCCTTTTGATGTATCTCCTATAATTAGCTCCTTTTGATGAGCATCTATATACTTCCATTCCTTGGGTAAGGAAATTTCGGAAGAAGGTGCATCCAAGTGGCTATTTTGAGGAGGGGGTTCATTTAAATTCAAATTATCAAAACCAAGATCATCATTAAAATCATTTTTCTTTAAATTAGAAATTTCATTAAAAACTACATGAATAGATTCTTCTATTACTAAGGTTCTTTTGTTAAAAACCCGAAAAGCCTTAGAAACGGAAGAGTAACCAAGAAAGATGCCTTCATCGGATTTAGCATCAAATTTTCCTAAGACATCTCTTTCATTCAAAATAAAGCATTTACAACCGAAAACTTTAAAATAGAAAATATTTGATTTTTTGTTATTCCATAATTCATAGGAAGTTTTTGATAGGGATGGTCTTACTAGGACCCTATTCATGATGTAACAAGCCGTATTTACGGCTTCGGCCCAAAAATACTTGGGTATACTATGTTCATTTAACATCGTTCTTGCCATTTCTTGTAGGTTTCTATTTTTTCTTTCAACTACTCCATTTTGTTAAGGATTCCTCGGAGTGGAGAAGTTGTGATTGTATCCATTAACTTCACAAAAATTTTGAAAGTCATGGTTTTGAAATTCGCCACCATGATCACTCCGAATTGATGAAATCATGAAACCTTTTTCATTTTGAGTGAGTTTACAAGATTTAAAGAAACACTTGAAGCAATCACTTTTGTGAGCTAAGAAATAGGTCCAAGTGTATCTAGTATAGTCATCTACAATTACAAACGCATATTTGCTTCCTCCTAGACTTGTCGTGTCAATTGGTCCTAATAAGTCCAAATGAGTCCAAATGAATCAATTGTAATGGTCTAGTGGTGCTAATTTGAGTTTTTGGTTTGAAACTAGTTTTTATTTGTTTACCTAGTTGACATGCATCGCATACTTTGTCCTTAATAAACTTTATATTTGGAATTCATCGCACTAATTCTCTAGATGAGATCTTAGATATTAGTTTCATGCTTGCATGGCCTAGTCTCCTATGCCAAAGCCAAGCATCATCATTTAAAGCGGAGAAGCACATTTCATTACTTAGTTCATCAAGGTTGATGGTGTAGACATTATTTTATTTTAATGCAATCATAGTTATGTTATGGTTTGGTTTTTCAATAATACACACATTTGATTCAAATCTAACGATATAACCTTTATCGCATAATTGACTAACACTCAAGAGATTATGTTTCAATCCATCAACTAGTAAGACATCATCAATAGAAAATTTTAATTTGTTACCTATGGTTCCCTTGCCAATGATTTCGCCTTGGTTGTTGTCTCCGAAGGTGAGTACCCTTCTTCTTTGCTAGTGAGCATAGAGAAATGAGATGGATCTCCAGTCATATGTCTTAAGCATCCACTATCTAGATACCATCTCTTGCTCCTAGCTTGTGATGGTGTATGTTTCTACAAGAAGGGATTATTTTTAGGTACACATTTTCTTTTGGGTGCCTTAAAAACTTGTTCATCATATTGCATAGAATTGATCATGGTTCCTTTAGGAACCCAAATTAGTTTGTTCGGACTAATTTTCTTGAGTGGATATTTATAAGTTTTATGTCCATATTTGCAAAAAAATTTACAATTGCTTTAGTGCCGAACATGTAAGACGGGGCCTTTAATGAAAGTGGTTGGATTTTGGTGAGGACTTCTCACAAATCCGATTCCACTTCTTTTAGGAACGTGACCCTTATTTGTAAGGATCATGTTCAAAGATTTGCTACCAACCTCGAATTTCTTCAAGGTGTCCTTAAGTAGCAAGTTCTCCTTTTGGAGAGATTCTAGATCATTGCATTTTATACATGGAGCTAAACTATCATGATATTCAGTTTTTAATTTATCGATATCACAAGTGAGACTATCATGCTCCTTTTTTAGCAATTTGTATTTTCTACTATTTGTCTTACATTCATCAAATAACTCATGTAAAGCATTTAATAATTCATGATAAGGTAAATCTGTATTAATTAAATCCGTTACCTCTTCTCCGATGGCCATTAGGGCGTAATGAGCAACTTGCTCGGTGTTGGACTCCTCTTCTTCGGACGCGCTTGAATCATCCCACGTTGCCTTGAGCGCCTTCTTCTTTGATGTTCTCTTTTTGGCTTGAGGACAATCGTTCTTGTAGTGTCCCAGTTTTTTGCATTCATAGCAAATCACTTGGTCCTTCTTTTGTTCGAATTTATTTTTTATATTATTTTTAAGTTTATTCTTTCTTAAATATTTTTTAAATTTTTAAGTCAAAAGTGCAATGTCATTGTCACTGTCCTTATCACTTGATGTTCCTTTCAAGTGGTCTTCTTATGATTTGAGTGTCATATCCTTCCTGTTCTTTGGAAGGGGGTTCTCGAGCTCGTCATGAGCTTGACATGTCATTTCGTAGGTCATTAGAGACCCAATGAGTTCTTCAAGAGGGAATATTTTAAGGTCTTTGGCCACTTGAATGGCCGTAACTTTTGGATCCCAACTTTTAGGAAGGGATCTTAAGATTTTAGTTACTAGTTCAAAGTTAGTAAAATCTTTACTAAGAGCTTTGAGTCTATTGATAACATCCGTAAACTAGGTGTACATATCTCCGATGGACTCACTTGGTTTCATTCGGAAAAGTTCGTAAGAGTGCACAAGGATGTTGATTTTGGACTCTATCACTCGGCTAGTGCCTTCATGAGTGACCTCAAGAGTTATCCAAATATCAAAAGCCGAATCACAAATTGAAACACGATTAAATTCATTTTTGTTTAGTGCACAAAACAAGGCATTCATAGCCTTTGCATTTAAAGCAAAAACCTTCTTCTCCGATTCATTCCATTCGCTCATCGGAAGAGAAGATTTTTGAAATCCGTTTTCAACAATAGTCCAAAGCTCGAAATCCATAGAAATGAGGAAGATCCTCATACGAGTCTTCCAATAAGTATAATCCGACCCATTAAACAAGGGTGGACGTATGATAGAATGACCCTCATGTATGCCGGAGTAAGCCATCTCTCTTGGGTATCAAACCAAATATGAGAGTGAGCCTAGCTCTGATACCAATTGTTAGGATTGGAGTGGCACTAAGAGGGGGGGGGTGAATTAGTGCAGTGGTAATGTGTGATAAACTTTTGACAATTTAAACACTTTCGAAAACTTTGTACGATAAAAGCAATGTTTTCGTTTGAAACCGTTTCGATTGCGTTTTAACTTGAAGGGATAAGTAAGATGGAGACAAAGAAGTAGAGCATTAAAGTGCAAATGGTTTGCAGTAATATAAATGACAATAAGTAAATACAAACCAGAGATCACGCTGATTTTACATTGGTTCGGTCAAATGACCTACATCCACTTGCGAGGCCCCTCTTCGATGAGGCTCCCACCTTCCACTAGCAAATCTCTTGAAGGGGAAGGGTAAATACCCCTCTTACAACTTTTTACAAGCGGTTCACTCTCTTACAGATTTTTAGTAAGAAAGAAGGAGGTGAATACTAGCAAATTGAAAACAAGACTAGCAAAGATTTTTCTAAGACCTTTCTCTCAATCAATTGCTTCTCAAAAATTTGTAATCTCAGTTGAGATTTGAGGGGTATTTATAGGCCTCAAGAGGATTCAAATTTGGGCTCCAAAATTTGAATTCTCTTTGGGTTCTCGATGCTGGCGGTGCCACCGCCTGTCAGTGTCAGACACTGACAGTGTTGGGCGGTGCCACCGCCCAGCCTAGGCGGTGCCACCGCAAGACCCTTCGGTTCACTTGTTGGGCTTCAAATTTAGCCCAAACCAAGTCTAATTTTGGGCCCAGTTGGCCCCTAACTAGGATATAGGATTATCTCTTAATCCTAATCCTAATTACAAGTGAACTACATAACAAAAAAACATCCTAAGTTTTCAACCGAGAACGTCGAGTCTTGTTCCGGTGAGCTTTCTGACGAACTTCTTCCGACGGACTCCGAGCAACCTCCCGAACTTGTGATGACTTTAACGAGTAGCCGAACCTTCTCAGTGATCTCCGTGAACCTCCGACAATCTCTTCCGCGAACTTCTGAAAATTTCGATAGGTTCCCGATTTCTTCTCGGTTGGTTCCGACAACATCTTCGACGATTCTTCGGACTCTTAAACGTCCATCGAACTTGACTCCGGTATTCTTACTTTGTGTTTTTTGGTTATCGTAATTAATCCTACACACTTAACTCAATAATATGGATTAGATCAATTAACCCATCAATTGATTTTATCATCAAAATCTGAGATTCAACACACCCAAACTGGCGATACCACCACCTAACATATTCTCGAAGACTGTGCCATGACGGTTTCACTTGTTTGGTCACTGTTTGGGCCTTTAACTTGGCCTACCACAGCCCAAACTTGGGCCCAACTGTCCCCTAATTAGGTTGGCCTAATTTTAATCCCAATTATGTACTAACTATTATTTTTAAGATATTTACTAAGCTAAATAAGTCCGTAAGTCTAGGTTTCTTTCCGGCGAGCTTCCGGCAGTCTTCCGATGATCTCTCGGCAATGTTCTAGCAGACTCCCAGCAAGCTCCTGAACTTCATGACGGTCTTCTTAGTGAGTTCCAATGAGCTTATTTGGCAAACTCCTGGACTTCTCGGTTAATTCCGATAGAACTTCCAACGAACGTCCGGACTTCCGACGAACTCTCGAACTCCTAACAAAATCGCGTCCTTGACTCTAAGACTTTATTTTGCTTTATGTCTTGCTATCGTAGTTAATCCTGCACATATAAAATTCTACTGCGATCTAGACAATTATTATAAAGCTTGAATCATGTTGTCCGGCATGTCATTGGTTCCTCAATGCTTCGTCCAATTCTTCGGCGCATCATCCTCTCTTGTGGCCTATTGCCCAATTGGCCAATTGACCTCTGCAACTCCGATATCCTTAGCACAATATCCGCTCTTCTTAGTCCGATGCCCAAAACCGTGGCCCAAAGCCTTCTATCGATACGTCGACCGATCCTTTGGCGTGACGTCCAATTTTCTGACATGTTTCTTTGGCCCAACATAATTCTTCCTACTTTAAATGTCTCTCCCTGATCGAAGCATCCTGCGTCACTCAAAATGCATATCAAATCATAAATATTTATCAATTGGTTTCATCATCAAAATATAAGATTCAACAGTATGAGTTGATGGTGATCGACAAAGACTTGTCTTATATGAAAGAGCCCACTTAGATTGTTGATAGGAAGGAAAGGATCCTAAGGAATCGGGTCATCCTTCTAGTTAAAGAGATATGGAGTTATCATTCAGGGGAGGAAACAACCTGGGAGCTTAAGGAAGAAATGAAGAAAGCTTATCCTCATCTTTTTGTCGAAGGAGGTATGATAAATTTAGAGGACTAAATTTTTCTTTTAAGGAGGGGAGAGTGTAACATCCCCCTTTTTTAAAAAATTTTGTAGATGCTTGTTTGTAAATATGAGGATTATTTAATAATTCTTTTGTATTAGATAATTTTATATTAAAAGTTTATGGATAGGGACCTAAATATAAATCTTAGAAAATTGATATGATTTGTCAAAGATTCACATTAAGTTAAAAAAAAAATGGAGGACACATGTCACTAGCTAACCGAAGTATGGTGCCACCTATGTTTATTCTATGGATGACACATAAGCCCCTTTCATACATGCTTGCCACCTTGCAACCCATGTGTTAGCCAAACCCAAGTAGATGAGAGATTAAATAAAAACTTAATTGTAATATCCCATTAGTCCCATATCGGAAGTGGGGAATGTGTTTGATTAGCTTATAAGGGCCTGATGAGTGTACTACGTTACCTCCCGCTTAAGCATTTTGGTCCGCCGTTGAGGACCAAAATGGAGTTATCGGATAGTTAGCTCATCAGACCCGAGTTGTGACATTTGGTATCAGAGCAATTATAGGAGAAACGATCAGGGAACTTGCAATAAGAAATATCAGAGCAATTATAGGAGAAAGGAACTTGCCTTTCAAATATTTTGATCTGAATATCCAAGGAAGGTGTCAGTCCAATCCTTCCACTGCGGCCGCAACCTCTTCTTTCTCCCCTGCTCTATTTCCTCTCCTTCTCTTCCAGCTGCCACTGCCACAGCTGCCTCCCCTTTTCCTCTTCCTCTCTTCTTCCCTTTTCCTTTCTCTTCTTCTTCCTTTCCTTCTCTTCTTTCCCAGCTGCACTGCTGCAGTCGCAGCCTCAGCCACAGCCACAGCCTCTTCTTCCTCCCCTGCTCATCTTCCTCTCCTTCTTCTCTTCCAACTGTAGCTGCCATCGCCGCAGCTGCAGCCCCTTCTTTCCCTTCTCTTCTTCCTCTCCTTCCCTTCTTCCTTTCTCTTCCTCTTTCCCTGCCATAGCTGCAGCTGCCACAGCCGCAGCCGCAGCTACTTCTTTCCCTTCTCCTCTTCCTTCTCCTTCCTTTCTTCTTCTTCTCTTCTTCTCCTTCCTCCCCTTCTTCTTCCCGGCGTCACACACACCCTCTCCTCTGTTTCCTCTGCAGGGAACAGAGGTATCACAACTTCTTCTCCTGCTTCCTCTTCTTCTTCTCTTCCTCTTCTTCTTCTTCTGCTCTTCTCCTACCCGACACCCCACACGTCTCCTCTGTTTCCACCTGCAGGAAACAGAGGTGCTGCAGCCCTAGCTGCTGCCACCTCTCGCTCCTCTCCGTCTTCCCTCTCTTTTCCCTCTTCTTCTCCTTCTCTTCTTCTCCTCTTCCCTTTTCCTCCCCAAGGCCACACATCTCCTCGCTGCAGCCTTGCCGCAGCTATCCTCCTCTCTTCTTCTTCTTCTTCTTCTTCTTCTTCTTCTTCCCTTTTCATCCTCAACGCCCCACACATCCTCTCCTCTGTTTCCACCTGTGGGAAACAGAGGTGCTGCAGCCCTAGCTGCTGCTGCTGCCTCTCTTTCTCCTCTCCATCTTCCCTCTCTTCTACTTCTTCTTTTCTTCTCTTCTCCCTCTTCTTCCTCTTCTTCCTCTCTTCTTTTCCCTCTTCTTCTCTTCTCCCTCTACTTCTCTTCTTCTTCTCCCCACGCCCCATCGCTTCTCTCTGTTTCTCGAAGAAACAGAGAGAGCATGGGAGGCGGTGGGATAAAACCGAAATTTTCGGTTTTCTTTATTTTCTTCTTTTTACAACTTAACAGTTTAGTCCTTGAAATTTCCATATTTACCTATAGGTCCTCCGATTTATAAATAAATCTTTATTAATAATTTACAAAAGTGAGGGATATTACACTCTCCCCTCCTTAAAAGAAAATTTAGTCCTCTAAATTGATCATAGCTCAATCGATGAAAAGATGATGATTATGATTTCTTTATTTCCTCCTCTTGCTCTCAAATAGTTTCATCAATACAATATAATGACATAATTATCCAAGAGTGACCGAAATATTCTCCTCCTTGATCCTCAATAGACGGTAACCCGACCTTCAATCAATTTCTAAAAATACTTGCGCACCCTGTAATTAATCAAGCAAGTCGTTACTTCAGAAAATACTCATTTTTTATGATCACCTGATTCAACTATCCATAATCAATACAAAGCCTCAATGTTCCATCCATCTTTTTAACTAACACCAGAGCACCTCATGATAAAATATTAAGCCAAATAAAATCCTCATTTAATAATCCTTGTAGTTGTTTTTCTAATTCCGCTTACTCAAATGATATCATTTTGTAGAGAAGCTTAGATTTTAGGATTGTCCCAAGGACCAAATCAAAAGCAAAGTCACGTTTGGAGGTAATTCGGGCAATTCATCCTAGGATACATTAGGCAATGAGATAAATCATGTCCAATACTCTCAAAATAAAAGATCGGCTGATCAAATATGCAAAAAGTGATCTTTTGTTATATACCAATCCATACTGGTATGATAGGAAGATAGCCAATCCATACCAAGTATAATATCAAAACTCCAAATATCTAAGAGAACCTAAATCAGCAAAAAGTTTAAGTTCTCCAATAAAATCAGACAAGAGGACCAGATTCAAGTTCGTTATCAAGGAATCTCCAATGATCATATTTACATATAGCACATAATGTAGTGGTGTAGGTTGAATACCCAAGTGATAGGCAAAATATTCCGAATCAAATCATAGATGGGACTCATGGTCAAACAAATACTTGCATTCTTTCATAAACATGCATAATACTTTCGGTCACTAATTCAGAAGTTTCAGAATCATATTCAGTGATAGCATACACTCTAACATGGGCTAAGGATTTAAGAGGCAGTGACTCTTTTTTCTTGTTCAAAGGGCAGTCTTTTATTTTATGATCCAACTTTCCATAAGCAAAATAGACTCTAGTCACTCGGAAACACAAATTTGTTTCATAATTTAACTTTAATTCACACATGATTGAGTCTTTTGTGATGACTTCCCTTTTCAAATCCAAATGTCTTGACCCTCTAGTTATCACTTTCTAATTCATTTCCAGTCATATTTTTATTGGTAAACTTGTCCTTATCATTCTTGTCACTGATCTACAAAAATTCTTTTCATTATTGCCATTAATGATCAGCCTTTACTTCCAATATAAGGTGGCAAAAGAAATCTTTTGATCATTAGAACAATTTTGTATATCAAATATCTTCTCCATTTGCATCATCCATTTTTCTACCACCAATGAAATTAGGTTCATCATGCTTCTGCTACGCCACTCTGATTCAATATCCCCAATCAATCCTTTCATTCCCCTTAATTAATCAAAAACAAATGATATAGGAGGACCAAATGTCCTCATCATCCCAGATTCCTAAAATGCATCAAAAAAAATTTCCACCAATCACTATAGTTCATTAGACCTCAATATATTTTGCACGTCAACATATTAAATATTTCAGTAACGTAGTACACTCATCAGGCCCTTATAAGATATTTCAGTAACGTAATACACTCATCAAGCCCTTATAAGCTAATCACACACATTCCCCACTTCCAATGTGGGACTAATGGGATATTACATTATCCCCAACTCAATTAGCTTGACGTCCTCGTCAAGGCCCGACATATCCCAGATCGAACCCTAGCATAGTGCATGTGAGGTTTAACTTAGTGGTGGCTCCACGCCATGATGAGTTCTCTGACTCCATCCACGGGTAGCCCTTTCCTACTGCAGCCCTCTCACCCTGCCCTAATGCTAGGTCGGCTCTGATACCAAATGTCACGACCCGGGTCTGATGAGCTAACTATCCGATAACTCCATTTTGGTCCTCAACGGTGGACCAAAATGCTTAAGCGGGAGGTAACGTAGTACACTCATCAGGCCCTTATAAGCTAATCACACACATTCCCCACTTCCGATGTGGGACTAATGGGATATTACATTAATAAATGAGGGATACTTGCTACAACCAGCATGGGTTTAAGAAGAGAAGGGAAGAAGAATTGAAGAAGAAGAAGAAGAAGAAGCTTTGCTTTGCTTGAGGTTTTGCATCAATTTTTCCATATTTGAAAATAAAACTTTTCTAAGGCAAGTGTTCTAATCCCTTCTTAGAGAAATCTTGATCTCTGATTTCATCTTAATTCTGAAAACTTTAGAAGATTTTGGCTTCATACTTGATATTTCTGTCGTTTGGGAATAAAAGTGTGAATTTAGAATTTTCTAAGATTTAACCTTTCTGTATTATTCTAGTCATAACATTCTACACAACACTTGGATTTAGTATAAACTAAATTCATCCAAAAATAGACATAAAGATCTTTCTTTTGATACCAAGTTTGATAAATTTAGAGTATATTTACCTACCAAAACTATTATTTCAATTGACCCTATGAAATCTATAAAATAAAGACTATCGGTTTTAACCATTCAGTACTCTCTTGCTTATAACTCTCTGTTGAAAACTCTGATTTATATGAAAAATTATTTATTAGAAACTAGACTCATAAACATTTCTAGCATATATTATTTGAAAGATTTTGAGTAGAAATACCTATTGAATAATCTATTCTAATTAACTATATGAATTCTGCAAAACGGAGATAATATTCTCTGACCTTTGGTTACTAAATTATTTATAACTCTTTGTTGGAAACTCATACTCATACTAAGCATGATTCATATAAAACTATATTGATACATCTTTCGAATGACCTCATTTTCGATAAATTAGTGCATAGTTGGTTATCCAAATAATTCATGCAATGTACCTCTCAAATTCTATCATAATCGAGCTTTGATCAATTTCGCCTATTCTTGTTTCATCTCTTTGGAAATTGATTTCATCTCAAATCCTTACTTCAGTTTAGCTTTACATTATTGCTTTAAATTTTTATATACTCTTATCCTACAAGTATTTGCATACCTGAATCTGTTATGCAAATTTCATGTTTTTATTGTAATGTTTCGTATCAGCACATGCATTCCGTTGTTCCGCATATGTTTCCAATATTTCCCAATTTTATTGTTCACAATATCTTTTTGTACTCTAGTATTTGTAGGATATTGTGAACCTTTGCTATAAATAGTAAAAGGATTATTTGGACCTTTTCCAGAAATAGTAAAGGGTATGTGCTTAGAGCCCGCAATACTCTAGATTATGTTTGGTGGTCATTCAGAAATGGATGGACCATATTATGTTATGATACCACTTCACCTTCTATGTATTTGATATAATATCCAAAGCTTTATTTTTGTGCTTCTATATATACTTTGGATTAGAATGAAATGTATGCAACGTCATATGCGATGTTTGAGCTTCTATTTTATATTTATTCTTTGATATGTTTTGAAATGTTTCTTATGCTTCTGAAACATTTCATACATCATTGATTTGCTCTGAAATGTTTCATATACAATTGGTATATATAGAAACATTTCATTTGCTTTTAATATACTCTGAAATGTTTCATATGCCATTGATATGCCCTGAAACATTTCATACGCCCTTGATTTACTCTGAAATGTTTCATATGCCATTGATATGCTCCGAAACATTTCATACGCCCTTGATATGCTCCGAAATAATTCATATGCCAATGATATACTCGTAACAATTCATACGCCATTGATATGCTCTGAAATACTTCCTATGCCATTGATATACTCCGAAATTCTTCCTATGCTATTGATAGGTTCTGAATATATCATTTATATGCTTCGAAATATTTTATATGCTATTAATATACTCTGAAACATTTCATACATAATTGATATTCTTTGAAATGTTTCATATGTCATTGATATACTCCAGAACATGTCATGCGCTATTGATCAGCTCCGAAATATTTCATATGTCGTTGATATGCTCTGAAACATTTCATACGCCCTTGATATGCTTTGAAATGCTTCATATGCCATTGATATTCTCTAAAATGCTTCCTATGTCATTGATATACTCTGAAATGCTTCTTATGCTATTGATATGTTCCGAATATGCCATTTATATGCTTTGAAATGTTTCATATGCTATTGATATACTCCGAAACATTTCATACACTATTGATATGCTCTGAAATATTTTATATGCCGTTGATATGCTCCAAAACATGTCATGTGCCTTTGATCTGCTCCGAAATGTTTCATATATCGTTGATATGCTCTGAAACATTTCATAGGCCCTTGATATGCTCTGAAATGCTTCATATGCCATTGATATGCTCTGTAACATTTCATACGCCACTGTTATGCTCCGAAATATTTCATATACTATTGACATGTTCTGAATCATTTCATATGCCATTGATATTTAAAATGCTCGTTATGTCAATGTATGCTCTAACTAATCTTATTCCTTTATTATGAACAAAACATGCTTCGAATGAAATGACATTGTAATTCTACATTCGTTGAGTGGCTATCTAAAACTCTTGTATCCCTACCTTGTATTTGGTACTTTCTTTATTTCAAACTATCCTCTTTCGTCATGGATATGTTAGTCGCTTGCTGAGCTCTATATGCTCACTCCATTGCTATATTAATTTTTTAGGATAGCTTGTCGCTTGCTAAAATATTTAAATTGAGCTGCGATAGTGGAAAGCTAGAAGAGTTTTGGCAAACCTTTAGTGGATGATATGTTTTTATTGTATAAGTATATTTGGTGTCTAATGGAATGTTTGATAGTAAATCTGAACTTATGAGTTATGTAAAAGTTTAAAGAACTTCTCTTGTTTAGGATTTTGGAGTGTTAAGTTTAATTTGTGAAATGATATGAACATGTGGTAAATATTAGTTTTGTGATTATGTAGAATCCCACACTTGTGGATTTATGAGGTGGTTATTGTCTTGGTGAGTTGGTTTCAGATTTTATGATTCATCGAGTGATGTGGTATATGAATTTAAACTGCACATGTTTTATGAATTATAGAATTATGGATGTGAATGACTTGAATGTTTTCTCAATATCCTCAAATATGTGTTTGGATTCTGGAATAGATTATTATTGAATTATAATATTATCGATTCAGGGAGGGCGTGACAAAGATGGTATCCGAGCATGATTTGAGGATCACTGAGATGTTTGATATATTTGATGTACAAAATATATTGAGGTCTAGTAAACTATATTGATCGATGAAAAATTCCTTTGATGATTTTTAGGAATCTATGATGTCAAGGACATCTTGTCATCTTGCTATATCTTCTTTTGAATAATTGAGTGAGATAAAATTATTGATCGAGGATATCAAATTAGAATGGACTAGGAATGGTATAATTTAAGGTGCTTATTCGTCATAGTTTTAGTGGTGAGCTTGATCCAATGATAGCAGAATAATGGATGATGCGGATAGAGAAAATATTTGACGTCTTAAATTGCCTTGATGATCAAAATGTTTCTCTTGCTTCTTTTATGTTGGAAGGAGAGGCTGAGCACTAGTGGAGAATGATAAAAAGGATCACAGAAGTCAAACATGAGTGAATCACATGGAATGTATTCGCATAAAAGTTCAACGATAAATATTTATTAGATAGCATTAGAGAGTATAAAGAATTAGAGTTCTTGAATCTCATCTAGGAAAACTTGACAGTAGTAAAGTATGAATCTCCATATTTGCTACTCATATAATTGATGATGGAATTAGAAAAGCAAAGAAATTTGAAAGGGGCCTAAGGCCAGCAATAAGAAGTCGGATATCAGCCTTAAAACTCCAAGTATATGCGGATGTGGTAGAAAGGGCTTTGATAATTGAAAGAGACTTAGAGAAAATTTAATAAATTGAGGGTAAGAAAGAGAAGGACAAGTTTATTAGCAAAAAAAAGAAAGGGAAAGAATCTGAAACAAGTTATAAGAGGGTCAAGACATCTAGATTTGGAAAAGGAAAACTTCATAGAATGCAAAATTTATATGGGTGATGACTATGAGTGAAGTTTTCAAAAGTTCAAAAAAAAAAAGATTGACTAGTGCCCCTATTATGACTAATTCAATTGGTTATTAGGAATTTATAATTTATACTGATGCCTCAAGAAAGAGCCTTGGACGTGTTTTGATGCAAGAAAGGAAAGTGATTGCTTATGCTTCTAGACAACTAAAAATTATAAACTGAATTATCCAACTCATGATTTGGAATTGGCAACAATTATTTTGCTCTAAAGATGTCGAGGCATTACTTGTTTGGGCAGACATTTGAAGTCTTTACTGATCGCAAGAGTTTTAGGTATATTTTTACTCAGAAAGAGTAAACATGAGGCAATGGAGATAGATAGAACTTCTAGAGGATTAAGATTATACTCTTTGTTATCACCCAGGGAAAGTCATGTCATAGATGCACTTAATAGAAAATCTACAAGTTTTCTAGTTAGACTGGTTGTGAAATAATGGAAGTTATTAGAAGAAAATTTTGATTTGAATGTTATGAGAAAAGGGAAAGACCCAATGATATTAATGGCCTCCATCCAAGTGCAATCTGATCTCATTCAACAAATTAAAGAAGGAAAACTATGAGATCGACGCTTAATCTACTTAAGGAATGAAGTAGAAAAGGGATTAAAACTGAATTTTTAAGTTTCAGATGATATTAAGATTTGAGGATAGAATATGTGTTCCAAATGACCTAGATACCAAGAACCAAATCCTGATGAAAGGTCATTATTCAAAGTATACCATGCATCCTAGTAGCACTAAGATGTACAGAGATCTCCAAAGTCATTATTGGTGGGAAGGCATGAAAAAAGAGATTACAATATATGTTTCAAAGTGTTTGACTTGTCAGTAAATCAAAGCAGAACACCAGAGACCTAGTGGTTTGTTGCAACCTTTACATATTCCTGAATGGAAATGGGAATGTGCTACCATGGACTTTGTTACAAGACTACCCCGAACTTCTAGAAAGCATGATGCTATTTGGGTTATCACTGATAGGTTAAGGAAATCCAGATTTATATATCAATAAAATAGTAAAAGAAAATGAAGGGCATGTGTCACTAGCTAACCTAAGTATGGTGCCACCTATGTTTATTCTATGGATGACACATAAGCCCCTTTAATGCATACTTGCCACCTTGCAACCCATGTGTTAGCCAAACCTAAGTAGTTAGATGAGAGATTAACGGAAAACTTAACAAAGGAGGGATACTTGCTGCAACCGGTATGGGTTTGAGAAGAGAAGGGAAGAAGAATTGAAGAAGAAGAAGGATGCTTTACTTTGCTTTAGGTTTTGCATCAATTTTTCCACTTTTAGAAATCAAACTTTTCTAAGTCAAGTGTTCTAACCCCTTCCTATAGAAATCTTGATCTCTGATTTCATCTTAATTCTGAAAACTTTGGAAGATTTTGGCTTCATACTTGATATTTCTGTCGCTTGGGAATAAAATTATGAATCTAAAATTTTTCGAGATTTGACCTTTCTGAATTCTTCTAGCCATAACATTTTTCACAGATCTTGGATTTAAGAGACCAAATTCATCCAAAAATAGACTCATAGCTCTTTCTTTTGCAACTAACTTTGATAAATTTAGAGTCTATTTACCTACCGAAACTTTTATTTCAATTGACCCTATGAAATATGTAAAACAAAGACTATCGGTTTTGACCTTTTAGTACTCTCTTGCTTATAACTCTCTTTTGAACACTCTGATTTCTGTAAAATATTATTTATTAGAAATTAGACTCATAAACCTTTCTGTATTTATATGATTTGAAAGATTTGTAGTAGAAATGCCTATTTAATAATCTATTCTAATTAACTCTATGAATTATGCAAAATAGAGATAATGTTCTCTGACCTTTGGTTCAAATTATTTATAACTCCTTGTTGGAAACTCATATTCATACAAAATATGATTTATCTAAAACTAGATTGATACATCTTTTTGAATGACTCTTATTTTTTATAAATTGAAGTATAAATTGTTATCCAAATAATTCATGCAATGTGCCTCTTAAATTCTATCATAATCGAGTTTTGATCGATTTCACCTATTCTTGTTTCATCTCTTTGGAAATTGATTTTAGCTAAAATCCTTACTTCAATTCAGCTTTATATTATTGCTTCAAATTTCTATATACTCTTGTCCTACAAGTATTTGTATACCTGAATCTGTTACGTAAAATTCATGTTTGTATCGTATTATTTCGTATAGGCATATGCATTCCGTTGTTCTGCATGTGTTTCTGATATATGCTAATTTTATACTCTTTTGTACTCTAGTGTTTGTGGGATAATGTGAACCTTTGTTAGAAATAGTAAAGGGATTATTTGGACCTTTGCTAGAAATGGTAAAGGGCATGTGCTTAGAGCTCGCGATACTCTAGATTATATTTGGTGGTCATTCAGAAATGGATGGACCATATTATGTTATGATCCCACTTCACCTTCTATGTGTTTGATATGATATCCAGAGCTTTGTTTATATGCTTCTATATATACTTTGGATAAGAATAAAATGTATGCAATGTCATATGCGACGTTTGAGCTTCTATTTCATATTTGTTATTTGATATGTTATGAAATATTTCTTATGCTTCTAAAACATTTCATATATCATTGATTTGCTTTGAAATGTTGCTGTATCAATTTTTTAGGATAGCTTATCGCTCGCTAAAGTGTTTAAATTGAGCTACGGTAGTGGAAAGCTAGAAGACTTTGGGCAAACCTTTAGTGGATGATATGTTTTTGTTGTATAAGTATATTTGGTGTCTAATGAAATATTTGATGGTAAATCTGAACTTATGAATTTTGTAAAAGATTAAAAAACCTCTCTTGTTTAGGATTTTGGAGTATTAAGTTTAATTTGTGTAATGATACGAACATGTGGTAAATATTAGTTTTGTGAATATGTAGAATCCCACACTTATGGATTTATGAGATGGTTATTGTCTTGGTGAGTTGGTTTCAGAATTTATGATTCATCGAGTGATATGGTATATGAATTTAAACTGCATAGGTTTTATAAATTGTGAAATTATGGATGTGAAAGACTTCAATGTTTTCTTAGTGTCCTCAAATGTGTGTTTGGATCCTAGAATGGATTATTGTTGAATTATAATATTATCGATTCGGGAGGGGGGGTAGGGGGGCATGACAATGATGCTCCTCAAAATCATTGCCTAAATCTTCACACCTACCATTGTTAGGATCGGAGCGGCACTAAGAGGGGGGGGGGTGAATTAGTGCAACGGATTAAAACGTCGGTTTTGATAAATCTTTCATACGATAAAAATCGAACTCGGAAGTGCTTAACTTGAGAGCATATTCGTAAAGTTGTGCAGCAAAGGTAATGAGGAAATAAAGCACGTAAGAAGGTTTACAGTAATATAAATAGCAATAATGAAATGCAAACAAGAGATCACGCCAATTTTAAAGTGGTTCGATCAAATGACCTACATCCACTTGCGAGGCCCTCTTCGATGAGGCTCCCACCTTCTAATAGCAAATCTCTTGAAGGGGAAGGGCAAATACCCCTCTTACAACTCTTTACAAGTGGTTCACACTCTTACAAATTTTTAGTAAGAAAGAAGGAGGTGAACACTCTAGCAAATTGAAAACAAGACTTGCTATGACTTTTCTAAAGACCTTTCCCTCAATCAATTGCTTCTCAAAAAGTTACAATCTCAGCTGAGATTTGAGGGGTATTTATAGGCCTCAAGAGGATTCAAATTTGGGCTCCAAAATTTGAATTCTCTTTGGTTCCTGATGTTGGCGGTGCCACCGCCTATCAGTGGCGGTGCCACCGCCTGTTAGTGTCTAACACTGACAGTGGACTGGCGGTGCCACCGCCTGGCTCTCGGGTGCTAGGCGGTACAACCGCCCAGTCTGGCGGTGCCACCGCCAGACCCTTCGATTTATTGGTCGGGCTTTAAATTTAGCCCAAACCAAGTCTAATTTTGGGCCCAGTTGGCCCCTAACCAGGATATAGGATTATCTCTTAATCCTAATCCTAATTACATGTGAACTACATAACTAAAAACATCGTAAGTAAGTTTTCGACCGCGAACGTCGAGCCTTGTTCCGACGAGCTTTCCAACGAACTTCTTCTGACGGACTCCCAACAAGCTCCCGATCTTGTGATGACTTTAACAAGTAGCCGAGCCTTCTCGGTGATCTCCGCGAACCTCCAACGATCTCTTCGCCGAACTTCCGAAAATTCTGACAAATTCTCGATTTCTTCTCGGTTGGTTCCGGCAGCATCTCCGACGATTCTTCGGTCTCTTAAACGTCCATCGAACTTTACTCTGGTATTCTTGCTTTATGTTTTTTGGTTCTCAAAGTTAATCCGGCACACTTAACTCAATAATATGGATTAGATCAATTAACCCATCAATTGATTTTATCATCAAAATCCGAGATTCAACAATCTCCCCCTTTTTGATGATGACAATCAATTGATGACGGAGTTAAACGTAACTCCCCCTATCTATATGCCATATTATGAGAAGATAAAAACACTTGAATTCCATCCCATTGAATTCAAGCATAAATCGATAAGCAATAGTAAATACGAAACTTCGATGAAAATCATTTTCAAGTCAAATGATAAGGGACGGTTTTCACTATGACAAGAGATAAAGATTTTCAACGTGAATTTCATGATATAGATGTAAGGCATGCTTACAATATGATCAATCAATCTTGCAATATTCTCAAAAATTTTGCAAGGCATATGAGATATTTGTATTTTACAAGCTCTTGTAATTCATATAAGTCATGTTATCGATGCACATGAGACATTTTCATTGAGTCATGCTATCGAAATGGTATAAGTCATCACTTAGTCATCATTTCTCCCCCTTTGTCATCAACAAAAAGGGAATGAGACTTGAAGCACATAATTTATGATTATAACATCAGGAATTCAGCATTGATCATACAAAAATTCATCATTCAAAATTAAGTATGCTAAAATATTTACGCAGAGTTCATCTTAAAGGAAAATTCAGCATTCATCCATTTTATCAAATCTCTTCTTTCCATAAATAACAAAAATTATAGATGTACAAAGAAGAGATTATGATTAAAAAAAAATTTCAAGTAGTAACTCAAATAAGTCAAGATCATAATTCGAATACAAACTCATTTAAATTCAAATCATCAACTTGAAACTTATAATCAAGCCATCAAAATCAATTTCGAGATTCACAAAATATCATAAAATCATTAATCTTGATCAGATGAGAGTGGTGTTTGACAAAAGATTAGATAAGGTAATTTAACGTGTTATTTAGAATCAAAAGAGAAGGATCAAATTCACCGAGGAATGGAGAGAGGATGAAAAACTTTACGGAAAATTCATTCAAACAAGTTTATTCTTAGGGACAATTTAACATACCTAATTCCCTTCTAATGAATTCAAATTGATCTTCATTCAAAGCTTTTGTAAATATATCTGCTAATTGATGTTTTGTGTCAATGGATTCTAGAACAACATTATTGTTAAGGACATGATCGCGTATGAAATGATGTCTAACGTTGATGTGCTTAGTTCTAGAGTGCTGAATTGGATTTTTTGTAAGACATATGGCACTAGTATTATCACATTTTATGGGAACGTTTTTGAAGTGAATTCCATAGTCTTCTAATGTATTTTTCATCCAAACAACTTATGCACAGCATGCACTTGCAGCAATGTATTCGGCTTCCGCCGTATATAATGCAACTGAATTTTGTTTCTCGGAAGTCCAAGAAACAAGTGCATGTACTAAAATTTGGCATGTTCCGGATGTACTTTTTCTATCTATCCTGCATCCGCCAAAATCGGCATCTGCATAAGCTATTAAATCAAATTTTTCAGATTTTGGATACCATAATCCTAGATTTGGAGTTCCTTTAAGATACATAAATATTCTTTTAACACTCTTAAGATTAGATAATTTACGATTAGATTGAAACCTAGTGCAAAGTCCTACACTAAACATAATATCCGGTCTAGTCACGGTGAGGTAGAGTAGACTACCTATCATTCCCCTATATGTTTTTTGATCAAAATTTTTACTATTTTCATCCATATCTAACTTAGTTGCAATACTCATAGGGGTATTTATTGCTTTTGAATTATCCATGTTAAATCGTTTTAATAATTCTAATGTATATTTAGATTGGTTAAGAAATATATCATCACTAAGTTGTTTGATTTGTAATCCTAAAAAGAAAGTTAATTCACCCATTAAACTCATTTCAAATTCATGACTCATACATTTGGCAAATGATTCACATAGTGATTCATCCGAAGAGCCAAAAATAATATCATCAACATAAATTTATACAATAAGAAAATTATTTTCAAAATGTTTGATAAATAATGTAGTATCAACCTTGCCTTTGGTAAAATTATTCAAAATAAGAAAGGAACTAAGCCTTTCATACCAAGCTCTAGGAGCTTGTTTCAAGCCATAGAGAACCTTAGTCAATTTGAATACATGATTAGGAAGAAGAGAATTTTCAAATCTAGGAGGATATTCGATATATACTTCTGCGGAAATAAAACCATTCAAGAAGGCACTTTTGACATCCATTTGAAACAGTTTAAAATTATTACTACTAGCATAAGTAAGGGCATCCTAATGGCTTCTAATCTTGCCACAGGAGCGAAGGTTTCTTCGTAGTCGATACCTTCTTCTTGGTTGTAACCTTTGGCCACTAATCTAGCCTTGTTTCTAACCACGATACCATTTTCGTCTTGCTTATTTCTAAAGACCCATTTAGTACCAATGACTAAATGGTCACTAGGTCTAGGAACAAGCTTCCATACCTTATTCCTCTCAAATTGATTTAATTCCTCTTGCATTGCAATAACCCAAAAATCATCTTTTAAGGCCGCATCAATGCATTTAGGTTCGATTTGAGAAAGGAAGGCGGTGTTAGCACAAAAATTCTTGAAAGAGGAACGAGTTTGAACCCCTTTTGATGTTTCTCCTATAATTAGCTCCTTTGGATGAGCATCTATATACTTCCATTCCTTGGGTAAGGAAATTTCGGAAGAAGGTGCATCCAAGTTGCTATTTTGAGGAGGGGGTTCATTTAAGTTCAAATTATCAAAACCAAGATCATCATCAAAATCATTTTTCTTTAAATCAGAAACTTCATTAAAAACTACATGAATAGATTTTTCTATTACTAAGGTTCTTTTGTTAAAAACCCGAAAAGCCTTAGAAATGGAAGAGTAGCCAAGAAAGATGCCTTCATCGGATTTAGGATCAAATTTTCCTAAGGCATCCCTTTCATTCAAAATAAAGCATTTACAACCGAAAACTTTAAAATAGGAAATATTTGATTTTTTGTTGTTCCATAATTCATAGGGAGTTTTTGATAGGGATGGTCTTATTAGGATCCTATTCATGATGTAGCAAGTCGTATTTACGACTTCAGCCCAAAAATACTTGGGTAGACTATGTTCATTTAACATCGTTCTTGCCATTTCTTGTAGGTTTCTATTTTTTCTTTCAACTACTCCATTTTGTTGGGGATTCCTCGGAGTAGAGAAGTTGTGATTGTATCCATTAACTTCATAAAAATTTTGAAAGTCACAATTTTGAAATTCGCCACCGTGATCACTCCGAATTGATGAAATCATGAAACCTTTTTCGTTTTGAGTGAGTTTACAAAATTTAGAGAAATACTTGAAACAATCACTTTTGTGAGCCAAGAAATAGGTCCAAGTGTATCTAGTATAGTCATCCACAATTACAAACGCATATTTGCTTCCTCCTAGACTTGTCGTGTCAATTGGTCCAAATAAGTCCAAATGAATCAATTGTAATGGTCTAGTGGTGCTAATTTGAGTTTTTGGTTTGAAACTAGTTTTTATTTGTTTACCTAATTGACATGCATCGCATACTTTGTCCTTAATAAACTTTATATTTGGAATTCCTCGCACTAATTCTCTAGATGAGATCTTAGATATTAGTTTCATGCTTGCATGGCCTAGTCTCCTATGCCAAAGTTAAGCATCATCATTTAAAGCGGAGAAGCACATTTCATTAATTAGTTCTTCAAGATTGATGGTGTAGACATTATTTTATTTTAATGCAATCATAGTTATGTTATGGTTTGGTTTTTCAATAATACACACATTTGATTCAAATCTAACGATATAACCTTCATCGCATAATTGACTAATACTCAAGAGATTATGTTTTAATCCATCAACTAGTAAGACATCAACAATAGAAAATTTTAATTTGTTACCTATGGTTCCCTTGCCAATGATTTTGCTTTGGTTGTTGTCTCCGAAGGTGACGTACCCTTCTTCTTTTCTAGTGAGCAGAGAGAAATGAGATGGATCTCCAGTTATATGTCTTGAGCATCCACTATCTAAATACCATCTCTTGCTCCTAGCTTGTGATGGTGTATGTTTCTACAAGAAGGGATTATTTTTAGGTACCCATTTCCTTTTGGGTGCCTTAAAAACTGATTTAACTTGTTCATCATATTGCATAGAGTTGATCAGGGTTCCTTTAGGAAACCAAATTAGTTTGTTGGGACTAATTTTCTTGAATGGACATTTATAAGTTTTATGTCCATATTTGCAACAAAAGTTGCAATTGCTTTGGTGCCGAACATGTAAGACAGGGCCTTTAATGAAGGTGGTTAGATTTTGGTGAGGACTTCTCACAAATCCGATTTCACTTTTTTATGAACGTGACCCTTATTTGTAAGGATCATGTTCAAAGACTTACTACCAACCTCGAATTTCTTCAAGGTGTCCTTAAGTAGCATGTTCTCCTTTTGAAGAGTTTCTAGATCATGGCATTTTATACAAGGAGCTAAACTATCATGATATTCAATCTTTAATTTATCGACATCACAAGTGAGACTATCATGCTCCTTTTTTAGCAATTTGTATTTTCTACTAATTGTCTTACATTCATCAAATAACTCATGGAAGGCATTTAATAATTCATGATAAGGTAAAACTGCATCAATTAAATCCGTTACCTCTTCTCCGACGGCCATTAGGGCGTAATGAGCAACTTGCTCGGTGTTGGACTCCTCTTCTTCATACGCGCTTGAATCATCCCACGTTGCCTTGAGCACCTTCTTCTTTGATGTTCTCTTTTTGGCTTGAGGACAATCGTTCTTGTAGTGTTCCGATTTTTTGCACTCATAGCTAATCACTTGGTCCTTGTGTTCAAATTTATTTTTTGTATTATTTTTAAATTTATTCTTTCTTAAATATTTTTAAATTTTTGAGTCAAAAGTGCAATGTCATTGTCACTGTCCTCATCACTTGATGTTCCTTTCAAGTGATCTTCTTGTGATGTGAGTGTCATATCCTTCCTGTTCTTTGGAAGGGGGTTCTCGAGCTCGTCATGAGCATGACATGTCATTTCGTTGGTCATTAGAGACCCAATAAGTTCTTCAAGAGAGAATGTTTTAAGGTCTTTGGCCTCTTGAATGACCGTAACTTTTGGATCCCAACTTTTAGAGAGGGATCTTAAGATTTTAGTTACTAGTTCAAAGTTTGTAAAATCTTTACCAAGAGCTTTGAGTCCATTGATGACATCTGTGAACCGGGTGTACATGTCTCCGATGGACTCACTTGGTTTCATTCGGAAGAGTTCGTAAGAGTGCACAAGGATGTTGATTTTGGACTCTTTCACTCGGCTAGTGCCTTCATGAGTAACCTCAAGAGTTCTCCAAATATCAAAAGCCAAATCACAAATTGAAACACGATTAAATTCATTTTTGTCTAGTGCACAAAACAAGGCATTCATAGCCTTTGCATTTAAAGCAAAAACCTTCTACTCCGATTCATTCCATTCGCTCATCGGAAGAGAAGATTTTTTAAAATCTATTTTCGACAATAGTCCAAAGCTCGAAATCCATGGAAATGAGGAAGATCCTCATACGAGTCTTCCAATAAGTATAATCCGACCCATTAAACATGGGTGGATGTGTGATAGAATGACCCTCATGTATGCCGGAGTAAGCCATCTCTCTTCAAACCAAATATGAGACTGAGCTTGGCTCTGATACCAATTGTTAGGATCAGAGCGGCACTAAGAGGGGGGGCTGAATTAGTGCAGCGGATTAAAACGTCGGTTTTGACAAATCTTTCATACGATAAAAATCAAACTCGGAAGTGCTTAACTTGAGAGCGTATTCGTAAAGTTATGCAGCAAAGGTAATGAGGAAATAAAGCATGTAAGAAGGTTTGCAATAATATAAATAACAATAATGAAATGCAAACCAGAGATCACGCCGATTTTAAAGTGGTTCGGTCAAATGACCTACATCCACTTGCGAGGCCCTCTTCGATGAGGCTCCCACCTTCCAATAGCAAATCTCTTGAAGGGGAAGGGCAAATACCCCTCTTACAACTCTTTACAAGCGGTTCACACTCTTACAAATTTTCAGTAAGAAAGAAGGAGGTGAACAATCTAGCAAATTGAAAATAAGACTTGCTACGACTTTTCTAAGACCTTTCTCTCAATCAATTGCTTCTCAAAAAGTTGTAATCTCAGTTGAGATTTGAGGGGTATTTATAGGCCTCAAGAGGATTCAAATTTAGGCTCCAAAATTTGAATTCTCTTTGGTTCCCGATGTTGGCGGTGCCACCGCCTGTTAGTATCTAACACTGACAGTGGACTGGCGGTGCCACCGCCTAGCTCTCGGGTGCTAGGCGGTACAACCGCCTAGTCTGGCGGTGCCACCGCCAGACCCTTCGATTTATTGGTCGGGCTTTAAATTTAGCCCAAACCAAGTCTAATTTTGTGCCCAGTTGGCCCCTAACCAGGATATAGGATTATCTCTTAATCCTAATCCTAATTACATGTGAACTATATAACTAAAAACATCCTAAGCAAGTTTTCGACCGCGAACGTCGAGTCTTGTTCCGACGAGCTTTCCGACGAACTTCTTCCGACGGACTCCCAGCAAGCTCCCGATCTTGTGATGACTTTAACGAGTAGCCGAGCCTTCTCGGTGATCTCCATGAACCTCCAACGATCTCTTCGGCGAACTTCCGAAAATTCTGACAAGTTCTCGATTTCTTCTCGGTTGGTTCCGGCAGCATCTCCGACGATTCTTCGGTCTCTTAAACGTCCATCGAACTTGACTCTGGTATTCTTGCTTTCTGTTTTCTGGTTCTCATAGTTAATCCTGTACACTTAACTCAATAATATGGATTAGATCAATTAACCCATCAATTGATTTTATCATCAAAATCTGAGATTCAACAATCTCCCCCTTTTTTATGCTGACAATCAATTGATGACGGAGTTAAACGTAACTCCCCCTATCTATATGCCATATTATGAGAAGATAAAAACACTTGAATTCCATCCCATTGAATTCAAGCATAAATCGATAAGTTCTAACCGTAGAACTTATCGTTATTCTCATTAAGCAATAGTAAATACGAAACTTCGATGAAAATCATTTTCAAGTCAAATGATAAGGGACGATTTTCACTATGACAAGAGATAAAGATTTTCAACGTGAATTTCATGATATAGATGTAAGGCATGCTTACAATATGATCAATCAATCTTGCGATATTCTCATAGATTTTGTAAGGCATATGAGATATTTGTATTTTACAAGCTCTTGTAATTCATATAAGTCATGTTATCGATGCACATGAGACATTTTCATTGAGTCATGCTATCGAAATGGTATAAGTCATCACTTAGTCATCATTTCTCCCCCTTTGTCATCAACAAAAAGGGAATGAGACTTCAAGCACATAATTTGTGATTATAACATCAGGAATTCAGCATTGATCATACAAAAATTCATCATTCAAAATTAAGTATGCTAAAATATTTACGCAGAGTTCATCTTAAAGGAAAATTCAGCATTCATCCATTTTATCAAATCTCTTCTTTCCATAAATAACAAAAATTATAGGTGTACAAAGAAGAGATTATGATTAAAAAAAAATTTCAAGTAGTAACTCAAATAAGTCAAGATCATAATTCGAATACAAACTCATTTAAATTCAAATCGTCAACTTGAAACTTATAATCAAGCCATCAAAATCAATTTCGAGATTCACAAAATATCATAAAATCATTAATCTTGATCAGATGAGAGTGGTGTTTGACTCAAGATTAGATAAGGTAATTTAACGTGTCATTTAGAATCAAAAGAGAAGGATCAAATTCACCGAGGAACGGAGAGAGGATGAAAAACTTTACGGAAAATCCATTCAAACAAGTTTATTCTTAGGGACAATTTAACATACCTAATTCCCTTCTAATGAATTCAAATTGGTCTTCATTCAAAGCTTTTGTAAATATATCTGGTAATTGATGTTTTGTGTCAATGGATTCTAGAACAACATTATTGTTAAGGACATAATCGCGTATGAAATGATGCATTGATATGCTTAGTTCTAGAGTGCTGAATTAGATTTATTAGTATGACATATGGCAGTAGTATTATCAAATTTTATGGGAACGTTTTTGAAGTGAATTCCATAGTCTTCTATTGTATTTTTCATCCAAACAACTTGTGCACAGCATGCACTTGCAGCAATGTATTCGGCTTCCGCCGTAGATAATGCAACTGAATTTTGTTTCTCAGAAGTCCAAGAAACAAGTGCATGTCCTAAAATTTGGCATGTTGCGGATGTACTTTTTCTATCTATCCTGCATCCGCCAAAATCGACAATTGCATAAGTTATTAAATCAAATTTTTCAGATTTTGGATACCACAATCCTAGATTTGGAGTTCCTTTAAGATACCTAAATATTCTTTTAACACTCTTAAGATGAGATAATTTACGATTAGATTGAAACCTAGCGCAAAGTTTTACACTAAACATAATATCCGGTCTAGTCACGGTGAGGTAGAGTAGACTACCTATCATTCCCCTATATGTTTTTTGATCGAAATTTTTACTATTTTCATCCATATCTAACTTAGTTGCAATACTCATAGGGGTATTTATTGCTTTTGAATTATCCATGTTAAATCGTTTTAATAATTCTAATGTATATTTAGATTGGTTAAGAAATATATCATCACTAAGTTGTTTGATTTGTAATCCTAAAAAGAAAGTTAATTCACCCATTAAACTCATTTCAAATTCATGACTCATACATTTGGCAAATGATTCACATAGTGATTCATCCGAAGAGCCAAAAATAATATCATCAACATAAATTTATACAATAAGAAAATTATTTTCAAAATGTTTGATAAATAATGTAGTATCAACATTTCCTTTCGTAAAATTATTCAAAATAAGAAAGGAACTAAGCCTTTCATACCAAGCTCTAGGAGCTTGTTTCAAGCCATGGAGAACCTTAGTCAATTTGAATACATTGTTAGGAAGAAGAGAATTTTCAAATCCAGGAGGTTATTCGATATATACTTCTTCGGAAATAAAACCATTCAAGAAGGCACTTTTGACATCCATTTGAAACAGTTTAAAATTATTACTACTAGCATAGGCAAGGGCATCCTAATGGATTCTAATCTTGCCACAGGAGCGAAGGTTTCTTCGTAGTCGATACCTTCTTCTTGGTTGTAACCTTTGGCCACTAATCTAGTCTTGTTTCTAACCACGATACCATTTTCGTCTTACTTGTTTCTAAAGACCCATTTAGTACCAATGACTAAATGGTCACTAGGTCTAGGAACAAGCTTCCATACCTTATTCCTCTCAAATTGATTTAATTCCTCTTGCATTGCAATAACCCAAAAATCTCTTTTAAGGCCTCATCAATGTATTTAGGTTCGATTTGAGAAAGGAAGGCGGTGTTAGCACAAAAATTCTTGAAAGATGAACGAGTTTGAACCCCTTTTGATGTTTCTCCTATAATTAGCTCCTTTGGATGAGCATCTATATACTTCCATTCCTTGGGTAAGGAAATTTCGGAAGAAGGTGCATCCAAGTTGCTATTTTGAGGAGGGGGTTCATTTAAGTTCAAATTATCAAAACCAAGATCATCATCAAAATCATTTTTCTTTAAATCAGAAACTTCATTAAAAACTACATGAATAGATTTTTCTATTACTAAGGTTCTTTTGTTAAAAACCCGAAAAGCCTTAGAAATGGAAGAGTAGCCAAGAAAGATGCCTTCATCGGATTTAGGATCAAATTTTCCTAAGGCATCCCTTTCATTCAAAATAAAGCATTTACAACCGAAAACTTTAAAATAGGAAATATTTGATTTTTTGTTGTTCCACAATTCATAGGGAGTTTTTGATAGGGATGGTCTTATTAGGACCCTATTCATGATGTAGCAAGTCGTATTTACGACTTCAGCCCAAAAATACTTGGGTAGACTATGTTCATTTAACATCGTTCTTGCCATTTCTTGTAGGTTTCTATTTTTTCTTTCAACTACTCCATTTTGTTGGGGATTCCTCGGAGTAGAGAAGTTGTGATTGTATCCATTAACTTCATAAAAATTTTGAAAGTCACGATTTTGAAATTCGCCACCGTGATCACTCCGAATTGATGAAATCATGAAACCTTTTTCGTTTTGAGTGAGTTTACAAAATTTAGAGAAATACTTGAAATAATCACTTTTGTGAGCCAAGAAATAGGTCCAAGTGTATCTAGTATAGTCATCCATAATTACAAACGCATATTTGCTTCCTCCTAGACTTGTCATGTCAATTGGTCCAAATAAGTCCAAATGAATCAATTGTAATGGTCTAGTGGTGCTAATTTGAGTTTTTGGTTTGAAACTAGTTTTTATTTGTTTACCTAGTTGACATGCATCGCATACTTTCTCCTTAATAAACTTTATATTTGGAATTCCTCGCACTAATTCTCTAGATGAGATCTTAGATATTAGTTTCATGCTTGCATGGCCTAGTCTCCTATGCCAAAGCCAAGCATCATCATTTAAAGCGGAGAAGCACATTTCATTAATTAGTTCTTCAAGGTTGATGGTGTAGACATTATTTTATTTTAATGCAATCATAGTTATGTTATGGTTTGGTTTTTCAATAATACACACATTTGATTCAAATCTAACGATATAACCTTCATCGCATAATTGACTAACACTCAAGAGATTATGTTTTAATCCATCAACTAGTAAGACATCATCAATAGAAAATTTTAATTTGTTACCTATGGTTCCCTTGCCAATGATTTTGCCTTGGTTGTTGTCTCCGAAGGTGACTTACCATTCTTCTTTGCCAGTGAGCATAGAGAAATGAGATGGATCTCCAGTCATATGTCTTGAGCATCCACTATCTAAATACCATCTCTTGCTCCTAGCTTATGATGGTGTATGTTTCTACAAGAAGAGATTATTTTTAGGTACCCATTTCCTTTTGGGTGCCTTAAAAACTGATTTAACTTGTTCATCATATTGCATAGAGTTGATCAGAGTTCCTTTAGGAAACCAAATTAGTTTGTTCGGACTAATTTTCTTGAATGGACATTTATAAGTTTTATGTCCATATTTGCAACAAAAGTTGCAATTGCTTTGGTGCCGAACATGTAAGACAGGGCCTTTAATGAAGGTGGTTGGATTTTGGTGAGGACTTCTCACAAATCCGATTTCACTTTTTTATGAACGTGATCCTTATTTGTAAGGATCATGTTCAAAGACTTACTACCAACCTCGAATTTCTTCAAGGTGTCCTTAAGTAGCAAGTTCTCCTTTTGGAGAGTTTCTAGATCATGGCATTTTATACAAGGAGCTAAACTATCATGATATTCAATCTTTATTTTATTGACATCACAAGTGAGACTATCATGCTCCTTTTTTAGCAATTTGTATTTTCTACTAATTGTCTTACATTCATCAAATAACTCATGGAAGGCATTTAATAATTCATGATAAGGTAAAACTGCATCAATTAAATCCGTTACCTCTTCTCCGATGGCCATTAGGGCGTAATGAGCAACTTGCTCGGTGTTGGACTCCTCTTCGTCGGACGTGCTTGAAT
Organism: Musa acuminata AAA Group; assembly: GCF_036884655.1. Lineage (NCBI taxonomy): Eukaryota > Viridiplantae > Streptophyta > Magnoliopsida > Zingiberales > Musaceae > Musa > Musa acuminata. The sequence goes on from NC_088335.1 coordinate 25,852,247, forward strand.
CATCCCACGTTGCCTTGAGCACCTTCTTCTTTAATGTTCTCTTTTTGGCTTGAGGACAATCGTTCTTGTAGTGTCCCGATTTTTTGCACTCATAACTAATCACTTGGTCCTTGTGTTCAAATTTATTTTTTGTATTATTTTTAAATTTATTCTTTCTTAAATATTTTTAAAATTTTGAGTCAAAAGTGCAATGTCATTGTCACTGTCCTCATCACTTGATGTTCCTTTCAAGTGATCTTCTTGTGATGTGAGTGTCATATCCTTCCTGTTCTTTGGAAGGGGGTTCTCGAGCTCGTCATGAGCATGACATGTCATTTCGTAGGTCATTAGAGACCCAATAAGTTCTTCAAGAGAGAATGTTTTAAGGTCTTTGGCCTCTTGAATGACCGTAACTTTTGGATCCCAACTTTTAGAGAGGGATCTTAAGATTTTAGTTACTAGTTCAAAGTTTGTAAAATCTTTACCAAGAGCTTTGAGTCCATTGATGACATCTGTGAACCGGGTGTACATGTCTCCGATGGACTCACTTGGTTTCATTCGGAAGAGTTCGTAAGAGTGCACAAGGATGTTGATTTTGGACTCTTTCACTCGGCTAGTGCCTTCATGAGTAACCTCAAGAGTTCTCCAAATATCAAAAGCCAAATCACAAATTGAAACACGATTAAATTCATTTTTGTCTAGTGCACAAAACAAGGCATTCATAGCCTTTGCATTTAAAGCAAAAACCTTCTACTCCGATTCATTCCATTCGCTCATCGGAAGAGAAGATTTTTGAAATCTATTTTCGACAATAGTCCAAAGCTCGAAATCCATGGAAATGAGGAAGATCCTCATACGAGTCTTCCAATAAGTATAATCCGACCCATTAAACATGGGTGGATGTGTGATAGAATGACCCTCATGTATGCCGGAGTAAGCCATCTCTCTTCAAACCAAATATGAGAGTGAGCTTGGCTCTGATACCAATTGTTAGGATCGGAGCGGCACTAAGAGGGGGGGCTAAATTAGTGCAGCGGATTAAAACGTCGGTTTTGACAAATCTTTCGTACGATAAAAATCGAACTCGGAAGTGCTTAACTTGAGAGCGTATTCGTAAAGTTGTGCAGCAAAGATAATGAGGAAATAAAGCATATAAGAAGGTTTGCAATAATATAAATAACAATAATGAAATGCAAACCAGAGATCACGCCGATTTTAAAGTGGTTCGGTCAAATGACCTACATCCACTTGCGAGGCCCTCTTCGATGAGGCTCCCACCTTCCACTAGCAAATCTCTTGAAGAGAAAGGGCAAATACCCCTCTTACAACTCTTTACAAGCGGTTCACACTCTTACAAATTTTCAGTAAGAAAGAAGGAGGTGAACACTCTAGTAAATTGAAAATAAGACTTGCTACGACTTTTCTAAGACCTTTCTATCAGTGAATTGCTTCTCAAAAAGTTGTAATCTCAGCTGAGATTTGAGGGGTATTTATAGGCCTCAAGAGGATTTAAATTTGGGCTCCAAAATTTGAATTCTCTTCGATTCCCGATGTTGGCGGTGCCACCGCCTGTCAGTGTTTGACACTGTCAGTGGACTGGCGGTACCACCGCCCAGCCAAGCGGTGCCACCGCCTGGCTCTCGGGTGCTGGGCGGTGCCACCTCCCAACCAGGCAGTGCCACCGCTTGGCTCTCGGGTGCTGGGCGGTGCAACCGCCTAGTCTAGCGGTGCCACCGCCAGACCCTTCGGTTCACTGGTCGGGCTTTAAATTTAGCCCAAACCAAGTCTAATTTTAGGCCCAGTTGGCCCCTAACCAAGATATAGGATTATCTCTTAATCCTAATCCTAATTACATGTGAACTACATAACTAAAAACATCCTAAGCAAGTTTTCGACCACGAACATCGAGCCTTGTTACGACGAGCTTTCCGACGAACTCCTAGCAAGCTCCCGATCTTGTGATGACTTTAACGAGTAGCCGAGCCTTCTCGGTGATCTCCGCGAACCTCCAACGATCTCTTCGCTGAACTTCCGAAAATTCTGACAAGTTCTCGATTTCTTCTCGGTTGGTTCCGGCAGCATCTCCGACGATTCTTCGGTCTCTTAAACGTCCATCGAACTTTACTCTGGTATTCTTGCTTTATGTTTTCTGGTTCTCAAAGTTAATCCTGTACACTTAACTCAATAATATGGATTAGATCAATTAACCCATCAATTGATTTTATCATCAAAATCCGAGATTCAACAACTATCTGAGGAGGCGAAGTGGAGAGGTGAATAGGACATAGCAACCAAGAAGCCTCTGGCCTATAGGTCTTTGGTTCCCTCCTATGTATAGAGGTCTCTTGTCTACCTAACCCTAATGGATCCTATCCTATTGGGTATTGGATCTTCATCCAACTACCCAGGCCTCTTAGATTTATAGATCTCTATCCAATAATCCCTCTTTGGCTCTTATTAGATCTCATATATAGGATCTAATACTTCAGGGGCTTATTGGATATCCAATAAGATATGGGCTCTAGCGGATATCTCATATCTAAACCTCTACTCATCGCAATTTCTACCATATGTGTGTAACCCTCTAGGCCCAATATCGAGATGGCCGTGAGTCATACCTGTCAGAACTCCTTCTCGCTTAGTAAATTATTATCTCCATAATAATGCACTTGACTCATCGACTATGAATATACTAGGCCACTACACCGCAATCCCCAGACGATACAAGGGAATTCAATCCTTTGGACCTATCTATTCTCAATTACCGTATATCTATAGTCCCTCATCTATCTAATATCTCAGAGATCATATACTGAGCATTGTGTTGTCAGGCCCATACAATTTCTACGCAAGTCTCGCTATAATCGGATTCACTTGGAGAACTCTTTCTCTCTCAATCTGAATGACCTTAGCTAGGGATTTGTCTGAGCAAGAATATATGGGATATTCCTCTTATGACACCGAGAGTGGATGATCCTCTATCAACACTCAATGGTCCTCGTAATGTTGGCTATCACTCCTGATGCCCAATTGTGCTAGATCTGGAACTTCCAAGCCTATAAGTCTGGTATCAAAGAGTAGAGTACTCATACAAGACATCCTTGATGTCTCAAGTCTAAGGACCAGATACACCACTAGGATGACGAAATCGCTGTCTGATAGTAAGGCATCATCAACCATCCAGTATTCCATGAGCGGATCAATCAGTGAACTCATTCTCCAAGAAGAACTTGTACTGTAGCCTTAGTGTCCCCATATGAGCAGCTATGAGACTAGCTGTGTCCATCATATGGACTGGTATACAACACACCAATCTGTTCGGTTATCTCGATGTCCCTTTCGAGATTATATGCTCACATACAAGATATCATATCAACTTGAAGCGATAGGATATTAATATGCTGATTTCGTAAATTGTCTCGATAGTAGAAAGTCCACTTCAGGATTTATATTCATATTAGCTGGAGGGGTAATTTCTTGAAAAAGTATAAAGCAATCGCTTATTGCATCATCAATAATAAAAGCTAAATTTGTGACATACTTTGATCCTATAAATCAAGCTTTATTGGTGTGAAATTTCATCTCAGGGTGTGGTCGACTCAATTGCTAGGCGATGATATTTTGTGATAATACTATAGTAATTTTCTTCTTTAAGAATGGCAAGTACGTTACTGGTTTCAAACATATTAAGATAAAGTACTTGTTGGTTAGAGAAAAATTATAAAAACTAGTGTTAATTGAGAACTTGAGCACCACCATGATGATTGCTGATCCATTTACTAAAGTTTTATAATCTAAAATATTTAAGGAACATGTTTTTAGAACGAGGCTTCTGAGCAAGCCATAAAAGATATAATGATGCATGTTTAGGTGGATGCTATTATTTACTTTTTTTACTTAATTAAAATTATTTGTTTCTGCTATCCTATTTATATTTATGATTATGCATATTATAATTGAATGCAATAATATGATTGTCTTAATAAGATAAATTACAATGGTCATTATGAACTATATTATGAAAGGCTAACAATATTTGTGGTACATATAAGGGAGTATAACGTTAATGATATAAAACCGCTATGACTCATATTGATAGTTTGACTTAATGTGGTATTATTATGCTTATTGGACTTATTGGCTTGTCTTTAAAATTCATGACCATCTATAAAATTTTTTTTTTATTTTCAGAATTTAGGTAAAATTATTTTTAAATAATTTTTATTTTAATTATTTTAAATTTCTTTTATATCTTACTAATTAATGGGTTAAGTCAAAAAATGTTAGATTATGTGACTCTATTTAATTGATAAGATATATTATAAATCGATTAGATTATAATGAAAGTTACAAGGAAAGTTGTAGAATTGTAACGAAAGATTTTAGGCTTACAGCACTTGGTCCTTGTCAACCATGTAAATGTGACTACATCTGCTGGAATCAACATGGGTTTGAATTGATAAACGAAATCAAATGATGTTTAATCGTAGTGATGATCAAATCACGTGCTCGACTATTAGTTAGTCTGATTTACTTATTGAAAAATCAAAATAAATTGATTAATCTAATTGGCTTTTTAGATAAAACCAACATGAACCGATCAGATTACATAAAATCGATCCAATTTTATAATATAGCTAAATATTACTTAAATACTCTTAGCTTAAATTTTTTATTATTTACTTAATAGGATATTACACCAATCATAAATTAGGGTTGACAAGAGAAATAAATTAAGTTTAGACTTACTTAAATGTGACAAATAATACTCTCAATCTTAATGACTTGTATTTTAATGTTGATGAAGAAGAACATGAGTGAAATCAAGTTAGCTTGCTGTATAAGAAGAACGGCAAGGACCAAAATGAAAACGAGGATGAAACAAATAGTGAAACAAGCAAAAATGAGCTTAAAAATTTATATTATAATATGGAATTGACTCCTTCCATAGAATTACCTGATAACATTTTGATAACTAAAAAGTGTTCATCTTATCAAGAAAAATTCATGTCTATATGCTGTTTAAGTTACACTAATTATGTTGGATAAACTATTTCTTCTATATCATTGAACAATTCATTTTGGATTAGATTAGTGTAATTACTACTAAGATTTTACCATGTGTTATTTATTTTATATAGTTAAACATTTATGTTTGTAATGTTGGTGGATATTATTATTTTTTATCCTTTTCTATATAAATTTTTTAATTAGTTTTAATATTTTATATTTATTATATATAATTATAAATTAATATATATTTTTTAAAATATTTTTATCTTAAAATCCTTTTAATTAAAGATGCAGTTCGAACAATTGATCTATTGGTTCAACGAATGATCCAATAATCTAAGGCTTCACCAAGTTATTTTTCGGTTCAGCTCTTATAACTATATATTTAATTGACTATTTTGATTCAAATGATTCATATCATATATAAGATTAAATCTAGATTCTATCAAATTTATTAGAGCATTGGACCCATTCAGTTGAATCCTAGCAGTAACCTAAACCCCTCTCTCGTTTGTAACCGGCAATATTGGAGATCACTGTTATAGTAGATTTAACAAAACCAATTATATTGTATTAATGTTTAAGTTCATTAAAGAGTGATCGAAAAATCAAAATGTCAAGCTAAAGTGTTGTTTGTGAAAGAAATGAGGAGCCCGAATTTTTATTGATACTAAATATGAATTTATATACACAAAGAAAATTATAATATATGATAATTACATGATAAATATGATAATTACATGATAACTAATAATAAATATAAAATATTCATCTAAATTATTTCATAGGAGATCACATTGAGATGATCCTCGATACTAATAGAATCATGATAATTGTTATCTTAATTTTTATGATTTAGAATTATAATAATATAGTATTAAAATATTAAAAGGATCATAATAATCTTATCATAATTTATTTTTCTCAATAATATCTTTCTTAATATGTTTATGCAAGATGGTCCTCCCATCGGAGATCGATCTTAGACCGAATTAGAAGGAATTGTTGGCAAAACAAAGGCTTGGTAAGCACAACTATAAGCTAATCAAAAGATGAGACATAAGAGACACATAGCTTATCATTTTAAAATTTATCAAAAACAAAATAAAAAATCGATAGATATATGCTTCATTCGAAAGTGAAATATAGGATCATAAAAGTAATCGCTCTTTGTAGAAGATCTTGTAATAGAGCATTGTTTCTTGAAACTCTTAAGAGATTTGATTGTGATAAAAAAATATGATATAAGCACAATTAGATGTCTTGTTATCTTTATATCTAAAAATACATAAAACAATATAGGAGAATCCTTTCAGAAAAATAAGTCATCAAAAGTGTAATATCGTAAAAAAAAATATTTAACAACTATCCAATGATTGAAAGTAGACTTAATAATTTATTAAGATAAATTGAGAGAACAAATTAATAACTTATTAAGATAAATTGAGAGAACCTGAGCTTCAAAGTTCAACCCCTCAACGTCTTCGGTGTAAGGTTATAATATTTGCTGCAAAAGAAAACCATGATAAGTAGATCATTTACGAAAACACCATTCAAAACCCAATTCTGGTTGCCATTCAACTCATGAATAAGCTAATTCTCAACGTCCAGAGAAACATACAACTCAGGTAGGCTAGTTGTCAAGGCATGAGCCATCAGCATGAAGGAAACATTAATGGCGGCTGTAGAATTGGTTTCCTAATGGGGATTTGAGCAAAATTGAGAGATACTCGGGTCCTCCGTTATCTCAGTAGCCTGGCTCTTGTGATGCCTCCGTGTGAGAGAGAGAGAGAGTTGCCATAAGAATCCCAGCACTCTAAAAACTCGCATAAACAAGTTCGGCATAAGAGAAGCCGGGCTAATTACTAGCAGAAAGATAAAATGAATTTTTGATTCCAGGTCGCTTAAAGTGTACCATAGGGATTTGGAATAGGGGTTGGCTTCAAAGTTGTAATGGTTGCAGGCTTTTTACTTAATCAGGTAATCAAAAACAGCTAATTCACACAGTGAACTCAATTTCAAGTAACAGTTGTGTTATGGATTCTAAATCTCGGCTCTACTAGTCAACGGCTGATGATGAATGATCCCGTCATTCCATATAAGAAATCTTTTTACCCTGTTCAAAACCTAGATTCTTTCATAAACAAATGCTACTAAGCTTATCACAACAATCTGGGTCAGTCTAAAGATCACTTTTCATTGATCAGACATTAGGCAAACCTCCATACTAGATAGAGCGGCGATCCACTGCCTCAGGTCGATCACTTTGTCTGCAGTTAAATTCAATAAAAGGATACATATGCTATAACGTAGTGCCATTCTGAAACAAAAAGTTCATAAAAAAAACATATGATACAGATTGGTTCCACCATATAGCTGACTACACTCGATCATGCCCAACACCAATGTTTGAAATGGGAAAAGAGTCTTTGATGGTAATTTCAATCATTCAATATAAACAGAACTGCTAGATGAATACAGCACTTTTACCTGATATTTTCCACCAAAATAGACAGCCTAGTCATGAATTCTTTACCACTTGCTTCAGATCGGCGAGGCCTCAATTGTTCAAGTAGAATATACATTAGATGGGAACTACACCTTGGTTAGACTTTCTTTTTTTTTTTCTGCAACTGAAACTTTAAAAAGCCTGCCATTTAGATAAAACTAGCAGCATCCTCATGTTACCCATTGATTACACAACTTCATCAACATGAATTTAATTAATGTAATATACAAATTAATTTAATGCAAAATCTGATAGAACTAGCTATGCTCTCACTCAATACATTAAAACAATAAAACAATGACACATGTCATCTCTATAAAATAACACTTTCATTACAACAAATAAGGCAGGCACCAAGCGTAATAACAAGAAGACATCATCTCCATAATTGTCCATATACCTATTTTATACATGTTCCAAATATGTCATTTACTATACACAATAGGACAGGAAAGGACAGAAAATACTAAAATAACACCGAACATGTTACACACAGGCATGACACAGCTCTCTGGTAGCATTGATGTATATCATACCGCTCATCAAGTTTTCTCAAAAATTATCAATTGGGAACTTAAGAAAGCCAGGTGCATAAAGCAGAAGTGACAAAAAATAAACATTTGTTCTCAAAAATCGGTTTTCTAAAAACCTAAGATAATAGACACTATAGTCCCAATTTCAAGCAAATTTAGGTTGAGAAGGAACCAAAAGTGAGACTTCAAAAAAACAAACTCTAATTACAACCCTCTAGCAGAGTCTCGTCTTTACACATATTTCTATTTTCCAGAAGGCATGGGTTTTCACATTTGTGAGTGCAACAGATATCAAAACCATATTGGTGAGATGATAATCAATCTTCACTGCATTTTCAGGGCTATTAAATTCCTATTGCTTGTCAGTCAAAGAATTTGTATAACTGGAACCCTTACAAAATATTGATCTGCAGAAGCCACTAAATTTGTATAGATATGATTTTTTTTCTCCATTTGTTTAAAACAAGGAACTCAATTTTGCCGGTAATAGTCCATACCAACCTGTATTTACCGTCTCATTTTGCACACCTCATCTCTGCTACTTCTCTACGGCCTCCTCTCTCTCTCCCCTTCAGTGCATCATTTGACCACCATCGTCTGTCCACCTGTTGCGCACCTCATCTTGGTTACTTTTCCACAGCCTCTCTGCCATCCTCCCACCTCCCTCCCTCTCTCTCAAAAAAAAAACCCACCAGTCAATGGTACCACAGTATATGCCAATGTAACATGAGTAGGTACACTAACATGGTGAGGCCCAATACCAATCCGATAGATAGTGGACCAGTATGAGTCCAATACTCGAAACTGAATTTCTTGGTTTAAAGCAGATAATGACATGAATATTAGGCACTATGTTAAGAAAAAGTATCTGAACACCTATATGAATACAGTTGAAAAAAGTCAAAACTAGAAGAACTTGCACCATGAAGCAAGGTTTGATGTACCGACCGAAATGGTATGAAATGGATGGTACCTACCGATCCGCCAATTGATCGGTACACAGACCAGATCGTTTCAGGCAGTACCCTTAAATATGGCCTCCTATCAATCGATACAAGGTATGTATCAGGCCAATACAGCTGAAACTCGTCTTGTATCAATCAATACGGGTCGGTACCAATCGGAATTTGATCGATACCACTTTTAGGGCTTCAAATTCTCTTCCCTCTCCCCTCTTTTAGTCACTCTCATTCTCACTCTTCCTCACACTCTTGTGACTAAAGTTCCTAATCGACTGATTCAAGATAAACATGAGCAACTTCCTCCCACGCTACAAAGTTGTTCCTCGACGGATCCAAAAAGATAAATTCAATATTTCCTTCTTATAACCTATTCATTTATGGCATTGATACACATTATTCTTATCTAAATGAACTTTATATACCAATAGATTAAGAGAAATCCTAAAAAATATTTTTTTCTATTTTCAGTCATTTTCAGGTCTTTTATCAAAAACCAGAACATACTAGCATACCAACACATGATATGCCGGTACCAACCAATACATATCAGTCTGCCCAAGGACCGATACCACCAGTCGGTCCAGCATGATGGTCCTTGCTATGAAGAGCAACAAAAGTCAAGATTGTTCTCAATGAGTTACAAAGAGCAGAAAAAGTCGACTATGGATACTGGATATACAACTAGAAGAACACACACTATGAATTCGAAGTGAATAAATATAAATAGTTAGAGAAATATCAACAAATGTTACAAATTTCTAATGTTTGACACTGAAGATAGAATTTCTTATGAAGTATACAAGAAGAAAATTAGCTTTCTTACAACAAGATAATCCCACAACTGGTTTGATAATATCCAATGGTTTCACTCTAGTTCAGACAGGACTGGATTAAGAAACATGATTCATTTTCTAGGCACCTCTGAAAAATATGTTGGCCAAGATCGCAAAAACAAATATGAAGACAATTAAAAGAAAAATATACAACCAAGAAAGTAAGAATACAAATATGTGAGAACAAAAATATTAAGGTCGATGAACATGATCCACTAATACATGTAAAAAATTAGTGGACTATATTATCAGTTGTCATTTTTTATTTTATTCTAGTTATCAATCCTTCTATGCTCCCTTTTGCTGCTGTTTAAGACAAATAATGTTACTCTATATAGCATATGAAGTACTTATCACCTACAGATGAAACAAGCAATCTACTTGAGAGAAAACCATCCAGTAGTCCAAATTAACAAATTAATTGTCATTTAGAAACAAATGACTGCAGAGGAACAAAATAACTTATCATGACAGATAATTGCACTAATACAAAAATTTCTTTTACATCCAACTTCAAAACTTCAAACTTGTCTTTTAATAATCACAAGATCAACCAAGAAGAGAAAGTTCTATGCCTCAGACAGAAAAGTTAACCACTTAAGGAGTAGGCAGTCAGACCTGCATCTGCATCCCATAAAACAGGCATCAACATATTTGTGTTAACTGTGCTACCCACAAACTCTGTTTCCGGCATCCTGAGCCAACAGCAAGGATGCATTAGCATTACCTTATCTGAAGAGGGCTTGAAAGGCCAGTTGGCCAAGCCTCCCAAATCAGGAGTTGTCTTAACCCTGCAAGGAGTTGCATGGACTACCAACTTCTCCAGGACCGCATGCCCATTCCAGGCTTGTAAAACTTCAACAACAATATCAGAAAAAGGGATATTGGCCAACATTAAAAATCGATGGTAGCAGTTAGTTTGAATGTCCAAAACAGTCTCTGATAATTCGGAGTATTAGGTTTTAGATACAAGAATATTATATATAAAGAGAGCCTAAAGAACAAACACCATAACCATCCCTACTCTCAAAAGATTTACTGTCAATTTTCTGCAATTTTTAAATAACATCATCATCTAGCTCCCTTAGATTAATTGTTTGGAGGCCACTATTTCCCAGGTTGGAGTAACACCTGTTGGGATATGTATCCCAACAGTTATGGAACAGCCATGCCACACTCTAGGCTTTATGTGATTGGGAAGAAGACCGCACCTCAAGTTCCATCAAGGCACACCATTCCACAACCACAATAATGCTAGTTGTCAATAGAACCAATGTGGTGTAAGGTGAAGAAATTGAAACACCTCTGATCTAGAAACCACCACAAGAGACCACAATAACACCTTGGCCAGCAAACCTCACCAATCAGGTGGTTTCTCAATCCAGTTCATTAAATCCACCTGTGGTGGTCTCGCTCATAGGTGGATTTACCTTTACATTGTTATAGCAACCATTGGATAACTTCAACACTACTTTTACAGACCTAATAATAAAACCAACAGTGCAGCAGCTGTAGATGACTGTGTCCGACTTTATATGTGTATGCATACATAACATACATGTACAGGTATGTTTCAAGGGGAAGCCAGTCGTGCTTATAAACCTTGTGGTCATATTCTACAGTGATAAAATTGCTTTTGTTAATTAAGTAGTTTCTTACCTCAACCACAGCCAAACATATATCATATTGATAAATAACATATTATGACCTACAGAGAGTAGGAGCGGTGGCAAAATCCTCTTGTTGCAAGATCGGTAAGTGGTGCACCTCAGCAACAACAACAGTGAAACCCTGCATCATTTCCTCATCAACAACATGATTCTTGGTCACCCAAAGAGACTGTCAAGCAACTACTACGCACAAAAATTGAGCCTAACCCTCGTACAACAAAATTTGATTTTTACAAATTTACTAAACGTGAGCTGATTTCTTAGTTGAGCATATCTTTAGCTACATGGATACTCCTGAAGATTAAAAGATTCTACTTGTCACCATTCACTTGAAGGATGTAGCTTTTAATACCTTAAGTGGATACTTTCACCATGCCAGCATTGGAATAAATTTCTAAAGCCTTGATTGTCATAATCAGACTATCTCATATGATAATTTTAGAATGTTGAGTTGCATCATTTGATTCAGATGAGAACCGAAGTAAAAGATAAGAACTAGCAAAATGTTGAGTACTATCAGAAATTTTACTGAACAATTCATTGATCTCAAAGATAGATTGTGAACTAAGTCAAACCAACTATACATCTTGATGCTTATAACAAAGCTAGAGTAGCAGAAAAACATCTATCATTTTAAGGACCTTTTTCAGACGTCTAAGATGAAGCCAATTTTATATCTCCAGATGAATTTAGTCTCGCAATCTCTTTTGTTGGAAGTCTCGAGCCAGCATTAAAAGCAGTTACCATATTTGGTAAGCAAAATTGGTTGTCTTTTGCCTAAAAGTCGATGATTACTAATGCACTGATTATAGACAAGCTAAGTTGCAGACAGATGAGACACCCTAATCTTTTTCCCCACAATGGAAGTGGATAATGGGGCACAAGTGCGAGCCCAATGATTCAATAATCTCGCCTGATAAAGATGACAAAGAGCCACATGGAGGAGGAATTATCAGCTTAGAACCAACACACTGATCAAGAAAATATATTGAAGCTTTCCTACATGCCTAAACTTGAGAAGCCCTAACTTTCAATGCCATAAAGTTCTCAACTTCTTCAAGTGGTTGTCTCACCAGTGCCATAGTTGACACTGGTTCAACCCACAACTTCAGCCCTGAATTACTTCAAAAATAGAAGTTCAAGGGGGACTACTTCAGTGTCCTAATATAAGATGGAAATAAATTGAATGTCAAAGACGAAGAAAGCAGGTCACATTGAAGACCTAAACAGTTCAATATCTTTTTCATCCCACTAGAAGGCATTAATATCATTTGAAGCTTGTCAAGGCTTGTTGATCAGTTTAGATATGCCATCTTGTACTGACAAAAAAAATGGAAGTTTATACACAAGGATGCAAGTTTAGTTCAAAGCTAAAGACACCAGGGCTAATCCAACAATCAGAAAGACACCACCACTTGCTTGACAATGATTGCAGCTATGAATGACAACATGAACACCACCTTGTAGACATGGTAGGCATGCAGTTTGTATGGAATTGGCTGAGCAATACTGAATGCATTAGTCACTCGATGCATATCCCATGCAATCACATCTCCCACACCTACCATGCACTTCCCGTTTCCACATCCTGGGCCAAAAATTTAAACTATCTTGGCCTACCACATCAGTTGTCAAAACCGGTTTAACCCACAACCTCAACAGCCATGAAGTACTTCAAAAATTGTAGCTCAAGGTGAAGCGGTTTGTACCCTTCAGCATCTTGGTAGAAAATGGATGACAAATTGAATGTTAGAAATGAAGAAAGCACATCTATTACGAATTCAGAGTGAATAGTTCAGTGGAGATATCAATACAAAAAAGGGCAGCCTAGTGCATAAGTCTCTTGCCAACGTTGGGAGTCCACGAATGGTCAATCTATACAGCCATACTCCTATATGAAGAGAGGTCTCCGTAACTCCATGAGGACCTCTTTAGGATCACATGAAAGGATGCTGATATCATTCTAAGCATGTCATAAGCATCTTTAACTTCCAAATCATAATGAAGTTTAATTACAATTGGAAGACAAGTCAAGCTAAAAGCTGAAGATATCTTGGCTGCTGCAATGGTGTGGAAGACTACCTCCACCTGCTTGACAATTATCACAGCTGCAAAAGATAACATTAATGCATCACCTTGTGAACAAGGTAGATTTGAGGGACAAGTTGTTATGAAGTAGACAACATGACCCTGCAACTTCATATAGCACGAAAGCACATCCCATGCAATTGTGTACATTAATGCATCACCTTGTGGACAATGTAGATTTGAGTGGCAAGCAGTTGTTATTAAGTAGACAACATGACCCTACTTCTTCATATAACACAAAGGCACATCCCATGCAATTGTGTCCCCAACACTATCAGCACACTTCCCTCTTGCACATCCTGGAGATGTAACAAGGCTGCCTTGTCCTTACCTTATTTAAAGAGTGCTCAAAAGCTCAAATGGCCAGAGCTTCCAGGTTTGACCCTCATTAAAGAGTTAATGGGTTCTTGACTCCTCCAAGGGACTTGCATGCCTCTTCCAAGATTCCCAGAAAATTTTGGTGACAATAACACAGCACAAGGGGCATTGAGTAGCAGCATCATAGTTGGAGTAGAAATTATTCAAGAGGACAATTTAGTCTCTTGTACCTTTTCACCTTGTTAGGGTTCATATATGAGAATACTATATATATCAAGAGCATGTGAACCACAAACATTGTGTACAAACCAATGATCACCATTTGGGGTACCAAACCCATTTCGGTGATTGGTGATCTGGTCGAACCGGTACATATGGGTTTGTATCACTGTACCTGTACATACTGATATTTCAGAGGGGAAGAAAAAGGAGAAGAGGAAGGAGAGGAAGGAGAGGGGAAGGAGGAATGAGAAAGGAAGAAGGCAGAAAACGAGATGGTGGAGGAAGAGGAGGAAGAAGCAGAAGGAATAGGAAGAGGAGAAGAGGCATACCTGTCAGACGTGGGTCAATTGAGGAAGAGGATATTGTGGAGTAAGAGAAAGAATAGGAAGGAGGAAGAGGCGTACTTGTGGGAAGAAATTAGGGCAAAGGCAGTGTGTGGAGATGGTGTTCGATGAGGTTGTATCGAGAAGAAAAGGTTGTGGCCAACATGAGAAGCAAAGGTTGTGTCGTGCATGAGAAGCAATTAGGGTTAGGACAGTTTCCTTTTTATATGGGTGAACCAGACCGCTTCAAACGAGGTCGGTCCGCATACCGATTGATAACCGGACCAATACATACCGCCCATTTCATACAGATCGGAGCGAAATGTCATTCTATGGTACAAACTGCTCTTTGGTTTTTTTTTTTTCTGCCGTCTTCCAGCTATGTTAGTATCTAGTTTCCCCTAGATTAATCACATGGAGACCACTCTTAAATCTCAAATTGAAGTAATGCCAGTTAGGAACCATCAATTCTAATGTAATTAGTAAAACATCTAGTAATATTTATAGATACAGAATCATCATGATCTTTGATGGAAAAGAACCAAAAAAATCACAAAGTTATTTATAAATTTTAAATCCTGTTTGGTTCTAGCCACAAGTAATTCAAACGTGGCCCATTTCAAGACAAGTGCAGGTTTTGGTCTCTTCATGGTATGGGTTGTTGACTTGTTCATTGTATTTGATTGTGGCACGTACAATACATCATTTGCTTAAGGCACTTACTATATTAAAAAAGTTAGCTCATACTTCCAAAGTTGTCAACTTTAAGTTCAGTTGAATCAAAGCCAATTGTGGTAGAGAACCAGAAACATCTTAACTCATCAATTGCTTTATTGTTTAAGTTGAGCTAGAATGTGACAGAATTCAGGTTCCACCAGTTTTATCAACTTAATAAATCATGGGGTCTCTAAATCACAGATCAGTTATGTTAATAAGAACTACAATGTTAAGAACATTTAGAAACAATATTGCATATGATTTGGATATTTTGTATTCATCAAATTAACACAATAGGTTAATGCATGAGATTTTGATCTAGACTAGATAATAAATGATCAAAATAGGTGGCCTCATCCAATTTTGCTAGATCAAGACATACAAAAATTAAATTTGGTTTAATACTTCTATGCTATTGATCAAATAAAAAATACATTATCTGCTACCCAAACTACTTATTTTTCCTTAATTTAATGCATATAATACTTATTTTTTAATTTTACATTTTTAGACATTCAGAAGTTGTAAATTACTAGAATTCTGTGATTTGGAACCTTTGTAATAATTTTGAGATGACAGGATTGACGCCCCAGTCCTGATAGTATAATAGCTCAACTTATTATTTCAGTGATTTTGTTGTTTTGACTTCGTATGTATAGAATCTGAATCAGGAATGTCCAATGGAGATTTTGATGTATTCATATGGTTGATACTTATAAATCATAGCAATTTATGACATTGAATGTATACATCTGGCAAGAATCACATCACATGCCTCAATAATTCAGGATACAGAAGCAGACAAATCAGTATGTGGAACCTAATCAGTACACAAGTGATTAGGTACCTGAAGGCAAGGGTTGGGATCTTTGGGTGCTATTTTGTTCAGGATTTGGATAAAAGGTCTGATAGAATGTATGTGTTTCTCAGCAAAATGATCTTAATTGTAACTTTTGACTTCGTTTCAAATGAAGGTATAAAAGAGTCAAGCCACCACAGAGTTCACTAGTACAATTGTCAACTCCAAAATACATGCTGAGTGATGCAGTAAATTGGGAAGAAAGTCATAGGAGAGGTGATTGAAACAAGAACTTGTCTATCCACCTGATAACTGAAATAGCAAAATTAAATTACTTTTACAAAGTTAATTCACTCTAATAGGAATGCATATTGCCAGTTAAAAAATTATGTTTGTACTTTTAACTTCAAATATAGTGAAAAAGAATAATATGATTTAATGGCAAGAGATACAGACATATTCAGGAATGCAAAACCACTTATAAATGATTCCAGCATCACACAACATAATTCTTTGGGTATGCTAGTGAAAGATGAAAATTCTAACAAAACTGCTAGCCCTAATTTATTCTCTAGCCATATATGGTTTCTGATGATGGACATAATGTACAATCATGGCACCAACCAAACGAGTTCATCGTAACTAAATATGAGAATTGACTGATCAGAAAGGAATAGTCTCGTTGCATCATCATGACAACAAGAAGCAGATATACCTTAAAGAATTCTGGTGCAAGATAAGAAATCTTCGAATTAATCTTCTCCATCAGCAAGTTTGATAGTAAGACAATGAAGAAAGACAAGAAGTGTTTTAACTTGTATCAGCTTGCAACTTTAATCCCTCCCACTTCTTCAACCTTTGGACTCTTATGCTGAAGTAGTTCAGAAATTAATATGGCTTTTAAAGAGGGGAGAAAACCAGAACACATCAATTGGAAAATGTATGAATCTGAAAAAACAAAAAGACACTAAAATGGCAAAAAGAGAAAAGTCTAATTATGCCTGCTACCTTACTTTTCTTGTGCTTGTGATTATCAACGGAGTCTCCAGTACCATCATGTTTCCTCTTCTACAACATAAATATTTAAAAAGCAAATCCATGAGTAACAAGACAAGCAAAATAAAAATAATAGCTTGCAAAAACATACTAAGCACAAAAAAAAAACCTTCTCATGATGCTTCTTTGAATGATCACCACTAGAATCATGATGTCCACTTCTGTCCTTTTTCTCTCGATCTTTATCTTTACTCCGATCTTTATGGCGATGTTTGCGCTTCTTATGCTCCTTGTCCTTCTCCCTATCTTTGTCCTTGTGCTTTCTGTGCTTCCTCTCCTTGTCCTTAGAATCTCCTTTCGATTTCCCAGGAATTGTAGGAACTCCTTTGTCTGACTGCAGAACATCACAAAATGAACCCTTGTAGGACATAAGAGTAAGAATGCATCTTCCCACTGGAATGACAGAGTTCTTACCATTGGCAAGTCAATAGGGGCTGTATCTCGCAGTTGAAATGCTTGCCCTAGTATTTCCAAGTCAAATGGTTGTATCTGAGCGGTTGACTCTCTCAAGTATGGAGCACCCTGAAAAAGTTGACCCAGCTCCATGCCTTCTCCCTTTCTAATTTCTGTGTCTCCGACAACATTGTGAAGATAATGTGTGTCCGCAACTGACAAAGGAAGACTTCTTTTGCAAAAGAAATCATGATGTCCTGATAGCTTGTAGTGGTTTATCAAATCAACAGCACCTGTAAGTTCTCTAGGTCCTGTATTTTCAAACAAATAGTTCATTTTGAACTTTTCAAATTGAAGGCATTATAAAATAATCAAATCAACAAACCTTAGAACATATTATTACGGAAATCATACATTTGATTGCAAAGTCCATATTCTGTAACTCTTTTAAGGGAACGAAAACCACTAATTATGCATAATTCCTAATCAAGGTTTAGAGCACGGTATACAATTTCAAATAATATCGCTCGGTCTGGATGGTACGTACCAGTCCGTCAACTGACTGATACACGGACCGCCCGTTACCAGACGGAACGGAATATATATATATATATATATATATATATATATATATATAAACGAGACGCGAGACGACGTCGCCTTTTATAAAAATATTATATATATAAATATTTATACATATATATATATATATAAATAAACGAGGCAACATCGCGTCGCCTCGACGTCGCCTTTTATAAAAAATATATATATAAATATATATATAATCTTTTATATATAAATATATATTTATTAATTTATATATATATATATATATATATATAAACGAGGCGACGTCGCCGAGCCCTGCCTGGGAGAAGAGAGAGGCGACATCGCTGAAAAAAAAATTAAAAAAAAAAAATATATATATATATATATATATATATATATATATATATATATATATATATATATACCAAGCGGTATACCGAATGGTATACTGCTCGGTATATAGTATCGTACCGTACCAAGCGAACGCCGAAACTTCGGTACGGTACGATATTTCAATCCTTGATTTAGAGTACCAGTACCAAAACTCATCAGAATCTTGCGAGCTGATGTGTACTTGCATGTGTTGTATAATATGCAACAGTACAACACAACACACACACACACACACACACACACACACATACACACACACACACACATATATATATATATAAATCTTGGTGGTGATAGGTATAATTAGTAGTTAGTACAACGATATATGGCCTTAGACGTGTACAATATAGTTTGTGTATGTTGGCATTTGGAAATTGGAACTATGATCCTAATAGATTGCATATAAGCTTTCTAGAGCAGTAACATAAGTTACACAAGTCAGGATGCCCAACATCATACATTCTATATTATATGTGAGTGTACAGCTTACAAGCAAGATATGAGGATCATATGCATGCTCCAGACATGTTACATGGTCTATCATCAAAATTTTAAATGAAAATGACAATCATTAAAAACCATAATGTGGCAAAAGCTAGGTCATTCGGTTGATAATTGGAAAGAAAAGATAGCATTAGGAATTAATTTTGGGTACAAGTTGTAAACCTTTTTCTCATTCTGAAGCCATAAAAATTCTCCTGATAACAGGCCTTTTTTATATTGTAAACTCCTGTTCAGATGTTATCCTAATCAAATCTTTATAAATCTGAATCATAATCCATATCTGGTAAAATTCTCTTGATTTAGGAGTACTGATAAAATCAATATGGACATGTGTTTCACATGATTTGAAAGCATGCTTAACATTGATTGGATCAAACAGGAGATTTGTCAATTTTGGTTATAGTTTTATGGCTGGAGACTAAAATCAACTTGACCAGTCCCTAAGGTTGATCAGATTCAGTTTTGATCAAACTCCTATTTGAAATTCATATCTTCTCTTTGAACAACTATGCCAGTGTTTCCTACATAATCTTGGGTGAACACAACTTTGGATCCAGTGGATCATCATTTCTCTTTTTTTTTTCAACAATCATATCAAAAACTGGTGAGTTTTTAAAAATTCAGAGTTATACTAAAGAAACTAAAAATATATAAATAGAAATTTGCCAAGCTAATATTGATGAATAGTAACAAAATGGAAGATGCATCAATCATTCAAATTGTTTCGTTTGATAAGTTTACCTCTTCCAAATTTCTTGCCTTCAGGATCCATCCTATCATAGCATTGTATTTCTGCAGTTCATCTGCAATACAAGGGATGTGTAATTGAATCAAATCTTCCCATATGATTCCATCAATTAACAACTACATTGATGCAAAACAAATCTCTCATAACTATGTGCTTAACAGAATAAAGATTTAAAAAGTCAAAATTGAAGAATCATTTAGTGAAGCATATTACATAAAATTTTGCGACAATTTGCAGAGGGATGTACAGAATAAAGAGATAAATATCCAGGTCTCAAACAAAGAATCATTATTTCCAAGCATATCTAAAATGCTTTAGAAATTATGAAAATTGGAAACATGCTATTACTTGCCTGAAGAAGTTTACTTTTGTAGATCTGGTAACAAACTCAAGGTGATGGCCACCCCGCAGCGACCCACTCGCTTCCCTCCCTTTAATGCATTTGCAAATACTATAGCTATCTTGAGTTAGAGCCTGTTTGCAACCAACTTTTGGTGGAATCTTTTTTCATGTTATATGTTCATACCATATTTTAAATTTATGTGTATAAGAACGACTTTGATCTCTTAATACTTTTCTTTATCCCATTAAGCAAGAAATTTCATTGTGGACTTAACCACAAATATCCCTACCCAATGGAGTTCAACTTATGAATTACTTAATTAGAGTTTTGAATATAGAAAATTATTGTGTACTTTTATTGTAATAATATAAGACAAGTAAATTTATATTTACAATGTCAAAATGTTGGTAAAAAAATTTTAGATATCTTAAAAGTTTTTAATTATCCTACTTTCACTTTATATTATGTTTATTATTCTACTGCTTATCTATTTTTAATTGAATGTATTAATATTTTTTAATTGAACGTATTAATATTATCAAAACATTTGAAAAATATGAAATTGATAATGAATTGAATCTGATTATCATGAGAGTGAATACTAAATAGGTTAATTAATTTTTAGATATTCCACCCATTTACCTTATTTCTTTTGTTTTTGATCCTTGAATAAATGGTTTGCATGATTATTAGAGTATGTTTTATGATTGTTTGCATTTAGACATTGATATTACTAAAATATTAAGAAATATTTAAATAATGATCATTAACTTGTATGCCAATTATAGTGCATAGACAAACTATCTCCCAATTTTCTCAATTTATAGTTGGCGAACAATATAGTGTAATTAGTTGAGGAGAAATAATATTGTTACAAAAGAGAAAAAACAAAAGGACCGTTAGGCTCAAAAAATTACAAAACAAATTTTAGTAACTCTGATGTCAATAGTGATTGTGAAGAAGGCTTTCAACGTTGGGAGATGCATCTTAGATGAGACCCTTCTATTATGAGCTCCGAATCAATTGAGACCCAAACATATATTAATTACTGGAGTTTGGACCAACACAGAGCAATGAAGCCAAGAGAGCATTTAGCTGAATGAACAATCCAGACATCCAACACAGGCAACGATTGATGCTATCTATTATTTTATACGTTTATATGTCATTACGTGTATAGAAATACATCCACTTCGATGAAAATTATGAAGTAAAATTATGATTATTTTATTGCTATAAATTGTTTTAAACTAAAAATTTTATAACATGGCAGTTTTGATTCCACGAAACTATCCTTCTAGAACCAATAACAAAACCGAAACCATCTGGATCAGGTCCCCAAAAACATGAACCCGAGACCGAACCAAGGTTTGGGCTACCTAATGTTGCCTTTTCCCCCAACAAGTGCCCCAATGTTGGTTTTTTTTCCTACATAGCACCTTTTTGTCAAAATAACAAAAGCACCCCAAACTACAGTTAAGTTTTTTTCCACGTCTCCCTCCCTCATTAAATTTATTCAATCGAACAGATTGGACCAACCCAAAACTTATACCAATTCAAAAAAATTAATAATAAATAAAATATTAATATATATTGATTTATATTAAGATAAATGATAAATATTTATATAAAATTTATCTTCAAAGTATAAATAAAATATTATAAAATGAACAAAATATAAAAATAAAATTCTTAAATATAAATTAAAACAATATAAGACAAAATAATACATTTATATATTCTAAATAAATAACGAAAACTAAACATTTTATTTTTTAAAAATCTTAAAAATGAGATCTAAATGATAATTATTTTTATTTTAAAAACCTTTAAAAGGTTAAATTTATGTCATTTAAGAATTGAAATAAGTATAAATGCATTTTTAAGTGCTTAAAAAATAAAAAGAACTTAAGCTTTGCAAGATTTTCTAAAAATTCCAAAATATTTAGAAACATGAGAGATCAATACTTTTTTGTTTATGGACTTAATTTTTGAATGACCCAAAACTAGTCTTAAAAAATAGTATAACTGAGATCCAAAAAAAAATTATTTTTAATCGAAACTTAATAAAAGAAAAGTTTTCGACCGATATTGATTTTGCATTCACCTTAAACTGAAAAAAGATTAAAATCAAAATTTTCAACTTTTAAGGGCTAAATTAACTAAAAATAATTTTTTGAAAGATCCTAATAAAAAATGTGGTCATTTAGGGCTTAATAAAACAATTTCAAAATTTCATGAAAATTTTGACAAAAAAGGTTATAATTTCAACATAAATTCGTACAATATTTTTATATATGTAATCCCATTTTAGAAACAACATAAATGAGGTCCAAAAAATAATTTTTTTTCAAAACTTTATAAATTCATCTTTGATAAAATTCAAATGATTTTTAACCTAAATTGGTTCCAAATTCACCTTAAATTGGCAAAAACAAAGTTAACCTTTTAAGGGCTAAATAACTAAATATAAAATTCCAAAGTCAAAAATTTTAAAAAAATATATCATCTAGGTTTTCCAAAAAATTATGGCCAAATAATGTTATATTTTTAGCCTAAATTGGCCAAAAATAAAAAAAATATAAATTTCAGCTTTTACGATTGAATTAACTGAAAATAAATCCTTTAATTATCCAAAAATAGCAAAATTGGTCATTTAGGGGTACAATATATATTTTCAAGATTTTATGAAACTTTTTATATTTTTGTATAAAAATAGACCACTACTTTTTAATTGAGTTATATTTTTTTAATAAGTCCCAAAAATAGTGTAAATATTAGCTTTAAGACATAAAGAGTATTAATTAGCCTATGAAGAACAAGAATACTCTATGACTAATGATGCAGAATGAATAATTTAGGAGAGGCCTAATTAGCTTTGGCAACTTTTGGAGCATAGTGCCTTTAACAACACTGCCCTATGAGAGAGGAAGGGAGAAGGGGCAGTGAGAAGGGTGTGGGAGATGTTTTCTGACATGGATACACATCCACAAAATCGGCGTGTCCGTGCTTCGTAGGCCACCATGTATCACCTTTGCCATATTTGCATCTCACAAATATGCCTCTTCTCTTCCTCTTCCTCTTCCTCCAGCTCCTCTTCTTCCATCCTCCTCGCTCTTCCTCCACTACCCGTTTTCTCCTTTTTCTTCCTTTATGAAACATCAATATATACCAATGTAGTGACACACACGTACACTGATACACAAGACAGACATTGATATATAATCACCGAAACAGGTCCACTACCCGAATGACGATTCTTAATACTAAGTACTATAACCTTTAGTAAAATTTCTTGACGTGCCTTCTAAAATCTTATGATGAGGCTAGTCAAATTTTAGTTCAAGATACAATGGCTCGTAAATCTCAATCGATTTCAAACAAAATGGTTGAATTCTTAAAATATAAAAATATTAAAATATTAAAATATAATTAATATAAAATATAATTAATAACAGAGATTAGCAGAGCTTAAATCTAAATAGAAACTATTATATGATAACAGTAGTTAACTATCTACTGTTAACAGTAGTTATAGGGGAGAAAATATAACTAACAGTGGAAAGTGGGGAAGGAGAGGGCGACGATGACAGATGAACTTTCAGATGACGACGGCAGCGATGAAGGAAGCTACGGACGACAACAACAGCAGTGGAGGAAGCTTCGAACAACAACAACAGCAGCGAAGGAAGCTGCGGATGGCAGCAACAGGGACGATAAAAGCTTCAAATGGTGACAACGATGACGACGAAGGCCGTGGACGATGACATCGTGGGCAGAGGAAGCTTCAAAAGTATTCATCGGTGTCAAAGGAAGTTGTGGTCCTCTCCCTCGATAGTGGAAGGAGTTGCACACGGAAGTAGCAACGGTGGAG
This sequence comes from Musa acuminata AAA Group, assembly GCF_036884655.1. Classification (NCBI taxonomy): domain Eukaryota; kingdom Viridiplantae; phylum Streptophyta; class Magnoliopsida; order Zingiberales; family Musaceae; genus Musa; species Musa acuminata. The sequence goes on from NC_088335.1 coordinate 25,876,073, forward strand.
GGAACTACACACAAAATCTAGACCTTCGGACCCATCTGTCGGCGAGAAAGGAAGCGTCGATCCTGTGCGTACGTGACGAAGGCAATGACAGAGGAAGCGATGATGGCAAAGGCAGCGACTGCGCACGTAGGGTTTATGGCTTGGGGTCGCGTAGGGGGGCGGGGTTTGCGTATGTAGGTTTGGTAACACTATATAGCTTAGTTCAACTTCAATCGAACCACCTAAGCTACTATTCAACCGTATGATTCGTTTCAATCGGACCAAGGTGCCCGACGCCTGGGTTCATGCCAGTGCCCAAGCGCCTGGTCGAGGCTTGAGGCGCTTGGGCCTTTCCTCGCCTCACCCGAGCACCCAAGCACCTATTTAAACCCCTATTATACCTTTAATGAAAATTTTCATATTTTTGCATAAAACAACAAATGAGTCTATATTAATATTGATATATATTAATATATAATTATTTAAACATTATATAATTATTTTATAATTTTATTAATATAAATTAATATTATTTAATATTTTGGATATTATTTATTCTAGATCTCCATGTTTTGGGGTTGATTATAGTGGTTCAATTAAAAGTGTTGACTCAATTGAATTGATTTAAAAAGGGAAGAAAATGAGAAAAAAGAATGCTTGAGGATACTTTTGTCTAAATGTAAAGATAAGGGTGGTATAAAAAAATAAATAAGGTGTTTTATTATAAATCGACAATGTAAAATTCACATTTTATCTTAATTAATATCACGCTCCAGACTATCCTAACTCGATTCTCAAGTAAATCGATCCATGTGTGAAAAAAATCCCTTTTTAGAGAGCAAAATAATATTCTTATTCGAAACAAATTTTTATTGTTTTACAAAAATGATAATAATTAAATCTATCTTCACATCAAATCATCCTCCTGCTCTCGCTCCTAATACCATGCTACCTTCAAACAAACCTATATATTTTCTTTTTCTCTTTTTTTTTTAGCACAAATGCCTGGTAGAGAATAGGGTAGAGTTTAAAGGAAGCATACAACAATATGCTAATCCCATATTAATAAATACAAGTATCTGTGAAAAAGATTAACTGATTAATAAGAGGATGTCTTGTCTGACACATGTATATTCACAATAAATTATTCATAATTAACATGTTTTAATCATATGTTGATACCACAAAAAGCTATCATACCCATTATGCATAATGCATACTTATTCAAAAATTTACTCTAATTGCATGTCAAGAAACAATAATATTCAAATAAAGAGAACAGCATATTTAATGCAAATCGCATAACAATAACAAGAATCAAATCACATTTCACATATCACACTCTCTTTTGTTTTTCTTTCATATTCTTTTCATATCACATGTCATATGAATAAGGGGGTATAGTATATAAATAAGGGAGTATATACTATACTACCTTATTCAGATAGGAAACAAAAATAATTATGGAACTCAAGTACGTACTAAACCCGAGGGAACCAACCCCACTATTTGAACATCATCATTGGTGGACTTAAATGCCATCTCACGTGTTGGGTCACGGGTTTACCACCCAAGGGTACATTTCTCACAAGATGATAGCACATCCTTGTTGTTCACATAATATCCATCAAACTCAATCCATTTTAGCAAAAATGTTCTTTCTAATTCTCTTACCAAAGCTACTATAAGGTAAAACATACTATCTCATAACCTCCGTCTTGGTGAACTTAAACACCATCCTTTACTCGATCCAAAAGTTTACCACCATCCTTTGCTCAATCACGTGTCTCATGTCAACACTACACTATTATACCTCTTTAAGGAAAATCAAATCATGGTTCATGATCATTGATACATGACATGAAACTAAATAATTAATTATTGGACTACACTGAATCATAGCACATGCAAGCATTCATCATAGCACATGCCAAATAAAATGAAATTTAAACTTTAAACACAAGATTCACCATAGTCAAATAACTCATTAAATGTATGCTTAAAAAAAATATTAATAATAGCATGACAACATGAAGTCTTCAGACATTAAGTCATAACTTACGTTATTCCTAGGAAATTAACAATCTACCAAAGTGACACTACAACACACGAGATATGTACATTCATTATTTTACAAAATAGAACTAATATTTCAAACATAAAAATTCTACATGCAACAAAATCCATGATCAATCCTAGTATTAAAGAACATTAAAGGGTTACATGTTTCTATTTCAAGAGGCTAGCCTTGGTAAAACGATAAAATTGTTCTTTTGCGACCTAGGAGACCAAGGTTCGAGTCACGAAAACATCCTCTTCAAATATTTAAAGGTAAGGCTTTGTACATTGACCCTCCTTTGACCCTACATGGCGGAAGCCTCATGCATTGGATACAGCCTTTCATGTTTCTATTTCGGTTAGTCAAAATAAACACGTGCAACAAGGACATGCATATTTGTTCGTTAAAAGGCTATATAACAAACCATGCCATCCTAATGCTAGCAGTTCATGCATCCACAAGCAAATTTATATTTATTTCCAACTTAGATATGTGTCACTATTCTTTCCTAATTTAAATTATTTTTACTAAAATTATACTAAATTTATATCTATTTCCAACTTAAAAACCCTAATCTAACTTTTTTTCGATTTTTCAGAAATTTTTGGAGCTATTTTCGGTCTTTTTTTTTTGTGTCGTCGGTATGCCCCGTCATACCGACACACGGTACATCGATATGCCTTGGTACATAACGTACCGATGGTCGATCGATACACATCCAAACCATAAAAAACATAAGTGATGATTTTAACCATGTATTAGCTCAATCAGATTTACCACATATTGGTCCATTGGAGTATTGAATCAATCTTGAATTTGGATTGGTCACCAATCCTAATTTAAGGTTGGTCATCAATTGCTAATAGATGTTCATAGCTTAATGTCCTACTTGACAGGTGAGTTTAATTTGGTCTAGGTTACATCTTAAGCTGTCTAGATCTAACAATTTTAATGAATAATTAATTGGAAAGAAATTAATTAAACTTGCCAAATCACTCGTTTATTTATGTCCTAAAGTAATAGCATTACATTAAAGCTTCATAAGAAAAAGCTACTGAAATCTAGAAAGCCAAGTAGAAATAAAAGGTTGAGTAAGACAATCAATAGAAGCCAACATATTAACCTTAACACCATTAGATTTACCTAATTTATCAAAACTCATGCTTTAATTTAGTCACATTGGCCCTTAAACTTGTTTCAACTTTCAAGATTGCAACTCTTATCACTAACAGTTCTCTATGACTATGACCAGTTTGTAGCGATTTTTCCATCATGTTGCTAGAACTATTTTCCTTTCACTAATTTTAAACTGGAATTTTGTTGCCCAAGATTCTTCAAACCAATAATGATGGCTTCTGCAATTTTAAGCCTCATACATAGTCATTATCCTTTGTTCAACTTCAAGTTGTCTGATATGTATAAAGTGGTTGCTAGGATTTGCTACGTGTTGAGCCAACATGTAAAACTAAGCATTTGAAGATATCACTTTTTGAATGCTATTATCATCAACTATCTCATTGAGCTTAAGATCCTGTATTCAGGGAGATAAGACACTAAAAAGGTGCCAGCAGTTTCTTTTTTAGTTAACTACTTCTGATTTCATCCTTATGGTGATTAACATAAATGTAAAATTTGGAAGTAATCTATTTTTTTTATATTTGTATGACAAAGGCAACCAATAATTCCACACATTTTACTTGTTTATCATTCTTTTAACTAAGTAATATTTCCATACTGGTTAGGAATTAAATAAATTTTACTATGTATTTTTTTAAAATAATATATAAATCTTCTCATTTTTATATATATTTAATGTTTTTCATTGAACTTGCAGTTCAACAGCTTGATGCCTCAGTTCAAACAATAACAGAGTAACCCAAGGCTAGACTCAGATAACTATGGCCAGCATAATATAGAATTATAATCCTTTCAATAACAGTCACAACAAAAGTACCAACAATGATAATAATGAGGAACAGAAAAGCAAGATATGCCTAAATAGTTAACACAAGCATTCAACAAACTAGGTACATGTATGTACATGAACAACATGCAATCAGATAATCCACATTTGGCCACACAAGAACATAAGGCAGCATAATCATGGCTTCCTGTCTTTTACTCTTAGAGACCATCCAATAATGAATGTCATGATTTCACTAACATACTGATTGTCAGCATACCCATAATTGTCCTTTTCTTCTACATATTTTTTATGAATAACTGTGAACTACTCACTTTTTGTAACAAAGTTACTGATCACATCAATGAAATGGAAGAGAACCACCTATATTCCTTCATAAATTAGTTTCCAAATTATGTTGCTTTTAAATTCTGATAATTGAGATAACATGAGATAATGTAAAACTGCACATCCAGCAATCAGCACCCATGAAGCCACCATTAGATGTGATCCCAGTGAACCTGCATGAACTGTTGAGATAAGCTATTTCTAATTCCTCACCAGTTAGCTTAGTCCTTCCTTCCCTTTTACTTGCAGTTATATCTAAGAGCTAATTCTAAACCCTCCTTTTCACTTATCAGTTAGCTTAATCCTTCCTTCCCTTTTACAGGAACTAATTACCAAACACAAGCCCATCCACTTAATCATACAATCTTGAGTTTCAAGCCAATATGTCTATATTATGGAACTGTACCAAATACGTGGTCCAAGATTGGTCCATCTGAGTCACTAAAATATAACCATTCAGTACCAGGGTTTCAAGACACAGATTTTGTTAGTGTAAGATTGCATCAATAGAATAGCACAATGGAGGCCTATAGATGTAAAAATTAGAAATATATGTTTCTGTCTATCTGGTTTCAGTTCTAAGTTCCATTCTTTCAAGATATATGTACTAAACAGCAACGATGGTTCCCCACTTGACGTTGACTTCTACAGTGTATATGTTCAGCCAAGCTAAGTTATTCACACCTTCTAAGTGGAGTCTTGAGTACCCTTACCTAAGTAGCCTGGCATGGATGTGGTAGGCCAACAATGCCAAATGAGTAAACATTTCACACACACAACCCTCAAAGGCATATTAATCAAGATGCTAAAAAAGCAAAATCAACCAATTTTACCACATGATATGCTTCAAATTAGAAAAAACTGAAGTACACTATCTTTTTGCATACAGTCATTTAACAAAAAGACTACATCTAAGTGTTTTTCGTTCAAGATCAATATTCTCGACTCACAACCCGAATTAAACCTTTATAGACATGAGAACAGTATTTCTTTCTGTTGCTTATCTATGTCGCAGAACACGTGCACATAAAAAATGAAAAAACTCAAGAAATGGAGAGAAAAAAACTTTAAAAAACAAGAGACGGTAAGCATGCAACAATCCAATCCAAGATCAAATTGGTTCGAATTGGGTGTAAGAAAAACGAACCTTACGTATGATTTTAGATTTACGGGCTCGACCCACCCCTTCTTTATATCACTACGAAGAGCAAATACGGGTTGACGAGGAGTTGACCGAAACGAGAGAAAAGGAGACGGATACTTCGGCGCTGAACCTGAAGGAAGAGGAATTTACTCAAGATATGATTATTTATATTCCTTGCTTATCTATGTCGCAGCAACGCGCACACGGAAAAGGAATTTACCCAAGAAATGGAGACAAAGAAACCAAAAGGAACAAGAACCAGAAATCATGCAACAATCCGGTCCAAGATCGAGACAAGAAACCAAAAGGAACAAAAGTCATAAATCATGCAACAATCCGGACCAAGATCGAATTGGTTCGAATCAGGTCTCGAAGAAACAAACCTTGTGTACGATTGTAGATTTGCCGGCTCGACCCACCCCTTCTTTATATCACTACGAAGAACAAATACCGCAGAAACGGGAGAGAAGGAGACGGATACTTCGTCGCTCAACCCCGGGCCACCCGAGAGTAGGACAGGAAAGGAAAAGCAAAAGGGGTGGCGGTGGCAGAGGCAAAGGCACCAGCAGCAGTGACGGCGGTGGAGGGGGCGGTGACGCAGGCGAGAGGATGGTGAAGGGAAAGAAGGGGCAAGAAGCTTCCGAGAAAACTAGGGTCAAGATGGATCCAGCTTCCAAGTACCTTCTTAAGGGCAGAGTGGTAAGAATAATATATTAGCCTTGGCTTTGTATAGTCGGTCAGATTCAAAGAACAGAAGATAGGATTTAGAAATTTGCTCCCAACCTGATTTTGTTGTTGCCAAGCCCTCATTAGGTTCATGGCACTTCCGACAGGATCGTCCTTCGGTTTACCAATTAGAGGACAATCAAATAAAAATACATTTTTATGTTGCATAATCCACGTTAAGGAGAATTATCGCAATTCACTTCCTGCCTTCATCCATCATGATCGGAACATTATTTTTTTCATTTTGTTTTTTATCCTATTTTAAAGTAGGAGAAAGCTAAGGTTAAAAAATAATTATGTTTCAAAAAAGATACAGTTCTATATTTTGCTACATATCTTATTGAATTCTTTTTGTTGTTAAGATCGGAAAGGATCCAAGGCACTGAGGACAGAGGGGGATCTTTCACCCATTTTGTTCAACACTTAACCAACCGCTCATATTGTGTCGGGCGAGGACGTTAGAAAGATAATAAAATTTAAATATATTTGAATGTACTATCGAATGATCGTAAGATCTGGATGATAAAAAAAATCAAACATATTTCAAGATGGACACATACGTAAAAGTTTAACTCATGAAAAATAATAGAAGTAATTATATAATATGTACTATAGTTAAACCCCTTTAATATCTCGATCATTCGACTTAAAATATTTATATTAAAATTTTTATAATTATAAAGGTGAAACATTTAGTCTCATTTATCCTAAACGTCATCGATTTTACTAATATAAAATACAACACGTGACAGCATTTACATAAATGATACAAAAATAATGTGTAAAAAGATGATTTTAACGTTTTATTATCTTTTTTTGTTATATTTTAATTAAAATTTTATAATTGACTATTGTAATAATGACGGACAATGACACCGCCGAGGCCATGAGTAACTCTTGTAGTGGTGGTCAGTCTTGTTGATGTCGATTCATCAGCGATCGAGGCGGGGCGGTGCCCGTAGTAGTAGTGGTGGTTTCATGACAATTATGATGGATCTCGAGGATATAACGAGGAAGAACAGAGAAAGTGACAATGAAAGATGAGACAAAGGAAGATGAGAAAAAAGATGAGAACGATGTGTCACGAAAGATAGTGTTGGCGTAGTGATAGAACCCTAGAGGAATTCTATGTAGATTGATCTTTGAGGGAGATCAATTCTTGGAACGTTATATGGGTTCCACCCTCCTGGAAGTTAGTCATACGACTACAATTGGAGATAGATCTTGTTCCCAAAGAGATTGAGACTATATGCTTATATAGGGCTCCAAACCCTAGCCTTATGGGCTGCTTCCTAAGTGAGTTACCTATTTTATCCTCAACCCTAGCCGACCGGCCCAATAAAGCGGGAGGGGGGGGGGCTAGGAAGCCCAAAGACCCAAATATTGTTAGGATCGGAGTGACACTAAGAGGGGGGGGTGAATTAGTGCAGCAGATTAAAACGTCGGTTTTGATAAATCTTTCGTACGATAAAAATCGGAATTGAAAGTGCTTAACTTTAAAGCGTATTCGCAAAGTTGTGCAGCAAAGATAATGAGGAAATAAAGCAAGTAAGAAAGTTTACAGTAATGTAAATAGTAGTAATGAAATGCAAACCAGAGATTGCGCCGATTTTAAAGTGGTTCGGTCAAGTGACCTACATCCACTTGCGAGGCCCCTCTTCGATGAGGCTCCCACCTTCCACTAGCAAATCTCTTGAAAGGGAAGGGTGAATACCCCTCTTACAACTTTTTATAAGCGGTTCACTCTCTTACAGATTTTCAGCAAGAAAGAAGGAGGTGAACACTAGCAAATTGAAAACAAGACTAGCTAAGACTTTTCTAAGGCCTTTCTCTCAAACAATTGCTGCTGAAAAAGTTATAATCTCAGTTGAGATTTGAGGGGTATTTATAGGCCTCAAGAGGATTCAAATTTGGGCTCCAAAATTTGAATTCTCTTTGGGTTCTCGATGCTGGCGGTGCCACCGCATGTTAGTGGCGGTGCCACCGCCTGTCACTGTCAGACATTGACAGTGCTGGGCAGTGCCACCGCCAGACCCTTCGGTTCACTTGTTGGGCTTCAAATTTAGCCCAAACCAAGTCTAATTTTGGGCCCAGTTGGCCCCTAACCAGGATATAGGATTATTTCTTAATCCTAATCCTAATTACAAGTGAACTATATAACAAAACACATCCTAAGCAAGTTTTCAACCGCGAACGTCGAGTCTTGTTCCGGCGAGCTTTCCGACAAACTTCTTCCGACGGACTCCCAGCAAGCTCCCGAACTTGTGATGACTTTAACGAGTAGCCGAGCCTTCTCGGTGATCTCCGTGAACCTCCGACGATCTCTTCAACGAACTTCCAAAAATTCCGACAGGTTCCCGATTTCTTCTCGGTTGGTTCTGGCAGCATCTCCGATGATTCTTCGGACTCTTAAACGTCCATCGAACTTAACTCCGGTATTCTTGCTTTGTGTTTTCTGGTTATCGTAGTTACTCCTGCACACTTAACTCAATAATATGGATTAGATCAATTAACCCATCAATTGATTTTATCATCAAAATCCGAGATTCAACAATCTCCCCCTTTTTGATGATGACAATTAATTGATGACGGAGTTAAATATAACTCCCCCTATCTATATGCCGTATTATGAGAAGATGAAAACACTTGAATTTCATCCATTGAATTCAAGCATAAACCGATAAGTTCTAACCGTAGAACTTATCGTTATTCTTATTTAAGCAATAGTAAATACAAAACTTCGATGAAAAGCATAGACATGATTTTTAACATGAATTTCATGATATACATGTTAGACATGCTTTCAATATGATCAATCGATCTTGCGATATTCTCAAAGATTTTGCAAGACATATAAGACATTCATATCACACAAGCTTTTGCAATTCATATAAGTCATGCTATTAAAATGATACAAGTTATCACTTTTCTCCCCCTTTGTCATCAACAAAAAGGGAATGAGACTTGAAGCACATAATTTGTCATACAAAGATTTTATCATTGATCATACATCATTCATCTATATTATCATTGATCATACAAAGATTTTATCATTCAAAATTAAGTATGCTAAAATATTTACGCAGAGTTCATCTTAAAGGAAAATTCAGCATTCATCCATATTATCAAATCTCTTCTTTCTATAAATAACAAAAATTGTAGATGTACAAAGAAGAGATTGGGATAAGAAAAAAGTTTCAAGTAGTAACTCCAATAAGTCAAGATCATAATTCGAATACAAATCCATTCAAATTCAATTCATCAACTTGAAACTCATAATCAAGCCATCAAAATCAATTTTGAGATTCAAAATATCATAAAATCATTAATCTTGATCAGATGGGAGCGGTGTTTGACTCAAGATAGGATAAGATAATTTAACAAGTCATTTAGAATTGAAAGAGAAGGATCAGATTCACCGAGGGACGGAGAGAGAATGAAAAACTTTACGAAAAATCCATTCAAACAAGTTTATTCTTAGGGACAATTTAACATACCTAATTCCCTTCTAATGAATTCAAATTGGTCTTCATTCAAAGCTTTTGTAAATATATCTGCTAATTGATGTTTTGTGTCAATGAATTCTAGAACAACATCATTGTTAAGGACATGATCGCGTATGAAATGATGCCTAACGTCGATGTGCTTAGTTCTAGAGTGTTGAATTAGATTTTTAGTAAGACATATGGCACTAGTATTATCACATTTTATGGGAATGTTTTTAAAGTAAATTCCATAGTCTTCTAATGTATTTTTCATCCAAACAACTTATGCACAGCATGCACTTGCAGCAATGTATTCGGCTTCCGTCGTAGATAGTGCAACTAAATTTTGTTTCTTGGAAGTCTAAGAAACAAGTGCATGTCCTAAAAATTGGCATGTTCCGGATGTACTATTTCTATCTATTCTGCATCTGCCAAAATCGGCATCTACATAAGCTATTAAATCAAATTTTTCAGATTTTGGATACCATAATCCTAAATTTGGAGTTCCTTTAAGATACCGAAATATTCTTTTAACACTTTTAAGATGAGATAAGTTAGGATTTGATTGAAACCTAGCGTAGAGTCCTACACTAAATATAATATCCGGTCTTATCGCGGTGAGGTAGAGTAGACTACCTATCATACCCCTATATGTTTTTTGATCGAAATGTTCACTATTTTCATTCATATCTAATTTAGTCGAAGTACTCATAGGGGTGTTTATTGCTTTTGAATTATCCATGTTAAATCGTTTTAAAAATTCTAATGTATATTTAGATTGGTTAAGAAATATACCATCACTAAGTTGTTTGATTTGTAATCCCAAAAAGAAAGTTAATTCACCCATTAAACTCATTTTAAATTCATGACTCATACATTTGGCAAATGATTCACATAGTGATTCATCCGAAGAGCCAAAAATAATATCGTCAACATAAATTTGCACAATAAGAAAATTATTTTCAAAATGTTTGATAAACAATGTAGTATCAACCTTGCCTTTGTTAAAATTATTTAAAATAAGAAAGGAACTAAGCCTTTCATACCAAGCTCTAGGAGCTTGTTTCAAGCCATAGAGAGCCTTAGTCAATTTAAATACATGATTAGGAAGAAAGAATTTTCAAATCCGGGAGGTTGTTCGACATATACTTCTTCGGAAATAAAACCATTCAAGAAGGTACTTTTGACATCCATTTGAAATAGTTTAAAATTATTACTACTAGCATAGGCAAGGAGTATCCTTATGGCTTCTAATCGAGCCACGGGAGTGAAGGTTTCTTCGTAATTGATACCTTCTTCTTGGTTGAAACCTTTGGCCACTAATCTAGCCTTGTTTCTAACCACGATACCATTTTCGTCTTGCTTGTTTCTAAAGACCCATTTAGTACCAATGACTAAATGGTCACTAGGTCTAGGAACAAGCTTCCATACCTTATTCCTCTCAAATTGATTCAATTCCTCTTGCATTGCGATAACCCAAAAACCATCTTTTATGGCCTCGTCAATGCATTTAGGTTCGATTTGAGAAAGGAAGGCGGTGTTAGCACAAAAAATTATGAAAGAGGAACGAGTTTGAACCCCTTTTGATGTATCTCCTATAATTAGCTCCTTTAGATAAGCATCTATATACTTCCATTCCTTGGGTAAGGAAATTTCGGAAGAAGGTGCATCCAAGTTGCTATTTTGAGGAGGGGGTTCATTTAAATTCAAATTATCAAAACCAAGATCATCATCAAAATTATTTTTCTTTAAATTAGAAATTTCATTAAAAACTACATGAATAGACTCTTCTATTACTAAGATTCTTTTGTTAAAAACCCGAAAAGCCTTAGAAACGGAAGAGTAACCAAGAAAGATGCCTTCATTGAATTTAGCATCAAATTTTCCTAAGGCATCCCTTTCATTCAAAATAAAGCATTTACAATCGAAAACTTTAAAATATGAAATATTTGGTTTTTTGTTATTCTATAATTCATAGGGAGTTTTTGATAAGGATGATCTTATTAGGACTCTATTCATGATGTAGCAAGCCGTATTTACGGCTTCGACCCAAAAATACTTAGGTAAACTATGTTCATTTAACATAGTTCTTGCCATTTCTTGTAGGTTTCTATTTTTTCTTTCAACTACTCCATTTTGTTGGGGATTCCTCGGAGTGGAGAAGTTGTGATTGTATCCATTAACCTCACAAAAATTTTGAAAGTCACGGTTTTAAAATTCGCCACCATGATCACTCCGAATTGATGAAATCATGAAACCTTTTTCGTTTTGAGCGAGTTTACAAAATTTAGAGAAACACTTGAAGCAATCACTTTTGTGAGTTAAGAAATAGGTCCAAGTGTATCTAGTATAGTCATCCACAATTACAAACGCATATTTGCTTCCCCCTAGACTTGTCGTGTCAATTGGTCCAAATAAGTCCAAATGAATTAATTGTAATGGTATAGTGGTGCTAATTTGAGTTTTTGGTTTGAAACTCATTTTTATTTGTTTACCTAGTTGACATGCATCGCATACTTTGTCCTTAATAAACTTTATATTTTGAATTCCTCGCACTAAATCTCTAGATGAGATCTTAGATATTAGTTTCATGCTTGCATGGCCTAGTCTCCTATGCCAAAGCCAAGCATTATAATTGAAAGCGGAGAAGCACATTTCATTACTTAGTTCATCAAGTTTGATGGTGTAGACATTATTTTGTTTTAATGCAATCATAGTTATGTTATGGTTTGATTTTTCAATAATACACACATTTGATTCAAATCTAACGATATAACCTTTATCGCATAATTGACTAACACTCAAGAGATTATGTTTCAATCCATCAACTAGTAAGACATCATCAATAGAAAATTTTAATTTGTTACCTATGGTTCCCTTGCCAATGATTTTGCCTTGGTTGTTGTCTCCGAATGTGACGTACCCTTCTTCTTTGTTAGTGAGCATAGAGAAATGAGATGGATCTCTAGTCATATGTCTTGAGCATCCACTATCTAGATACCATCTCTTGCTCCTAGCTTGTGATGATGTATGTTTCTACAAGAAGGGATTATTTTTAGGTACCCATTTTCTTTTGGGTGCCTTAAAAACTTGTTCATCATATTGCATAGAATTGATCATGGTTCCTTTAGGAACCCAAATTAGTTTGTTCGGACTAATTTTCTTGAATGGACATTTATAAGTTTTATGTCCAAATTTGTAACAAAAGTTGCAATTGCTTTGGTGCCGAACATGTAAGACGAGGCCTTTAATGAAGGTGGTTGGATTTTGGTGATGACTTCTCACAAATCCGATTCCACTTCTTTTAGGAAAGTGACCCTTTATTTGTAAGGATCATGTTTAAAGATTTGCTACCAATCTCGAATTTCTTCAAGACGTCCTTAAGTAACAAGTTCTCTTTTTGGAGAGATTCTAGATCATGGCATTTTATACATGGAGCTAAACTATCATGATATTCAGTTTTTAATTTATCGATATCACAAGTGAGACTATCATGCTCCTTTTTTAGCAATTTATATTTTCTACTAATTGTCTTACATTCATCAAATAACTCATGGAAAGCATTTAACAATTCATGATAAGGTAAATCTGCATCAATTAAATCCGTTACCTCTTCTCCGATGGCCATTAGGGCGTAATGAGCAACTTACTTGGTGTTGGACTCCTCTTCTTCGGACGCGCTTGAATCATCCCATATTGCCTTTAGCGCCTTCTTCTTTGATGTTCTCTTTTTGGATTGAGGACAATCGTTCTTGTAGTGTCCCGATTTTTTGCATTCATAGCAAATCACTTGGTCCTTCTTTTGTTCGAATTTATTTTTTATATTATTTTTAAATTTATTCTTTCTTAAATATTTTTAAAATTTTTGAGTCAAAAGTGCAATGTCATTGTCACTGTCCTCATCACTTGATGTTCCTTTCAAGTGGTCTTCTTATGATTTGAGTGCCATATCCTTCCTGTTCTTTGGAAGGGTGTTCTCGAGCTCGTCATGAGCTTGACATATCATTTCGTAGGTCATTAGAGACCCAATGAGTTCTTTAAGATGGAATGTTTTAAGGTCTTTGGCCTCTTGAATGGTCGTAACTTTTGGATCCTAACTTTTAGGGAGGGATCTTAAGATTTTAGTTACTAGTTCAAAGTTAGTAAAATCTTTACCAAGTGCTTTGAGTCCATTGATGACATCCGTAAACCGGGTGTACATGTCTCCGATGGACTCACTTGGTTTCATTCGGAAAAGTTCGTAAGAGTGCACAAGGATGTTGATTTTGGACTCTTTTACTCGGCTAGTGCCTTCATGAGTGACCTCAAGAGTTCTCCAAATATCAAAAGCCGAATCACAAATTGAAACATGATTAAATTCATTTTTGTCTAGTGCACAAAACAAGGCATTCATAGCCTTTGCATTTAAGGCAAAAACCTTCTTCTCCGATTCATTCCATTCGCTCATCGGAAGAGAAGATTTTTGAAATCCATTTTCAACAATAGTCCAAAGCTCGAAATCCATGGAAATGAGGAAGATCCTTATACGAGTCTTCCAATAAGTATAATCCGACCCTTTAAACAAGGGTGGACATGTGATAGAATGACCCTCATGTATGCCAGAGTAAGCCATCTCTCTTGGGTATCAAACCAAATATGAGAGTGAGCCTAGCTCTGATACCAATTGTTAGGATCGGAGCGACACTAAGAGGGGGGGGTGAATTAGTGCAGTGGATTAAAACGTCGATTTTGATAAATCTTTCGTACGATAAAAATCGGAATTGGAAGTGCTTAACTTTAAAGCGTATTCGCAAAGTTGTGCAGCAAAGGTAATGAGGAAATAAAGCAAGTAAGAAAGTTTGCAGTAATATAAATAGCAGTAATGAAATGCAAACTAGAGATTGCGCTGATTTTAAAGTGGTTCGGTCAAGTAACCTACATCCACTTGCGAGGCCCCTCTTCGATGAGGCTCCCACCTTCCACTAGTAAATCTCTTGAAAGGGAAGGGTGAATACCCCTCTTGTAACATTTTACAAGCGGTTCACTCTCTTACAGATTTTCAGCAAGAAAGAAGGAGGTGAATACTAGCAAATTGAAAACAAGACTAGCTAAGACTTTTCTAAGGCCTTTCTCTTAAACAATTGCTGCTGAAAAAGTTGTAATCTCAGCTGAGATTTGAGGGGTATTTATAAGCCTCAAGAGGATTCAAATTTGGGCTCCAAAATTTGAATTCTCTTTAGGTTCCCGATGCTGGCGGTGCCACCGCCTGTCAGTGGCAGTGCCATCGCGTATCACTGTCAGACATTGACAGTGCTGGGCGGTGCCACCGCCCAGCTCTCGGGTGTTGGGCGGTGCCACCGCCAGACCCTTCGGTTCACTTGTTGGGCTTCAAATTTAGCCCAAACCAAGTCTAATTTTGGGCCTACTTGGCCCCTATCTAGGATATAGGATTATCTCTTAATCCTAATCCTAATTACAAGTGAACTACATAACAAAACACAACCTAAGCAAGTTTTCAACCGCGAACGTCGAGTCTTGTTCCGGCGAGCTTTCCGTCGAACTTCTTCCGACGGACTCCCAACAAGCTCCCGAACTTGTGATGACTTTAACGAGTAGCCGAGCCTTCTCGGTGATCTCCGTGAACCTCCGACGATCTCTTCGGTAAACTTCCAAAAATTTCGACAGGTTCCCGATTTCTTCTCGGTTGGTTCCGGCAGCATCTCCGATGATTCTTCGGACTCTTAAACGTCCATCGAACTTGACTCCGGTATTCTTGCTTTGTGTTTTCTGGTTATCGTAGTTACTCCTGCACACTTAACTCAATAATATGGATTAGATCAATTAACCCATCAATTGATTTTATCATCAAAATCCGAGATTCAACAAATATAAACCCTAGCCACTCTTCTTTATAGAATAGAGACGGCTAGGTGGGGTTTATTACAATCTCACAGGATTTTTATTAGCTACTTCTTAGTTGAGTATGACCCAAATCTGCTAGGGTCATATCAAGCCCGTCCTCTCCAAATCAGCCTTATCCTTAAGGCTGAGGTTCCATGAACTCAGGGAACCGGGTCTTCAGCTCCTTATATAATTCCCATATGGCATCTTTGAGTGGTAAATTATTCCAATACACTAGTACTTCAGTAGAGGGACATCGATGATGCATCACGATTCTACGGTCGATGATGGCTTATAATTGGGCTTAAATATCTCCATCATCAGTGGTGTTGGGCAGTTGGATCTGGGGTGACTCGTGTTCTCCCAACTTAGGCTTCAAGCATGACACATGGAAGATATGGTAAATTTTGGCATCCTCAAGCAATTTAAGTCTATATACCACGACTCCAATATACTCTGTGATTTGATAAGGCCCATAAAAACGTGGGGATAGCTTCATAGAGGCTCGTGTGTTGATGGAGAATTGCTTGTATGGCTGTACGCGAAGATAAACCCAATCTCCTACTGAAAACTCTCTTTTGCTTCGTCGTGTTGTCACGAACTTAACTAGTTTTGCCTAAGTCGTGCGGCACCCTTGCATGTCCATCCACAAAGGTCAGCCTCCCCGAAACCTTCTATTGTCCCTTAGGACCTATAAAAGAGAAAATGGGTTAGAGAAAGTGCCTCACTCAAGATCCACAAGCAAATATTTCAGAAAACACTTCATAAACAATGTAAATTACAAATAGACTTTACAATCTCTGAATGGTTGCACAAAAAGGGGTCAAAATAGTCTACTACAAATAGAATATCTCTCACAAGTGTCCACATGACATAACCTTTATTTACAAGCCTAAAACGGCCACCAAACCTAACTAAAATGGGGCTGTTAAGCCTTCGATCGTCCCTCTATATACTGTGCAAAGCATGAACAAACTAAAAGACATAGACATACATAAGCATTACATCAAACATCCTATTTAAAATTTTATCTATGACATTCTCTCCCACTTATTCCTTCGACGTCCTCGTTGAAGCATTTGTCGACACTGTAACTCCTTGCCTTTGCTGAGTCTTCAATCTTCTGCTCCAATTGTAATACGCCTCTTAGATCTCAGTTGCTCTCCACTATTATTGTTGAGTAGTCAAACTTTTGATTTGTCATGCTGCTTCAACTCGCCAATACCTCTCACTCTAGTGTAGGGTTGGTTGGAGTTGTGTTGATCTCTATTGGTTCCAGCGGATCCTTTATATGAAGGAAAAGACCATCCTTACTATGTGCCAGTCTCTCAAATGCCTCATGTTACTTAAACTGGGTGGATGCTTGTTGGAGCTTTAACGAGCATTGCTTCACGAACTTTTGAAGTTTTGGGTCCTTCATAAAATTTATCCATCGACTCTTCTTTCACTTAGTTATCACTTCTAAGTAGATTCGCATCAGTTCCACTTTCAATTGGCATTCTATTGGGAAATGAAATGGATAATCTACTCTCAGTAGCACTAATCACCATTGGTGAGGTTTAACAACTATTATATTTCATTATCTTCGAAGGGTCTTTGAACCTATGCAGAGCTCCTCTGTTGGATAGATAAGAGAATTGGGGTACTCAGATTCGCCCATTCTCCTAAGAGTTGAGAAAGCAATGGTTACTTTACTTCGCCCGCCTCCTTGATGGTTATACTCTATGCATCGAGCTGGTTATTGGCCTTCACCTGCCCTTTACTCACACTTCTGAAGCACTTGAAGTGTTTGCACTCCTTGCGTTGAGTTAGATACTGTGATTCACATTCTTAATTTCATTGAACTTCTGGAATGCAAGAATTTTTCACCCCAACTTGGAGTAAGCCTCTAATATTTTTGATCGCCTTTGGGATTGTACCGTCTTCTCCATCAACCCTGTCGCCTACTCCATTGAGTAGCAAAGGTACAACACTATGTACTGCCTGCTTCGTTTCTTAGTCATGCACTCTTGCATGGCCTAAAGTCCTTCACTTTTAGCTATCTTGATGAGAAGCCCGTTGATACTGGTCTTACGAAGTTCCTTGGCCTGTGCCCTTCAGCCTTGTCTCAGTACTTGGAGTTTGCCTCTGCATGCTCCACCTCCTCGACCCCTTTCATGACCAAGCACTCTCCCTTCATGAGAGCAAGGGATCGATGACTTCACGGAAGTCTCGTCTCTACGGTACCATGGCACTGCCATTCCCATGGCCCTACTATCTGTCGCCTCGCATTTGCATCTCTTTTCTTCATGATCAGTAGATATATCTTTATGACATTCCTTCGAGTCTTTCTCCATTCTAACTGATCATCGGTTTTGGGTAGCTAAGTCCCTCTAGACTCATCGTCGCTTCCTCGCCCCTTTCAACCCCCTGCTTCAACACCTTAGTGTTCTCCAAGCAGGTCCCTTTGATCAATGGAAAGATAAACTACAACTCTCATGCATGGCCTCTGTCATCATGTTGTAGGGTTTGCACCGATTCTATTATCCTTAGCTTCCTTGGTAGCAACGTTCGCTTACTCGACATTGTCCTCTGACTTGTTGGGCTCCCTTAAGCGAATATGGGCTCTAGAGTAGTCCAACTCTCCAGCTGCTTCGATCATACCTCTACATGATAAAGTCCCTCCCATAGGACTCATTGGTCCTTGCATTCAAACTTTTCTCTCGGTGGTACATAACCCCCCATATGCTGATGACCAAGGTTTTCATCCGATGCAAAATTTGATGCATGCACGGAAGACCCGCCTTTACGGTACCATAGCTTTCACTCCTTAAATCCCTAGCCCTTCTTGTCATCGTATTCTTCACCGAAGTGGAGCTCCCAGTAGCTCCCGATCATACCTCCGTATGATATATGTTAGGATCGGAGCGGCACTAAGAGGGGGGGGGGGTGAATTAGTGCAGCGGATTAAAACGTCAGTTTTGATAAATCTTTCGTACGATAAAAATCGAACTCGGAAGTGCTTAACTTGAAAGCGTATTCGTGAAGTTGTGCAGCAAAGGTAAAGAGGAAATAAAGCACGTAAGAAGGTTTGCAGTAATGTAAATAGCAATAATGAAATGCAAACCAGAGATCACGTCGATTTTAAAGTGGTTCGGTCAAATGACCTACATCCACTTGCGAGGCCCTCTTCGATGAGGCTCCCACCTTTCACTAGCAAATCTCTTGAAAGGGAAGGGCAAATACCCCTCTTACAATTTTTTACATGCGGTTCACTCTCTTACAGATTTTCAGCAAGAAAGAAGGAGGTGAACACTAGCAAATTGAAAACAAGACTTGCTAAGACTTTTCTAAGACCTTTCTCTCAATCAATTGCTTCTCAAAAAGATGTTATCTCAGCTGAGATTTGAGGGGTATTTATAGGCCTCAAGAGGATTCAAATTTGGGCTCCAAAATTTGAATTCTCTTTGGTTTCCGATGCTGGCGGTGCCACCGCCCAGCCAGGCGATGCCACCGCTTGGCTCTCGGGTGCTGGGCGGTGCCACCGCCCAATCTGGTGGTGCCACCACCAGACACTTCGGTTCACTGGTTGGGCTTTAAGTCCAGCACAAACCAAGTCTAATTTTGGGCCCAGTTGGCCCCTAACCAGGATATAGGATTATCTTTTAATCCTAATCCAAATTACATGTGAACTACATAACTAAAAACATCATAAGCAAGTTTTCAACCGCGGACGTCGAGTCTTGTTCCGGCGAGCTCTCCGACGAACTTCTTTCGACGAACTCCCATCAAGCTCCTGATCTTGTGATGACTTTAACGAGTAGCCGAGCCTTCTTGGTGATCTCCGCGAACCTCCGACGATCTCTTCGGCGAACTTCCGAAAATTCTTATAGGTTCCCGATTTCTTCTCGGTTGGTTCCGGCAGCATCTCCGACGATTCTTCGGTCTCTTAAACGTCCATCGAACTTAACTCCGGTATTCTTGCTTTATGTTTTCTGGTTATCGTAGTTAATCCTGCACACTTAACTCAATAATATGGATTAGATCAATTAACCCATCAATTGATTTTATCATCAAAATCCGAGATTCAACAATCTCTCCCTTTTTGATGATGACAATCAATTGATGACGGAGTTAACCGTAACTCCCCCTATCTATATGCCATATTATGAGAAGATAAAAACACTTGAATTCCATCCCATTGAATTTAAGTATAAACCAATAAGTTCTAACCGTAGAACTTATCGTTATTCTCATTAAGCAATTGTAAATACGAAACTTCGATAAAAATCATTTTCAAGTCAAGAGATAAGGGACAATTTTCACTATGACAGGAGATAAAGATTTTCAACATGAATTTCATGATATAGATGTAAGGCATGCTTTCAATATGATCAATCAATCTTATGATATTCTCAAAGATTTTGCAAGGCATATGAGATATTTGTATTATACAAACTCTTGTAATTCATATAAGTCATGCTTTTGAAATGGTAAAAGCCATCACTTAGTCATCATTTCTCCCCCTTTGTCATCAACAAAAAGGGAATGAGACTTGAAGCACATAATTTGTGATTATAACATTAGGAATTCAGCATTGATCATACAAAAATTCATCATTCAAAATTAAGTATGCTAAAATATTTACGCAGAGTTCATCTTAAAGGAAAATTCAGCATTTGCCAAATCTATTCTTTCTAGAAATAACAATAATTGTACGTGTACAAAGAAGAGATTGTGATAAAAAAAAAAATTTCAAGTAGTAACTCCAATAAGTCAAGATCATAATTCGAATACAAACTCATTCAAATTTAAATCGTCAACTTGAAACTCATAATCAAGCCATCAAAATCAATTTTGAGATTCATTAAATATCATAAAATGATTAATCTTGATCAGATGGGAGCGGGGTTTGACTCAAGATAGGATAAGGTAATTTAATGTGTCATTTAGAATCGAAAGAGAAGGATCAAATTCACCGAGGAATGGAGAGAGAGGATGAAAAACTTTACGGAAAATCCATTCGAACAAGTTTATTCTTAGGGACAATTTAACATACCTAATTCCCTTCTAATGAATTCAAATTGGTCTTTATTCAAAGCTTTTTTAAATATATATGCTAATTGATGCTTTGTGTCAATGAATTCTAGAACAATATTATTGTTAAGGACATGATCGTGCATGAAATGATGCCTAACGTCGATGTGCTTAGTTCTAGAGTGTTGAATTTGATTTTTAGTAAGACATATGGCACTAGTATTATCACATTTTATGGGAACATTTTTGAAGTGAATTCCATAGTCTTCTAATGTATTTTTCATCTAAACAACTTGTGCACAGTAGGCACTTGCAGCAATGTATTTGACTTCCGCCGTAGATAGTGCAACTGAATTTTATTTCTTGGAAGTCCAAGAAACAAGTGCATGTCTTAAAAATTGGCATGTTCCAAATGTACTTTTTCTATCTATCCTACATCCGCCAAAATCGGCATTTGCATAAGCTATTAAATCGAATTTTTCAGATTTTAGATACCACAATCCTAAATTTGGAGTTCCTTTAAGATACCTAAATATTCTTTTAACACTTTTAAGATGAGATAATTTAGGATTAGATTGAAACCTAGTGCAAAGTCCTACACTAAACATAATATCCGATCTAGTCGCGGTGAGGTAGAGTAGACTACCTATCATTCCCCTATATGTTTTCTGATCAAAATTTTCACTATCTTTATCCATATCTAACTTAGTCGAGGTACTCATAGGGGTATTTGTTGCTTTTGAATTATTCATGTTAAATCATTTTAACAATTCTAATGTATATTTAGATTGGTTAAGAAATATACCATCACTAAGTTGTTTGATTTGTAATCCCAAAAAGAAAGTTAATTCACCCATTAAACTTATTTCAAATTCATGACTCAGACATTAGGCAAATGATTCACATAGTGATTCATCTGAAGAGCCAAAAATAATATCGTCAACATAAATTTGCACAATAAGAAAATTATTTTCAAAATGTTTGATAAACAATGTAGTATCAACATTGCCTTTGGTAAAATTATTTAAAATAAGAAAGGAACTAAGTCTTTTATACCAAGCTCTAGGAGCTTGTTTCAAGTCATAGAAAGCCTTAGTCAATTTGAATACATGATTAGGAAGAAGAGAATTTTCAAATCCGGGAGGTTGTTCGACATACACTTCTTCGAAAATAAAACCATTCAAGAAAGCACTTTTGACATCCATTTGAAACAGTTTAAAATTATTACTACTAGCATAGGCAAGAAGCATCCTTATGGCTTCTAATCGAGCCATGGGAGCGAAGGTTTCTTCGTAATCGATACCTTTTTCTTGGTTGAAACCTTTGGCCACTAATCTAGCCTTGTTTCTAACTACGATACCATTTTCGTCTTGCTTGTTTCTAAAGACCCATTTAGTACCAATGACTAAATGGTCACTAGGTCTAGGAACAAGCTTCCATACCTTATTCATCTCAAATTGATTTAATTCCTCTTGTATTGCAAGAACCCAAAAATCATCTTTTAAGGCCTCGTCAATGCATTTAGGTTCGATTTGAGAGAGGAAGGTGGTATTAGCACAAAAATTCTTGAAAGAGGAACGAGTTTGAACCCCTTTTGATGTATCTCCTATAATTAGCTCTTTTGGATGAGCATCTATATACTTCCATTCCTTGGGTAAGGAAATTTCGGAAGAAGGTGCATCCAAGTTGCTATTTTGAGGAGGGGGTTCATTTAAATTCAAATTATCAAAACCAAGATCATCATCAAAATTATTTTTCTTTAAATTAGAAATTTCATTAAAAACTACATGAATAGACTCTTCTATTACTAAGGTTCTTTTGTTAAAAACTCGAAAAGCCTTAGAAACATAAGAGTAACCAAGAAAGATGCCTTCATCAGATTTAGCATCAAATTTTCCAAAGGCATCCCTTTCATTCAAAATAAAGCATTTACAACCGAAAACTTTAAAATAGGAAATATTTGATTTTTTGTTATTCCATAATTCATAGGGAGTTTTTGATAGGGATGGTCTTATTAAGACTCTATTAATGATGTAGCAAGCCGTATTTATGGCTTCGTCCCAAAAATACTTAGGTAAACTATATTCATTTAACATCGTTCTTGCCATTTCTTGTAGGTTTCTATTTTTTCTTCAACTACTCAATTTTGTTGGGGATTCCTCGGAGTGGAGAAGTTGTGATTGTATCCATTAACTTCACAAAAATTTTGAAAGTCACGGTTTTGAAATTCGCCACCGTGATCACTCCGAATTGATGAAATCATGAAACCTTTTTCGTTTTGAGTGAGTTTACAAAATTTAGAGAAACACTTGAAACAATCACTTTTGTGAACTAAGAAATAGATCCAAGTGTATCTAGTATAGCCATCCACAATTACAAACGCATATTTGCTTCCTCCTAGACTTGTCGTGTCAATTGGTCCAAATAAGTCCAAATGAATTAATTGTAATGGTCTAGTGGTGTGGATTTGAGTTTTTGGCTTGAAACTAATTTTTATTTGTTTACCTAGTTGACATACATCGCATACTTTGTCCTTAATAAACTTTATATTTGGAATTCCTCGCACTAATTCTCTAGATGAGATCTTAGATATTAGTTTCATGCTTGCATGGCCTAGTCTCCTATGCCAAAGCCAAGCATCATCATTTAAAGCGGAGAAGCACATTTCATTACTGAGTTCATCAAGGTTGATGGTGTAGACATTATTTTGTTTTAATGCAATCATAATTATGTTATGGTTTGGTTTTTCAATATACACACATTTGATTCAAATCTAACGATATAACCTTTATCGCATAATTGACTAACACTCAAGAGATTATGTTTCAATCCATCAACTAGTAAGACATCATCAATAGAAAATTTTAATTTGTTATCTATGGTTCCCTTGCCAATGATTTTGCCTTGGTTGTTGTATTCGAAGGTGACGTACCCTTCTTCTTTGCTAGTGAGCATAGAGAAATGAGATGGATCTCCAATCATATGTCTTGAGCATCTACTATCTAGATACCATCTCTTGCTCCTAGCTTGTGATGGTGTATGTTTCTCTTCTCCGATGGCCATTAGGGCGTAATGTGCAACTTGCTCGGTGTTGGACTCCTCTTCTTCGGACGCGCTTGAATCATCCCACGTTGCCTTGAGCGCCTTCTTCTTTGATATTCTCTTTTTGGCTTGAGGACAATCGTTCTTGTAGTGTCCTAATTTTTTGCACTCATAGCAAATCACTTGGTCCTTCTTGTATTCAAATTTATTTTTATATTATTTTTAAATTTGTTCTTACTTAAATATTTTTTAAAATTTTGAGTCAAAAGTGCAATGTCATTGTCACTGTCCTCATCACTTGATGTTCCTTTCAAGTGATCTTCTTATGATGTGAGTGCCATGTCCTTTCTGTTCTTTGGATGGGGGTTCTCGAGCTCGTCATGAGCTTGACATGTCATTTCGTAGGTCATTAGAGACCCAATAAGTTTTTCAAGAGGGAATGTTTTAAGGTCTTTGGCCTCTTGAATGACCGTAACTTTTGAATCCCAACTTTTAGGGAGGGATCTTAAGATTTTATTTACTAGTTCAAAGTTAGTAAAATCTTTACCAAGAGCTTTGAGTCCATTGATGACATCCGTGAACTGGGTGTACATGTCTTCGATGGACTCACTTGGTTTCATTCGGAAAAGTTCGTAAGAGTGCACAAGGATGTTGATTTTGGACTCTTTCACTCGGCTAGTGCCTTCATGAGTGACCTCAAGAGTTCTCCAAATATCAAAAGCCGAATCACAAATTGAAACACGATTAAATTCATTTTTGTCTAGTGCACAAAACAAGGCATTCATAGCCTTTGCATTTAAAGCAAAAACCTTCTTCTCCGATTCATTCCTTTCGCTCATCGGAAGAGAAGATTTTTGAAATCTGTTTTCAATAATAGTCCAAAGCTCGAAATCCATGGAAATGAGGAAGATCCTTATACGAGTCTTCCAATAAGTGTAATCCGACCCATTAAACATGGGTGGACGTGTGATGGAATGACCCTCATGTATGCCGGAGTAAGCCATCTCTCTTGGGTATGAAACCAAATATGATAGTGATCCTAGCTCTGATACCAATTGTTAGGATCGGAGCGACACTAAGAGGGGGGGGGGTGAATTAGTGCAGCGGATTAAAACGTCGGTTTTGACAAATCTTTCATACGATAAAAATCGAACTCGAAAGTGCTTAACTTGAAAGTGTATTCGTAAAGTTGTGTAGCAAAGGTAATGAGGAAATAAAGAACATAAGAAGGTTTACAGTAATGTAAATAGCAATAATGAAATACAAACCAGAGATCACGCCGATTTTAAAGTGGTACGGTCAAATGACCTACATCCACTTGCGAGGCCCTCTTCGATGAGGCTCCCACCTTCCACTAGCAAATCTCTTAAAAGGGAAGGGCAAATACCCCTCTTACAACTTTTTACAAGCGGTTCACTCTCTTACAGATTTTCAGTAAGAAAGAAGGAGGTGAACACTTGCAAATTGAAAACAAGACTTACTAAGACTTTTCTAAGACCTTTCTCTCAATCAATTGCTTCTCAAAATGTTATTATCTCAGCTGAGATTTGAGGGGTATTTATAGGCCTCAAGTGGATTTAAATTTGGGCTCCAAAATTTGAATTTTCTTTGGTTTCCGATACTGGCGATGCCACCGCCTGTCAGTGGCGGTGCCACCGCCTGTCAGTGTTTGACACTAACAGTGGATTGGCGGTGCCACCGCCTAGCTCTCGGGTGCTGGGCTGTGCCACCGCCAGACACTTCGGTTCACTGGTTGGGCTTTAAGTCCAGCCCAAATCAAGTCTAATTTTGGGCCCAATTGGCCCCTAACCAGGATATAGGATTATTTCTTAATCCGAATCCTAATTACATTTGAACTACATAACTAAAAACATCCTAAGCAAGTTTTTAACCGCGGACGTCGAGTCTTGTTCCGGCGAGCTCTCCGACGAACTTCTTCTAACAACTCCCATCAAGCTCCCGATCTTGTGATGACTTTAACGAGTAGCCGAGCCTTCTCAGTGATCTCCGCGAACCTCCGACGATCTCTTCGGCGAGCTTCCGAAAATTCCGACAGGTTCCCGATTTCTTCTCGGTTGGTTCCAGCAATATCTCCGACGATTCTTCGGTCTCTTAAACGTCCATCGAACTTGACTCCGGTATTCTTGCTTTATGTTTTCTGGTTATCGTAGTTAATCCTACACACTTAACTCAATAATATGGATTAGATCAATTAACCTATCAATTGATTTTATCATCAAAATCCGAGATTCAACAATATAGTCCCTTACGGGACTAAATTCGTGCATTTCACATTGCCACGAACTATTCCACCATAATCCATTACACCATGTCGCCTTCACGTGACATCTCCATTACATTCTGATCCTTACAGGATGAACTCAAATTGTGATCCCTCCATGTGTGGCCTCTGCCAACACATTGCAGGGTCTCTTCCACCTTCGATTTTGTTCGCTTCTTTGGTAATCGACCTTCGTCCCCCTGCTTTCAGGTCACACTTGGATAATGCACAGCTCTAGGACAGTCTGTCGCCTAGTAACTCTCGAAGTCCATCGACTTCGCTGAAATTAGTGCACCATTGTTTAGATCCTAAGCCTCTGCCCTACCAGCACAATCTCCGCTGTGCATCGCTTCCTTCATGGCAACTTGATGTTGAATCTCGGATTTTGATGATGAAATCAATTGATGGGTTAATTGATCTAATCTATATTATTAAGTTAAGTATGCAGGATTAACTACAAAAGCCTGAAAACATAAAGCAAGTCTACTGGAGTCAAGTTTGATGGGTGTTCGAGAGTCCGAAGATTCGTCGGAGATGTTGTCGGAACCAACCGAGAAGAAAATGGGGACTTATCAAAGTTTTCGGAAGTCCGCCGAAGAGATCATCGAAGGTTCGTAGAGATCACCGAGAAGGCTCGGCTACTCGCTGAACTCGCCACAAGATCGGGAGCCTACTGGGAGTCCACCTGAAGAAATCCGAGGGTGTATCGGAAGTCCGCCGGAAGCTCGCCGGAAGGAGACTCGACGTTTGCCAGTTAAAAACTTGCTTAGGACTATGTTTTCAGTTGCGTAGTTTGCATGTAATTAAGGTTAGGATTAAGGAATAGTCCTATATCCTGGTTAGGGGCCAACTGGGCCTGATATTACCTGGTTTGGGCCAAATTTGAAGCCCATTTAGTGACCCATAGGGTCGGGTGGTGGAACCGTCGGACTGGGTGGTGGCACCACCCAGAACCCGAGGATCGGGCGGTGGTACCGTTGGACTAGGTGGTAGCACCGCCTAGCACCCGAATGGTCAGGCGGTGGCACCGCCAACTTCAGGAATCCAAGAGAATTCAAATTTGGAGCTCAAATTTGAATTCTCTTGGGGTTTATAAATACCCCTTAATTCTTAGCAGAGAATACAACTTTTTGAGAAGCAATAGATTGAGACAAAAGCCTTTGTAAAGTTTTTAGCAAGCCTTATTTTCAATTGCTTGAGTGTTCACCTCCTTCCTTTTCGTTGAAAATTTGTAAGAGTGTGAACCACTTATAAAAGTTGTAAGAGGGGTATTTGTCCTTCCCCTTCAAAGTGATTTGCTAGTGGAAGTTGGGAGCCTCATCGAAGAAGGCTTCACAAATGGATGTAGGTCATTTGACCGAACTACTTTAAATTGGTGTGTTCCTTGAATGTGTGAGTACTTACCTTTCTGAAATTGTTATTTACACTACAACAAGCTTTCGTTTTCATCTTCTCACCTTACTCAAGTTATTGTCGAATCGAAATCTCCTCACATTTGTGAATTCAGTTTTAAACTTACAAGTTTTAATCCGCTGCACTAATTCACCCCCCTCTTAGTGCCACTCCGATCCTAACAATTGGTATCAGAGCCAGGCTCACTCTCATATTTGGTTTAATACCCAAGATAGATGGCTTACTCTGGCATACATGAGGGTCATTTTATTATACGTCCACCCATGTTTAATGGGTCAGATTACACGTATTGGAAAACTCGTATGAGGATCTTCCTCATTTCCATGGATTTTGAGCTTTGGACTATTATCGAAAATGGATTTCAAAAATCTTCTCTTCTGATGAGTGAATGGGATGAATCAGAGAAGAAGGTTTTTCCTTTAAACACAAAGGCTATGAATGCCCTGTTTTGTGCATTAGACAAAAATAAATTCAATTACGTTTCAATTTATGATTCAGCTTTCGATGTTTGGAGAACTCTTAAAGTCACTCATGAAGGCACTAGCCGAGTGAAAGAATCCAAAATCAATATTCTTGTGCACTCTTATGAACTTTTCCGAATGAAACCAAGTGAGTCCATCGAAGATATGTACACCCGTTTCACAGATGTCATCAATGGACTCAAAGATCTTGGTAAAGATTATTCTAACTTTGAACTTGTAACTAAAATCTTACAATCCCTTCCTAAAAGTTGGGATCCAAAAGTTACGGCCATTCAAGAGGCCAAGGACCTTAAAACATTTCCTCTTGAAGAATTTATTGGGTCTATAATGACCTATGAAATGATGTGTCATGCTCATGAAGAGCTCGAGAACCCCCTTCCAAAGAACAGGAAGGATATGGTGCTCACATCACCAGAAGACCACTTGAAAGGAACATCAAGTGACAAGGGCAGTGACAATGACATTGCACTTTTAACTTAAAAATTTAAAAAATTTATAAGAAAGAACAAATTTAAAAATAACACCAAGACTTGAACATAAAAAGGACCAAGTGATATGCTACAAATGCAAGAAGCCGGGGCACTTCAAAAATGAATGCCCCCAAGCCAAGAAGAAGCAACCAAAGAAGAAGAAAGCTCTAAAAGTGACTTGGGACGATTCAAGTGATTCCGAAAGTGAAGAAGCTAGCAACAAAGAGGAGGCAAACTTCACGCTAATGGCTTTAGGAGAAGAGGTATGTGATTTAATTAATGAAGATTTATCTTTCGATGAACTTTCTGTCGCTTTTCATGAATTATTTGATGAGTGTAGAACTATTAGTAAGAAGTTTAATATCTTAAAAAAAGAGCATGTCTTACTACAAAATAAGCTTGATAGTCTTCAAACTCCTCCATGCTCTAAGTGTGAACATTTAGAAGCAATAAAAAATGAAAACTTGCTACTTAAAGAGACCTTAAACAAGTTTAAGGCCGGTAGCAAGGGATTGGACATGATCCTTGCAAACAAGGGTCACGTCGCAAATAGAAGTGGAATTGGTTTTGTGAGAGGATCTCACCAAAATCCTACCACTTTCATTAAAGGACCCACATTATATGTTTCACCTTGTTTAAAATGCAACTTTTGTTGTAAATCTGGACATGTTGCTCACAAATGCCCATTTATGAAAATTAGTCCACATAAATTAATATGGATTCCTAAAGGAATTATAAATAGTTCAATAATGAATAACAAAATTGGTAGATCAATTTTTGAGACACTCAAAATCAAATGGGTACCTAAAAACCATCCTCTTTTGTAGACAAACCCACAAACTAGGAGCAAGAGATGGTATCTCGATAGTGGATGCTCAAGACACATGACTGGAGATCTATCTTATTTCTCTATACTCACTAGCAAAGAAGAAGGGTACGTCACCTTCAGAGACAACAACAAAGGCAAAATCATTGGCAAGGGAACCATAGGTAATAAATTAAGTTTTTCTATTATGATGTGTTACTAGTTAATGAATTAAAATATAATCTTTTAAGTATTAGTCAATTATGCGATAAGGGTTATATCGTTAGATTTGAATCTAATGTATGCATTATTGAAAAACCAAATAATAATATGTTAATGATTGCTTTGAAATAAAATAATGTCTACACTATCAACCTTGATGAACTAAGTAATGAAATGTGCCTCTCCGCTTCAAATGATGATGCTTGGCTTTGGCATAGGAGATTAGGCCATGCAAGTATGAAACTAATATCTAAGATCTCATCTAGAGAATTAGTACGAGGGATTCCCAATATGAAGTTTGTTAAGGACAAAGTATGCGATGCGTGTCAACTAGGTAAACAAATAAAAACTACTTTCAAACCAAAAAATCAAATTAGCACCACTAGACCATTACAATTAATCCACTTAGACTTATTTAGACCAATTGACACGACAAGTTTAGAAGGAAGCAAATATGTCTTTGTAATTGTAGATGACTATACTAGATACACTTGGACCTATTTCTTGGCTCACAAAAGTGATTATTTCAAATGTTTCTCTAAATTTTATAAATCACTTAAAACGAAAAAGACTTCATGATTTCTTCAATTCGGAGTGATCACGGTGGCGAATTTCAAAACCGTGACTTCCAAAGTTTTTGTGAATCTAATGGATATAACTGTTGAATCTCGTATTTTGATGATGAAACTAATTGATAATTGTGTTTATGTTTTAATCTGTGTTTTGAGTGACGCAGGATGCTTCGATCAGGATGAGATAATTAAAGTAGGAAAAATCATGTTATACTGGAGGAACATGTCAGAAGATTGGATGTCGGGCCGGTGGATCGGTTGACATATCGACAGAAGGCTTCGGGCAGTGGACTTGGGCATCGGGCCAAGAAGAGCGGGTATTGTGCCAAGGATATCGAAGTTGTGGAGTTAACTGGCCGATTGGGCAATAGGTCGTAGGAGAGAACGATGCGCCGAAGAATCGGACGAAGCATCGAGGGACCAATGACATGCTGGACAACTTGGTTAATTGCTTATGATTAATTATCTCGATCAAAGTTTTGTTTTACATGTGCAGGATTAACTACGATGGAAGTAAGACATGTAGTAGGAGTTACGCCGGAGTCAAGACTATGATTACGTTGGGAGTTCGAGAGTTCGACGGAAGTCCGGACGGTCGTCGGAGGTTCTACGGGAACAAATCCGAGAAGTCCAGGAGCTTGCCAAAAGAAGCTCGTTAGAACTCGCCAAGTGGATCATCGTAAGTCCAGGAGTTTGTCGGAAGTCCGTAGGAGCATCATCAAGGGTTCATCGGATGATCGACGGAAGTTCGCCGGTGTTGAATCTCGGATTTTGATGATGAAGTCAATTGTCATTTGTTATCTAATCTATATGTTGAGATAAGTGTGTAGGATTAACTATGATGAAAATAAGATATACAACAGGAGTTACGCCGGAGTCAAGACAATGATCACGTTGGGAGTTCGAGAGTTCGAAGGAAGTTCGGACAATCGTCGGAGGTTCTACGGGAACAAATCCAAGAAGTCCATGAGCTTACCAAAGAAGCTCGTCGGAACTCGCCAAGTGGATCATTGCAAGTCCAGGAGTTTGTTGGAAGTCCGCAGGAGCATCACCGAGGGTTCATCGGATGATCGACGGAAGTTCACTGGAAGCTCGCCGGAAGAAGCGATTGACGCACCAGAGCAAGTTGTAGTAAATATCTTAGGAAAAATCGTAGTTAGCACAATGATTAAGTTGGAAATGGGAGGTGATCCCATTAACTTAATCTTGGGACAATTGGGCCCCTAAAAAACCCAAATTGAGCAGAATGGATCAACCCATTCGGACCCAGATTTTTGCTAGGCGATTGAACCGCCCAAGCCAGGAGGTGGCACCGCCTGGGCTAAGTCTCTGAGCGAGACTAGGCAGTGAAACCGCCCCAGCTAGGAGGTGGCACCGCCTGGGCTCAGTCTCCGAGCGAGACTAGGCGGTGCAACCTCCCCTGACAGAGGTGGCACCGCTTGGGCTCGGTCTCCGAGCTTTGGCTGAGTGATACAACCGCCTCAGTCAGGAGGTGGCACCGCCTGAGCTCGGTCTTCGAGCTCTGGTAGGAGGTGCAACCCCCCTTGATAGGAGGTGGCACCGCCCAAAGGCTCAATCTTCGAGCTCTGCCAAGCGGTGCAACCGCTCCAGTCAGGAGGTGCAACCGCCAGATCCCGGAATTCCGGGAATTGACAGTTTTGAGCTCCAAATTCAAACTAGGTTGGGGCCTATAAATACCCCACCCATTCAGCACTGAAAGGGCACTGAATATACACCGAAATCCTGATCTTGTTTTGTGATTTTTAGAGTTCAAAATTATTGTAAAGGCCAAAAGTTCTTCTCCCTCTTTTCTTCCAAGTTCTGAGTTTTAAAGAGAGGAGAGAAAATTTTATAAGGGTTGTCTCCTAAGCCCGTCAAAAGGAGTGAAACTGTAAAAGGGTGGTTGGCCTTCGCCTATTGAAGGAAGGCCTCTAGTTGACGTCGGTGACCTCGTCGGTGGAGGAAGCCAAAAGCGGAGTAGGTCAAGATTGACCGAACCACTCTAAATCTCGGTTTGCATTTACTTTGAGCATATTATCTTTACTGCAAACCTCCTCTAAAGTTTACTGCTTTCTGCACATATACGATCGGGTTTCAAGCTTTGCACTTTCCGAATCGGCGTTTAGACGTAAATCAGTTTCATCGTACGATCATCATATTTCTGTTTGCGTTTACATTTTTATTTCTATCATAACTGCAAACTGCCTTTATATCCTTACTTAAACTGCATCTCGCTTAATCAAGTGATTTACGAATCAACATTTAGACGTAAATCAGTTTTTTCGTATGAATATCATATTTCAGTTTGCGCCTACTATCTGATTAGAATCATAACTGCAAACTGCATTTATATCTTTGCTGCATCTCGCTTAAACAAAAGTTAAAGTGATTTATGAATCGACTTTCTTACCAAAATCACTTTTAACGAACAAACGCAGTTTTTATTTTTCGTAGAAGGTTTTCCGCTGCACTAATTCACCCCCCCCTCCCTCTTAGTGCTCTTGATCCTAACAATTGGTATCAGAGCGGGGTTAACTCTCAAGCGGATTAAAACCCAAGAGAGATGGCATACGTCGAAAACCAAGAGGGCCATTCTATTACACATCCACCCATGTTCAATGGGACGGACTACACCTATTGGAAGACCCGAATGAGGATCTTTCTTATTTCTATGGATTTTGAACTTTGGAATCTTGTCAAAAATGGATTTTCGAAGTCTTCTCTTCCAATGATCGATTGGAATGAATTGGAGAAGAAGGCTTTCACTCTTAATGCAAAGGCTATGAATGCCTTATTTTGTGCGCTTGATAAAAACGAGTTCAACCGTGTTTCGGTTTGTAAAACCGCATTTGATATTTGGCACACACTCGAAGTGACTCACGAAGGCACAAGTAGAGTGAAAGAGTCGAAAATCAATCTTTTGTTACATTCTTTCGAACTTTTTCGGATGAAACTGAGTGAGACTATTGGCGACATGTTTACCCGTTTCACGGATGTTGTCAACGGTCTAAAAGGACTCGGAAAAAGTTTTTCGGATTTTGAGCTCGTAAATAAGATTCTAAGATCCCTTCCTAAGAGTTGGGATCCTAAAGTCACTGCTATTCAAGAGGCAAAAGATCTAAACAACTTCCCTCTTGAAGAACTAATCGGGTCATTAATGACCTACGAGATGACTTGCAAAGCTCATGAAGAGCAAGAAGACATCCTTCCAAAGAACAGGAAGGATATGACACTTAGAACTTCAGAAGGCCACTTGAGAGAAAACTCAAGTGATGAGGACTGTGATGATGACTTGGCACTTCTAACAAGAAAATTTAAAAAATTCATTAAAAGAAACAAGTTTAAGAAAGACACAAAAAATAAATTTGAACCCAAGAAGGACCAAGTTATTTGCTATGAGTGCAAAAAGCTGGGACACTACAAGAGTGATTGTCCCCAAGTCAAAAAGAGAATATCAAAGAAGAAGGCGCTCAAAGCAACATAGGATGACTCGAGCGCGTCTAAAGAAGAGGAGTCAAACATCGAGCAAGTTGCTCATTACGCCTTAATGGCCATCGGAGAGGAGGTAACGAATTTAATAGATGCAGATTTATCATTTGATGAATTATTAAATGCCTTCCATAATTTATTTGATGAATGCAAGATTATTAGTAGAAAATATAAATTGCTAAAAAAGGAGCATGATAGTCTTACTTGTAATTTCGATAAGTTAAAAGCTGAATATTATGATAGTTTAGGTTCATGCATAAAATGCCATGATCTAGAAACTCTCCAAAAGGAAAACTTGCTACTTAAGGACACCTTGAAGAAATTCGAGGTTGGTAGCAAGTCCTTGAACATGATCCTTGCAAACAAGGGTCACGTTCCCAAAAGAAGTGGAATCGGATTTGTGAGAAGTCCTCATCAAAATCCAACCACCTTTATAAAAGGCCCCATCTTACATGTTCGACACCAAGACAAATGCAACTTTTGTTACAAACTCGGATACAAAACGCATTATTGTCCATTCAAGAAAATTAGTCCGAACAAATTAATTTGGGTTCCTAAAGGAACCATGATAAATTCTATGCAACATGATAAACAATGTAGATCTATTTTTGAGGACCTAAAAGCAAATGGGTACCTAAAAATCATCCTTTCTTGTAGAAACCTATACCATCGCAAGCTAGGAGCAAGAGATAGTACCTTGATAGTGGATGCTCAAGGCATATGACCGGAGATCCACGTCAATTCTCTAAGCTCACTAGCATAGACGAAGGCTATGTCACCTTCGGAGACAACAACAAGAGTAAAATCATTGGCAGAGAAACAATAGGTAACAAATCCAACTTCTTTATCGAAGATGTTTTATTAGTTGATGGTTTAAAACATAACCTCTTGAGCATTAGCAATTATGTGATAAAGGATCTATTGTCAGATTCGAATCTAATGCTTGCATCATTGAAATACCATACAAAAACACGTCTATGATTGCATTAAAACAAAATAACGTATACACTATTGACATCAATGATTTGTGTAATGAAATGTGTTTTTCGGTTTTGAACGAGGATGCTTGGCTATGGCATAGAAGATTAGGTCATGCTAGCATGAAACTAATCACTCAAATATCATCTAAAGAACTTGTAAGAGGAATTCCTCATATCAAGTTCATCAAAAATAATGTATGTGATGCTTGCCAATTAGGTAAACAAATTAAGGGCAGTTTCAAATCTAAGAATCAAATAAGCACCTCTAGGCCCTTACAATTGATCCATATAGACTTGTTCGGACCAATCTCTACATCAAGCCTAGGAGGTAGCAAATACGCCTTCATCATTGTGGATGACTATAGCAGATACACATGGACTTACTTCTTAAAACAGAAAAATGAATGCTTTAGATATTTTACCAAGTTTTGTAAACTTGTTCAGAATGAGAAGGGTTCTATGATTTCGTCAATTAGAAGTGATTACGGTGGTAAATTTCAAAACCATGATTTCTAAGAATTTTGTGAACTCAATGGATACAACCATAATTTCTCTACTCCTAGAAATCCTCAACAAAATGGAGTAGTAGAAAGAAAAAATCGAAATTTACAAGAAATGGCAAGAACCATGTTGAATGAACATAGCCTACCCAAATATTTTTGGACCGAAGCCGTAAATACTGCATGCTATATTTTGAATAGAGTTCTAGTAAGACCCTTACTCACCAAAACTCCCTATGAGTTATGGAACAACAAAAAACCCAATGTTTCATATTTTAAAGTCTTTGGGTGTAAGTGTTTTATCTTGAATGAAAAAGATAACTTAGGAAAATTTGATGCTAAATCCGATGAAGGAATCTTTCTTGGTTATTCTTCGATTTCTAAAGCTTTTCGTATCTTCAATAAAAGAACTTTAATTATTGAAGAATCCATTCATGTTGTCTTTAATGAGATTTCCGAAATCAGGAAAAATGATTTTGATGATGATGTTAATTTTGATTCCTTGAATTTAAATGAAACCCCGTTTCCAACTAGCAACTTGAACATCCACTTCCGAAATATCCTTACCCAAGGATTGGAAGTCTGTAGATACTCATCCTAAGGAGCTAATCTTAGGAGACACATCAAAAGGGGTTCAAACACGTTCTTCTCTTAAAAATTTTTGTTCCAACGCCGCTTTTCTCTCCCAAATTGAACCCAAATGTGTTGACGAAGCCATGAAAGATGATTCATGGATTATCTCAATGCAAGATGAATTAAATCAATTTGAGAGAAATGAGGTGTGGAAGCTTGTTCCTAGGCCAAATGACCATTTAGTTATTGGTACTAAATGGGTTTTTAGAAACAAGCAAGATGAATATGGTATCGCGGTTAGAAACAAGGCTAGATTAGTGGCGAAAGGTTTCAACCAAGAAGAAGGTATCGATTACGAAGAAACCTTCGCTCCTATGGCTCGATTAGAAGCCATAAGGATGCTCCTTGCCTACGCTAGTAGTAATAATTTTAAGTTATTTCAAATGGATGTTAAAAGCGCTTTTCTTAATGGCTTTATTTCCGAAGAAGTCTATGTTGAACAACCTCCTAGATTTGAAAATAATAGCCTCCCTAATCATGTGTTTAGATTAACTAAAGCTCTCTATGGTTTAAAACAAGCTCCGAGGGCTTGGTATGAGAGACTTAGTTCTTTTCTTATCAAAAATAATTTCACAAAAGGCAAGGTTGATACTACATTGTTCATCAAGAATTTTGAAAATGATTTTCTCATTGTTCAGATTTATGTTGATGATATTATCTTTGGTTCTACGAACGAATCTCTTTGTGAATCTTTTGCTAAAACTATGAGTCTTGAATTCGAAATGAGTTTAATGGGAGAATTAACATTCTTCTTAGGCTTACAAATCAAACAACTAAGCAATGACATCTTTATTATTCAAACTAAATATGCTATGAATTTGCTAAAAAAGTTTAATATGAATAACTCAAAAGCTATTAACACTCCTATGAGCACCTCCACTAAGTTAGAAATCGATGAAAGTGGAGAAAGCTTCGATCAAAAAACTTATAGGGGCATGATAGGAAGTTTACTTTACCTCACTGCAACTAGACCAGATATCATGTTCAGTGTAGGACTTTGTGCTAGATTTCAATCAAACCCTAAGATATCTCATCTCAAAGCAGTTAAAAGAATACTTAGATATCTTAATGGTACCACAAATCTAGGATTATGGTACCCAAAATCAGAGAATCTTGAGTTAATTGCTTATGCTGATGCGGACTTTGCTGGCTGTAGACTAGATAGAAAAAGCACGTTAGGAACATGTCAATTTTTAGGACATGCCCTTGTTTCCTAGTTATCTAAGAAACAAAACTCAGTTGCACTATCAACAACCGAAGCTGAATATATTGCAGCAAGTGCATGCTGTGCACAAGTTGTCTGGATGAAAAACACCTTAGAAGATTATAAAGTTCATCTTAAAAATATTCCCATTAAATGTGATAACACAAGTGCAATATGCTTAACAAAGAATCCTATACAACACTCAAGAACAAAACATATTGATATTAGACATCACTTTATACGAGATCATATTACTAATCATGATGTAATCATAGAGTTCATTGATACTAAACATCAACTAGCTGATATTTTTACAAAACCTCTAAGTGAAGAACAATTTAATTTCATAAGAAGAGAATTAGGAATGTTGATGCGTCCGAATACATAAACTAGTTAAAATTATTTTTCGGACTTTATTGAATGATCAAATCACTTGATTGCCATTACATGCCTAAATAACATGTTGGAAATTGTGTTGAATATAAAAATTTCCATAACAATAAGCATGTTTTGTCTTCATGATTGTATTTGAAAATCTATAGCATAGTCTTATCTGACTGCATGAAAGTGTTAATTTCATTTTCGGATTCACTTAACAATTGGTATCCTAACAATCGGATTTTCTCATACACTTATTATATGAAAAATATTTTTCTGAAATGGATTTGATGAAATGATTCTTGATTATAAATTTCATCTTGAAATATGGATGATAGTGTTTTTACTTGCAAAGATTTGTTTCACATACATATCTTGATCCTTGTAAAAATGAAGCATGATTTAATCTCTCATCGATTTTAACTTCACTCAGAGTAAACTCACAAATAGCCTTCCTCCTTCATGCAAAAAGATTATAACAAATAAAAAGGAAGAAGTATTCAAAGCAATCTATGTATCATGCTTTCCTTTATATGCTTGGAAAATAACATGTAAAGGCATGAACAATTATCACACTTATGCTCAAAATTCGCTTATTGTTCTCCTGCTATCACAATTACCATACTTTTTGTTGATGACAAAGGGGGAGAAATATATGAGTATTAATGCCATGCTTGCATCACCAAGAGATATATGAATTGATGCTATGATTGCTATAATTTGCATTATGCCTTGTTTGTATCATGTAATGATATCAAAATCTTATTTCGCAGTTTTACATGTTGATATCTTACAATATGATTAATTGCTACTATTACCATCATTCAAACCTGTTATGTAAAATTTGAAAATGAATGTCAAGCCTTGACATCATCTTCAGAGAGATACCTCATGATGGGAATCATGATGGGAGTATTGATAAGTTTAAATGATTTTAACTTATCAATATGTCTCTTGAATTCAAAGGGTTTGAATTCAAGAATGACTTATCTCAAGTATGGCATATAGACAGGGGGAGTTAAGGTTAACTCCATTATCAATTGATTGTCATCATAAAAAATGGGGAGATTGTTGAATCTCGGATTTGGATGATGAAGTCAATTGTCATTTATTATCTAATCTATATATTGAGATAAGTGTGCAGGATTAACTATGATGAAAATAAGATATGCAACAGGAGTTGCGCTGGAGTTAAGATAATGATCACGTTGGGAGTTCGACGGAAGTTCGGACAGTCGTCGGAGGTTCTGCGGGAACAAATCCGAGAAGTCCATGAGCTTGCCAAAGAAGCTCATCGGAACTTGCCAAGTGGATCGTTGCAAGTCCAGGAGTTTGCCGGAAGTCCGCAGGAGCATCACCGAGGGTTCATCGGATGATCGACGGAAGTTCGTCGGAAGCTCACCGGAAGAAGCGATTGACGCACCGGAGCAAGTTGCAGTAAATATCTTAGGAAAAATCGTAGTTAGCATAATGATTAAGTTGGAAATGGGAGATGATCCCATTAACTTAATCTTGGGGCAATTGGGCCCCTGAAAAACCCAAATTGGGCCGAATGGATCAACCTATTCGGACCCTGATTTCTGCCAAGCGGTTGAACCCCCCAAGCCAGGAGGTGGCATCGTCTGGGCTAAGTCTCCAAGCGAGACTGGGCAGTGCAACCGCCCCAGCCAGGAGGTGGCACCGCCTGGGCTCAGTCTCCGAGCGAGATTGGGCGATGCAACCTCCCCTAACAGAGGTGGCACCGCTTGGGCTTGGTCTTCGAGCTCTGGCTGAGCGGTGCAACCGCCTCAGTCAGGAGGTGGCACCGCTTGAGCTCGGTCTTCGAGCTCTGACAGGAGGTGCAACCGTCCCTAACAGGAGGTGGCACCGCCCAGAGGCTCAGTCTTCGAGCTCTGCTAGGCGGTGCAACCACTCCAATCAGGAGGTGCAATCGCCAGATCCCGGAATTCCGGGAATTGATAGTTTTGAGCTCCAAATTCAAACTGGGTTGGGGCCTATAAATACCCCACCCATTTAGCACTGAAAGGGCACTGAATATACACCGAAATCCTGATCTTGTTCTGTGATTTTTAGAGTTCAAAATTGTTGTAAAGGCCAAAAGTTCTTCTCCCTCTTTTCTTCCAAGTTCTGAGCTTTAAAGAGAGGAGAGAAAATTCTGTAAGGGTTGTCTCCTAAGCCCGTCAAAAGGAGTGAAACTATAAAAGAGTGGTTGGCCTTCGCCTATTGAAGGAAGGCCTCTAGTTGACGTCGGTGACCTCGTCGGTGGAGGAAGCCAAAAGTGGAGTAGGTCAAGATTGACCGAACCACTCTAAATCTCGGTTTGCATTTACTTTGAGCATATTATCTTTACTACAAACCTCCTCTAAAGCTTACTGCTTTCTGCACATATACGATTGGGTTTCAAGCTTTGCACTTTCCGAATCGGCGTTTAGACGTAAATCAGTTTCATCGTACGATCATCATATTTCTATTTACGTTTACGTTTTGATTTCTATCATAACTGCAAACTGCCTTTATATCCTTGCTTAAACTGTATCTCGCTTAATCAAGTGATTTTCGAATCAGCATTTAGATGTAAATCAGTTTTTTCGTACGAATATCATATTTCAGTTTGCGCCTACTATCTGATTAGAATCATAACTACAAACTGCATTTATATCTTTGCTGCATCTCAGTCAAACAAAAGTTAAAGTGATTTACAAATCGACTTTCTTACCAAAATCACTTTTAATGAACAAACGTATTTTTTATTTTTCGTAGAAGGTTTTCCGCTGCACTAATTCACCCTCCCCCCTTCTTAGTGCTCTTGATCCTAACAGCCGGAAGCTCACCGGAAGAAGAGATTGATGCACCGGAGCAAGTTGCAGTAAATGTCTTAAGAAATATCATAGTTAGCACGATGATTAAGTTAGAAATGGGAGGTGATCCCATTAACTTAATCTTGAGGCAATTGGGCATTGACAGACCCAAATTGGGCCGATTGGATCAGCCCATTCGGACCCAGATTTCTTGGCTAGCGGTGGCACCGCTTGGGCCGGCGGTGGTGTCGCCCAAGGCTCAGTCTCCGAGCTAGGCTGGGCGGTGCAACCGCCCCAATCAGGTGGTGGAACCGCCTGAGCTCGGTCTCCGAGCGAGACTGGGCGGTGCAACCGCCCCTGTCAGGCGGTGGCACCGCTCAAAGGCTCAGTCTCCGAGCTCTGCCAAGCGGTGCAACCGCCCCTGACAGGAGGTGGCACTGCCTAGAGGCTCAGTCTCTAAGCTCTACTAGGCGGTGCAACCACCCTAGTCAGGCGGTGCAACCGCCAGACCCCGGAATTCCGGGAGATGACAGTTTTGAGCTCGGAATTCAAACTGGTTTGGGGCCTATAAATACCCCACCCTTTCAGCAATGAAGGGGCAACCAAAAGAAAATGAAAGCTTGATCTTGCTCTGTGATTTTAGAGCTCAAAAGTGTTGTAAAGTCTAGAAGTTCTCCTCCCTCTTTTCTTCCAAGTTTTGATCTTTCAAGAGAGGAGAGAAAATTCTGTAAGGGTTGTCTCCTAAGCCCGTCAAAAGGAGTGAAACTGTAAAAGGGTGGTTGGCCTTCGCCTATTGAAGGAAGGCCTCTAGTGGACGTTGGTGACCTCGTCGGAGGAGGAAGCCAAAAGCGGATGTAGTTGAAGATTGATCGAACCACTCTAAAATTGCGGTGCTCTCTGGTTTGCATTTATTCTTGTTACTTACCTTACTGCAAACCTCCATATGTGCTTTACTTCCTCTTTACTTTTGCTGCACTCCTTTACAAACTCGCTTTCAAGTTAAGTTTCCGAAAATAGTTTTACGTCAGAAACTATTTCATCGTACGAACGCAGTTTTAAACGTCGAAAGTTTTCCGCTGCACTAATTCACCCCACCCCCCCCCCCCCCCCCCCCCCCCCCCTTAGTGCTCTTGATCCGAACAATTGGTATTAGAGCCCAGTATTTCTCATTTCAGATTTACACCCGAGAGAAATGACTCTTCATGGCTTTCAAGAGGGCTTATCGATCATTCATCCACCATTGTTTAACGAATTAGACTACACTTATTAGAAAACTCGAATGAGAGTTTTCTTGATTTCTATGAATTTGGATTTATAGAATTTTGTTGAAAACAGTTTTCAACTTTCCTCTAAACCGATGAACGAATGGTCGGATTTGGAGAAGAAGTATTTTTCTTTAAACGCAAAGGCTATGAATGCCTTATTTTACGCTTTGGACAAAAATGAGTTTAATCAGATTTTTGCATGCGAAACGGCTTTTGATATTTGGCGAATACTTGAAATCACGCACGAGGGAACTAGTAGAGTCAAAGTCTTAAAAGTTAACATTTTATTGCATGATTTTTAGCTTTTTCGAATGCAACTAAGCGAGACTATAGGCGACATGTACACCCGTTTCACGGATGTCATCAATAATCTAAGAGTTCTTGGTAAATCTTTTTCGAATTTTGATCTCGTAAGCAATATCTTAAGATTCCTTCCAAAAAGGTTG
This sequence comes from Musa acuminata AAA Group, assembly GCF_036884655.1. NCBI lineage: Eukaryota > Viridiplantae > Streptophyta > Magnoliopsida > Zingiberales > Musaceae > Musa > Musa acuminata. The sequence continues at coordinate 25,917,593 of NC_088335.1, forward strand.
GATCCTAAAATAACCATAATATAAGAGATAAAAAATTTAAATATTTTTCCACTTGAAGAACTTATCGGCTCATTGATGACATATTAAATGGTGCGCAATGCGCATGATGAACAAAACAACCTTCCAAAGAACAAGAAGGATTTGGGACATAGAACATTTGAAGACCACTCGAGCATAAGCTCAAGTGATGGTGAACAAGAACTACAAATCAAATTTAAAAAATTAAAGAAACAAAGATTTAAGAACAAAAAGAATGGAACTACTTGCTTTGAACGCAAGAAGAAGAACACAAAGTTGTTAGGATCAAGAGCACTAAGAGGGGGGGGGGGGGTGAATTAGTGCAGCGGAAAACCTTCTACGTTAAAAAAAAACTGCGTTCGTACGATAAAAGAGATTTCAGTAAGAAAGTTGATTCGTAAATCACTTTAACTTTTGATTAAGCGAGATGCAGTTAAAGCAAGGATATAAAGGTAGTTTGCAGTTATGATAGAAATCAAAATGTAAGTGCAAACTGAAATATGATGATCGTACGATAAAACTGATTTAAGTTTAAACGCCGATTCGAAAAGTGCAAAGCTTGAAACCAAATCGTATATGCGTAGAAAGCAGTAAGCTTTTGAGGAGGTTTGCAGTAAAGATAATATGCTCAAAGCAAATGCAAATCGAGATTTAGAGAGGTTCGGTCAATCTTGACCTACTCCACTTTTGGCTTCCTCCACCGACGTCAACTAGAGGCCTTCCTTCAATAGGCGAAGGCCAACCACCCTTTTACAGTTTCACTCCTTTTGACGGGCTTAGGAGACAACCCTTACAGAATTTTCTCTCCTCTCTTTAAAGATCAGAACTTGGAAGAAAAGAGGGAGAGAAACTTTTGGCCTTTACAACAATTTTGAGCTCTAAGAATCACAGAATAAGATCAGGATTTCGGTGTATGTATGTTGCCTTTCAATGCTGAATGGGTGGGGTATTTATAGGCCCCAACCCAGTTTGAAATTGGAGCTCAAAACTGTCAATTCCCGAAATTCTGGGATCTGGCGGTTGCACCTCCTGACTGGAGCGGTTGCACCGCTTGGCAGAGCTCGAAGACTGAGCCTCTAGGCGGTGCCACCTCTTGTCAGGGGTGGTTGCACCTCTTGCCAGAGCTCGAAGACCGAGCTCAGGCGGTCCCACCTCTTGACTAAGGCGGTTGCACTGCTCAGCCAGAGCTCGGAGACCGAGCCTAGGCGGTGCCACCTCTGTTAGGGGAGGTTGCACCGCCCAGTCTCGCTCGGAGACTGAGCCCAAGCGGTGCCACTTCCTAGCTGGGGCAGTTGCACCGCCCAGTCTCGCTCGGAGACTTAGCCCAGGCGGTGCCACCTCCAGGCTTGGGCGGTTCAACCGCCTGGCAGAAATCAGGGTCCGAATGAGTTGATCCATTTGGCCCAATTTGGGTTTTTCAGGGGCCCAATTGCCCCAAGATTAAGTTAATGGGATCACCTCCCATTTCCAACTTAATCATTGTGCTAACTACGATTTTTCCTAAGATGTTTACTGCAACTTGCTCTGGTTCGTTAATCACTTCTTCCGGTGAGCTTCCAGCGAACTTCCGTCGATCATCCGATGAACCCTCGGTGATGCTCCTGCGGACTTCCGGAAAACTCCTGGACTTGCGACGATCCACTTGGCGAGTTCTGACGAGCTTCTTTGGCAAGCTCATGGACTTCTCGGATTTGTTCCCATAGAACCTCCGACGACTGTCCGAACTTCCGTCGAACTCTCGAACTCCCAACGTGATCATTGTCTTGACTCCGGCGCAACTCCTACTGCATATCTTACTTTCATCGTAGTTAATCCTGCACACTTAAAACAAAACTTTGATTGAGACAATTAATCCTAAGCAATTAACCAAGTTGTCCGGCATGTCATTGGTCCCTCGACGCTTCGTCCGATTCTTCGGTGCATCATCCTTTCCTGCATCCTATTGCCCAATCGGCCAGTTGACTCCGCAACTCCGATATCCTTGGCACTATACCTGCTCTTCTTGGCCCGATGCCCGAGTCCACGGCCCGAAGCCTTCTTTCGATACGTCGACCGATCCACCGGCCCGACGTCCAATCTTCTAACATGTTCCTTCGGCACAACATGATTTTCCTGATTTAATTATCTCATCCTGATCGAAGCATCCTGCGTCACTCAAAACGCAGATTAAATCATAAACATATATCAAGTAGTTTCATCATCAAAATACGAGATTCAACAATCTCCCCCTTTTTGATGATGACAACCACTTGATGACGGAGTTAAATTTAACTCCTAGAGTTTAAACAAACTCCCCATATCAATATGCCATATTGATAGAATCTTGAATTCAAACTGAATTCAAGTCATTGCAATATTCATCATTAAATACTTGCAACACGTCATCATGAACTTATGCATAAACTTATGCATAACATCATACTTCTCCCCCTTTGTCATCAACAAAAAGGAGAAGTCCAACTATTCTTGTGTTTGGAATATTTGTTTGACTTATTGCATGAAAAACATAATATCAAGTTTTATCATCATGCAGTTTTGAAGCCAGAAATGTTACATCATGCTTAGAACATTCAAGCTATCAAGTTTTAGATATGCAAGTTTTACAGCATACAAGATAGCACTTTTAGGACATGCAAGCAAGCAATGTTACAACATTTTAGAACTTGCAAGCTAGCAATTTAGAGATAATCAAGAAGGCAACTCTTGCTTCTTGAAATATGCAAGTTGCAAGCTAGTAAATTTTTGCTTTCTTTGCAATGTTTGAGCTCGCAATTTTGCTTCTTGAGATAGGCAAGATAGCACTTTTGTAATTTTTGTTTGGCAAGCTTGTGATGTTCAAGATAACAAGCACTTTCTTCTCTTTTGAGAAGTGTCATTTTTGCTTTCTTTGCAAAGTGCAAGCTAGCAAAATGCCAAACTAGCAAGAGATAATGTTTTACATGAGGCAAGCAAACAATTTGGCAAGTGTTATATTTGCATCTTCTCTTTAGAGGAGTGTAATTTTTGCTTTAATCTTGAATTGTGTAAGCTAGCTAGTTTGCCTCTTTTCATGATGTTCACACTAGAAATTCTTGCTCCCCCTTTGTCATTGTCAAAAAGAAGGGAAGACCATTTTTTTCAATTTTCAAATTATGACAGAGGTAAGTATCAATTTTATTTGTGCATCATTATATATTCAAATTAAAACATACACAATTTCAAAAACCTTATTTTTCATGCACGATACCGAAAAATAAATCAATCATCATTAATGAGTATATCACACATAATACTCAAACATTAAAATTTTTAAGCATTTATCAATATGTTGATCATGATACCAAACATTCATCATTTAAAGCATTCATGATACATATCATATGCAATACATTATGTACATCATTGTCATAAGTATTGCATGCATCATTTCAAATTCATGAATATTTCATCATTGCATGCATCATGCCAAATCATAAAATATACAATCATCATTAATGCATGATTCCTAATCATCATTTATTTTGTAACATGATGGTACCAAATTTGTCAAATTGCATTCTACCATACATGATCGAAACTTCTTATTTGTATACATCAAAACAAATTAATGAATATTTCATGTATTCTTATCATCACATAAGGAATATCAAAAAGAATTATTAGGTGATGAGATAAACATTTCATGAATACAAGGAATTGCATAAAAATCATATCATGAAAGATTAGAACATGTGAATACCAAAAGACATGATTTCTTTTTGAAAAACCTACTCCATAATTAATCAAAAGAAAATCTTAGGAGAACGATTAATGAAAAAATCTTGATTCATAATAAATCTTAATTTGTAAATATCACGGAACCAAGATCATGATTTTGGATAAAACTCATTCAAATTCATATCACCAAAAATCATTTTTATGGTTCACAAAATTCGTAATATATTTTCCCTTTTGTTAAGTATTTCATTTTAAGTGATTGATTTCATGTTAGCATGCTTTTTCATTTATGTTAAACATGCATCAACGTTTAGGATCGAAAAATAAATTTCATCATAAAACCATTAAGATCAATAGATTCTCAAAAATAAACTATTATGATCAAGAAAATCCGAAAATGAAATTTAACACTTTCATGCATTCGGACAAGGTTTTGCAATAGATTTTCAAGTTCAATCATGAAGATAAAACATGCTCATGATCATAAAAAATTTTGTATCCAAAACACATAATCTCCAACATGTTATTAAGGCATTAATAGTGTAAAATCATCATGGTAATTAAGTGATTTGAACATTGAATCAAGAAAGTTCGAAAAATAATCTTAACAAGTTCATGCATTCGAGCACATTTTTGCCATAGTTTTTCAAATACACTCATGAAAATAACATATGCTTATCATCATGTATAGCATAAATCTCATGCATAAAATTGTTAATCAAAATATTTAATTTCATCATTATGCATTTCTTCAAATCAAACATGATTTTTTTTAATCAAAATCGAGAAATAACAATGAAAATCAACGTAATACACATTATTACTTCTTAACCATGATTTCATATTTTCAATCAAGATCATTTTATTTGTTTATCATAAAATATACAATATTATCATTTTCGAAATTACTTAGCATGATCATAATTTTTTTTTTTGAAACATGTAATTTTTTAAAAAATAATTCTAAACTAAAAAAGAAAATAGATCATGAAAGCATCAAGTAATTTCAAAATAAATTAGGGGGATTTCGATTACCTCATCATTGAAAGCGGTTAAGGCATAGTTTGCCACCTCGCCTTTCTTGATTTTCTCCTCGTCTTCGGAGGAGCTTGATTCATCCCACTTTGTGTTCTTCTTCTTTAGCCTCTTCCTTCGTTCAAGTTTATTATTTATTTTAGATTTTTATTTAATAAACTTATTAAGATTTAGTGTTCGAAGTTTAAGTTCATCATTGTCCTCATCACTTGAGTCATCGCTCAAGTGGTATTCATTTGTCCGGAGTTCCAAATCCTTCCTGTTCTTTGGAAGGTGATTTTGTTCATCATGTGCATTGTGCACCATTTCATATGTCATCAACGAACCAATTATGTTCTTCAAGTGGTAAGTTGTTTAGGTTTTTAGCTTCTTGTATTATAGTTACTTTTGAATCCCACTTCTTAGAAAGAGAACGCAAAATCTTGTTTACGAGTTCAAAATCCGAAAAACATTTTCGAAGAGCTCTTAAACTATTGATGACATCCGTGAAACGGGTATACATGTCGCCTATAGTCTCGCTTGGTTGCATTCGAAAAAGCTCAAAATCATGCAATAAAATGTTAACTTTCAAGTCTTTGACTCTACTAGTTCCCTCATGCGTGATTTCAAGTGTTCGCCAAATGTCAAAAGTCGTTTCGCACGTAGAAATCCGATTGAACTCATTTTTGTCCAAAGCGCAAAATAAGGCATTCATAGCCTTTGCGTTTAAAGAAAAATACTTCTTCTCCAAATCCGACCATTCGTTCATCGGTTTGGAGGGAAGTTGAAAATCGTTTTCAACGATATTCCATAAATCCAAATCCATAGAAATCAAGAAAACTCTCATTCGAGTTTTCCAATAAGTGTAGTCCAATCCGTTAAACAACGGTGGACGAACAACCGATAAGCCCTCTTGAAAGCCATGAAGAACCATTTCTCTCGGGTGTAAATCTGAAATGAGAAATACCGGGCTCTGATACCAATTGTTAGGATCAAGAGCACTAAGAGGGGGAGGGGGTGAATTAGTGCAGCGGAAAACCTTCTACGATAAAAAAAAACTGCGTTCGTACAATAAAAGTGATTTCAGTAAGAAAGTCGATTCGTAAATCACTTTAACTTTTGATTAAGCAAGATACAGTTAAAGCAAGGATTTAAAGGCAGTTTGCAGTTATGATAGAAATCAAAACGTAAGCGCAAACTGAAATATGATGATCATACGATAAAACTGATTTACGTCTAAAGCTTGAAACCCAATCGTATATGCGCAGAAAGCATTAAGCTTTTGAGGAGGTTTGCAGTAAAGATAATATGCTTAAAGTAAATGCAAACCGAGATTTAGAGTGGTTCGATCAATCTTGACCTAGTCCACTTTTGGCTTCCTCCACCGACGAGGTCACCGACGTCAACTAGAGGCCTTCCTTCAATAGGCGAAGGCCAACCACCCTTTTACAGTTTCACTCTTTTTGACGGGCTTAGGAGACAACCCTTACAGAATTTTCTCTCCTCTCTTTAAAGATTAGAACTTGGAAGAAAAGAGGGAGAGGAACTTTTGGCCTTTACAATAATTTTAAGCTATAAGAATCACAGAATAAGATCAGGATTTCGGTGTATGTATGTTGCCTTTCAGTACTGAATGGGTGGGGTATTTATAAGCCCCAACCCAATTTGAAATTGGAGCTCAAAACTGTCGTTTCCCGGAATTCCGGGATCTAGCGGTTGCACCTCCTGACTAGAGCGGTTGCACCGCCTGGCAGAGCTCGAAGACTGAGCCTCTGGGCGGTGCCACCTCCTGTCTGGGGCGGTTGCACCTTCTGCCAGAGCTTGAAGACCGAGCTCAGGCGGTGCCACCTCCTAACTGAGGCGGTTGCACCGCTCAGCCAGAGCTCGGAGACCGAGCCCAAGCGGTGCCACCTCTGTCAGGGGAGGTTGCACCGCCCAGTCTCGCTCGGAGACTGAGCCCAAGCGGTGCCACCTCCTGGCTGGGGCGGTTGCACCACCCAGTCTTGCTCGGAGACTTAGCCCAGGTGGTGCCACCTCCTGGCTTGGGCGGTTCAACCGCCTGGCAGAAATCAGGGTCCGAATGGGTTGATCCATTCGGCCCAATTTGGGTTTTTCAGGGGCCCAATTGCCCCAAGATTAAGTTAATGGGATCACCTCCCATTTCCAACTTAATCATTGTGCTAACTACGATTTTTCCTAAGATATTTACTGCAACTTGCTCCGGTGCGTCAATCGCTTCTTCCGGCGAGCTTCCGGCGAACTTTCGTCGATCATCCGATGAACCCTCGGTGATGCTCCTGCAGACTTCCGGAAAACTCCTAGACTTGTGACGATCCACTTGGCAAGTTCCGATGAGCTTCTTTGGCAAGCTCATGGACTTCTCGGATTTGTTCCCGCAGAACCTCCGACGATTGTCCGAACTTCCGTCAAACTCTCGAACTCCCAACGTGATCATTGTCTTGACTCCGGCGCAACTCCTACTGCATATCTTACTTTCATCATAGTTAATCCTACATACTTAAAACAAAACATTGATTGAGACAATTAATCTTAAGCAATTAACCAAGTTGTCCGGCATGTCATTGGTCCCTCGACGCTTCGTCCGATTCTTCGGCGCATCGTCCTTTCCTGCAGCCTATTACCCAATCGGCCAGTTGACTCCGCAACTCCGATATCCTTGGCACAATACCTGCTCTTCTTGGCCCGATGCCTGAGTCCACGGCCCGAAGCCTTCTGTCGATACGTCGACCGATCCACTGGCCCGACGTCCAATCTTCTGACATGTTCCTTCGGCACAACATGATTTTCCTGCTTTAATTGTCTCATCCTGATCGAATCATCCTGCGTCACTCAAAATGCAGATTAAATCATAAACATATATCAAGTAGTTTCATCATCAAAATACGAGATTCAACAAATGTGGGATGAATCGAGCCCTCCGAAGACGAGGAGAAAATCAACAAAGACGAGGTGGCAAACTACGCCTTAACCACTTTCAATGATGAGGTAATCGAAATCCCTCTAATTTATTTTGAAATTACTTGGTGCTTTCATGATGTATTTTCTTTTTTAGTTTAGAATTAATTTTCTTGAAAATTACTTGTTTAAAAATAAAAATATAAAAATTATGATCATGCTAGTAATTTTGAAAAAGATAATATTGTATATTTTATGATAAACAAACAAAATGATTAAAAATGCCTTATGAAATCATGCTATATGTGGTTAAGAAGTAATAATATGTATCATGTTTGATTAACATTATTGAATGGCGGACGGCACGCACGGCTGGCCGCGGCTGTTGCCAGCGCGCGGCCGTTGTGGCGGTACCTGCTCGCATGCGACCGCTGCCGCCGTGGGGGCTGCCTCTACCATCGCGGGGGTTGCCTTTGCCCACGAGCGGTTGCTGCGATGGTTCCTGCCCATGCGTGGCTGCTTCCAGCATGCGACCGTCAAAACAATTATTTTATCATGAATATTTCATCATTGTGTGCATCATTATCATACGTTAAAGTATTACATGCATAATACCAAATCATCATATATATTTTCAAAACATATAAACTCATCATTATATGCATGATTCCAAATCATCATTCATATTATTTCAATCATTGTTTCAATCATCACTATAACTCATTATGCACAAAATGTAAAATCATCGAACATGATACAAACATTTATTTTCAAAATATTTATCACTATTTTTATGTATGATAATAAAGTATTCATGATACCAAACATTAAATCAACATTTTTAAGTATTTATCACTTCATGATTGTTGGAACCAAACATTTATCATTTAAAGCATTCATAATACACATCATATGCAATACATCACATACATCATCATAATAAACAGCATATGCATCATTCCAAATCATAAATATTTCAAATCATCATGGTATTAATCTGTTAGAACCCTTGCAGATTCTAAACTTGGGGTTGATCTCTTTAGGGGATCGGCCTCCTTGGAACTCTATAGGGGTTCCTCCCTCTAAGTTGCTGCTCAAAGGCTACAGAAAAGATTCATCTATTGCTTATGAAAAGAGATGGAATACATGGCTATTTATAGGGCTTCTAAACCCTAACTCCTAATAGGACTCATACTTAAGACTCTTACTTCTAACCAACTCCTAATAGGACTCCTACTCAAGACTCCTATTCCCTTACAACTCCTAATTCTTCTCTAAGAAAAACCTCCTAACATAATGTCCCTCTCAATTAGGACTCTCCTAGCTAGAGTCCTAACAGTTTTACATGAATGTCCCTCTCAATTAGGACTCTCCAAGCTAGAGTCCTAACAGACCCACCCTCTTCAAATCAGCCTTGTCCTCGAGGCTGAAGATTCGTGAATTCTGAGAATTTGATCTTCAAGTCGTCATAGTTCTCTCAAGTGGCATCTTCTATTGGTAGGTTCGTCCACTGTATTAGCACTTCATTGGTGGGTCGTCATCGTCGAGTCACGATCCGTCGATCAATAATGGCACTTGGCTGGGTTTGGAGTTCTCTTTGGGTAGTCATATTTGGTGGGTGGCTTTGGGCTGTCTCCAAGCACCTATTTAAAACTTCCGTCTGGCTGTTGGTTTGTGGGTGATATGTCGTACTCCTTTCTAATTTAGTACCCTGCATATAGAATAACTTTGTCCAAAATCTGCTCTTGAAATTGCAAGTAGAATTTGTCACAAGCACAATGCGTCCCTTGTAGCATAATTCTTTTGAGTCCCGATTGTAATGAGCCACAGAGCTTGGTGCTTCCTCTAATTTTTTTTGTATCTTACTGGTCTCCGAATCTTCCTGCCATTCCATCTTAATATCCTCAAGGAAGTCGCTGGTTGGAAGTAAAATAACCGAAAATTCAGCTTGCTCAGGTAGCTGCGAAAGCGCATCTGCAACAATATTCTCTTTCCACCTTTTGTAAGTTATTTCATAATCAAATCCAAGAAGTTTTGTTACCCATTTTTGCTGCTCAGGGGATGATATCTTTTGCTCCAAAAAGTACTTGAGGCTTTTATGGTCGGTTTTAATTTGAAATCGTCGACCAATCAAGTAGGGTCTCCACCGCGTTGCTGCGCGCACAATGGCGAGCATCTCCTTATCATATGTTGACTTATTTTGATAGGAGGGAGATAATGCCTTGCTAGTGTATGCAAGTGGTCGACCATCTTTCATGAGAATGGCTCCAATTATGACTCTAGATGTGTCGGCCTCAATAATGAAGGGTCGGTTGAAATCTGGTAGTGTTAGCACCGGCATCGTCGTCATGGCTGCCTTAAGTTTGTCGAAGGCAGTTGAGGCTCTGTCCAACCATTGGAGGACATCTTTTTCCAGTAAGGAAGTAAGTGGTACACTGATCTTTCCATACTTTTTCATGAATTTATGGCAGTAGCCTATTAAACCCAAAAAGCCATATAGCAATTTTATGTTTCTCGGGGTCGGCCAGTTTTGCATTGCTCCAATTTTGAAAGGGTCCACCATCACACCTTCCTCTGATATGATATGCCCAAGATATCCCACCTTTTGTTGAAGAAAGTAAAAATTTCTAGTGGCCGTTATGTGTTCGAAAGGCGGTTTTCGGTAATGACTTCTTCGTACACTCATATTTGATAATACCCGGATGAAAGGTCCATCTTTGTGAAGATTTGTGCTCCCTTTCATATAGCAATTCATCTAGTACTGGAATAGGGTATTTATCCTTGATGGTTATGCCATTGAGAGCTCGGTAATCAATGCATATTCGCCATGTTCCGTCCTTCTTGTGTACAAGTAGCACCGGTGAAGAGTAGAGGTTGCAACTCGGCCGAATAACTCCTATTTCGAGCATCTCTTTTATAATCCTTTCTATTTCATCCTTCTGGAGATGTAGATACTGATATGACCAAGTATTTGCTGAAGATTTGCCTGGAAGAATCGTTATACAATGATCATGCCGACGGGTGAGAGGTAGGTTGCACGGTTCGTCAAATATATTTGAAAATTCAGCAAGCAAAGGAAGTAGATTTGGATCTTCAAATTCTATTGACTCTTCCTTAGTTTGCTGCTCAAGTTGTACCAAAAAGCCGCTGCATGCTTTATGCAAAACATTCTCCATTTATTGTGTGCAAATCGTTGTTATGTCGCCCCCACGTTTCCCGTGCAATGTCACCTGTTTCTCCTTACTGTAAAATTTCATAATTAGTTTCATAAAATTCCAGAAAATATCACCTAATGTCATCAACCATTTAATTCTAAGCATGGCCTCATGATTGTTAAGAGGGAGAAGGAAGAAATATGCAATTATCTCTTGGTCCTTCAGCAATAGTTTCTCCTGCGGGCGCCTACGATCATAATTCAAAATCCGTCCATCGATGACCTTAACATCAAACCTGCAGCGATTCTCGATAGGTAATACTATCCGAACAACAAGCTTACTATTTAGGAAGTTAGTAGTACTGCCCATGTCGATGAGAATAGTGATCGATTGTTGTTTGAGAAGGTCTCCAACTTTTATCGTTTGCGGGTTTGAGTAGCTAGCTAGTGCGTGTACTGTAACGTCAGTCGGTTGTAGCTCTTCTTCCACATCTTCTTCTTCATGTTCAAGGCTCTCTTTTGGGTGTTCAATGACCTCTTCTTCTATCGGTTCAATCATAAGAAGTCCTCCTTTACTACAGCGATGCTCATGGCTCCACGGCTCGTCACAATGCCAACATAACCCCTTCGCATATCGCTCCCGAAGCTCTTCTCTTGTTAACCTCTTTGGTGTAGGGACTTGGTCAATAGTAGGGGGGGCTGAGGGCTTCAATATTATTGGTTGAGGAGTGACCCTAGTCCTCCGAGCTTCATGGTTCAATTGCTCCTCTTGATGTCGTGCGAAAGAGATGGCTGCCATAAGCGTATATGGTTGTCGCGCTTTAACTTCTCCTTGGATCTCCGGCTTCAAGCCCTCAATGAAGGTCCTCAATAGCTGTTTTTGAGACCAATCACGAGTTTGATTAGATAACCTTTCAAACCTGGTTTGGTACTCCTGAATGGTAGAGGTTTGTCGGATCTTTGCTAGTTGTTTGTCAATATTCTCATAATCGGTTGGTTTGAAGCGGATCAGCAGTCCTTCTTTGAATTGTCGCCATGAAAGGACTCCATAAGTATGTTCAAACTAATCAAACCATTGTATAGCATCCCCTTCAAGATGTATAGCTGCAATTTTCACCATAGATGCATCTGCGATTTTGTGGTACCGAAAATATCGCTCCACGCGTGAGATCCAACCAATCGGGTCTCCTTCTTCCCATCTAGGGAAGTCCACTCTCATGCATGGATAGTTGGGGTCGGTCATAGAGCCTCCCCTCCCTTGGAACTCATCTCTTCGAGCCTAGTGCGATTGGGCAAAGCTCTCTCCGTGATATGATTTTTTCGGGCTTAGTGGTCGGCCCAATCTGAGTTCAGTAAAGAGCGTCCGAATCTTATCCTCCATTCGCGCCTCCAAAGCTTCGAATTTAGCATTGATTGCCTCCTTAGATGCCATAGTATATGCCTCCAAATCTATGATGTTAAGATCTCTCTTTTGCTGTTGGGTTAAAGGCATGTATAGGTTGAGAGAAGTGATGGTCGAAAGGGTTGGTGGATTAGTGGATGTAGGCTGCGGTTTAGGCTTGTTTTGTGGCTATTTTGGGTGCAGTTTGAGGGTGTGATTTGTTGGAGTTTTAGGGCTGTAGATGAAAGTTTTGGATCTGTGGTAGATGGTAGCAAAGGTTTGATAGAAATAAGTAGAAGTTGCAGCAAGTATGTGCTATCTTGTAAGAGTAGAATTGTCGTCGAAGAAACAACGGTTTCTCGACATAATTTCCAATAAAAACTTGAGAGAATTGAGGAGGAAATTGATAGAAAAATCACAGTTTATATGACAGCAAGGATATCTAATTTAATCAAGAAAATTTCGGCAGTATAACAGTAAGGAAATTGGTGCAAGTTGCGCTTGCAGAATTCTCGTCGAGAAATTTCAACGGGTAACGACGAAAATTTGTAGCAACCCAAAATCATTTTTTGAGATGAATTTCTTAATAAATCAATCTTAGATGGAAGCCAAGATGATCTATAAAGTGTATAAGAAATTTCATTCAAAAAAGATTACAAATAGATGGGTTAAGGCAACAATAAGCGACTGAAATTTTCTGCAGCATAGATTTTCAAGTGCAACAGATTAGACATAAAAGATCAGTAGTTTATATTGAGAATTTTTCGATGAAACCAAAGGAAAATCCCCTGTTAGGAAGTGTCAAAGATTTATAAAAATTTTGTAGAAATTTGGATAGAAAAAGCACAGTAGCAAGTTCAAACATATGGAGCTATGTGGCTTGAATTCTGCAATTCAAGTGCAGCAGATTGGACATAAAAGATCAGTAGTTTATATTGAGAATTTTTTGATGAAACCAAAGGGAAATCTACTGTTAGGAAGTGTCAAAGATGTCATAAAACTTTCGTAAAAATTTGGATAGAAAAAGCATAGTAGCAAGATCAAACAGATGGTGCTATGCGGTTGGAATTTTGCAATGTATCTTTCGTCGTAGAGATGAAAACTTTGTGACGAAAAGTTTATGCAGCAATATAGGAACAATTTTTTTTTTTTGGATTTTCGAATAAGGATAACTAAATTGCAGCAGCAGTAAGGTAGGAAACCAGAACCTGTTGCAATTCACGGGGAGATCAAAGGATGATCCGCGGTGGTGGAGATGATGGCGGAATTCGGTGACGATCTTTTAAGCAATTGTGGGAATTGCTTTGGGCGGTTGTGGAGGGTTGATGGATGGCTATGGAAGGGCAGCGAGACGCCAAGAATGCTGCTCTGATACCAGGTGTTAGATCCCTTGCAGATTCTAAACTTAGGGTTGATCTCTTTAGGGGATCGGCCTCCTTGGAACTCTATAGGGGTTCCTCCCTCCAAGTTGCTGCTCAAAGGCTGCAGAAAAGATTCATCTATTGCTTATGAAAAGAGATGGAATACATGGCTATTTATAGGGCTTCTAAACCTTAACTCGTAATAGGACTCCTACTTAAGACTCTTACTTCTAACCAACTCCTAATAGGACTCCTACTCAAGACTCCTATTCCCTTACAACTCCTAATTCTTCTCTAAGAAAAACCTCCTAACATAATGTCCCTCTCAATTAGGACTCTCCTAGCTAGAGTCCTAACAGTTTTACATGAATGTCCCTCTCAATTAGGACTCTCCAAGTTAGAGTCCTAACATAATTTGTCAAATTACATCCTGCCATGCATGATCATAACTTTTCCCATTTTATCATTGTAAACAAGAAAGAATAAGGTAAGAACAAAATAGTACAAAATATTTCAATTATTTCAAGGCATACAACTCATAAATCCAATGACATCATGTCATGAAAGATAAGACCTCTTGAATTACAAAAAACATAATTCATTTTATCAAATCTCTTCTTTTTATAAATAATAAAAATTATAGGTGTATAAAGAAGAGATCGTGATTAAAAAAAAAATCTTAAGTAGTAAATCCAAGTAATCAAGATCATGATTTAAATACAAACTCATTCAAATTCAAATCGTCAAATTCATCAAAATCTCAACATTATTTTCAAGAGATTCAAAATGGTATATATATATTTATCATAATAATCATCAAGATCAATAAGATAGAGAAAAATAATTTTCAAGAAAAAAAATATTTTCCTCTTTTTAGTTGTTTCAATTCATATAATTTTATTTCATTTATGCCAAATAAAAACATGTATCATGTTTAAAACTGAAAGTGTATGATTTATTATGACAAAGTTCAATAAGGTACTTTCATTATGGTAAAAATCAATAATCCATAAATTGCAAGATTCATCATGCATAATTTCGGATTGTAAAACCATTAAACATGATTTCAAATCAATATGCTCAAGTTTTTTGTATGAAAACATACATCATACTTAAAACCAAAAATGTAACATTTCATCATGATAAAAATCGATAATCCATAAATTACTTAAAAATCACCATGCATAATTTCAAAATTTATTAAGCATGATCATTATGCATGACATTAAAACATGGTTTCAAAATGTTTAATATTTTCATTACATAATTTCATCATTATGCATCATCATATTTTCAAATTCGAACATGCATAATTTCAAAACCATACATTTCATTTTTCATGCATGATACAAATAAATCAATTATCATTATGAGCATATCATACATGATATTCAAGCATTCATGATAAATCATTTTGGCAACATGATCATAGCTTTTCAATTGATAGTATCTAAATGTCAAAGTTTATTACATCCTATCATATATGATCATTAACTTCTCATTTGTATTTCATGCATAACTTCATTTCATCACATTAGGAACATCAAGAAGAATTAATTGGGTGATGAGATAAATATTTCATGAATACACAGAATTGTATAAAAATCATATCATGAGAATTTCATACATTCATATCATCACATGAAGAATGTCAAAAAGAATTTTGGTGATGAGATGCATAAATAGTGAACATAAATTTTGAATATCAAGAGACATATTATGATTCTTTTTGAATAACTCAAATAGTGAAAAGAAAGAATCATAATAGACAATCTTGATTTATAAAATAAATTTTTAAGTTATAATTTTTAGAAATCAAGATAAAAATCGTGGTTAGATGAAACTCATTCAAATCATCAAAATCATCAAAATCACTTTTAAGATGATCAAATAGATTCATTAAAGTCAATAAGATAGAGAAAAATAATTTTTAAGAAAAATACTTTTCTCTTTTTAGTTGTTTCAATTTATGTGATTGATTTTATATTAGCATTCTCAAATATTTGTTCTTATGTTAAAACCATGCATCAACGTTTAGGATCGAAAATTAAATTTCGTCATGAAAACAATCAAGATCAATAAACCACAAAAATCATCATATATAACTTTAAAATCTCATGCATAAAATCGTCAAATCATGGTATCAAAATTTTAATATTTTTATTAAAACTTTATGCATCATTAAGTATACAATCGTCAAGCATGACACTTATACTATTTCATATAAGCATGCCTATTTATTTATGTCAAATCAAAACATGCATCATCATTTTTCAACCAAAAAAGCCACTTTTATTATCGTGAAAATCGATAATCCATAAATCACAAAAATCAATATGCATCATTTCAAAAGAAAACTCATTAAGCATGATCATTATGCTTTACTTCAAATCAAACATGATTTCATTATTTTCAAAATATTCATCATGATAGGACATACAAGGGAAAGAAATTATTAAACATAAAGGATATTCATCAATCATGATTTTATTGAGCATAAGGTATTTTCAACCAAAATCATTTTGTTATTTGTTGCAGTCATGCATTTTTTCTTTTTAGGTGAATCTATCTTTTCATGCTTAGTTTTCCATACAAAAGCCATGCATCATCATTAAGCATGATATTAAACTTCTTAATATTTTCATTAAAACATCAAGCATGGTTTCAATCAAAATCGGAAATCATTAAGATACACATTTTTTCTTTTTAAGAAAAACATACATATGATCATTAAGATTTAAATCTACCATTTTATTCTATTAACATAAAACATGTAATTTTTATTATTATTTTCAAAATTACGATCATGATCCTATTTTTGTATTTTTAATTTTTTAAACATGCAATTAGAAAAATAATTATTCAAAAAAAAATGCATCATAGAAAACATCAAGTAATTTCAAAATAAATTAAGGGGGTTTCGATTACCTCATCATTGAAAGCGGTTAAGGCAGAGTTTGCCATCTCACCTTTCTTGATTTTCTCCTTATCTTCAGAGGAGCTCGATTCATCCCAATTTTTTTCTTCTTGCGTTCAAAGCAAGTAGTTCCGTTCTTTTTGCTTTTAAATTTTTGTTTTATTTGTAGTTTTAGTTCACCATCACTTGAGCTTATGCTCGAGTGGTCTTCAAATGTTCTATGTCCCAAATCCTTCCTATTCTTTGGAAGGTTGTTCTCGAGTTCCCTTTTTGCCACATTGTTCATTTCGTAGGTCATTAGAGACCTAATAAGTTCTTCGAGAGGAAATGTTTTAAGGTCCTTGGCCTCTTGAATGGCTGTAACTTTTGGATCCCAACTCTTTGGAAGGGATCTTAAAATTTTAGTTACTAGTTCAAAGTTAGAAAAACCTTTACCAAGAGCTTTGAGTCCATTGATGACATCCGTGAAACGGGTGTACATGTCTCCGATGGACTCACTTGGTTTCATCCGGAAAAGTTCGTAAGAATGCACAAGAATGTTGATTTTGGATTCTTTCACTTGGCTAGTGCCCTCATGAGTGACCTCAAGAGTTCTCCAAATATCAAAAGTCGAATCACAAATCGAAACACGATTAAATTCATTTTTGTCAAGTGCACAAAACAAGGCATTCATAGCCTTTGTGTTTAAAGCAAAAACCTTCTTTTCAGATTCATCCCATTCGCTCATCGGAAGAGAAGATTTTTGAAATCTATTTTCGATAATATTCCAAAGCTCAAAATCCATGGAAATAAGGAAGATCCTCATACGAGTCTTCCAATACGTGTAATCTGACCCATTAAACATAGGCAGATGTGTAATAGAGTGACCCTCTTGCATGCCGGAGTAAGCCATCTCTCTTGGGTATTAAACCAAATATGAGAGTGAGCCTTGCTTTGATACCAATTATTAGGATCGGAGCAACACTAAGAGAGGGGGGGGGGGGGGGGGGTTGAATTAGTGCAGCGGATTAAAACTCGTAAGTTTGAAATCGATTTCGTAAATGTGTAGAGATTTCGATTCGATGAAGGATGACTTAGCTAAAATAGCTCGAGTAAAGGAAGTCAAGAGTAGGGAGAATAAAACTGAATAGTTTGATGCTAAGAAGATAAGTGGTTCAAAAAATTAAACATTCACACATTCAAGGAACACCACAATGTAAAGTGGTTCGGTCAAATGATCTACATCTACTTGCGAAGCCTTCTTCTATGAAGCTCCCAACTTCTGTTGAATCTCGGATTTTGATAATGAAATCAATTGTCATTTGTTATCTAATCCATATATTGAGATAAGTGTGCAGGATTAACTACGATGGCAGTAAGACATGTAGTAGGAGTTGCATCGGAGTCAAGACCATGACCACATTGGGAGTTCAAGAGTTCGAAGGAAGTCCAGACGGTCGTCGGAGGTTCTGCAGGAACAAATCCGAGAAGTCTAGGAGCTTGCCAAAGATGCTCGTCGGAACTCGCCAAGTGGATCATTGCAAGTCCAGGAGTTTGCCGGAAGTCCGTCGGAACATCGCCGAGGTTTCGTCGGAAGCTCGTCGGAAGAAGCGATTGACGCACCAGAGCAAGTTGCAGTATTAATATCTTAAATATCGTAGTTAGCATGTAGATTAAGTTAAGAATGGGAGGTGATCCCAATAACTTAATCTGGGGGCAATTGGGCCCTTGACAGACCCAAATTGGACTGAATGGATCAGCCCATTCGGACCCAGAATTCTTACCAGGCGGTGGCACCGCCCAGGAGACTTGGTCTTCCAGGAATTCTGGGCGGTAATATCGCCCCTGTCAGGCGGTGGTACCGCCCCTATCAGGCGATGGTACCGCCGACAGTTATTACTGCAAGCGATAGTACTGCCCTTGTCAGGCAGTGGTACTACCTGAGCTCGGTCTCCGAGCGATGTCAGGCGGTAGTACTACCCAGACTAAGTGGTACTACTGCTCAATGATAGATGATAGGCGGTAGTACTGCCCAGTTATGGCGGTAGTACCGCCAGGACCCCGAAAAACTAGGAGATGACACTTCTCAGCTCCAAATTCAAACCAGTTGGGGCCTATATAAACCCCACCCTTTCCTGCATGAAAGACAACCGAAAGCTTGATCTTACTCTATGATTTTAGAGCTCAAAAGTATTGTAAAGGCCAAAAGTTCTCCTCCCTCTTTTCTTCCATGTTTTGATCATTCAAGAGAGGAGTGAAAATTCTGTAAGGGTTGTCTCCTAAGCCCGTCAAAAGGAGAAAAGGTGTAAAAGGTGGTTGGCCTTCACCTATTGAAGGAATGCCTCTAGTGGACGTCGGTGATCTCATCGGAGGAGGAAGCCAAAAGTGTATGTAAGTCAAGATTGACCGAACCACTCTAAAATTACGGTGCTCTCTGGTTTGCCTTTATTCTTGTTGTTTACCTTACTACAAACCTCCATATGTGCTTTACTTCCTCATTACTTTTACTGCACTCCTTTACGAACTCGCTTTAAAGTTAAGTTTCTGAAAACGGTTTTACGTCGGAAACGATTTCATCGTACGAACATCTTTTGAAATCGACGAAAGTTTTTCCGCTGCACTAATTCACCATAACAATTGGTGCTGTTAGTGCTCTTGATCCTAACAATTGGTATCAGAGCGGGGTTAACTCTCAAACTGATTAAAACCTAAGAGAGATGACATACGTCAGAAACCAAGAGGGCCACTCTATTACACGTCCACCCATGTTCAATGGGACGGACTACACCTATTGGAAGACCCGAATGAGGATCTTCTTTATTTCAATGGATTTTAAACTTTGGAATCTTGTCGAAAATGAATTTTCAAAGTCTTCTCTTCCAATGATCGATTGAAATGAATTGGAGAAGATGACTTTCGCTCTTATTGCAAAGGCTATGAATGTCTTATTTTGTGCGCTTGATAAAAATGAGTTCAATCGTGTTTCGGTTTGTGAAATCGCGTTTGATATTTGGCATAAACTCGAAGTGACTCACGAAGGCACAAGTAGAGTGAAATAGTCAAAAATCAATCTTTTGATACATTCTTTTGAACTTTTCCGAATGAAACCAAGTGAGACTATTGGCGACATGTACACCCGTTTCACGGATGTCGTCAATGGTCTAAAAGGACTCGGCAAAAATTTTTCGAATTTTGAGCTCGTAAATAAGATTCTAAGATCCATTTCTAAGAGTTGGGACCCTAAAATTACTACTATTCAAGAGACTAAAGATTTAAACAACTTCCCTCTTGAAGAACTAATCGGGTCATTAATGACCTATGAAATAACTTGTAAGGCTCATGAAGAGCAAGAAAACATCCTTCTAAAGAACAGGAAGGATATGACACTTAGAACTTTAGATGACCACTTGAGAGAAAACTCAAGTGATGAGGACTGTGATGATGACTTGACACTTTTCACAAGGAAATTCAAAAAAATTATTAAGAGAAACAAGTTTAAAAATGACACAAAAAATTAATTTGAACCCAAAAAGGACCAAGTTATTTACTATGAGTACAAAAAGCAGGGACACTACAAAAGTGATTGTCCCCAAGCCAAGAAGAGAACATCAAAGAAGAAGGCACTCAAAGCAACGTGGGATGACTCAAGAGTGCCTGAAGAAGAGGAGTCCAACACCGAGCAAGTTGCTCACTATGCCCTAATGGCCATCGGAGAGGAGGTAACAAATTTAATTGATGTAGATTTATCATTTGATGAATTATTAGATGCCTTCCATGACTTATTTGATGAATGCAAAATAATTAGTAGAAAATATAAATTGTTAAAAAAGGAGCATGATAGTCTTATTAGTAATTTTGATAAATTAAAAACTGAATATCATGATAGTTTAGCTCCATGTATAAAATGCCATGATCTAGAAACTCTCCAAAAGGAGAACTTGCTACTTAAGGACACCTTGAAGAAATTCGAGGTTGGTAGCAAGTCTTTGAACATGATCCTTACAAATAAGGGTCACATTCCTAAAAGAAGTAGAATCGGATTTGTGAGAAGTCCTCACCAAAATCCAACCACCTTCATTAAAGGCCCTATCTTACATGTTCGACACCAAAGCAAATGTAAATTTTGTTGCAAACATAGACATAGAACTTATCATTGTCCATTCAAGAATATTAGTCCGAACAAACTAATTTGGGTTCCTAAAGGAACCATGATAAATTCTATGCAACATGATAAACAATTTAGATCAGGTTTTGATGCACCCAAAAGTAAATGGGTACCTAAAAATCATCGTTTCTTGTAGAAACATACACCATCACAAGCTAAGAGCAAGAGATAATATCTTGCTTTTTGGGATCTCAACATTCATGAATCGAGATCCAAAAAGACTCGTGATGCTCTCTAGCCTAAATGATAAAAAGAGGATTAGTAGAATTAATACTACCAATTACTGAGTGATATTGATACAATCATGTTTGATCCCTCAGATTTTGGAGCTCATAATTCTCCCTTCACACATCCTCTGGATTTTCGAATTCATCGCATTCATACCTTCTTCATTTTATTTTCGGATCCAACTTATGTCTTGCAAGCCAAGTTTGTCATGAACTAGCAAAGCTTACAAACTTGTATAATAAGTCATGAACATGTCAAAAATTGTATACGACATTTGAAGTAGAGTATGCACTTCACAAGATCTATCATGAACGTACGAAATCTCTCATCTTGTGATGGAAACCTTTACGTAATTACATAATTAAGATTGATTGCTCCTTAAATAATTTTTTTTTGCAAATTGAAAACATCCACATCAACCCACACAACCCTCAAAATAGTGCTCATCGCATGTAGGCAGTGGCACCACCCAGCTGGCGGTAGCACTACCGGCTGTCACGGGTGGCAAGCGATTGCACCGCCCAGCCAGCGATGCCACCACCCGTAATCTGCCCCTTTTAAACTGAGCTAGGGCCGATGGTAGAACCAACCCCAACTCACTCTCTTCTCTTCCTAGCAGCTCTAAAATCTTCTCCACCTCCATTCCTCCCCTTTAGCTGCCCAAAAACTGCCTATTTCATGTAAGATCAAGAATCAATCATTCATCCTCTTGAAGATCTCAACTAAGGTATTCTCTAAGAGGCTTTTGATTTCTATTTTGAATCATCTACTCTTGCTCATTATCTTCCTAAATAGCAGTAGTTATGGGCTCTAGAAGATCCTCTAGGGACAAAGGGAAGAGGAGATTAGAAGAAAACTTTGATTCCACACTTTTTGATTCAAATCTACATGCCCAAAAATTTGCTTCCATAGAATTTAGAAATGTTTATAAGGGAAAGTACGTTGACTTAGATGAACTAAGTGATTTAGATCCAATTCAATGGTTTACAAATCTAGATCTTCTCCTAATCCTACAAATAAGTGAACCCATCTACCCTAGACTTGTTAGATTGTTTTATAACAATCTACATATAGATGAAGAAGAATGGGTGTCTACTTATCTTTTGGGACATCATATATCTATCACGGATAGATCCCTTTGTGACATAATAGGCATCCCCGTGAAAGATAAAGGTTGTTATTTTAGAGGACAATGAGATGATGAAACAGTTGGGACTATGTATGTTGATGCCTTAGGAACAATTTTCGGTAATCCCAACTTAATGGTTTTTCCTAAAAGCTATGAACATCTATTACAATTAAACACCAAAGTACTTCATCACATTCTAATTAGTATTATTCTCCCTAAACAATACCATCATGATGAAGTAAGTCAAATGGAACTAGGAACCATTTACTGGATCATGAAAGGATTTAACAACTGTTTTGGTTACCTTATTCAACAAAATATGATAGAAATATCTAAGAAAGACATGATGCTTCCATATGGTGGCATAATCACTAGAATACTTAATGCCTACGATATTGCAATACCACTCGACGAAGAGGTTATAAAGGTAGATAGATTTAGCAACATAAATAAAAATCTACTTCGTCGAATGAGATGTTTATTTAGAAATGGAATGTGGGTTAGAATGCCTAGAAGAACTGATCCCCCTCAACCTGAACCAGAACCAGAAACACCAATCTTTAGGGGTATTCAATCTCCTCTGATTGGTCTCTTTGAGGAAATACATCCATTTGAGCAAGCTCCTGCATCATCTATCAAAGACATAGGGATTCAGATGGATCGCTTTAAACAAAAATAAGATCGGCTTGAACATCTCCAAGATCAAATCCTATATGAGCTGCAGCAAATTCATTGACAATTTGACTCCTTATTTAGGCATTTTAATTTTTCACCTCCTGAATGAGCTTGTATATGTAAATGTGGTCACAATTTTTTCTTATCTTGTTGTAACAATTATGTTGTTGTAAACTCTTTATGCTACTCACCTTGATCACAATGCCCCTTGCCTTGATAACTACTAATCCTTGATATGTTTTACTTAATGTATTATTTGGTGAGCATATGCAGAGTTAGGAATATTAATGTTGATTGAACATCATTTTCAGATTTTCCTTGAATCTCTTTACGCTACTCGTTTTCAAAATTTTCTTGATCACTTAAGTTTCACGTTGAGATTGAATGCTTCTATAACATGCTTATTTTATAAGTTGAAAATATTGTGCCTTGGTTTCCATGATGAGAATGTTATACTCCTATTGTGATTTGAGAAGATTCATACATCGAGTACTACAAAATTTTGTCCGAATACATGAACTTGTTAAGATTATTTTTCAGACTTTCTTGATTTAATGATCAAATCACTTAATTGCTATGATGATTTTACACAATTACATGCCTTAATTATATGTTGAAAATTATGTGTTTTGGATACAAAAAATTTTATGATAATAAACATGTTTTATCTTCATGATTGAATTTGAAAATCTATAGCAAAACCTCGTCCGAATGCATGAAAGTGTTAAATTTCATTTTCGGATCTTCTTGATCCTAACAATCGGATTTTCTCGACACATTATTCTCTTCTGGACTTAATAAACATATGTCATATCGAGTTTGATTCACATCATTGATTTTTGATATATGGAATCAACTAGCAAATGCATCTCTCGTAGACTTATGCGAAAAATATCTTTCGAGAAATGGATTTGATGATTCCTTCTTATATCTTTTGAGAAATAGTTTTACGTGCAAGGATTTTATTCACACACATATCTTGATTCTTGTAAAAATGAAGTGTGATTTAATCTCTTATCGATTTCAACTTCATTCAAGTAAGCTCACAAATGGCTTTCCTCCTTCATGCAAAAAGATAATAACAAATAAAGAGGAAGAAGTAATGAAAATTATCTCCATATCATGTTTTCCTTGTGATGTTTGTATAATTGGTATCCTATCACTCATTATTGAAAAATGACATAAACCTAGTTAAAATTTGCTTATATCGTTCTCCTTTTTGTTGATGATAAAGGGGGAGAAATATATGAATTGATATTATGAGTGTCATATTTGAATGAGAAATATATGAATTGATGCTATGAGTGCCATATTTGAATTTAATGCTATATGAATTGATGCTATGAGTGCCATATTTGAATTTGAATTATGTTAAGATAGCAAAAGCTTGCATCGAAATATATGATAAAATTGGTGATAGAATTGCTATGATTGCCATATTTGCACTATGTTATTGCCATATTTGCACTATGTTAAGATACCTAGAGCTTACATCGTAATTCTACAAATTGATATCTTGTCATGTGATGAAATGCTATGATTGCTAAACACTTGAAATATTTGTATTATGTTAAGATATCAAGAACTTACATTGCAGTTTTACATATTGATATCTTACCATATGATGAATTGCTACCATTGCTATTTTTCACATATGAAATGTAAAACTTGAAAATGGATGTCAAGCCTTGACATCAATTTCAGAGAAATACATCATGATAGGAATCATGATGGGAGTATTAATAAGGTTAAACGATCTTAACTTATCAATATGTCTCTTGAATTCAAAAGCTTTGAATTCAAGAATGACTTATCTCAAATATGGCATATAGATAGGGGGAGTTAAGGTTAACTACGTTATCAATTGATTATCATCATCAAAAAGGGGGAGATTGTTGAATCTCAGATTTTGATGATGAAGTCAATTGTCATTTGTTATCTAATCCATATGTTGAGATAAGTGTGCAGGATTAACTATGATGCTAGTAAGCCATGTAGCAGGAGTTACGCCGGAGTCAAGACCATGATCACATTGGGAGTTCGAGAGTTGGACGGAAGTCCAGACGGTTGTCAGAGGTTCTGCGAGAATAAATCCGAGAAGTCCAGGAACTTGCCAAAGAAGCTCGTCGGAACTCACCAAGTGGATTGTCGCAAGTCCATGAGTTTGCCGGAAGTCCGCCGAAGCATCGCCGAGGGTTCGTCGGAAGCTCGCCGAAAGAAGCGATTGACGCACCGAAGCAAGTTACAGTATTAATGTCTTAAATATCGTAGTTAGCATATAGATTAAGTTAGGAATGGGAGGTGATTCCATTAACTTAATCTAGGGGCAATTGGGCCATTGACAGACCCAAATTGGGCCGAATGGATCAGCTCATTCGGACCCAGAATTCTTGCCAGGCGGTGGCATCGCCAGGGCCGGCGGTGGCACCGCCCAGGAGACTTGGTCTCCTAGGAATTCTAGGCTGTAGTACCACCCCTATCTGGCTGTGGTACCGTCGGTAGTTATTGTTGAGAAATCTTGGGGGCAACATCAGATGCACAACGGAAGAACAAGAAAACAAAATCCCCGATTCCCAAAGAGATGTTCGTCGTCATGCGAAGATTGGTGCGCAAAATTCGCGAAACTGAAAAACTACATATAGAGTATATTGTGTTAACTAGGGAGATCGTATATCCCTATTTCCTTACAGATCTTTAGGAGAGGGTGAAGGAGGTCAAGTGTCCTCCTCTCTACCGGTGATCCACACAGCAGGGCTGCGATGACGCTCCTCAAAACTCCAAGCCTGCTCTGAGGTGGAGAGGGGAAGGAGAATAGGAGAGGCAAGCAAAGGCTCTAGCCTATGAGGCTTTGAATCCCTCATATTTATTGAGGTCCCCTGTCAAAACCTAATGGATCCTCCCCTAGTGGGTATTGGATCTACATCCAATAACCCAAGCCTTTTAGATTAGTGGATCTCTATCTAATAATCTCTTATGGGCTCTTATTAGATCTCGTCCATGGGATCCAATAATTCAGGGGCTTATTGGATAACCAATAAGACAAGGGCTCCGTCGGATATCTCATATCCGAACCTCTACTCATCGCAATGCCTACCATATGTGTGTGACCCTCTAATCCTAATATCGAGCTGGCCGTAAGTCATACCTATCAGAACTCCTTCTAACTCAGTGAATTATTATCTCTGTAATAATTCACTCGACTCATCAACTACGGACGTACTAGGCCACTATGCCGTAGTCCCCAAACGATACAGGGGAATCCAATCCATTGGACATGTCTATCCTTAGTTACCGTGTACCTATAGTCCCTCATCCATCTAATATCCTAGAGACCGTATATCGAGCATGGTGCTGTCAGACCCATACGGTTTCTACTTGAGTCTCGCTCTAATCGGATTCTCCCGGAGAACTCTTTCTCTCTCAACCCGATTGACCCTGGCCAGGGATTTGTCTGAGCAAGAACACATGGGATATTCCTCTCATGACGTCGAGAGTGGATGATCCTCTATCGACACTCAATAGCCCTCTTAAGGTCGACTACCACTCCCAATGACTAGCTGTACTAGATCTGGGACAACCAAACCTATAAGCATGGTATCAAAGAGTGGAGCACTCATATAGGACATCCTTGGTGTCTCAAGTCTAAGGACCAGATATACCACTAGGACTATGGAATCGCTGTATGACAATAAGGCATCATCAACCATCCAGCATTCCGTAAGCGGATCAATCAGTGAACTCATTCTCCAATGAGCACCTGTATTGTATCTCTAGTGTCCCTATACGAGCAGCTATGAGACTAGCTACATCCATCATATGGATGGGTATACAGCACACCAGTCTGTCCGGTTATCACGATGTCCCTCTCGAGTAACCTATGACTGGGATTATTTAGGATATGTGTTTAAAGGTGAATCGATCTCATTTTCGTGATCTCATCATGATTCGATTCCCATTGCATAAATCCAAGGACATCACAATATATAAATACATATATGCAATAGTTATAAAGTGATATATACTAAAATATAATAAGCAAAAAGATTCTGTATTAAGTCACACGTGCCATCACTCACATGATTGGCTTGCTAGGCACCTATGACTAGTAATCTCTCACTTGACCTAAAGCCAATCACCTATGTGTCTGATCCCCATCAGACCCCTGCTAAAAAACAATCTGAGACAATAGCTTTGTTAGTGGATCTGCAATGTTATCTTCGGATGGAACTCTTTCCACTACTACATCTCCTCGTGTTACGATCTCTCTGATAAGGTGGAACCTCCTCAGAACATGCTTAGATTTCTGATGAGACCTAGGTTCCTTAGCTTGAGCAATCGCCCCATTGTTGTCGCAATATA
This sequence comes from Musa acuminata AAA Group, assembly GCF_036884655.1. Taxonomy (NCBI): domain Eukaryota; kingdom Viridiplantae; phylum Streptophyta; class Magnoliopsida; order Zingiberales; family Musaceae; genus Musa; species Musa acuminata. Next base: position 25,944,585 of record NC_088335.1, read on the forward strand.
AGGAGATCAGCTCCTCGCTACTTGGCACGACTCCCAAATCTATGATGAACATCTTCACCCAGACTCCCTCCTTTGTTGCATCTGATGCAGCAATGTGCTCCACCTCTGTGGTCGAGTCAGCAGTAGTATCTTGCTTGTAACTCTTCCAGCACATTGCTCCTCCATTCAAGGTGTACACATACCCTGAATTCGACTTGCTATCATCGACATCAGACTAAAAACTTGAGTCTGTGTAGCCTTCAACCTTAAGGCTATTACCTCCATATACTAGTAAAAGATCCTTAGTCCTTCTCAAATACTTAAGGATACACTTTACTGCTTTCCAGTGCTCCAAGCCTACATCCGCCTGATACCTGCTCATGACACTTATAGTATACGCTATATCAAGCCTAGTACATAGCATAACATACATGATAGACCCTATTGCTGAGGTATAAGGTATCATATCCATGTTCTTCCTTTCTTCTGAAGTCTTTGGGGACATACTCGTAGAAAGTGATATCCCTTGTCTCATCGATATGAGACCTTTCTTGGAATTTTCCATGCCAAAACTTTTGACAATGGTTTCTATGTACCTGGACTGGAACAAGCCAAGCATCCTCTTGGATCTATCTCTATAGATTCTAATCCCCAAGATATAGGATGCTTCTCCTAAGTTCTTCAATGAGAAGTATCTAGATAACCAAGCCTTTACTATGGATAGCATTCCTACATCATTCCCAATGATCAGGATGTCATCTATATATAACACCAAAAAGGTGATAGCACTCCCACTTACCTTCCTATACACACAAGGCTCATCTTCATTCTTAACGAAGTCATAAGATCTGATTGCCTCATTAAATCTTATATTCCAACTTCGGGAAGCTTGCTTTAGTCCATAAATAGATCTAAGCAACCTACACACCTTATCTGGGTAGTTCTTGGACACGAATCCCTCAGGTTGCATCATATACACCTCCTCCTCGAGGTTCCCATTGAGGAATGCAGTTTTCACATCCATATGTCAGATCTCATAATCATAGTGTGCTGCAATAGCCAATAGAATTCTGATGGATTTTAGCATTGCTACGGGTGAGAAGGTTTCATCGTAGTCAACACCTTGCCTTTGACGATACCCCTTAGCCACTAGCCTTGCTTTATAGGTCTCTACCTTTCTATCTACTCCGATCTTTTTCTTAAAGATCCACTTGCAACCGATGGGTACAATACCTTCGGGTACATCAACTAGGTTCCAAACCTTGTTGGAGTACATAGAATCCATCTCAGAATTCATGGCTTCTTACCACTTCCCGGAGTCTATACTCATAATAGCCTCCTCGTAGGTCTGAGGATCAACATCCTCAACATCCTCAACATCCTCTTCTCTAATATGTCCCATATATCTCTCAGGAGGATGGGATACTCTATTAGACCTATGTAAAGTTGAAACTTGTGTATTAGGTACCTGAATAGACTCGGGTTGTAGAGTGGTGCTTGAGCTTGGTTCTCCAACCTCGCTCAACCCTATCATTCTCCCACTATCTCCGCCAAGACTGTTGCTGCCCTTCCTTATTTTTGCATCAATGATTTTGACGTCAAAATTCTTCCTAAACACAATACACGCAGTTCAAAACTAATTATTCGCATGAACAACCTGACTCTGATACCACTATTGGGAAATCTTGGGGGCGACATTGTTAGGATCGGAGTGGCACTAAGAGGGGGGGTGAATTAGTGCAGCGGATTAAAACTTCGGTTTTGGTAAAATCTTTCGTACGATAAAAAACCGAACTTGAAAAGCTTAATAACTTTGAAGCGTATGGTAGCATAGTGACTAAGTAAAGTAGTTTGCAGTATGTAAATGGCAAGAATAAAATGCAAACTAGAGAAGACGATAGTTTATAGTGGTTCGGTCAATCGTGACCTACATCCACTCCTCTGATTCATCTTCCGTCGAGGCCACCGGCATCCACTAATGATCTTCCTTTACTAGGCGAAGATCAACCTCCTTCTTACACCCCTCTTACAACCTCTTACAAGTGGTTCACCCTTTTACAAAGATTTCAATGAAAAGAAATGAGGTGAACACTCAAGCTATTGAAACAAGACTTTTCCTAAAGCTTTTCTCAACTTCTAGCTTCTCAAAAGGTTGTTATCTCAGCTGAGATTTGAGGGGTATTTATAGGCCTCAAGAGGATTCAAATTTGGGCTCCAATATTTGAATTCTCTTTGGTTCCCGATGCTGGCGGTGCCACCGCCTGTCAGTGGCGGTGCCACCGCCTGTCAGTTTCTGACACTGACAGTGGACTGGCGGTGCCACCACCCAGCCAAGCGGTGCCACCACCCAGTCTAGGCGGTGCCACTGCCTAGGCCAATTCAGCTCATTGGTTGGGCTCCAAACTTGGCCCAAACCAGTCCAAACTCGGGCCCAATTGGCCCCTACTTGGGTTATAGGATTAACACCTAATCCTAACCCTAATTAACATGCTAACTATGAATTTAAAGATATTTTCTAAGCTATTACAAAGTCCGTAAGTCAAGACTTCTTCCAGTGAGCTTCCGACGAACTTCCGACGGTCTTCCGATAAACTCTCGGAAACCATTCTGCGGACTCCCGGCAAGCTCCTAGACTTCACGATTTGATCTTGGCGAGTTCCAACGAGCTTCTTCGGTAAGCTCCGATCTTTCTCGGTGAGCTCCGTGAACTTCCAATGAACCTTCTAGCGAGCTTCCGAAAAACCCTTCGGCAAGCTCCCTACTCATTCTCGGCTAGTTCTAGCAGCATTCCCGATGAACCTTCGGACTTCCATCGAACTCTCGAACTCGCAACAAAACCTTCGCGCTTGACTCCGATACTTTATTTCTCTTTATGTCTTCATCTTTATCGTAGTTAATCCTGCACACACAAGCCAAAACTCTACTCCGATCTAGACAATTATTACAAAGCGAATTGACATTCTGTTGCCCGGCACGTCATTGGTTGGCGCTTCGTCTGATTCTTCGGCGCATCGTCCTCTCTTGCGGCTTGTTGCCCAATCGATGGTTGACCTTCGTAACCCCGATATCCTTGGTGCAATTTCGCTCTTGGCCCAATGCCCGACGTCCGAAGCCTTCTGCCATCCAATATCCTAATGTGATCTCCTCCAGCGCAACGTCAATTCCTCCTGCGTTAACTGTCTAATCCTAATCGAGTAGACCTGCATCACTCAAAATGCAATTTAAATTATAAACACATATCAAGTGGTTTCATCATCAAAATACGAGATTCAACAATCTCCCCCTTTTTGATGATGACAACCACTTGATGACGGAGTTAACCTTAACTCCCGGAGTTTAAACAAACTCCCCCTATCAATATGTCATATTGATAGAACCTTGAATTCAAATAGAATTCAAGTCATTGCAATATTCATCATGAATACTTGCAACACATCATCATGAACATATGCATAAACTTATGTATCACATGTCATGTCATCAACATACTTCTCTCCCTTTGTCATCAACAAAAAGGAGAAGTACCACAATCAAGTGTTTGTTATATGTGTTCAACTCATTGCATGAAAAATATAATATTAAAATTTTATCATCATGCAATCTAGTAATTTTACAACATTTTAGAACTTGCAAGCTAGCAATTTACAGATGTTCAAGAAAGCAACTCTTGCTTTTTGAAATATGCAAGTTTTATAAGCTAGCAAATTCAAATATATGCAAGTTGGCATATTTGCTTTTCTTGAGATGAGCATGATAGCACATTTTTGCATTTTCTTGATGTTTCAAGCTAGCAATTCTCGGTGATGTTCAAGATAGCAATTTCTTCTCTTTTGAGAAGTGTAATTTTTGCTTTCTTCTTGAATTGTGCAAGCTGGCTATCTCCCCCTTAGTCATTGTCAAAAAGAAGGGAAGACCCTTTTTAAGGAAGGGAAGACCCTTTATGTCAATTTCTAAATCATGACAAAGGTGAGTAATCATTTTTATTTAAAAATTTCATAATTGAGATAAACTTTGAATTCAAATTAAGGCAATATTAATCATGATTCACATCATATGTAATACATCACATAAAAAGCATAAGTATTGCATGCATCATTTTAGCAACAAATCGTAGCATTTTAAATCATGATTTACATCATATGTAATACATCACATCATAATTAGAAGATACAAGTATTGCATATATCATTGCAAATCATAAATGTTTTATATCATGATGGTATCAATTTGTCAAATTATATCCTATCATGCATGATCGAAACTTCTCCCCATTTGTATTTCATATATAATTTCACTTCATCACGTTAGGAGTATCAAGAGGAATTAATTGGGTGATGAGATAAATATTTCACGAATACATGGAATTGTATAAAAAATCATATCATAAGTGTTTCATACATTCATATCATCACATGAAGGAATATAACCAAAAATTAATGATGAGATATTACTTCATGAATACAATAAAATTCATATAGCATATCATGGTTTATTAGAATTAGTCTTCCTTTTGGTGAATAGCAAAAAGAATAGAACGAGAGCAAGATCTCAATTCATGCACATCAAATATTCAAAATCATGATTCATCTAGAAAATTCTCATCTTTAAATATTCAAAGAGAGAATCATGATGAACATTCTTGGTTTACATAAAGTTTCAAAACATAATTATCAAGATCATGAATACTAAAAGACTATGAAGCATTTCGACAAATCTCCTTTTAAATAGAAAACAATCTTGATTCATAAAGGATTTCATGTTATAAATTTCAAGAGATCAAGATCGTGATTTCGATAACAATTTATTCAAATTTAAATCATCAAAATCATTATCAAAATCCAAGAGATTCACAAAGATGATACAAATGGATTTATCAAAATCAATAAGATTGAGCAAAATAATTTTCAAGAATGTTTTCTTCTTTTAGATTGTTTCAAAACATATAATTTTGTTTCATTTATGCCAAATAAAAACATGTATCATGTTTAAAACCAAAAGAGTTTTATTTCAACAAAGATCAATAAGGTACTTTCATTATGGTAAAAGTCAATAATCCATAAATCGTAAAAGATCATTATGGAAATCATCAATAAACTATAAATTTCCCAAAACTCATCATTATCATGCATAGCTTCAAAAAATAAATTTATTAGGCATGATATCATATTTCATAAGGCATTTTTTTTTATCAAAATCATTTTGTTTATCATAAACATACAATTTTCATGATTATTTTGAAAATTACTAGAACGATAAGCATGATTTCTAATTTTTTATTTTCATGTAATTAATCCTAAATTAAATTAAAAATAACTCATGAAAAGTATTAATTAATTTTAAAATAATTCAAGAGAGTTGAGTTACTTACCTTGTAGTCAAAGCTCGTCAAAGCCCAATTCGCCGTTTCACCTTTAGAAGTTTTTGATTCATCCTTGGTTGCCTTCCTCATCTTTGGCCTCTTCCTCCGTTCAAGTTCATTGTTTATTTTAGATTTTTGTTTAATAAACCTATTAAGATTTAGTGTTCGAAGTTCAAGTTCATCATTGTCCTCATCACTTGAGTCATCACTCAAGTGGTATTCATTTGTCCGGAGTTCCAAATCCTTCCTGTTCTTTGGAAGGTGGTTCAAGTGTTCATTGTGTTCATCATGTGCATTGCGCACCATTTCATATGTCATCAATGAGCCGATAAGTTCTTCAAGTGGAAAAATATTTAAATCTTTTGTTTCTTGTATTGCTATTACTTTTGATTCCCAAGCTTTAGAAAGTGATCGTAAAACTTTACTAACAAGTTCAAAATTCGAGAAACATTTGCCAAGAGCTTGTAAACCATTGACGACATCCGTAAAATGGGTGTATAAGTCAACAATGGTTTCGCTCGGCTTCATTCGAAAAAGCTCGAAATCAAGCATTAAAATATTGATTTTCGAATCTTTAACTCTAGAAGTGCCTTCGTGTGTGATTTCAAGAGTGTGCCATATGTCGAAAGCCGTTTCGCACAAAGACACCCGATTGAACTCATTTTTGTCCAAAGCGCAAAATAAGGCATTCATAGCCTTTGTGTTTAAAGAAAACATCTTCTTCTCCAAATCATTCCAATGGTTCATTGGAAGAGAAGATATTTCAAATCCATTTTCGACTATGTGCCATAAATTCAAATCCAAAGAAAGTAAGAAAACTCTCATTCGAGTTTTCCAATAAGTGTAGTCCGTCCCATTGAAAAAGGGAGGACAAATGAGAGAGTGACCCTCTTGAAAGCCGTAAAGAGCCATTTCTATTTGGGTGTTAAACCAAGGTAGAAAAATGTGGCTCTGATACCAATTGTTAGGATCGGAGCGGCACTAAGAGGGGGGGTGAATTAGTGCAGCGGATTAAAACTTCGGTTTTGGTAAAATCTTTCGTACGATAAAAAACCGAACTTGAAAAGCTTAATAACTTTGAAGCGTATGGAAGCATAGTGACTAAGTAAAGTAGTTTGCAGTATGTAAATGGCAAGAATAAAATGCAAACCAGAGAAGACGATACTTTATAGTGGTTCGGTCAATCGTGACCTACATCCACTCCTCCGATTCCTCTTCCGTCGAGGCCACCGGCATCCACTAATGATCTTCCTTTACTAGGCGAAGATCAACCTCCTTCTTACTCCCCTCTTACAACCTTTTACAAGTGGTTCACCCTTTTACAAAGATTTCAATGAAAAGAAAGGAGGTGAACACTCAAGCTATTGAAAACAAGACTTTTCCTAAAGCTTTTCTCAACTTCTAGCTTCTTAAAAGGTTGTTATCTCAGCTGAGATTTGAGGGGTATTTATAGGCCTCAAGAGGATTCAAATTTGGGCTCCAAAATTTGAATTCTCTTTGGTTCCCGATGCTGGCGGTGCCACCGCCTGTCAGTTTTTGACACTGATAGTGGATTGGCGGTGCCACCGCCCAGCCAAGCGGTGCCACAACCCAGTCTAGGCGGTGCCACTGCCTAGGCCAATTCAGCTCACTGGTTGGGCTCCAAACTTGGCCCAAACCAGTCCGAACTCGGGCCCAATTGGCCCCTACTTGGGTTATAGGATTAACACCTAATCCTAACCCTAATTAACGTGCTAACTATGAATTTAAAGACATTTTCTAAGCTATTACAAAGTTCATAAGTCAAGACTTCTTCCGACAAGCTTCCGATGAACTTCCGACGGTCTTCCGATAAACTCTCGGAAACCATTCTGCGGACTCCCAGCAAGCTCCTAGATTTCACGATTTGATCTTGGCGAGCTCCAACGAGCTTCTTCGGCAAGCTCCGATCTTTCTCAGTGAGCTCCGCGAACTTCCAACGAACCTTCTAGCGAGCTTCCGAAAAACCCTTTGGCAAGCTCCCTACTCATTCTCGGCTAGTTCCGGCAGCATTCCCGAAGAACCTTCGGACTTCCGTCGAACTCTCGAACTCGCAACAAATCCTTCACGCTTGACTCCGATACTTTATTTCGCTTTATGTCTTCATCGTTATCATAGTTAATCCTACACACACAAGCCAAAACTGTACTCCGATCTAGACAATTATTACAAAGCGAATTGACATTCTGTTGCCCGGCATGTCATTGGTTGGCGCTTCGTCTGATTCTTCGGCGCGTCATCCTCTCTTGCGGCTTATTGCCCAATCGGCGGTTAACCTCCACAACCCCGATATCCTTGGTGCAATTCTGCTCTTGGTCCGATGCCCGACGTCCGAAGCCTTCTGCCATCCAATATCCTATTGTGATCTCCTTTGGCGCAACGTCAATTCCTCCTGTGTTAACTGTCTAATCCTAATCGAGTAGACCTGCATTACTCAAAATGCAGTTTAAATTATAAACACATATCAAGTGGTTTCATCATCAAAATACGAGATTCAACAGACATCACATGCGCAGCGGAAGAACAAGAAAACAAAATCCCCGATTCCCAAAGAGATGTTCGTCGTTGTGCGAAGATTGGTGTGCAAAATCCGCGAAATTGAAAAACTGCATATATAGTAGATTGTGTTACCTAGGGAGATTGAATATCCCTATTTTCTTGCAAATCTTTAGGAGAGGGCGAAGGAGGTCAAGCGTCCTCCTCTCTAGCGGTGATCCACACAGCAGGGCTGTGACGACGCACCTCAAAACTCCAAGCCTGCTATGAGGTGGAGAGGGGAAGGAGAATAGGAGAGGCAAGCAAAGGCTCTAGCCTATGAGACTCTGAATCCCTCCTATTTATAGAGGTCCCCTATCAAAACCTAATGGATCCTCCCTTAGTGGGTATTGGATCTACATCCAATAACCCAAGCCTTTTAAATTAGTGGATTTCTATCCAATAATCTCTCATGGGCTCTTATTGGATCTCATCCATAGGATCTAATAATTCAGGGGCTTATTGGATATTCAATAAGACAAGGGCTCCGTCAGATATCTCATATCCGAACCTCTACTCATCGCAATGTCTACCATATGTGTGTGACCCTCTAGGCCTAATATCGAGCTGGCCATGAGTCATACCTATCAAAACTCCTTCTAACTCAGTGAATTATTATCTCTATAATAATTCACTCGACTCATCGACTACGGACGTGCTAGGCCACTACACCAAAGTCCCCAGACGATACAGGGGAATCCAATCCATTCGATCTGTCTGTCCTTAGTTACCGTGTACCTATAGTCCCTCATCTATCTAATATCCTAGAGACCGTATATCGAGCATGGTGCTGTCAGACCCATACGGTTTCTACTCGAGTCTCGCTCTAATCGGATTCTCCCGGAGAACTCTTTCTCTCTCAACCCGAATGACCCTGGCCAGGGATTTGTCTGAGCAAGAACACATGAGATATTCCTCTCATGACACCGAGAGTGAATGATCCTCTATCGACACTCAATAACCCTCATAAGGTCGACTACTACTCCCAATGACCAATTGTACTAGATTTGGGACAACCAAACCTATAAGTCTGGTATCAAAGAGTGGAGCACTCATACAGGACATCCTTGGTGTCTCAAGTCTAAGGATCAGATATACCACTAGGACTACGGAATCGTTGTTTGACAATAAGGAATCATTAACCATCCAGCATTCCGTAAGCGGATCAATCAGTGAACTCATTCTCCAATGAGCACCTGTACTGTATCCCTAGTATCTCTACACAAGTAGCTATGAGACCAACTACATCCATCATATGGATGGGTATGCAGTACACTAGTCTGTACGTTTATCATGATGTCCCTTTTGAGTAACCTATGACCGGGATTATTTAGGATATGTGTTTAAAGGTGAATCGATCTCATTTTCGTGATCTAATCACGATCCGATTCCCATTGCACAAATCCAAGGACATCACAATATATATATGCATATATGCAATAGTTATAAAGTGATATATGCCAAAATATAATAAGAAAAAAGATTCTGTATCGAGTCACACATGTCATCACTCACGTGATTGGCTTGCTGGGCACCTATGATTAGCAGTTATTACTACCAGCGATAGTACCACCCCTGTCAGGCATGTTGAATCTTGAATTTTGATGATGACATCAATTGTCATTTGTTATCTAATCCATATGTTGAGATAAGTGTGCAGGATTAACTACGATTAGAGTAAGACATGCAGTAGAAGTTGCGCCGGAGTCATAACTATGATCACGTTGGGGGTTCGAGAGTTCGACGGAAGTCCGGACGGTCGTCGGAGGTTCTGTGAGAACAAATCCGAGAAGTCCAGGAGCTTGCCAAAGAAGCTCGTTGGAACTCGCCAAGTGGATCGTCGCAAGTCCAGGAGTTTGCCGGAAGTCCGCCGAAGCATCGCCGAAGGTTCGTCGGATGTTCGCCGGAAGTTCGCTGGAAGAAGCGATTGACGCACCGGAGCAAGTTGCAGTAAATGCCTTAAGAAATTCGTAGTTAGCATGATGATTAAGTTAGAAATGGGAGGTGATCCCATTAACTTAATCTTGGGGCAATTGGGCCCTTGAAAGACCCAAATTGGGCCGAATGGATCAGCCCATTCGGACCCAGATTACTTGGCCAGAGGTGGCACCGCCTAGGTCGGTAGTGGCACCACCTAGGGCTCAGTCTCTAAGCTCTAGCTGGGTGGTGCAACCACCTCTGACAGAGGTGCAACCGCCTGAGCTCGGTCTCCGAGCTTTAGTTGGTGGTGCAACCGCCCCAGTCAAGCGGTGCAACCGCCAGACCCCGGAATTCCGGGAATTGACAGTTTTGAGCTCAGAATTCAAACTGGGTTGGGTCCTATAAATACCCCACCCTTTTAGCAATGACAGAGTAACCAAAAACCACCGAAATCCTGATCTTACTCTGTGTTTTTGAGAGCTCAAAAAGTATTGTATGAGTTAAAAGTTCTCCTTCCTCTTTTCTTTCAAGTTTTGATCTGTCAAGAGAGGAAAGAAAATTCTGAAAGGGTTGTCTCCTAAGCCTGTCAAAAGGAGTGAAACTCTAAAAGGGTGGTTGGCCTTCGCCTATTGAAGGAAGGCCTCTAATGGACATCGGTGACCTCATCGGTGGAGGAAGCCAGAAGTGGATGTAGGTCAAGATTGACCAAACCACTCTAAATCTTGATTTGCATTTACTTTCAGCATATTTTCTTTATTGCAAACCTCCTCAATAGCTTACTACCTTCTGCTCATTTACGATCGTGTTTCAAGTTCAGTATTTTCCGAATCGGTGTTTTGACGTAAATCAGTTTTATCGTACGAACATCATATTTCAGTTTACGCTTACATTCTAATTTCCATCACAACTGCAAACTGCCTTCATAGACTTGCTTTAACTGCATCTTGCTTGATTATAAGTTAAAGTGATTTACGAATCGGATTTTCTATCGAAATCGCTCTTATCGTACGAACGCGATTTTAATCGTCAAAAGTTTCCGCTGCACTAATTCACCCCCTCCCCTCTTAGTGCTCTTGATCCTAACAAGGTGGTGGTATCGCCTGAGCTTGGTATCCGAGCGATGTCAGGCGATAGTACCACCCAGATTGAGTGGTAGTACCACTCAGTATAGATGACAAGCGGTAGTACCGCCAGGACCCCAAAAAACTGGGAGATGACACTTTTCAGCTCCAAATTCAAACCAATTGGGGCCTATATAAACCCCACCCTTTCCTGCATGAAAGACAACTGAAAGCTTGATCTTACTCCTTGATTTTAGAGCTCAAAATTATTGTAAAGGCCAAAAGTTCTCCTCCCTCTTTTCTTCCAAGTTTTGATCATTTAAGAGAGAAGTGAAAATTCTATAAGTGTTGTCTCCTAAGCCCATCAAAAGGAGAAAAGGTATAAAAGGTGGTTGGCCTTCGCCTATTGAAGGAAGGCCTCTAGTGGATGTCGGTGACCTCGTCGAAGGAGAAAGCCAAAAGTGGATGTAGGTCAAGATTGACCGAACCACTCTAAAATTGTGGTGTTCTCTGGTTTGCATTTATTCTTGTTGTTTACCTTACTGCAAACCTCCATATGTGCTTTACTTCCTCATTACTTTTGCTGCACTCCTTTACGAACTTGTTTTCAAGTTAAGTTTCCGAAAATGGTTTTACGTCGGAAACGATTTCATCGTATGAACGTCGTTTGAAATCGACGAAAGTTTTTCCGCTACACTAATTCACCCCCCCCCCCCCCCCCCCCTTTTAGTGCTCTTGATCATAACAACTTCCACTAGCAAATCACTTTGAAGGGGAAGGACCAAATACCCCTCTTACAATCTTTTTACAAGTGGTTCATCCTCTTACAGATTTTTCAAAGAGAAAGAGGGAGGTGAACATTTAAGCTATTGAAAACAAGACTTTGCTAAAGCCTTTTCTCAATTTCTAACTTCTCAAAAAGTTTTTGTCTCTGCTGAGAATTGAGGGGTATTTATAGGTCCCATGAGAATTCAAATTTGGGCTCCAAATTTGAATTATTTTTGGGATCCCAATGCTGGTGGTGCCATCGCCTATCAGTGTCTGACACTGATAGTGTACTGGCGGTGCCACCGTCGGAACTCTCGCGTTTTGGGCGGTGCCACCGCCCAGTCCGATAGTGTACTAGTGGTGCCACCGCCAGACCTCTCAGGTTCTAGGCGGTGCCACCGCCCATTCCGATGGTGCCACTACAAATTGTATTCTCTCGAAGGATCATCAAAATAACCCATAAATGCTGAAAGTGAGTCTCAAGAGAAGGGTGGTTGTAAATGAGAATATCATCAAAAAATACCAGCATAAATTTACGAATAAAGCTTTAAAAAATATCGTTCATGAGACTTTGAAAGGTTGAAGGAGCATTAGTGAGTCTAAAAAGTATTACCAAGAATTCATAATAGTTGTTATGCGTGTGGAATGCAGTTTTTGGAATGTCGTCTTCACATACCCGAATTTGGTAGTAACCGGATCAAAGGTCCAACTTTGTGAAGACTTAAGCTCCTTTTAACTCATCAAGAAGTTCATCCACCACTGGTCTTGGGTACTTGTTGTAACATCCCCCATTTTTAAAAAATTAGTAAAAGGTTTGTTTGTAAAAATAAGGATTATTTAATAATTATTTTATATTAAATGATATTATATTAAAGGTTTATGGCTAGGGACCTAAGAGTAAATATTAGAAGTTTGATATAATTTATGAAAGATTCAGATTTAAGTTGGAAAAAAAAAAAATATATATATATATAGTGGACATGTGTCACTAACTAACATAAGGTTGGTGCCACTTATCTTTGCTCTAAAGATGACACCTAGCCCCTTTCATGCATGCATGACACCTTGCAACTTTTGTATTAGCCAAAACCTAAATAATTAGATGAAAGGTTAAAGAAAACAAACCTGAAGAGTTGCAGCCAACGTGAGTTTGAGAGAAGGAGAAGAAGAAGAAGAAGAAGAAGAGCTTGGGGTTTTTCATCAATTTTCTCACATTTGGGATTCAAATAATTTGAAGGCAAGTGTTCTAACCCAATCCCATAGTAACCTTAATCTCTGTTTCCATTTTTATTCTGCAAAATTTGAAAGATTTCAACTGAGAACTAGACATTCTTTCGTTTTGATATAAAGCTATGAATCTGTAATTTTTCGGTAATCTGACCTCTATGCAATGTTTTGATCATAACATTTTGTAATAAACTCTGATTTAGACAAAACCTGTTCCCTTTGAAAGTAGACAAGAAAATCTTTATTTTGATATAAAGATCGAATGATTTGGAGTTTAAATGCCTACTAAGACTTCTGTTTAAATTAACCCTACAGATTCTGTAAAATAGGGACCGAAATTTCTGACCTCTTGTTGCTTAACTACTTATAATTTTCTGTTGTGAACTCAGATTCATACAATGTATGATTTATTCGAAGCTAGACTCAAAATTCTTTCTTATATACCTGATTTGAAATTTTTTGAGTACAATTGCTAACTGAAACATCTGTTTTCATCGACCCTATGGATTCAGTAAAACAGAGCTAATATTTTCAGACCTTTAGCTACGAAATTATCTGTAACTCCCTGTTGTAAATTCCAAATCTTGTAAAACTTAATTTGTCTAAAACTAGATTGACAAAGCTTTCGATGACACCTATTTTGTATAAATTAGAGCATAATTGGTTATCCAAATAGTTCATACAATGTTCCTATCAAATTCTGCCAGAATCGAGCTTTGGTCGATTTCGGCTTTCCTTGTTACTTCCCTTTGGAAATCGATTTTGGCAAAAACTCTTACTTCAGTTAAGCTTTACATTATTACCTTAAATTCCCGTATACTTTTGTCCTTTATTTATTTGTATATCCACAGCTATCATCTAAAGTTCTTGTTTGCATCGTAATGATTCGGCACATGCATCCCATTGTTCCGCATTTTGCTTTCGATATGTGCCTCTTCCAATTTCATTTCTTTGGACATTGAATTTATCTAACTTTCTTATTTCAATTGAGCTATATGTGATTTCTTGAAATCCTTGTATGCCCTTGTTTTTGTTTCCTTTCAAATCTAAATACATTTATGAAAGATTATGTTTGTATCGTATTGACTCGAAAGGCATATGTACATTTCATTGTTCCGCATGTGCTTCCAATATATGCTAATTTCATTATTCATACTGTCCCTTTGTACTCTGGTGTTTGTGGGATAAATGTGAACCTTTGCCAGAAATGGTAAAGGGAGTTATGATTAGAGCCCGCGATGCTCTGCCGGCCCCCTATGACTTCACTCAGACGTGAGTGGATGGAGCTCCCAGACGTGGGAGACTTATGTTTGTTGGTCATTCAGAAATGGATGGACTATATTATGTTATGATCCCACTTCACCTTCTATGTGTTTGATATGATATCCAAAGCTTTGGCTATGTTTCTATGCATGCTTTGGATAAGAATGAAATGAATGCATCGTTATGTGACATTTGAGCTTCTATTCATGTTTTGTTCTTTGATATATTTCTGAAATGTTATAAGACTTTGTTATACCTTCAAAGCTACCATATGTCATCGTATGCTCCTTATGCCAATGATATGCTCCAATTATCTTTCCTCGATTGTATAAACAAAACGTGCTTCGAACGAAATGACATCGTAATTCTGCATTCATAGTATCCAAAATGCTCCTTACGTCTTTGTTATGCTTTGTAATTACCATATGTCATCGATATGCTCCTTATGCCAATGATATGCTCCAATTACCTTTCCTCGATTATATGAATAAAACGTGCTTCGAACGATATGATATTGTAATTCTGCATTCAAACAAAACATGCTACTGTTTCATCTTGTATCTCTGCTTTGTATTTTGATACCTCATTTGTTTGAAAACTGTTCTCTTTGCTATGGATATATTAGTCATTTGCTGAGCTTTATATGCTCACCCCGTTGCTATATAAATTTTTCAGGATAGCTTATCGCTCACTAAAATGTGTAAATTGGGTTGAGGTAGTGGAAGACTAGAAGATTTTGGGACAAATATTTTGTACTTGATAGGTTGATATTGTATAAGTTCTTTTTGGGTGTAATGAAATATCAATGACAAATCTAGATTGATGTATCTTGTAAATATTTGAAAAGTACCTCTTACGTTAGGATTTTGGAAATGTTAAGTCTAAACTGTGTACTGATATAAACATGTAGTACATGTTGGTTTTGTGATTGCGTTAATTACCGCGCTTATGGATTTATGATATAGTTATGGTTTAGTTAAGTTGCTTTTGGATTTTAAGAATCATCTAGTGACATGATGTATGATTATAAACTGCACAGGTTTTGTGAATTGTGGATTATAGAGGTGAATGACTTGAATGTTTTTCTTAGTGACCTCAAATATGTGATTGGATCCTGGATTGTTTGTTGAATTAAATATTATCAATCTTGAATTAGGTTCACACCTCCTAAATGAGAACTATATTCGGGGGGGGGGGGGGGGCGTGACAGAGTGGTATCAGAGCATGGTTTGAGGTTCACTGAAATATTTGATATGTTGACGTGCAAAATATATTGAGGTCTAGTGAACTATAGTGATTGGTGAAAATTTTCTTTGATGCATTTTTGGAAATTAGGATGACGAGGACATTTAGTCCTCCTACTTCATCTGCTTTTGATTAATGAAGTACGATAAAAGGGTTGATCGAGGATATTAAATCAGAGTAGCGCAGTAGAAGCGTGGTGAACCTAATACATTGGTAGTAGAAAAATAGATGATGTGATTGGAGAAGATATTTGATGTACGAAATTGTTCTGATGATCAAAAGAATTTCTAGAGATCAAAAACAGGAATAGCAAGGACAAGTTTACTAACAAAAAAAAAAAAAAATAGAAATGAATTAGATTGTGATAACAAGAGGGTCAAGACATCATCGATTTAACAAGGGAAGTCACTACAAAAGATTCAATCCTATGTACGATGTGAGTTAAATTATGAAATAAGTTTGTATTTGTAGATGACTGGAGCCTATTTTGCTTGTGGAAATTTGGATCATAAAATAAAAGACTGCCCTTTGGACAAGAAGAAAGAATCACTGCCTCATAAATCATTAGTCCATGTTAGAGTGTATGTTATCACGGAATATGATTCTAAAGCTTCTGAATTAGGGGTTGAAGGTACAATTCATGTTTCTGAAAGAATGCAAATATTTGTTTGACTATGTGTCTCATCTATGATTTGATTCATAATATTTTGCTTATCACATGGGCATTCAACCTAAACCACTGGATTGTATGCTATATGTAAATACAGCTATTGGGGATTGTTTGATAACAAACTTGATCTGGTTATCTTGTTTGATTTCTATTGGAGAACACGAACTTCTTGCTGATTTGGTTCTCCTAGATATTTGGAGTTTTGATATTATACTAAGTATAAATTGACTATCTTCCAATCATACCAGTATAGATTGTTATGCAAAATGATCACTTTTTGCATACTAGATCATCCCATCTTTTATTTTGAGAGTATTGGGCATGATTTACCTCCTTGCCTGATGTATTTCCAAATGACTTGCTAGGTTTACCTCCAGATAGAGAGGGTGAATTACTATTGATTTGGTCCCCGGGACAACCCCAATATCTAAGCCTCCTTACGGAATGACACCACTTGAGCTAGAGGAATTGAAAAAGGAACTACAAGAACTATTAGATAAGGATTTCATTCGACTCAGTGTTTCACCGTGGGGTGCTCCGGTGCTATTAGTTAAGAAGAAGGATGGAACATTAAGGCTTTGTATTGATTATAGACAATTGAATCAGGTGACCATAAAAAAAACAAGTATCCCCTACCTAGAATTGATAATTTGTTTGATCAATTGTAGGGTACACAAGTATTCTCCAAGATTGATTTAAGGTCAGGTTACTATCAGTTGAAGATCATGAAGGAGGATATTCCAAAAACAGCTTTTAGAACTCGATATGGTCACTATGAATTCTTAGTGATGCCTTTGGGTTTAACTAATGCCCCTGCAGCTTTTATGGAAGCTGTTGTTAAGTGGGAAGTACCAACAAACGTGACAGAAGTTAGAAGCTTCTTGGGCATGACGGGTTATTATAGGAGATTTGTGGAGGGATTTTCTTGAATCACTCAACCTCTCGCCAAACTCACTCAAAAGAATGTGAAATTTGTATGGGGTAATGATTGTGAGCAAAGTTTTCAAGAGTTAAAAAGGAGATTGACTAGTGCCCCTATTCTCACTATTCCAAGTGGTGATGAGGTATTTATGGTTTACACTGATGCCTCAAGAAAGGGCCTTGGATGTGTTTTGATGCAAGAAAGGAAAGTGATTGCTTATGCTTCCAGACAACTAAAGAGTTATGAACTGAATTATCCAACTCATGATTTGGAATCGGCAGCAATTGTTTTTGCTCTAAAGGTTTGGAGGCATTACTTGTATGGACGAACATTTGAAATCTTTACTGATCATAAGAGTTTAAAGTATATTTTTACTCAAAAAGAGTTAAATATGAGACAGCGGAGATGGATAGAACTTTTAAAGGATTATGATTGTACCATTCGTTATCACCCGAGTAAAGCTAATGTTGTAGCATAGGCCCTTAGTAGAAAATCTACAAGTTTTATAGCGACTTTGGTTGTGAAGCAATGGAAGTTATTAGAAGAGAATTATGATTTGAATGTTGAGAAAAGGGCAAGACTCAATGATATTAATGGCCTCCATCCAAGTGTAATCTGATCTCATTCAACAAATTAAAGGAAGACAACTACGTGATCGATGCTTGATCTGCTTAAGGAATGAAGTAGAAAAGGGATTGAAACTGAATTTTCGAGTTTCAGAGGATGGCCTATTGAGATTAGGGAATAGAATATATGTTCCAAATGACTCAGATATCAAAAATCAAATCCTAAGAGATGGTCATATTTCAAAGTACACCATGCATCCTGGTAGCACTAAGATATGTATAGAGATCTCCAAAGTCATTATTGGTGAGAAAGCATGAAGAAGGAGATTGCAATATATGTTTCAAAGTGTTTGACTTGTCAGCAAATCAAAGCAGAACACCAAAGACCTGGAGGTTTGTTGCAACCTTTAGATATTCCTGAATGGAAATGTGAATGTATTGCCATGGACTTTATTTCAGGACTACCCCGAACTTCTAGAAAGCATGATGCTATTTGGGTTATCATTGATAGGTTAACGAAATCTGCACATTTCCTACCGATCAATATGACTTATTCTTTTGATAGGCTTGCAGATTTATATATATAAATGAAATAGTAAGACTTCATGGTATTCCAAAGGAGATAATCTCTGACAGAGACTCCAGATTTTGTCACGCCCCTAAAAATATCCATGATATTTAAATTTTTTTCGCCACAACTAACCCAGGATCCAAACACACATTTGAGGTCACTAAGAAAACATTCAGATCGAAAATTTCACTTCTATAATCTATCAATTCATAACCCTGTGCAATTCATAAACATAGCACACATCACTCGATAATTTATACAATCTGAACTCAACTCATCAAAATAAAAACCACAATATAAATCCACAAGTGGGGAAATCTATGCAGTCACCACAATCATCGATTTACCATAAGTTCATATCATTACACGAATTTAATTTAACATTCCAAAACCCTATACATGAGGGATCCTTCAACTTACACAAAATCCACAGGTTTAGATTCATAGTCACATTTCATTAGATGCAACGTAGCTTATACACAACTACATATATGCTAACAAAAGTTCTGCCCAACGTCTTCTAAACTTTCCACTGCCTCAGCCCATTCTTAACATTTAAGCAAGCGATACGCTATCCTGAAAAATTTATCAACAAATGGGGTGAGCATAAAGAGCTCAGCAAGTGACTAACATATCCATATCAAAATAGTACAATTTCCAAAGAGATGCAGTTTCAAACACAAAGCAGAATATACGATTTCGTATACATAATATCATTAGGAGCAGAATCATAATTGTCCTTTTTAATCATACATATTTGGTTCCTGACAGATGGGGCATAGAGTAATTGGAGCATATCAGAAACAAAGGAGACATATCGGAGCTTATCAATGGCATATAAAATGTTCCAGATCACATCAACGACATAGGGAACATTACGAAGCAAAATCAGCAGTGAATGAAGCATTTCAGAGCATATCAAACTCATATGTCGTACAGAAGCTCAAACGTCGTCCTTGACGTTGCAATCATATCATAACTATCCAGAGCACGAACAGAAATAACTCACCAAAACTCTGGATGTCATATCAAACATATAGAGGGTGTAGTGGGATCTCAGTCAGAATGTGATTCATCCATTTCTGAATGACCACCTGACAAAAGTCTCCCACGTCTGGGAGCTCCATCCACCCACGTCTAGGTGAAGTCAAAGGGGGCCGGCAGAGCATCGCAGGCTCTAAGCAATATCCCACATAGCGGGACCCCACATAGCGGGCAAATAAGCGCATACCAGAATATCCCACATAGCGGGACCCCACATAGCGGGCAAATCAGCGCATACCCTTTACCATTTCTGGCAAAGGTCCAGACAATCCCACACACCAGAGTACAAGAAGGCAGTTTCAACAATAAGTAGCATATAACGGAAGCACACGCGGAACAACCAAACGTACATGTGCCTTTTCAAAAGCAATGTGATGCAAGGAACAAATCTCTCACAAAAGTATTCATTTTAGGAAAGAAACGAAAGCAAGAGTGTACAGGGATTCCAAACAATCATAATCAGCTCAATTCCAATAAGAAGATTAGGTGAATTCAAGTATCCAAAGGAAATGGAACAGAATACGCGAAATCGACCAAAGCTCGATTTCGGACAGAATTCCAGTGGCACATCAAACAAATATTTCAGAATAACAATTATGCTCCAATACTCATAAGAAGGCTATGGTTGAACCATATATCAGTCTATATTCGGATGGAACAGATTTCATATGAAACAGGGCTCCCAACACAGAGTTACCTCTGATTTGGTAACGTAAGGTCAAAATCACAATCACTGGTTTGCAGACTTTATAGGATCGGATTCAACAGACGATAGGATGAGCAATTGAACTCCAAAATGTTCAAACTATATGTCAAAAGAGAGGATTTCAAGTCTAGTTTCAAATAAAATCAGTTTGGTACAAATCAGAATTTTCAACAGGGAGTTATAGGCGTTTTAGTTTCGAAAGGTCAGAAGTCTTGAACTCTGTTTTACAGCGTCTATAGGCTCTTTTGAAACAAATTTTTGGGTAAGTATTCGGTGTCCAAAATCTATCAAATCGGTGTCAGAAGAAAGACATACGAGTCTAATTTCAAACAAAAATAGTTCCTGCCTGAATTCTCATTCTGTACTAAAACTTAGGGCCGAAGCAGTGCTTAGGGGTCAGTTTACCGAAAACTTTCAGAATCCATAGTTCTATGTCCAAAGAGGAATATATCAGTTTCTAAATAAAAATCTTCCAATTTATTTTGAATCAACATAAAAACAGAGTCAAATACTTATGTAGGATGGGGTTAGAACACTTCCTTTGGAAATTTTGACCCGAAATGACAAGATTAAAGCAAGAACCCTAAAAGTCCCAATTTTCTTTCTCTTCTTCTTCTTCTTCTTCTTCTTCTTCTTTCTTTCTTTCTTTCCCTGATCACCCACGAGCTGCCTCCTCTGCTTCCTTAAGAACGAAGGTAGAGAGGCTTAAGCGGTGGAATTTGTCATTTGGTGCATTTTGCAGTTTAGTCCTTGTTTTTATCATATTCACGATTTGGTCCTTAGGGTTTACATATAGGTCCTCAGATTCTTTCTTTTCTCTTTTTTTTTTTTTTGAACAGATCTCCCAAATCTTACAAATAAGTTACCTCTGATTCATACTCTATTTCTTTTGTCAATTAAAATAGATGCTTACGTTATCACCAGAAATTTATACGAACATTCGGAAATGAGTAGTGTTACAGATTTCTATCTAGATTTTGGAGAAGGTTATAAGAATCTATTAGCACTAAAGTCAAGTTTAGCACTGCTTATCACCCTCAAATTGATGGTCAATCAGAAAGAACCATTCAAACACTGGAGGATTTGCTTCGAGCCTATGTTATGGATTGGAAAGGTGAATGGGATAAAGATATCTCTCTTATTGAGTTCACTTACAATAATAGTTATCATTCAAATATTCAGATAGCTCCTTATGAAGCTTTATATAGGCGAAAGTGTAGGACGCCTATATGTTGGGAAGAAATTGGTGACAGAAAGTTATTAGCACCAGAAAAAGTACAACGGACTACTGAGAAAATTCAACTTATAAGAAAAAAGGTTAAAGACTGCTCAGAGTCGTCAAAAGAGTTATGTTGA
This sequence comes from Musa acuminata AAA Group, assembly GCF_036884655.1. Classification (NCBI taxonomy): domain Eukaryota; kingdom Viridiplantae; phylum Streptophyta; class Magnoliopsida; order Zingiberales; family Musaceae; genus Musa; species Musa acuminata. The sequence goes on from NC_088335.1 coordinate 25,965,795, forward strand.
TAACAGAAGATGAAATATTGAGTTTCAAATCGGGGATTTTGTATTCCTGAATGTCTCCCCTTCTAAAGGCATTGTAAGATTTGGGAAGAAAGGAAAGTTAAACCCAAGATTTATTGGACCTTTGAGATTCTTGAGAGGGTTGGTTCTGTCGCTTACAGGATTGGCTTGACACCATCATTGTGCCATATCCATGATATGTTTCATGTTTCAATGATCAGAAAGTATATACCTGATCCCTCTCATATCATTAAGTATGAGTCGATGGTGATTGATAAAGACTTGTCTTATGTGGAAGAGCCCAATTAGATTGTTGATAAAAAAGAAAAGATCTTAAGGAATCAGGTTATCCCTCTAGTTAAAGTGATCTGGAGATATCATTCTGGAGAGGAAACAACTTGGGAGCTTGAGGAAAAAATGATGAAAGCTTATCCTCATCTTTTCGTCGAATGAGGTATGATAAATTTAGAGGACTAAATTTTATTTTTAAGGAGGGGAGAGTGTAACATCCCCCATTTTTAAAAATTTAGTAAAAGGTTTGTTTGTAAAAATAAGGATTATTTAATAATTATTTTATATTAAATGATATTATATTAAAGGTTTATGGCTAGGGACCTAAGAGTAAAAATTAGAAGTTTGATATAATTTGTGAAAGATTCAGATTTAAGTTAGAAAAAAAAAAAAATATATATATATAGTGGACATGTGTCACTAACTAACATAAGGTTGGTGCCACTTATCTTTGCTCTAAAGATGACACCTAGCCCCTTTCATGCATGCATGACACCTTGCAACTTTTATATTAGCCAAAACCTAAATAATTAGATGAAAGGTTAAAGAAAACAAACCTGAAGAGTGTTTGAGAGAAGGAGAAGAAGAAGAAGAAGAAGAAGAAGAGCTTGAGGTTTTTCATCAATTTTCTCACATTTGGGATTCAAATAATTTAAAGGCAAGTGTTCTAACCCAATCCCACAGTAACCTTAATCTTTGTTTCCATTTTTATTTTGTAAAATTTGAAAGATTTCAACTGAGAACCAGATATTCTTTCATTTTGATATAAAGCTATGAATCTGTAATTTTTCGGTAATCTGACCTCTATGCAATGTTTTGATCATAACATTTTGTAATAAACTTTGATTTAGACAAAACTGTTCCCTTTGAAAGTAGACAAGAAAATCTTTATTTTGATATAACGATCGAATGATTTGGAGTTTAAATGCCTACTAAGACTTCTGTTTAAATTAACCCTACAGATACTGTAAAACAGGGACCGAAATTTCTAACCTCTTGTTGCTTAACTACTTATAACTTTCTATTGTGAACTCAGATTCATACAAAGTATGATTTATTCGAAGCTAGACTCAAAATTCTTTCTGTATATACCTGATTTGAAATTTTTGGAGTACAATTGCTAACTGAAACATCTGCTTTCATCGACCCTATGGATTCAATAAAACATAGCTAATATTTTCAGACCTTTTGCTACAAAATTATCTGTAACTCCCTGTTGTAAATTCCAAATCTTGTAAAACTTAATTTGTCTAAAACTAGATTGACAAAGCTTTCTAAAGACACCTATTTTCTATAAATTGGAGCATAATTGGTTATCCAAATAGTTCATACAATGTTCCTATCAAATTATGCCAGAATCGAGCTTTGGTCGATTTCGGCTTTCCTTGTTACTTCCCCTTGGAAATCGATTTTGGCAAAAACTCTTACTTCAGTTAAGCTTTACATTATTACCTTAAATTCCCATATACTTTTGTCCTTTATTTATTTGTATATCCGCAGCTATCATCTAAAGTTCTTGTTTGCATCGTAATGATTCGGCACATGCATCCCATTGTTCCGCATTTTGCTTTCGATATGTGCCTCTTCCAATTTCATTTCTTTGGACATTGAATTTATCTAACTTTCTTATTTCAATTGAGCTATATGTGATTTCTTGAAATCCTTGTATGCCCTTGCTTTTGTTTCCTTTCAAATCTAAATACATTTATGAAAGATTATGTTTGTATCGTATTGACTCGAAAGGCATATGTACATTTCGTTGTTCCACATGTGCTTCCAATATATGCTAATTTCATTATTCATACTGTCCCTTTGTACTCTGGTGTTTGTGGGATAAATGTGAACCTTTGCTAGAAATGGTAAAGGGAGTTATGATTAGAGCCCGCGATGCTCTGCCGGCCCCCTATGACTTCACTCAGACGTGGGTGGATGGAGCTCCTAGACGTGAGAGACTTATGTTTGTTGGTCATTCAAAAATGGATGGACCATATTATGTTATGATCCCACTTCACCTTCTATGTGTTTGATATGATATCCAAAGCTTTGGCTATGTTTCTATGCATGCTTTGGATAAGAATGAAATGAATGCATCGTTATGTGACATTTGAGCTTCTATTCATGTTTTGTTCTTTGATATATTTCCGAAATGTTATAAGACTTTGTTATACCTTGAAAGCTACCATATGTCATCGTATGCTCCATATGTCATCGTATAGCTAAGTGTTCATTGGTGGTTTGCTTGGTAGAATTGGAATATAATGGTCATGTTGCCAAGTAGGAGGAAGACCGCGTGGTTTAGCAAAAATGTCGACAAATTCAGCAAGAAATTGGGTGAGATTTTGACCTTCAATTTCTATTTTCTTCCCCTCTAGTTGTTGCTGGAGATGCATAAAAAAACTACCATTTACCTTGTATAAAACTTTATCCATTCGTTGGGTCGAAACGATGGTTACGTTACTTCCGCGCTTCCTTCATAGGATGATCTATTTGCCTTTGCAGTAGAATTTTATAATTAATTTGAAAAAGTTTCAAGAGATGTCACCTAGCATTAGCAGCCATTCTATGCTAAGCACGACCTCATAATCATCAATTGGTTGAAGGAAGAAGTCGGCGATAATTTCTTGGTCTTGCAGTAATAGTTTCACTTGCGGGCATCTTTGGTCGCACTTTAGGATTCTGTCGTCGGTGACCTTTACATTGAACTTGCTACAACCTTCAATGTGGAGTGCCATCCGAGCAGCAACCTTACTATTTAGGAAGTTATTAGTGCTGCCTGTGTCGATGAGAACAGTGATCAATTATTGTTTGAGAAGGCCTGCAACTTTCAACGTTTGCGGGTTTGAGTAGCCGGCTAGCTCATGTCCCATAAAGTTGGTCGATTGTGGCTCTTCTTCTGCATCTTTTTCTTCATGTTCAAGGCTCTCTTCTAGATGTTTAATGATCTCTTCTTCTACTGGTTCAATCACAAGAAGTCTCTCTTTTTTACAGCGATGCTCGCGGCTCCACGGCTCGTCACAATGCCAACATAACCCCTTCGTAGATCGCTCCTGAAGCTCTTCTCTTGTCAACTTTTTTAGTGCAGGGGCTCTGCTGATAGTAGGGGAGGCTGAGGGCTTCAATATTGCTAGTCAAGGAGTGACCCTAGTCCTCCGGGCTTCATGGTTCAATCACTCCTTTTGAAGTCATGCGAAAGAGATGGCTGCCATAAGTGTGTATGGTTGTCGTGCTTTAACTTCTCCCTAGATCTCTGGCTTCAAGCCCTTAATAAAGGTATTCAATAGCTATTTTTTAAGACTAATTATGAGTTTTATTAGATAACCTTTCAAACATGGTTTGGTACTTCTGGATAGTGGAGGTTTGTCAAATCTTTACTAGTTGTCCATCTATGTTCTCGTAATCGGTTGGTCCGAAGCGGGTCAGCAGTCCTTCTTTGAATTGTCACTATGAGAGGACTCCATTAGTGTGTTCAAACTAGTCAAACTACTATATGATATCCCTTTCAAGATATATAGTCACAATTTCTACCATAGATGCGTCTGTAGTTTTGTTGTACCGAAAATATCGCTCCGCGCATGAGATCCAACTAATCGTGTCTCCTTCTTCCCATCTAGGGAAGTCCACCCTCATGCGTAGATAATAGGTATTAGTCATAGAGCCTCCCCTCTCCTGGAAGTCATCACTTCGGTCAGAGCTCTCTCCTTGATGTGATTTCTTTGGGCTCGGTGGTCGGCCCAAACTGAGTTCGGTAAAGAGAGTCTGAATCTTATCATTCATTCATGTCTCAAAGGCTTCGAATTTAACATTGATTGTCTCCTCGGATGCCATAGTATATGCCTCCAAATATGTAATGTTAAGATCTCTTTTTTATTGTTGGGTTAAAGACATGTATCGGTTGAGAGAAGTGGTGGTCGAAAGGGTTGGTTGATTTATGTATGTAGGTTGCAATTTAGGCTTGTTTTGTGGCTGTTTTGTAAGAGCAGAATTATCGTCAAAGAAACAATGGTTTCACGATGAAATTTTCAAGAAAAACCAAGAGATTTGAGGAGGGAATTTGACATTAAAATCTCGATTTAGATAACAACAATGATGACAAGTTTAGTCAAGAAGATTTCGTTCAAAAAGGATGATCTATGAAGCGTATAAGAAATTTCGTTCAAAAAGGATAGCAAATATATCGGTTAAAGGCAAAAATATGCGGCTAAAGTTTTCTATAGCAATCCTTCATTCGCAAAGATGATAACTTTTACGGCGAAAAGAATTAGCAAGACGGGATAGATAAAAAAAACTTTTTCTTGGTATTTTGAATGGAAAATTGTAGCAACAAAAGGTATTGGTGATAGGAGAATACCAGATCTCTAATGCAATTTGAGGTGAAGACAGTAGATTGATTTGATCTACGGTAGAAGATGACGATGGAGATGGTGACGTTAAGAGCAATTGTGGGAATTGCTTGGTTGGTGGTGGGTGGTAGGGGTGGCAGCAAAAGTAGCGAGATCGCTACTTTGATACCAGATGATAGAACCCCAGAGGAATTCTATGTAGATTGATCGTTGAGGGGGATTAATCCTTAGAACACTATAGGGGTTCCACCTCCTAGAAGTCGGCCATATGGCTGCAATTGTAGATAGATCTTGTTCCCAAAGAGATGGAGGCTACATGCTTAAATATGTTTCCTAAGTGAGTTACCCCTTTTGCCCTCAATCCTAGTCGACCAGCCTTGTAAAAAGAGTGAGGGGGGTTTGGGGAGCGGCTAGGAAGCCCAAAGACCCAAATATAAACCCTAGCCACTCTTCTTTATAAGATAGAGGCAGCTAGGTGAGGTTTATTATAATTTCATAGGGTTTTTATTAGCTGCTTCTTGGTTGAGTAGGACCCAACCCTACTAAGGTCCTATCATGCGGGTATCATCCTTATGACACTATCGTCCTACGATGGAGGAGAAGAAAGAGGAGGGTGAGTGATGACTGACAACGATGCTGTCTCTGACTTCTATAGCTTTTTATAAGAGGAAGAGGTGGAAGTAGAAGGAGAGGAACATGGGAGGTGCGACAAAGAGAGAGGATATAGCCGCTCTCCCTCCTCTTCCCCCTGCAAGAAGCCATAGAAGTCGAAGATAGTGTTATTGCCACTCTCCCTCCTTTTCCTCCTCCCTCGTAGGATGATAGTGTCATGAGGATGATGTTAGAACCCTTACAGATTCTAAACTTGGGGTTGATCTCTTTAGGGGATCGGCCTCCTTAGAACTCTATAGGGGTTCCTCCCTCCAAGTTGCTACTCAAAGGCTGCAGAAAAGATTCATCTATTGCTTATGAAAAGAGGTAGAATACATGACTATTTATAGGGCTTCTAAACCCTAACTCCTAATAGGACTCTTACTTAAGACTCCTACTTCTAACCAACTCCTAATAGGATTCCTACTCAAGACTCCTACTTATAACCAACTCCTAATAGGACTCCTACTCAAGACTCCTATTCCTTTACAACTCCTTATTCTTCTCTAAGAAATAACCTCCTAACCCTAGCCGACCACTTCACCTCTTTAATAGGGGTCGGCTTAGGTAGGTTTTACATGAATGTCCCTCTCAATTAGGACTCTCCTGGCTAGAGTCCTAACAAACCCGCCCTCTTCAAATCAGCCTTGTCCTCGAGGCTGATGATTCATTAATTTTGGGAATTTGATCTTCAAGCCATCATAGTTCTCCCTGCTAGTCATAAGTGCCCAGCAAGCCAATCACGTGAGTGATGGCACGTGTGACTTGATACAGAATCTTTTTGCTTATTATATTTTGGCATATATCACTTTATAACTATTGCATAAATGCATATATATTGTGATGTCCTTGGATTTGTGCAATGGGAATCGGATCGTGATGAGATCACGATAATGAGATCGATTCACCTTTAAACACATATCCTAAATAATCCCGGTCATAGGTTACTCGAGAGGGACATCGTGATAACCGGATAGACTGGTGTGCTGTATACCCGTCCATATGATGGATGCAGCTGGTCTCATAGCTGCTCGTGTAGGGACACTAGGGATACAGTACAGGTGCTCATTGGAGAATGAGTTCACTGATTGATCCGCTTATGGAATGCTGGATGGTTGATGATGCCTTATTGTCAGACAACAATTCCGTAGTCCTAGTGGTGTATCTGGTTCTTAGACTTGAGACACCAAGGATGTCCTGTATGAGTGCTCCACTCTTTGATACCAGACTTATAGGTTTGGCTGTTCCCAGATCTAGTACAGCTGGTCATTGGGAGTGGTAGTCGACCTTACGAGGGCTATTGAGTGTCGATAGAGGATCATCCACTCTCGGTATCATAAGAGGAATATCCCATGTGTTCTTGCTCAGACAAATCCCTGGCCAGGATCATTCGGGTTGAGAGAGAAAGAGTTCTCCGGGAGAATCCGATTAGAGCGAGACTCGAGTAGAAACCGTATGGGTCTGACAGCACCATGCTCGATATACGGTCTCTGGGATATTAGATGGATGAGGGACTATAGGTACATGGTAACTGAGGACAGACAGGTCCAATGGATTGGATTCCCCTGTATCGTCTGGGGACTACGGCGTAGTGGCCTAGTACTTCCGTAGTCGATGAGTCGAGTGAATTATTACAGAGATAATAATTCACTGAGTTAGAAGGAGTTCTGATAGGTATGACTCACGGCCAGCTCGATATTGGGCCTAGAGGGTCACACACAAATGGTAGGCATTGCGATGAGTAGAGGTTCGGATATGAGATATCCGACGGAGCCCTTGTCTTATTGGATGCAGATCCAATACCCACTAGGGAAAGGACCCATTAGGGTTTTGACACGGGATCTCTATAAATAGGAGGGATTCACTGTTGGGAAATCATAGGGGGGGGGGGGGCGACATCATATGCGCAGCGGAAGAACAAGAAAACAAAAATCCCCGATTCCCAAAAAGATGTTCATCGTCGTGCGAAGATTGGTGCGCAAAATCCGCAAAAACACAAAACTGCGTATAGAGATTGTGTTACCTAGGGAGATCGTATATCCCTGTTTCCTTGCAGATCCTTAGGAGAGGGTGAAGGAGGTCAAGCGTCCTCCTCTCTAGCGGTGATCCACACAGCAGGGTTGCGACGACGCTCCTCAAAACTCCAGGCCTACTCTGAGGTGGAGAGGGAGAGGAGAATAGGAAGGGCAAGCAAAGACTCTAGCCTATGAGGCTGTGAATCCCTCCTATTTATAGAGATCCCGTGTCAAAACCCTAATGGGTCCTTTCCCTAGTGGGTATTGGATCTGCATCCAATAAGACAAGGGCTCCGTCGGATATCTCATATCCGAACCTCTACTCATCGCAATGCCTACCATATGTGTGTGACCCTCTAGGCCCAATATCGAGCTGGCCGTGAGTCATACCTGTCAGAACTCCTTCTAACTAAGTGAATTATTATCTCTGTAATAATTCACTTGACTCATCGACTACGGAAGTACTAGGCCACTACGCCGTAGTCCCCAGACGATACAGGGGAATCCAATCCATTGGACCTGTCTGTCCTCAGTTACCATGTACCTATAGTCCCTCATCCATCTAATATCCCAGAGACCGTATATCGAGCATGGTGCTGTCAGACCCATACGGTTTCTACTCGAGTCTCGCTCTAATCGGATTCTCCCGGAGAACTCTTTCTCTCTCAACCCGAATGACCCTGGCCAGGGATTTGTCTGAGCAAGAACACATGGGATATTCCTCTCATGATACCAAGAGTGGATGATCCTCTATCGACACTCAATAGCCCTCGTAAGGTCGACTACCACTCCCAATGACCAGCTGTACTAGATCTGGGAACAGCCAAACCTATAAGTCTGGTATCAAAGAGTGGAGCACTCATACAGGACATCCTTGGTGTCTCAAGTCTAAGAACCAGATACACCACTAGGACTACGGAATTGTTGTCTGACAATAAGGCATCATCAACCATCCAGCATTCCGTAAGCGGATCAATCAGTGAACTCATTCTCCAATGAGCACCTGTACTGTATCCCTAGTGTCCCTACACGAGCAGCTATGAGACCAGCTGCATCCATCATATGGACGGGTATACAGCACACCAGTCTATCCGGTTATCACGATGTCCCTCTCGAGTAACCTATGACCGGGATTATTTAGGATATGTGTTTAAAGGTGAATCGATCTCATTATCGTGATCTCATCACGATCCGATTCCCATTGCACAAATCCAAGGACATCACAATATATATGCATTTATGCAATAGTTATCCTTGGGGTATCCCACAAATTTACATCGCCCTGTCCTTGATTCTAACTTATCGGGGTTGTGTCTTTTAACATGGGCAGAGCAGCCCCAAATCTTAACTACTTTAAGATCAGGCTTCTTCCCTTTCCATATCTCATATGGTGTAGACACCACCGACTTAGTTGGAACTCTGTTCAGAAGGTAAGCTGCGGTTTCTAGGGCATATCCCCAGAATGAGATGGGTAGGTCAGCGAAACTCATCATGGACCGTACCATATCTAATAATGTACGATTTCTCCTTTCAGAGACACCATTGAGCTGAGGTGTATAAGGAGGTGTCCATTGGGATAATATCCCATGGTCCTTGAGGAAGTGAGTAAACTCTGTACTTAAGTACTCACCTCCTCGATCTGATCGAAGAGTTTTGATACTCTTTCCAGTCTGGTTCTCCACCTCATTCTTATACTCTCTGAATTTCTCAAAGGCCTCGGACTTGTACTTCATTAAGTACACATATCCATACCTTGAGAAATCATCAGTAAATGTAATGAAGTAGGAGTAACCTCTAATGGCATGAGTTGACATGGGTCCACATACATCACTATGTATGAGTTCCAATAACTCAGTGGCTCTCTCTCCAGTTCCACTAAATGGAGAGTTGGTCAGTTTTCCACGAATGCAAGGCTCACAAGTTGCATATGACACATAGTCGAATGGATCTAGATATCCATCATTTAGCAACTTTTGAATCCTTCTTTCATGGATGTGACCTAGCCTACAATGCCACAGGTATGCACTGTTCAACTCATCTCGTTTCCTTTTGGACACATTTATATTCATGATATGTGGAGTGGTGTCTAACATAAATAAACCATTATGCAATGTTCCTTTCGTGATGATCTTATCATCTAATAATATCGAACAACCATTATTCTCAAAAACAAATTTATATCCACTAACTGTTAAACATGAAATGGAGATAATGTTTTTGATAATAGAAGGAACAAAATAACATGCATCTAATGCAATAAAAGCTCCACTAGGCAGATGTAGGGCGACCTCGCCAACAGCTAATACAGCAACTTTTGCTCCATTACCCATCTTGAGGTCCATCTCGCCTCTCTCTAGTCTCCTAGGCCTTGCCAGAACCTGCAACGAATTACATATATGATAAGCACTACCGGTATCTAATACCCATGTGTTATCATAAGAGTCTGACAAATGGAGACTGATCATGAATGTACCTGAAGCTTCATCAAGCTTTTGTTTCGCCCTTTCTGCAAGGTACTCTTTGCAGTTTCTCTTCCAATGCCCATCTTTACCACAGTGGAAGCACTGACCTTTGTCCTTTGTTGGGTCTTTCTTAGCAACCTTTGCTTTACCTTGTTTGCCCTTGCCCTTTCCCTTCTTAAGGGACCTTTCTGCTTTCCTTTTCTTTCTGGTCTCACCAGTGTAGAGAACTGGCTTCTCTTTCTTAATAGTACTCTCTGCCTCCCTCAACATATTGAGGAGCTCTGGGAGAGTCACCTCAAGCTTGTTCATATTAAAGTTCATTATGAACTGTGAAAAGGAATCTGGTAGGGACTGAAGCACAATGTCTACACACAAGTTATCCTCTAGGACCATTCCTAGACCTGTGAGTTTCTCTATCCACTCAATCATCTTTAGGACATGGTTCTGAACCGGTGTCCCCTCAGTCATCCTAGCGCGGAAAAGGCTCTTGGATATCTCATATCGTTGAGTCCTTCCCTGTTCCTCAAACAATTTACGGACATGTAGGAGAATGGATCTGGCATCCATCTTTTCATGTTGTCTCTGTAAGTCTGGAGTCATAGAGCCCAACATATAGCACTGAGCAAGAGTGGAGTCATCAATGTACTTCACGTAGCGAGCGATCTCATCCTCGCTTGCCCCTTCTTCGGGCGTAGGCATCACTGTATCAAGGACGTACACGATTTTCTCCGCTGTGAGAACAATTCTCAAGTTACGGAGCCAATCCGTATAATTTGGACCAGTGAGGCGGTTGACATCAAGTATGCCACGTAAGGGATTTGAAAGCGACATTTTCTGAAAATAAAGATGTAGCAAAAATGAATAACATGCAGATTTTGCAAGAAATAAACTATCAAGATATGGACTTCTATCTTAATATGCTCCCACTATTTTACTAACGAGTCACGCGACACCCTCAGCACGTGAAACGGAAGTCTCCGGCAGACTTCTAGTGGGGATCAGGATCCAATCAGCGTCTTAGTGTAACCTCGAGGGACTCGACCAATCACACTAAGCCTAAAAGGTAGACAACTCTTGCCGATCACAACTCCTTGTGATTCCCGTCCTGTTCGGCCTCCGAATCACCATGGCCTCGAGGGACTCGACCAACCATGATGCTCGGTTAAGTCAACACCTTCGTTACAAGATGAGTCTGATTTGATGATATACCCTCGAGGGACTCGACCAAGCATATCATGCCCTCAGGTCACCGGTGACATCTCTATGTCGTAAGCAAGATAGCGAATCGCGATATAGGTGAGTCTCGAGGGACTCGACCAACTCAACCTACACCGGGATTCGGTTCCTACTCATAACGATGGAAGGCCACGTGGGTCAATCTAATTGCCTCACGTTTACCGGCTTAATATTATCGAGAGATGTTTCTATGATTTGGTCTCCTAATATGACATGTCACACATATACATATTTAATATATATCTACATCGCATGCAAATATATATACATATCTAGTATGTGTATAAGCAATCACACCAGATGATCATGGACCACAACCTAATATGATTAGGCCCGAGCCAGTAGGCCTAATCACTCACATCAAGATCTATGTGTGCAACGGTGCATCTCCATGCCTTGTGATCGTCCATCTCGTCCTCGTTGGTTCCGTCGACATCTTGATGCATCTTCATGCATCACGATCGTCCGTCTCGTGGGTCCCGCTATGGCTTCCACGCTCCCGCTGCGCCTCCTCATGTGATTACAACTTAATCATAGGCACGCAGGCCCGACAATAAACGAGAAATATAATGGAGGTTCGCAGACCTCAATAATAATAATCACAAGTACACACATCATACGGTCCATGATCATCCGTCCACTCATCATACATCACATGTATAAATAATCATCATCATGTAGGACTACTAGATAATAATAAAAATAATAATCAACTAAACCTTTTAATTAATTAATATTTTCTGAAATCAGGGATATATAGGGAATTTCTCAATTCCTAAGGGTATTTTCGTAATTTGGACAAAAGACAGAAACTGGAATTTCTCAAATTTCGAGGGGCAAAACTATCTTTTGCGCAGAAAACCCTAATACCCTTACCCCTTCTCGCTGCTGCGCCGTCGCCGCCGCAACCCTATTGGCGGCGGCCTGTGCGGCGAGGGCAAGGGCACTGCCCTCGCCTGCAGGTGGCACGCCCGCTAGGGTCGCTGCCGCTGCAGGTGGGCGCCCCCGCGGGCGCCGCCGCCTTCGCGGGCGGTTCTGCCCCGCGAGTCAGCGCCCGCAGGTGGTGCTGTCTCGCTGGCGGCCGCCCCTGCGGGGTTTTTGCCCGTGGGAGCAGCGGCCACAAGCGCCGCTGCCCTGCGGTGCCTCAGCCCGCGCTGCTGCCCCGCGGCGCCTCTGCCCGCGGGCTCAGTGGCCGCAGGCGCTTCTACCGAGCGGGCTCCCAGCCCCGTCGGCCGCAAGCCTGCTGCAAGCAGACCGCCGGCCGGCTGCTGCAGGCACAGCGCTTGCGCATGCGCCGGCGCTGTGCTGCCTGGCTGCGGTTGCGGCTGGCTGCAGGCATGCAGATCGAGGGCAGCAACTGTTGCTGCCCATCCTTGCTTTTGCGTCAACGATTTTGACGTCAATATTCTTCCTAAACACAACACACGCAGTTCAAAAACCAATCATTCGCACGAACAACCTGGCTCTGATACCACTGTTGGGAAATCATAGGGGCGGGGGGGCGACATCATATGCGCAGCGGAAGAACAAGAAAACAAAAATCCCCGATTCCCAAAAAGATGTTCATCGTCGTGCGAAGATTGGTGCGTAAAATCCGCAAAAACACAAAACTGCGTATAGAGATTGTGTTACCTAGGGAGATCGTATATCCCTGTTTCCTTGCAGATCCTTAGGAGAGGGTGAAGGAGGTCAAGCGTCCTCCTCTCTAGCGGTGATCCACACAGCAGGGTTGCGACGACGCTCCTCAAAACTCCAGGCCTACTCTGAGGTGGAGAGGGAGAGGAGAATAGGAAGGGCAAGCAAAGACTCTAGCCTATGAGGCTGTGAATCCCTCCTATTTATAGAGATCCCGTGTCAAAACCCTAATGGGTCCTTTCCCTAGTGGGTATTGGATCTGCATCCAATAAGACAAGGGCTCCGTCGGATATCTCATATCCGAACCTCTATTCATCGCAATGCCTACCATATGTGTGTGACCCTCTAGGCCCAATATCGAGCTGGCCGTGAGTCATACCTGTCAGAACTCCTTCTAACTAAGTGAATTATTATCTCTGTAATAATTCACTCGACTCATCGACTACGGAAGTACTAGGCCACTACGCCGTAGTCCCCAGACGATACAGGGGAATCCAATCCATTGGACCTGTCTGTCCTCAGTTACCATGTACCTATAGTCCCTCATCCATCTAATATCCCAGAGACCGTATATCGAGCATGGTGCTATCAGACCCATACGGTTTCTACTCGAGTCTCGCTCTAATCGGATTCTCCCGGAGAACTCTTTCTCTCTCAACCCGAATGACCCTGGCCAGGGATTTGTCTGAGCAAGAACACATGGGATATTCCTCTCATGATACCGAGAGTGGATGATCCTCTATCGACACTCAATAGCCCTCGTAAGGTCGACTACCACTCCCAATGACCAGCTGTACTAGATCTGGGAACAACCAAACCTATAAGTCTGGTATCAAAGAGTGGAGCACTCATACAGGACATCCTTGGTGTCTCAAGTCTAAGAACCAGATACACCACTAGGACTACGGAATTGTTGTCTGACAATAAGGCATCATCAACCATCCAGCATTCCGTAAGCGGATCAATCAGTGAACTCATTCTCCAATGAGCACCTGTACTGTATCCCTAGTGTCCCTACACGAGCAGCTATGAGACCAGCTGCATCCATCATATGGACGGGTATACAGCACACCAGTCTATCCGGTTATCACGATGTCCCTCTCGAGTAACCTATGACCGGGATTATTTAGGATATGTGTTTAAAGGTGAATCGATCTCATTATCGTGATCTCACCACGATCCGATTCCCATTGCACAAATCCAAGGACATCACAATATATATGCATTTATGCAATAGTTATAAAGTGATATACGCCAAAATATAATAAGCAAAAAGATTCTGTATCAAGTCACACGTGCCATCACTCACGTGATTGGCTTGCTGGGCACTTATGACTAGCATTCACAGCCTCAAAGGCTAGAGTCTTTGCTTGCCCTTCCTATTCTCCTCTCCCTCTCCACCTCAGAGTAGGCCTGGAGTTTTGAGAAGCGTCGTCGCAACCCTGCTGTGTGGATCACCGCTAGAGAGGAGGACGCTTGACCTCCTTCACCCTCTCCTAAGGATCTGCAAGGAAACAGGGATATACGATCTCCCTAGGTAACACAATCTCTATATGCAGTTTTGTGTTTTGCGGATTTTTGCGCACCAATCTTCGCACGACGACGAACATCTTTTTGGGAATCAGGGATTTTTGTTTTCTTGTTCTTCCGCTGCGCATATGATGTCGCCCCCCCCCTATGATTTCCCAACAGTGGTATCAGAGCCAGGTTGTTCGTGCGAATGATTGGTTTTTGAACTGCGTGTGTTGTGTTTAGGAAGAATATTGACGTCAAAATCGTTGACGCAAAAGCAAGGAAGGGCAGCAACAGTTGCTGCCCTCGATCTGCATGCCTGCAGCCAGCCGCAGCCGCAGCCAGGCAGCACAGCGCCGGCGCATGCGCAAGCGCTGTGCCTGCAGCAGCCGGCCGGCGGTCTGCTTGCAGCAGGCTTGCGGCCGGCGGGGCTGGCAGCCCGCTCGGTAGAAGCGCCTGCGGCCACTGAGCCCGCGGGCAGAGGCGCCGCGGGGCAGCAGCGCGGGCTGAGGCACCGCAGGGCAGCGGCACCTGTGGTCGCTGCTCCCACGGGCAAAAACCCCGCAGGGGCGGCCGCCAGCGAGGCAGCACCACCTGCGGGCGCTGACTCGCGGGCAGAACCGCCCGCGAAGGCGGCGGCGCCCGCGGGGGCGCCCACCTGCAGCGGCAGCGACCCCAGCGGGCGTGCCACCTGCAGGCGAGGGCAGTGCCCTCGCCCTCGCCGCACAGGCCGCCGCCAGCAGGGTGGCGGCGGCGGCGGCGCAGCAGCGAAAAGGGGAAAGGGTATTAGGGTTTTCTGCGCAAAAGACAGTTTTGCCCCTCGGAATTTGAGAAATTCCAGTTTCTGTCTTTTGTCCAAATTACGAAAATACCCTTAGGAATTGAGAAATTCCCTATATATCCCTGATTTCAAAAAATATTAATTAATTAAAAGGTATAGTTGATTATTATTTTTATTATTATCTAGTAGTCCTACATGATGATGATTATTTATACATGTGATGTATGATGAGTGGACGGATGATCATGGACCGTGTGATGTGTGTACTTGTGATTATTATTATTGAGGTCTGCGAACCTCCATTATATTTCTCGTTTATTGTCGGGCCTGCGTGCCTATGATTAAGTTGTAATCACATGAGGAGGCGCAGCGGGAGCGTGGAAGCCATAGCGGGACCCACGAGACGGACGATCGTGATGCATGAAGATGCATCAAGATGTCGACGGAACCAACGAGGACGAGATGGACGATCACAAGGCATGGAGATGCACCGTTGCACACATAGATCTTAATGTGAGTGATTAGGCCTACTGGCTCGGGCCTAATCATATTAGGTTGTGGTCCATGATCATCTGGTGTGATTGCTTATACACATACTAGATATGTATATATATTTGCATGCGATGTAGATATATATTAAATATGTATATGTGTGACATGTCATATTAGGAGACCAAATCATAGAAACATCTCTCGATAATATTAAGTCGGTAAACGTGAGGCAATTAGATTGACCCACGTGGCCTTCCATCGTTATAAGTAGGAACCGAATCCCGGTGTAGGTTGAGTTGGTCGAGTCCCTCGAGACTCACCTATATCGCGATTCGCTATCTTGCTTACGACATAGAGATGTCACCGGTGACCTGAGGGCATGATATGCTTGGTCGAGTCTCTCGAGGGTATATCATCAAATCAGACTCATCTTGTAACGAAGGTGTTGACTTAACCGAGCATCATGGTTGGTCGAGTCCCTCGAGGCCATGGTGATTCGGAGGCCGAACAGGACGGGAATCACAAGGAGTTGTGATCGGCAAGAGTTGTCTACCTTTTAGGCTTAGTGTGATTGGTCGAGTCCCTCGAGGTTACACTAAGACGCTGATTGGATCCTGATCCCCACTAGAAGTCTGCCGGAGACTTCCGTTTCACGTGCTGAGGGTGTCGCGTGACTCGTTAGTAAAATAGTGGGAGCATATTAAGATAGAAGTCCATATCTTGATAGTTTATTTCTTGCAAAATCTGCATGTTATTCATTTTTGCTACATCTTTATTTTCAGAAAATGTCGCTTTCAAATCCCTTACGTGGCATACTTGATGTCAACCGCCTCACTGGTCCAAATTATACGGATTGGCTCCGTAACTTGAGAATTGTTCTCACAGCGGAGAAAATCGTGTACGTCCTTGATACAGTGATGCCTACGCCCGAAGAAGGGGCAAGCGAGGATGAGATCGCTCGCTACGTGAAGTACATTGATGACTCCACTCTTGCTCAGTGCTATATGTTGGGCTCTATGACTCCAGAGTTACAGAGACAACATGAAAAGATGGATGCCAGATCCATTCTCCTACATGTCCGTAAATTGTTTGAGGAACAGGGAAGGACTCAACGATATAAGATATCCAAGAGCCTTTTCCGCGCTAGGATGACTGAGGGGACACCGGTTCAGAACCATGTCCTAAAGATGATTGAGTGGATAGAGAAACTCACAGGTCTAGGAATGGTCCTAGAGGATAACTTGTGTGTGGACATTGTGCTTCAGTCCCTACCAGATTCCTTTTCACAGTTCATAATGAACTTTAATATGAACAAGCTTGAGGTGACTCTCCCAGAGCTCCTCAATATGTTGAGGGAGGCAGAGAGTACTATTAAGAAAGAGAAGCCAGTTCTCTACACTGGTGAGACCAGAAAGAAAAGGAAAGCAGAAAGGTCCCTTAAGAAGGGAAAGGGCAAGGGCAAACAAGGTAAAGCAAAGGTTGCTAAGAAAGACCCAACAAAGGACAAAGGCCAGTGCTTCCACTGTGGTAAAGATGGGCACTGGAAGAGAAACTGCAAAGAGTACCTTGCAGAAAGGGCGAAACAAAAGCTTGATGAAGCTTCAGGTACATTCATGATCAGTCTCCATTTGTCAGACTCTTATGATAACACATGGGTATTAGATACCGGTAGTGCTTATCATATATGTAATTCGTTGCAGGTTCTGGCAAGGCCTAGGAGACTAGAGAGAGGCGAGATGGACCTCAAGATGGGTAATGGAGCAAAAGTTGCTGTATTAGCTGTTGGCGAGGTCGCCCTACATCTGCCTAGTGGAGCTTTTATTGCATTAGATGCATGTTATTTTGTTCCTTCTATTATCAAAAACATTATCTCCATTTCATGTTTAACAGTTAGTGGATATAAATTTGTTTTTGAGAACAATGGTTGTTCAATATTATTAGATGATAAGATCATCACGAAAGGAACATTGCATAATGGTTTATTTATGTTAGACACCACTCCACATATCTTGAATATAAATGTGTCCAAAAGGAAACGAGATGAGTTGAACAGTGCATACCTGTGGCATTGTAGGCTAGGTCACATCCATGAAAGAAGGATTCAAAAGTTGCTAAATGATGGATATCTAGATCCATTCGACTATGTGTCATATGCAACTTGTGAGCCTTGCATTCGTGGAAAACTGACCAACTATCCATTTAGTGGAACTGGAGAGAGAGCCACTGAGTTGTTGGAACTCATACATAGTGATGTATGTGGACCCATGTCAACTCATGCCATTGGCGGTTACTCCTACTTCATTACATTTACTGATGATTTCTCAAGGTATGGATATGTGTACTTAATGAAGTACAAGTCCGAGGCCTTTGAGAAATTCAGAGAGTATAAGAATGAGGTGGAGAACCAGACTGGAAAGAGTATCAAAACTCTTCGATCAGATCGAGGAGGTGAGTACTTAAGTACAGAGTTTACTCACTTCCTCAAGGACCATGGGATATTATCCCAATGGACACCTCCTTATACACCTCAGCTCAATGGTGTCTCTGAAAGGAGAAATCGTACATTATTAGATATGGTACGGTCCATGATGAGTTTCGCTGACCTACCCATCTCATTCTGGGGATATGCCCTAGAAACCGCAGCTTACTTTCTGAACAGAGTTCCAACTAAGTCGGTGGTGTCTACACCATATGAGATATGGAAAGGGAAGAAGCCTGATCTTAAAGTAATTAAGATTTGGGGCTGCTCTGCCCATGTTAAAAGACACAACCCCGATAAGTTAGAATCAAGGACAGGGCGATGTAAATTTGTGGGATACCCCAAGGAAACTTGTGGGTATTACTTCTATCATCTCGAGGACCAAAAGGTCTTTGTAGCTAAGAGAGCAGTGTTCCTTGAGAAGGAACACATTCTTGACGGAGACAGTGGGAGAATGATAGAATTGAGCGAGGTTGGAGAACCAAGCTCAAGCACCACTCTACAGCCCGAGTCTGTTCAGGTATCTAATACACAAGTTTCAACTTTACGCAGGTCTGATAGAGTATCCCATCCTCCTGAGAGATATGTGGGACATATTAGAGCAGAGGATGTAGAGGATATTGATCCTCAGACCTACGAGGAGGCTATTATGAGTATAGACTCCGGGAAGTGGAAAGAAGCCATGAATTCTGAGATGGATTCTATGTACTCCAATAAGGTTTGGAACCTAGTTGATGCACCCGAAGGTATTGTACCCATCGGTTGCAAGTGGATCTTTAAGAAAAAGATCGGAGTAGATGGAAAGGTAGAGACCTATAAAGCAAGGCTAGTGGCTAAGGGGTATCGTCAAAGGCAAGGTGTTGACTACGACGAAACTTTCTCACCCGTAGCAATGCTAAAATCCATCAGAATTCTATTGGCTATTGCAGCACACTATGATTATGAGATCTGGCAGATGGATGTGAAAATCGCATTCCTCAACGGGAACCTGGAGGAGGAGGTGTATATGATGCAACCTGAGGGATTCGTGTCCAAGAACTGCCCAGATAAGGTGTGTAGGTTGCTTAGATCCATTTATGGACTAAAGCAAGCTTCCCGAAGTTGGAACATAAGATTTGATGAGGCAATCAGATCTTATGACTTCGTTAAGAACGAAGATGAGCCTTGTGTATACAGAAAGGTAAGTGGGAGCGCTATTAGCTTTTTGGTGTTATATGTGGATGACATCCTCATCATTGGGAATGACATAGGAATGCTATCCACAATAAAGGCTTGGTTATCTAGACACTTCTCCATGAAGGACTTAGGAGAAGCATCTTATATCTTGGGGATTAGAATCTATAGAGATAGATCCAAAAGGATGCTTGGCTTGTCCCAGTCCAGGTACATAGAAACTATTGTCAAAAGGTTTGGCATGGAAAATTCCAAAAGAGGTCTCATACCGATGAGACATGGGATATCGCTTTCTACGAGTATGTCCCCAAAGACTCCAGAAGAAAGGGCGAACATGGATATGATACCTTATGCCTCAGCAATAGGGTCTATCATGTATGCCATGCTATGTACTAGGCCTGATATAGCGCATGCTCTGAGTGTCACGAGCAGGTATCAGGCGGATCCAGGCTTGGAGCACTGGAAAGCAGTAAAGTGTATCCTTAAGTACTTGAGAAGGACTAAGGATCTTTTACTAGTATATGGAGGTAATAGCCTTAAGGTTGAAGGCTACACTGACTCAAGTTTTCAGTCTGATGCCGATGATAGCAAGTCGAATTCAGGGTATGTGTACACCTTGAATGGAGGAGCAGTGTGCTGGAAGAGTTCCAAGCAAGATACCACTGCTGACTCGACCACAGAGGCGGAGTACATTGCTGCATCAGATGCAGCAAAGGAGGGAGTCTGGTTGAAGAAGTTCATCACAGATTTGGGAGTCGTGCCGGATAGTGAGGAGCCGATTTCCCTATATTGCGACAACAACGGGGCAATTGCTCAAGCGAAGGAACCTAGGTCTCATCAGAAATCTAAGCATATTCTGAGGAGGTTCCACCTTATCAGAGAGATCGTGACCCGAGATGTAGCAGTGGAAAGAGTTCCATCCGAAGATAACATTGCAGATCCACTAACAAAGCCATTGTCTCAGATTGTCTTTGAGCGTCACAGGGGTCTGATGGGGATCAGACACATAGGTGATTGGCTTTAGGTCAAGTGGGAGATTGCTAGTCATAAGTGCCCAGCAAGCCAATCACGTGAGTGATGGCACGTGTGACTTGATACAGAATCTTTTTGCTTATTATATTTTGGCGTATATCACTTTATAACTATTGCATAAATGCATATATATTGTGATGTCCTTGGATTTGTGCAATGGGAATCGGATCGTGATGAGATCACGATAATGAGATCGATTCACCTTTAAACACATATCCTAAATAATCCCGGTCATAGGTTACTCGAGAGGGACATCGTGATAACCGGATAGACTGGTGTGCTGTATACCCGTCCATATGATGGATGCAGCTGGTCTCATAGCTGCTCGTGTAGGGACACTAGGGATACAGTACAGGTGCTCATTGGAGAATGAGTTCACTGATTGATCCGCTTACGGAATGCTGGATGGTTGATGATGCCTTATTGTCAGACAACAATTCCGTAGTCCTAGTGGTGTATCTGGTTCTTAGACTTGAGACACCAAGGATGTCCTGTATGAGTGCTCCACTCTTTGATACCAGACTTATAGGTTTGGCTGTTCCCAGATCTAGTACAGCTGGTCATTGGGAGTGGTAGTCGACCTTACGAGGGCTATTGAGTGTCGATAGAGGATCATCCACTCTCGGTATCATGAGAGGAATATCCCATGTGTTCTTGCTCAGACAAATCCCTGGCCAGGGTCATTCGGGTTGAGAGAGAAAGAGTTCTCCGGGAGAATCCGATTAGAGCGAGACTCGAGTAGAAACCGTATGGGTCTGACAGCACCATGCTCGATATACGGTCTCTGGGATATTAGATGGATGAGGGACTATAGGTACATGGTAACTGAGGACAGACAGGTCCAATGGATTGGATTCCCCTGTATCGTCTGGGGACTACGGCGTAGTGGCCTAGTACTTCCGTAGTCGATGAGTCGAGTGAATTATTACAGAGATAATAGTTCACTGAGTTAGAAGGAGTTCTGACAGGTATGACTCACGGCCAGCTCGATATTGGGCCTAGAGGGTCACACACATATGGTAGGCATTGCGATGAGTAGAGGTTCGGATATGAGATATCCGACGGAGCCCTTGTCTTATTGGATGCAGATCCAATACCCACTAGGGAAAGGACCCATTAGGGTTTTGACACGGGATCTCTATAAATAGGAGGGATTCACAGCCTCATAGGCTAGAGTCTTTGCTTGCCCTTCCTATTCTCCTCTCCCTCTCCACCTCAGAGTAGGCCTGGAGTTTTGAGGAGCGTCGTCGCAACCCTGCTGTGTGGATCACCGCTAGAGAGGAGGACGCTTGACCTCCTTCACCCTCTCCTAAGGATCTGCAAGGAAACAGGGATATACGATCTCCCTAGGTAACACAATCTCTATACGCAGTTTTGTGTTTTGCGGATTTTTGCGCACCAATCTTCGCACGATGACGAACATCTTTTTGGGAATCGGGGATTTTTGTTTTCTTGTTCTTCCGCTGCGCATATGATGTCGCCCCCCCCCTATGATTTCCCAACACTCCCAAGTGGCATCTTCTGTTAGTTGGTTTGCCCACTATATTAGCAATTCAGTAGTGGATCATCGTCGTCGAGTCATGATCCGTCGATCAATAATGGCACTTGGCTGAGTCTGAAGTTCTCCTTGGGTAGTCATATTTGGTGGGTGGCTTTGGGTTGTCTCCAAGCATCTATTTACAACTTTCGTCTGGCCGTCGGTTTGTGGGTGATATGCCATACTCCTTTTCAATTTAGTACCCTGCATATGGAATAACTTTGTCCAAAATCTGCTCGTGAAGATGCAAGTAGAATTTATCATAAGCACAATGCGTCCCTTATAGTGTAATTCTTTTGAGTCCCAATTGTAATGAGCCATGGGGCTTGGTGCTTCCTCCAATTTTTTTTATAATCTTACTAGTCTCTGAATCTTCCTGCCATTCCATCTTAATATCCTTAAGAAAGTCACTGGTCGGAAGTGAAACGGTCGAAACTTCAACTTGCTCGGGTAGTTGCGAAAGCGCATCTGCAAGAACATTCTCTTTCCCCTTTTTGTAAGTTATTTCATAATCAAATCCAAGAAGTTTTATTACCCTTTTTTGCTGCTCAGGGGATGATATTTTTCGCTCCAAAAAGTACTTGAGTCTTTTATGGTCAGTTTTAATTTAAAATCGTCGGCCAATCAAGTAGGGTCTCCACCTCGTTGCTTCACGCACAATGGCGAGCATCTCCTTATCATATGTTGACTTATTTTGATGGGAGGGAGATAATGCCTTGCTAGTGTATGTGAGTGGTTGACCATCTTGCATGAGAATGGCTCCAATTCCGACTCCAGATGCATCGGCCTCAATAATGAAGGGTCGGTTGAAATCTGGTAGTGTTAGCACCGACGTCGTCGTAATAGCTACCTTAAGTTTGTCGAAGGCAGTGGAGGCTCTGTCCGACCATTGGAAGACATCTTTTTTCAGTAAGGAAGTAAGTGGTGCACAGATCTCTCCATAGTTTTTCATGAACTTGCAATAGTAGCCTATTAAACCCAGAAAGCCATGTAGCAATTTTATGTTCCTCGAGGTTAGCATATTTTGCATTGCTCCTTGCAGATTCTAAACTTGGGGTTGATCTCTTTAGGGGATCGGCCTCCTTGGAACTCTATAGGAGTTCCTCCCTCTAAGTTGCTACTGAAAGGCTGCAGAAAAGATTCATCTATTGCTTCAATTTTGAAGGGGTCCACCATCACACCTTCCTCTGATATGATATGCCCAAGATATTTCACTTTTTGTTGAAGAAAGTAAAAATTCGTAGTGGCCGTTGTGTATTCGAAAGGCGATTTTCGGTATGACTTCTTCATACACTCGTATTTGATAATACCCGGATCGAAGGTCTAGCTTTATGAAGATTTGTGCTCCCTTTCATCTAGCAGTTCATCTACTACTGGAATAGGGTATTTATCCTTCATGATTATGCCATTGAGAGCTCGGTAATCAACATATAATCGCCATATTCCATCCTTCTTTCGTATGAGGAGCACCGGTGAAGTGTAGGGGCTGCAACATTGCCGAATAACTCCTGTTTTGAGCATCTCTTTTACAATCCTTTCTATTTCATCCTTCTAGAGATGTGGATACTGATATGGCTGAGCATTTGCTGGAGATTTGCCTGGAAGAATCGTTATACAATGATCATGCCGACGGGTAAGAGGTAGGTTGCGCGGTTCGTCAAATATATCTGAAAATTTAGCAAGCAAAGGAAGTAGATTTGGATCTTCAAATTTTGTTGGCTCTCCCTTAGTTTGCTGCTCAAGTTGTACCAAAAAGCCGCTGCATGCTTTATGCAAAACCTTCTCCATTTGTTGTGTGCAAATCGTCGTTACGTCGCCCTCACGTTTCCCGTGCAGTATCACCTGTTTCTCCTTACTGTAAAATTTTATAATTAGTTGCATAAAATTCCAAGAAATATTACCTAATGTCATCAACCATTTAATTTTGAGTATGGCCTCATGATCATCAAGAGGGAGGAGGAAGAAATATGCAATTATCTCTTGGTCCTGCAGTAACAGTTTCACTTGCGGGCACCTATGATCACACTTCAAAATCCATCCGTTGGCGACCTTAACGACAAACCTGCTGCAATTCTCAATAGGTAAGTTCATATGGATAGCAACCTTACTGTTTAGGAAGTTATTAGTGCTGCCCGTGTCGATGAGAATAGTGATTGATTATTGTTTGAGAAGGCCTCCAACTTTCATCGTTTGCGGGTTTGAGTAGCCAGCTAGTGTATGTACCGTAACTTTGGCCGGTTATGGCTCTTCTTCTGCATCTTCTTTTTCATGTTAAGGTGCTCTTTTGGATGTTCAATGACCTCTTCTTCTATCGGTTCAATCATAAGAAGTCCCCCTTTACTACAGCGATGCTCACGGCTCTACGGCTCGTCACAATGCCAACATAACCCCTTCGCATATCGCTCCCAAAGCTCTTCTCTTGTTAACCTCTTTGGTGTAGGGACTTGGTCGACAGTAGGGGGGCTAAGGGCTTCAATATTACTGGTTGAGGAGCGACCCTAGTCCTCCGAGCTTCATGGTTCAATTGCTCCTCTTAATGTCGTGCGAAAGAGATGGCTGCCATAAGCGTATACGGTTGTCGCGCTTTAACTTCTCCTCGGATCTCCGGCTTCAAGCCCTCAATGAATGTCCTCAATAGCTGTTTTTGAGACCAATCATGAGTTTAATTAGATAACCTTTCAAACCTAGTTTGGTACTCTTGAATGGTAGAGGTTTGTCGGATCTTTGCTAGTTGTCCGTCAATATTCTCATAATCGGTTGGTCTAAAGCGGATCAGCAGTCCTTCTTTGAATTGTCGCCATGAAAGGACTCCATAAGTATGTTCAAACTAGTTAAACCACTATATAGCATCCCCTTCAAGATGTATAGCTGTAATTTTCACCATAGATGCATCCGCAGTTTTATGGTATCGAAAATATCGCTCCGCGCGTGAGATCCAACCAATTGGGTCTCCTTCCCATCTAGGGAAGTCCACTCTCATGCATGGATAGTTGGGGTTGGTTATAGAGCTTCCCCTCTCTTGGAAGTCATATCTTCAGGCTTGGTGTGATTGGGCAAAGCTCTCTCCTTGATGTGATTTCTTCGGGCTTAGTGGTCGACCCAATCTGAGTTCGGTAAAGAGCATCCGAATCATATCCTCCATTCGCACCTCGAAGGCTTCAAATTTAGCATTGATTACCTCCTCAGATGCCATAGTATATGCCACCAAATCTGTGATGTTAAGATCTCTCTTTTGTTGTCGGGTTAAAGGCATATATTGGTTGAGAGAGGTGATGGTCGAAAGGGTTGGTGGATTGGTGGATGTAGGCTACGGTTTAGGATTGTTTTGTGGCTATTTTGGGTGCAGTTTGAGGGTTTGGTTTGGTGGAGTTTTAGGGCTATGGATGAATGTTTTAGATCTGTGGTAGATGGTAGCAAAGGTTTGATAGAAATTAGTGGAAGTTGCAGCAAGTATGTGCTGTCTTGTAAAAGTAGAATTGTCATAGAAAAAACAACGGTTTCTCGACGTAATTTCCACCAAAAACTTGAGAGAATTGAGGAGGGAATTGATAGCAAAATCACAGTTTATATGACAGCAAGGATATCTAATTTAATCAAGAAAATTTCGGCAGTATTACACCAAGGAAATTGGTGCAAGTTGCGATTGCAGAATTCTCGTCGGAAAATTTCAGCGGGTTACGATGAAAATTTGCAGCAACATAAAATCGTTTTTAGAGATGAATTTCTTAATAGATCAATCTTAGATGGAAGCCAAGATGATCTATGAAGTGTATAAGAAATTTCATTCAAAAAAGATTGCAAATAGATGGGATAAGGCAACAATATGCGGCTAAAATTTTCTGCAGCACATATTTTTAGGTATAGCAGATTGGACGTAAAAGATCAGTGGTTTATATTGAGAATTTTTTGATAAAACTAAAGAGAAATCTACTGTTAGGAAGTGTCAAAGCTATCATAAAAATTTCGTAGAGATTTTGATAGAAACAACGTAGTATCAAGATAAAAAAACAGTGCTATGCGGCGGAAATTTTACAATGCAGATTTTCAAGTATAGCAGATTAGATGTAAAATATCAATGGTTTATATTGAGATTTTTTTGACAAAACCAAAGGAAAATCTGCTATTAGGAAGTGTCAAAATGTCATAAAAATTTTATAGAGATTTGGATAGAAAAAATACAGTAGCAAGATCAAACAGACGGTGCTATACGGTTGGAATTCTGCAATGTATCTTTCGTCGTAGAGATGAAAACTTTATGACGAAAAATTTATGCAGAAATATAGGAATAGTTTTTTTGGGATTTTCAAATAAGGATAACTAAATTTCAGCAGTAGTAAGGTAGAAAACCAGAACTTGTTACAATTCACGGGGAGATCAAAGGATGATCCGTGGTGGTGGAGATGACGATAGAATTTAATGATGATCTTTTAAGCAATTGTGGGAATTGCTTTGGATGGTTGTGGAGGGTTGATAGATAGCTGTGGAAGGGCAGTGAGATGCCAAGAACACTGCTCTAATACCAGGTGTTAGAACCCTTACAGATTCTAAACTTGGGGTTGATCTCTTTAGGGGATCGGCCTCCTTGGAACTCTATAGGGGTTCCTTCCTCCAAATTGCTGCTCAAAGGCTGCAGAAAAGATTCATCTATTGCTTGTGAAAAGAGGTGGAATACATGACTATTTATAGGGCTTCTAAACCCTAACTCCTAATAGGACTCTTACTTAAGACTCCTACTTCTAACCAACTCCTAATAGAACTCCTACTCAAGACTCCTACTTATAACCAACTCCTAATATGACTCCTACTCAAGACTCCTATTTCTTTACAACTCCTTATTCTTCTCTAAGAAATAACCTCCTAACCCTAACCGGCCACTTCACCTCTTTAATAAGGGTCGGCTTAGGTATGTTTTACATGAATGTCGCTCTCAATTAGGACTCTCCTAGCTATAGTCCTAACAGATGATAGCCACACTGACATTATCTCTCATGACATTATTGTCCTCGTCCTCTTTTTCCTCTTTCTTTGCCTCACCTCGTATTGTTGTTCTCCCTCCTCTTCCTCCTCACATCCTTAAGATCCACCTCCACCATCATCAAACCACTGTTGCTGTCACAACCATCCCTCTCGACTCAATTCTTGATATTCGGATTGACTCAACAAGGTCAACTTTCACGTCATTCTCATTGACTACTACCACAACAACCACTCGCGGCCTTGGATGGTGTCATCATCCGCCACCATCACAACAGTCAATTAAGAATTTTTAATTATAATATAAAAAAAATATAATTGAAATATTAAAATTATCATTTTATTTATTATTTTCATATTATTTTTGCACATGCTATCACGTGTTGTATCTTTTAGTAGTAAAACCGATAATATTAGGGTAAATGAGATTAAATATTTCACTTTCATAATTATAAGAATTTTAATATAATTTTTTTAAATTTGAGACCGAGATATTAAATAGGTCTAATTACAAAAAATAATATATAATTAGTCTAAAATAATAGGACAAAAAAAGGAGGTTAGATGATAGAAATTTGCTTTGGTGGGATCCCTTTGATAATTATTAACATTGGATATATGTAAAAAGCATTTACAGAAATAGAGTGAACATAGCCCTCATTGGGATTGGTCGAAAGCATTCAGGCGGGTTGAAAGAAAAAACGTTTAATTTTTATTTTATATTATCAAAGTAAATTATAATAAAATATCAACTTTTTTTTTGTTAAATTTGTAGATGTTTAAAAAAGTGGGTATCAGAAACTGTTCTTCTAGATCTAACAGTTAATGACTAAAAACATGTTTATAAAGTGAAAAATGGTCCTTATTCAAAATTTTAATGCCCATAAGAATTACAATAGACCGATGGAGTCCAATCTTAATCCATCATTATCATTATGGTATTTTCAACTAGATCTTCTCTTATAATTTTAATATATAATATTATCTTAATATCAATAGTCTTATATTTATATATATATATATATATTAGGCATGTATGAGACCAGAGTTTTGTATATATATATATATATTATAGGCATGTATGAGACCAGAGTTTTGTGATTCGTTTGAATAATATTTTTTATTTAATTTTTTTTAAAGTAAATGGTATGAATGATTTTTGAGCTTAAGATTTTATGATAACTGTCAAAATTTTTATTAAAAAATCCAATTAACATTATCAAAGATATGTTTAATAAGGTTTAATACCCTTTAAGTGAATCTAGCAGGACATCACAATACCAATATTTTTGGTGTCCATACAGATTTCTTTTTAACAAAGAGTAAAAAATGTTAGGATCAAGAGCACTAAGAGGGGGGGGGGGGGAGTGAATTAGTGCAGCGGAAATCTTTCGACGATAAAAAAACGTTCGAACGATAAAGACGATTTCGGTGTGAAAGCCGATTCTAAGATTACTTTAACTTAAGATCAAGCAAGATGATATTAAAGTCAATCTATGAAGGCAGTTTGTAGTTATGATGAAAACCAGAATATAAGCGCAAACTGAAATACAACGTTCGTACGAAGAAACTGATTTACGTCTAAATGCTGATTCGTAAATCACTTTGATTAGGCGAGATACAGCTTAGGCAAGGATATAAAGGCAGTTTGCAGTTAAGATAGAAATCAAACGTAAACGCAAACTGAAATATGATGATCGTACGAAAAACAGATTTACGTCTAAACGCTGATTCGGAAAGTGCAAAGCTTGAAACCCGATCGTATATGTGAAGAAAGCAGTAAGCTTTAGAGGAGGTTTGCAGTAAAGATAATATGCTCAAAGTAAATGCAAACCGAGATTTAGAGTGGTTCGGTCAATCTTGACCTACTCCACTTTTGGCTTCCTCCACCGACGAGGTCACCGACGTCAACTAGAGGCCTTCCTTCAATAGGCGAAGGCCAACCACCCTTTTTCAGTTTCACTCCTTTTGACGGGCTTAGGAGACAACCCTTACAGAATTTTCTCTCCTCTCTTTACAACTCAAAACTTGGAAGAATAAAGGGAGAAGAACTTTTGACCTTTACAACAATTTTGAGCTCTAAGAATCATAGAAAAAGATCAAGATTTCGGTGTAAGTTGATTACCTTTCAGTGCTGAATGGGTGGGGTATTTATAGGCCCCAACCCAGTTCAAATTTGGAGCTTGAAACTATCAATTCCCGGAATTCCGGGATCAGGCGGTTGCACCTCCTGACTGGAGCGGTTGCACCGCCTAGCAGAGCTCGAAGACTGAGCCTCTGGGCCGTGCTACCTCCTGTCAGGGGCGGTTGCACCTCCTGACAGAGCTCGAAGACCGAGCTCAGGCGGTTGCACCTCCTGACTAAGGCGGTTGCACTGCCTGGCAGAGCTCAAAGACTGAGCGCAGGCGATGCCACCTCCTGTCAGGGGAGGTTGTGTTAGGATCGGAGCGGCACTAAGAGGGGGGGGTGAATTAGTGCAGCGGATTAAAACTTCGATTTTATCAAAATCTTTCGTACGATAAGAACGGAACTTGAAAAGTTTAACTTGAAAGCGTATTCTTAAAGTTGCGCAGCAAGGGTAATAAGGAACTAAAGCAGTAAGAAGATTTGCAGTAATGTAAATGACAATAATAAAATGTAAACCAGAGATTACGCCGATTTTTAGAGTGGTTCGGTCAAATGACCTACTCCACTTGCGAGGCCCCTCTTCGATGAGGCTCCCACCTTCCACTAGCAAGTCTCTTGAAATGGAAGGGTAAACACCCCTCTTACAACCTTTTACAAGCAGCTCAACCTCTTACAAATTTTCAATAAGAAAGAAGGAGGAGAACTCTCTAGCAAATTGAAAACAAGACTTGCTAAGACTTTCTAAGACTTTTCTCTCAATCAAAATGCTTCTCAAAAGTTGTAACCTCAGCTGAGATTTGAGGGGTATTTATAGGCCTCAAGAGGATTCAAATTTTGGGCTCCAAAATTTGAATTCTCTTAGGGTTCCCGGTGCTGGAGGTTCCACTGCCCAGCCAGGCGGTGCCACCGCCCAGCGCTCGGGTGCTGGACGGTGCAACCGCCCAGCCAAGGAGGTGTCACCGCCCAGCACTCGGGTGCTGGGCAGTGCCACCGCCCAGCTAGGCGGTGCCACCGCCTACAGTGTTTTCAGCCCGACTACAGTGTTTTCAGCCACTAGTTGGGCTTCAATCTTGGCTCTCTAGTTCGCTGGTTTAGCTTAATTTTTAGCCTAAACCAACTCTGACTTTGGGCCCAGTTGGCCCCTAACCAGGATATAGGATTATCTCTTAATCCTAATCCTAATTACAAGTGGACTACATAACCAAAACACATCCTAAGCAAATTTTCAACCGCGAACGTCGAGTCTTGTTCTGGTGAGCTTTCCGACGAACTTTCTGCCGACGGGCTTCTAGCAAGCTCCCGAACTTGTGATGACTTAAATGAGTAGCCGAGCCTTCTCGGTGATCTCCGTGAACCTCTGACGATCTCTTCGGTGAACTTCCGAAAATTCCGACAGGTTCCCGATTTCTTCTCGGTTGGTTCTGGCAGCATCTCCGACGATTCTTCGGACTCTTAAACGTCCATCGAACGTGACTCTGGTATTCTCGCTTTGTGTTTTCTGGTTATCGTAGTTAATCCTGCACACTTAACTCAATAATATGGATTAGATCAATTAACCCACCAATTGATTATATCATCAAAATCCGAGATTCAACAATCTCCCCCTTTTTGATGATGACAATCAATTGATGACGGAGTTAAACATAACTCCCCCTATCTATATGCCATATTATGAGAAGATAAAAAACTTGAATTTCATCATTGAATTCAAGTATAAACCGATAAGCTCTAACCGTAGAACTTATCGTTATTCTCATTAAGCATAATGTAAATGCGAAACTTTGATGAAAATCTTTTTCAAGTCGAAAGATAAGAGACAAATTTTACTATGACAAGAGATAAAGATTTTCAACTTGAATTGCATGATTATACATTTTAGACATGCATTCAATATGATCAATCAATCTTACGATATTTTCAAGGATTTTGCAAGGCATATAAGATAATCATCGATCGATCACTTTTCTCAAGGATTTTGCAATTCATATTTTGTTATGCTATTAAGAATGATATAAGTCATCACTTTTCTCCCCCTTTGTCATCAACAAAAAGGAAAATGAGACTTGAAGCACATATTTTGTCATACAACGATTTTATCATTGAAAATTAAGTATGCAAAAATATTTACGCAGAGTTCATTTTAGAGGAAAATTCAGCATGCATTCATATTATCTAATCTCTTCTTTCTATGAATAACAGAAATTGTAGATGTATAAGAGAGAGATTGGGATAAAAAAAATTCAAGTAGTAATTTCACGAAGTCAAGATCATAATTCAAATACAAACTCATTCAAATCGTCAAATTAATGAAAATCTTAACATTACGTTTTAATCATCACATAAGGCATTTAAAGAATTTTGGAAACATAGGAGAATGATTAATTTAAGCATACAATGTTTCAATCAAATTCAAGTCATGAATGCCAATTCTTTCATATTTGTAAGTATCAGTTCATGAATGCCAAAAGATATTATTTGTGATTCCAATTTTGCAAGATCAAGATTATGATTTAGATAAAACTTATTTAAATCAAATCGCTAACTTGAAATTCATAATCAAGTCATCAAAGTCGATTTCGAGATTTCACAACATATCATATGGAATTTGAAGGAGAATGAGAGATGGAAAGAAGATGAAAACTTTACGAAAAATCCAATCAAACAAGTTTATTGTTTAGGGACAATTTAACATACCTAATTCCCTTCTAATGAATTCAAATTGGTCTTCATTCAAGGCTTTTGTGAATATATCTGCTAATTGATGCTTTGTGTCAATGAATTCTAGAACAACATTATTGTTAAGGACATGATCGCGTATGAAATGATGCCTAACGTCGATGTGCTTAGTTCTAGAATGCTGAATTGGATTTTTAGTAAGACATATGGCACTAGTATTATCACATTTTATGGGAATATTTTTAAAGTGAATTCCATAGTCTTCTAATGTATTTTTCATCCAAATGACTTGTGCACAACATGCACTTGCAGCTATGTATTCGGCTTCTGCCGTAGATAGTGCAACTGAATTTTGTTTCTTGGAAGTCCAAGAAACAAGTGCATGTCCTAAAAATTGGTATGTTCCGGATGTACTTTTTCTATCTATTCTGCATCCGCCAAAATCGGCATCCGCATAGGCTATTAAATCAAATTTTTCAGATTTTGGATACCATAATCCTAAATTTTGAGTTCCTTTAAGATACCTAAATATTCTTTTAACACTTTTGAGATGAGATAATTTAGGATTTGATTGAAACCTAGCACAAAGTCCTACACTAAACATAATATCCAGTCTAGTCGCGGTAAGGTAGAGTAGACTACCTATCATTCCCCTATATGTTTTTTGATCGAAATTTTTACTATTTTCATCCATATCTAACTTAGTTGCAGTACTCATAGGGGTGTTTATTGCTTTTGAATTATCCATGTTAAATCGTTTTAACAATTCTAATGTGTATTTAGATTGGTTAATAAATATACCATCCTTAAGTTGTTTGATTTGTAATCCTAAAAAGAAAGTTAATTCCCCCATTAAACTCATTTCGAATTCATGACTCATAGATTTGGCAAATGATTCACATAGTGATTCATCCGAAAAGCCAAAAATAATATCATCAACATAAATTTGCATAATAAGAAAATTATTTTCAAAATGTTTAATAAACAATGTAGTATCAACCTTACCTTTGGTAAAATTATTTAAAATAAGAAAGGAACTAAGCCTTTCATACCAAGCTCTAGGAGCTTGTTTCAAGCCATAGAGAGCCTTAGTCAATTTGAATACATGATTAGGAAAAAGAGTATTTTCAAATCCGAGAGGTTGTTCGACATATACTTCTTCGGAAATAAAACCATTTAAGAAGACACTTTTAACATCCATTTGAAATAGTTTAAAATTATTACTACTAGCATAGGCAAGGAGCATCCTTATGGCTTCTAATCGAGCCACGGGAGCGAAGGTTTCTTCGTAATTGATACCTTCTTCTTGGTTGAAACCTTTGGCCACTAATCTAGCCTTGTTTCTAACCACGATACCATTTTCGTCTTGCTTGTTTCTAAAGACCCACTTAGTACCTATGACTAAGTGGTCACTTGGTCTAGGAACAAGCTTCCATACCTCATTCCTCTCAAATTGGTTCAATTCTTCTTGCATTGCAATGATCCAAAAATCATCTTTTAAGGCTTCGTCAATGCATTTAGGTTCAATTTGAGAAAGGAAAGCGGCGTTAGCACAGAAATTTTTGAAAGAAGAACGAGTTTGAACCCCTTTTGATGTATCTCCTATAATTTGCTCTTTTGGATGAGCATCTACATACTTCCATTCTTTTGGTAAAGAAATTTCGGAAGAAAATGCATTCAAAAGGCTATTTTGAGGAGAGGGTTCATTTAAATTCAAATTATCAAAACCAAGATCATCATCAAAGTCATTTTTCTTTAAATCGGAAATTTCATTAAAAACTACATGAATAGACTCTTCAATTACTAAAGTTCTTTTATTAAAAACCCGAAAAGCTTTAGAAACGGAAGAGTAACCAAGAAAGATGCCTTCATCGGATTTAGCATCAAATTTTCCTAAAGCATCCCTTTCATTTAAAATAAAGCATTTACAACCAAAAACTTTAAAATAGGAGATGTTTGGTTTTTTGTTATTCCATAATTCATATGGAGTTTTGGATAAGGATGGTCTTATTAGGACTCTATTCATGATGTAGCAAGCCGTATTTACGGCTTCGGCCCAAAAGTACTTAGGTAAACTATGTTCATTCAACATAGTTCTTGCCATTTCTTGTAGGTTTCTATTTTTCCTTTCAACTACTCCATTTTGTTGGGGATTTCTTGGAGTTGAGAAGTTGTGATTGTACCCATTACTTTCGCAAAAATTTTGAAAGTCACGGTTTTGGAATTCACCACCGTGATCACTCCGAATTGATGAAATCATGAAGCCTTTTTCGTTTTGAGTGAGTTTACAAAATTTAGAGAAACACTTGAAGCAATCACTTTTGTGAGCTAAGAAATAGGTCCAAGTGTATCTAGAGTAGTCATCCACAATCACAAAGGCATATTTGCTTCCACCTAGACTTGTTGTATCAATTGGTCCAAATAAGTCCAAATGGATCAATTGTAATGGTCTAGTAGTGCTAATTTGATTTTTTGGTTTGAAGCTTATTTTTATTTGTTTGCCTAGTTGACATGCATCGCATACTTTGTCCTTAATAAACTTTATATTTGGAATTCCTCGTACTAATTCTTGAGATGAGATCTTAGATATTGTTTTCATGCTTGCATGGCCTAATCTCCTATGCCAAAGCCAAGCATCATCATTTACGGCGGAGAAGCACATTTCATTACTTAGTTTATTAAGATTGATGGTATAGACATTATTTTGTTTTAAAGCAATCATAGTCATGTTATGATTTGGTTTTTCAATAATGCACATATTTGATTCAAATCTAACGATGTAACCTTTATCGCATAGTTGACTAATACTCAAGAGATTATGTTTCAATCCATCAACTAGTAAGACATCATCAATGGAAAAATTAAATTTGTTACCAATAGTTCCCTTGCCAATGATTTTGCCCTTGTTGTTGTCTCCGAAGGTAACGTACCCTTCTTCTTTGCTAGTGAGCATAGAGAAATGAGATGGATCTCCAGTCATATGTCTTGAGCATCCACTATCGAGATACCATCTCTTGCTCCTAGTTTGTGGGTTTGTCTACAAAAGAGCATGATTTTTAGGTACCCATTTGATTTTGGGTGCCTAAAAAATTGACCCACTAACATTGTTATTTATTATTGAATTCTTTATAGTTCCTTTAGGAACCTATATTAATTTTTGTGAACTAATTTTCCTAAATGGGCATTTGTAGGCAATATGTCCGGATTTGCAACAAAAGTTGCATTTCATATAAGAGGAAACATGTAATGTAGGTCCTTTTATGAAAGTGGTAGGATTTTGATGTAATCCTTTTACAAATCCAATTCCATTTCTATTTGCGATGTGACCCTTGTGTGCAAGGATCATATCTAATCCTTTGCTACCAACCTTAAACTTGTTTAAGGTTTCCTTAAGAAGCAAGTTTTCATTTTTTATTGCTTCTAAGTGCTCACACTTAGAGCATGGAGGAGTTTGAAGACTATCAAACTTATCTTGTAGCAAAGCATGCTCTTTCTTTAAGATACTTAACTTCTTGCTAACAGTTCTACATTCATCAAATAATTCATGAAAAGCGATAGATAGTTCTTCAAAAGATAAATCTTCATTAAATAAATCACATACCTCTTCTCCTAACGCCATTAGCGCGTAATGAGCAACTTGCTCGGTGTTGGACTCCTCTTCTTCGGATGCGCTTGAATCATCCCACGTTGCCTTGAACGCCTTCTTCTTTGATGTCCTCTTTTTGGCTTGAGGACAATCGTTCTTGTAGTGTCCCGATTTTTTGCATTCATAGCAAATCACTTGGTCATTCTTTTGTTCAAATTTATTTTTTACATTATTTTTAAGTTTGTTCTTTCTTAAATATTTTTTAAATTTTTGAGTCAAAAGTGCAATGTCATTGTCACTGTCCTCATCACTTGATGTTCCTTTCAAGTGGTCTTCTTGTGATTTGAGTGCAATATCCTTCCTGTTCTTTGGAAGGGGGTTCTCGAACTCGTCATGAGCTTGACATGTCATTTCGTAGGTCATTAGAGACCCAATGAGTTCTTCAAGAGGGAATGCTTTAAGGTCTTTGGCCTCTTGAATGGCCGTAACTTTTGGATCCCAACTTTTAGGGAGGGATCTTAAGATTTTAGTTACTAGTTCAAAGTTAGTAAAATCTTTACCAAGAGCTTTGAGTCCATTGATGACATCCGTAAACCGGGTGTACATGTCTCCGATGGACTCACTTGGTTTCATTCGGAAAAGTTCGTAAGAGTGCACAAGGATGTTGATTTTGGACTCTTTCACTCGGCTAGTGCCTTCATGAGTGACCTCAAGAGTTCTCCAAATATCAAAAGTCGAATCACACATTGAAACACGATTAAATTCGTTTTTGTCTAATGCACAAAACAAGGCATTCATAGCCTTTGCATTTAAAGCAAAAACCTTCTTCTCCGATTCATTCCATTCGCTCATCGGAAGAGAAGATTTTTGAAATCCATTCTCGACAATAGACCAAAGCTCAAAGTCCATAGAAATGAGGAAGATTCTCATGCGAGTCTTCCAATATGTGTAATCCGACCCATTAAACAAAGGTGGTCGTGCAATAGAATGACCCTCTTGCATGCCGGAGTAAGCCATCTCTCTTGGGTATTAAACCAAATATGAGAGATAACCTTGCTCTGATACCACTTGTTAGGATCGGAGCGGCACTAAGAGGGGGGGGTGAATTAGTGCAGCGGATTAAAACTTCGATTTTATCAAAATCTTTTGTACGATAAGAACGGAACTTGAAAAGTTTAACTTGAAAGCGTATTCTTAAAGTTGCGCAGCAAGGGTAATAAGGAACTAAAGCAGTAAGAAGATTTGCAGTAATGTAAATGACAATAATAAAATGCAAACCAGAGATTACGCCGATTTTTAGAGTGGTTCGGTCAAATGACCTACTCCACTTGCGAGGCCCCTCTTCGATGAGGCTCCCACCTTCCACTAGTAAGTCTCTTGAAATGGAAGGGTAAACACCCCTCTTACAACCTTTTACAAGCAGCTCAACCTCTTACAAATTTTCAATAAGAAAGAAGGAGGAGAACTCTCTAGCAAATTGAAAACAAGACTTGCTAAGACTTTCTAAGACTTTTCTCTCAATCAAAATGCTTCTCAAAAGTTGTAACCTCAGTTGAGATTTGAGGGGTATTTATAGGCCTCAAGAGGATTCAAATTTTGGGCTCCAAAATTTGAATTCTCTTAGGGTTCCCAGTGTTGGAGGTTCCACCGCCCAGCGTTCAGGTGCTGGACGATGCAACCGCCCAGCCAAGGAGGTGTCACCGCTCAGCTAGGCGGTGCCACCGCCTACAGTGTTTTCAGCCCGACTACAGTGTTTTCAGCCACTAGTTGGGCTTCAATCTTGGCTCTCTAGTTCGTTGGTTTAGCTTAATTTTTAGCCTAAACCAACTCTGACTTTGGGCCCAGTTGGCCCCTAACCAGGATATAGGATTATCTCTTAATCCTAATCCTAATTACAAGTGGACTACATAACCAAAACACATCCTAAGCAAATTTTCAACCGCGAACGTCGAGTCTTGTTCTGGTGAGCTTTCCGACGAACTTTCTGCCGACGGGCTTCTAGCAAGCTCCCAAACTTGTGATGACTTAAATGAGTAGCCGAGCCTTCTCGGTGATCTCCGTGAACCTCCGACGATCTCTTCGGCGAACTTCCGAAAATTCCGACAGGTTCCCGATTTCTTCTCGGTTGGTTCTGGCAGCATCTCCGACGATTCTTCGGACTCTTAAACGTCCATCGAACTTGACTCCGGTATTCTCGCTTTGTGTTTTCTGGTTATCGTAGTTAATCCTGCACACTTAACTCAATAATATGGATTAGATCAATTAACCCACAAATTGATTATATCAACAAAATCCGAGATTCAACAGGTTGCACCGCCCAGTCTCGCTCAGAGATTGAGCCCCAGGCGGTGCCACCGCTTGGCTAGAGCAGTTGCACCTCCTAGTCTCGCTCGGAGACTGAGCCCAGGCAGTGCAACCTCCTGCCTTGGGCGGTTCAACCGCTTGGCAGAAATCAGGGTCCGAATGGGTTGATCCATTCGGCCCAATTTGGGTTTTTCGGGGGCCCAATTGCCCCAAGATTAAGTTAATGGGATCACCTCCCATTTCCAACTTAATCAATGTGCTAACTATGATTTTTCCTAAGATATTTACTACAACTTGCTCTGGTGCGTCAATCGCTTCTTCCGGCGAGCTTACGGTGAACTTCCGTCGATCATCCGATGAACCCTCGGTGATACTCCTGCGGACTTCCGGCAAACTCCTGGACTTGCGACGATTCACTTGGCGAGTTCCGACGAGCTTCTTTGGCAAGCTTATGGACTTCTCGGATTTATTCCCACAGAACTTCTGACGAATGTCCGAACTTCCGTCGAACTCTCGAACTCCCAACGTGATCATTGTCTTGACTCTAGCGCAACTCCTGATGCATGTCTCACTTTCATCATAGTTAATCCTACACACTTATCTCAACATATAGATTAGATAACAAATGACAATTGACTTCATCATCAAAATCCGAGATTCAACAATCTCCCCCTTTTTGATGATGACAATCAATTGATAATGGAGTTAACCTTAACTCCCCCTGTCTATATGCCATACTTGAGATAAGTCATTCTTGAATTCAAAACCTAAGAATTCAAGAGACATATTGATAAGTTAAAATCATTTGAACTTATCAATACTCCCATCATGATTCCCATCATGATGTATCTCTCTGAAGATGATGTCAAGGCTTGACATTCATTTTCAAATATAACAAGTTTGAATGATGGTAATAGTAGCAATTCATCATATAGTAAGATATCAACATGTAAAGCTGTGAAGTAAGATTTTGATATCATTACATGATATACACATTTCAAATATTTTAGCAAGTATTGCATTTCTTCACATGGTAAGATATCAACTCAAGGCATAATGCAAATTAATGTATGGCATATGTTCATATATCTCTTGGTGATGCAAGCATGGCATAATCATAGCATCAGTGTTTATAGCATCAATTCATATATTTCTCCCCCTTTGTCATCAACAAAAAGCATGATAGTTGTGATATCAGCAAATTATCAAGCATATAAAGGAAGGCATGATACGTAGATTGCGTTGAATACTTCTTCCTCTTTTTTGTTATAATCCTTTTTGCATGAAGGAGGAAAGCCATTTATGATACCAGCTATTTGTGAGTTTACTTTGAGTCAAGATATATGTGTGAAACAGCTTTTTGCAAGTAAAAATCCATATTTCAAGATGGAATTCATAAGCAGGAATTATTTCATCAAATTCATTTCAGAAGAAATATTTTTCATAAGAATGTATGAGAAAATCCGATTTTTAGCATTCCAATTGTTAAGCGAATCCGAAAATGAAATGAACTCTTTCATGCATTCGGACAAGACTATGCTATAGATTTTCAAATACAATCATGAAGACAAAACATTTTTGTATTCAACACATAATTTCCAACATGTTATTTAGGCATGTAATGGCAATCAAGTGATTTGATCATTCAATAAAGTTTAAAAAATAATTTTAACTAGTTTATGTATTCGGACACATCAACGTTCCTAATTCTCTTCTTATGAAATCAAATTGCTCTTCACTTAGAGGTTTTGTAAAAATATCAGCTAGTTGATGTTTAGTATCAATATCATGGCAATGTCATAACTTATCAACTGCATTCGTATATCACTTTCTCAAATTATATTTATCATGGAAATCAAGGCACAAGGTTTTCAAAACATTTAGTTTCAATATAAAATCCAAGATAGACAATGAGAGATGTTTGTAACTCTATATATGCTCACAAAATATATCAGGTAACCATATCAAGGATCAAGGCAAAGCCCATCATGGTGAGTAACATAAGGAGTTTACAATAACAACAGATGATTGTGTTCATACAAGCTCATTCATCAGGTGGAAAATTAAAGTGGCTAAATAAAGAGTCAAATTGTCGATGAATTTGATGCAGCTCAGATAGGATTTGATCTTGTCGATGTTCAAGCCGTTCTTGTCTTTGTTCGAATCGGTCCATCCGAATCCCAATATCTTCGACAGATGATGTATGAGTTTGCTCAAATGGATGTGTTTCCTCAAAGGGACAGATCGGAGGAGATTGGGTACCCCTAAAGACTAGTGTTTCCGATTCTGGTTCAGGTTGAGGGGGATCGGTTCTTCTAGGCATTCTAACCCAATTACCATTTCTATAAAAACATCTTAATCGATGAAGTAGATTTTTATTTATTATGCTAAACCTATCTACTTTTATTACTTCTTCTTCCAGTGGTATTAGAATATCGTAGGCTTTCATTATTCTAGTGATTATACCACCATATGGGAGCATCATGTCTTTCTTAGATAGTTCTAACATGTTTTGTTGGATAAGATAACCAAGACAGATGTCATGTCCTTTCATGATCAAATACATAATTCCTAATTCTAATTGGATTACTTCATCATGATGGTATTGTTTAGGGAGAATGATGCTAGTTAGGATATGATGAAGTACCTTAGTGTTTAGAGGTAGTAGATGTTCACAACTTTTAGGAACAAATGCTAAGTTGGGATTGGCAAAAATTGTTCCTAAGGCTTCAACATATGTTGTTCCAATAGTTTCATCATCCCATGATCCTCTAAAGTAAAGTCCTCTACTTTTTATGGGAATGCCTATCATGTCGCAAATGAATTTATCCGTAATGGAGATGTGTTGTCCTAAAAGATAGGTAGACATTCTTTCTTCTTCATCTATTTGTATGTTGTTGTAAAATAATCTAACAAGTCTTAGATAGATGGGTTCATTAATTTGCAAAATAGGGAGCAGATCTAAGTTTGCAAACCATTGGATTGTCTCTAAGTCTCTTAGTTCATTTCAATCTACATATTTTCCCTTATTGACACTCCTAAGTTCGAAAGAGGAAAACTTTTCAGCAAGGTATTTTGAATCGAAAAGGGTGAGATCAAAATCTTCTACTAAT
Organism: Musa acuminata AAA Group; assembly: GCF_036884655.1. Classification (NCBI taxonomy): domain Eukaryota; kingdom Viridiplantae; phylum Streptophyta; class Magnoliopsida; order Zingiberales; family Musaceae; genus Musa; species Musa acuminata. Next base: position 26,006,208 of record NC_088335.1, read on the forward strand.
CTCCTCTTTCCTTCGTCCCTTAAGAATCTTCTAGATCCCATAACTACTGCTGTTTAGAAGAATAGTGATGAGCAAGAGTAAATGAACCAAAGACAGAATTTAAGGGCTTCTTAGAGAATACCTTAGTGAGATCTTCAAGAGAGGGAAGGATTGTTGATATTTTGCTCCGAAATGAGGGGTATTTGGGATGCTATGAGGGGAGAAATGGGGATGAAGGAGCTTTGGAAGAGTAAAGAGGGGAAGGGAGTGAGTTGGGGTCGGTTTCACCGTCGGCCCTAGCTTGGGTTAAAAAGGGCAGAGTTGTGGGTGGTTGCACCTCTAACTGGGGTGGTGCAACCGCTTGCAACACGTGACAGCCGGAGGTGCTACCTCCAGCTGGGGCGATGCCACCGCCTACAGGCAGTGAGCACTTGTTCTGATCGCAGTGTGATCTGATTTGAGAGTTTTTGACTTGAGAAGATTTTTCATTCAGAGCAATCAACTTTACTTACGTAATTACGTAAGAGTTTTCTTTTTAAGACGAGAACTTTTGCACGATCAAGATAGATCTTTTAACGTGCATACTCTCAATGTCGTACACATGTTTGTGACAGTTTGTTCAAGTTGGTAAGCCTTGCAAGTTCATGACAAACTTAGTTAGTTCATGATATAGAGTTGGACTCGAAAGTAATGAATGGATGAAACTGATGGGTTCGAAAATCCAGAGGATATGTGAATTGAGAATCATGCGTTTCTAATTCTGAAAAATCAAATAGGATTGTATCTAAATCGCATTTATGATTTCTAATCTTTATCTGTTATTTAGGCCAGAGAGCATTGCGAGTTATTTTTGGATCTTGGGTCATGAATATCAAGAATCCAAGGAGCAGAATATTATTTCTTGCTCCAGCTTATAATTTTTTATGTCTTTACAGGAAAGGATGATTTTTAGGTATCCATTTGCTTTTGGGTGCCTCAAAAATAGATCTACATTGTTTATCATGTTGCATAGAATTTATCATGGTTCCTTTAGGAACCTAAATTAATTTATTCGGACTAATTTTCTTGAATGGACAATAATGTGACTTGTGTCCAAGTTTGCAACAAAAGTTACATTTGCTTTGGTGTCGAACATGTAAAGATGGGGCCTTTTATGAAGGTGGTTGGATTTTGGTGAGGACTTCTCACAAATCCAATTCCACTTCTTTTGGGAACGTGACCCTTGTTTGCAAGGATCATGTTCACTGACTTGCTACCAACCTCCAATTTCTTCAAGGTGTCCTTAAGTAGCAAGTTTTCCTTTTGGAGAGTTTCTAGATCATGACATTTTGTGCATGAACTTAAACTATCATGATATTCAGTTTTTAACTTATCAAAATTACAAGTAAGACTATCATGCTCCTTTCTTAGCAATTTATATTTTCTACTAATAGTCTTGCATTCATCAAATAAGTCATGGAAGGCATTTAATAATTCATCAAATGATAAATCTGCATCTATTAAATTTGTTACCTTCTCTCCGATGGCCATTAAGGCGTAATGAGCAACTTGCTCGGTGTTGAACTCCTCTTCTTCGGATGCGCTCGAGTCATCCCATGTTGCTTTGAGCGCCTTCTTCTTTGATGTTCTCTTCTTGACTTGGGGACAATCACTCTTGTAGTGTCCTGGCTTCTTGCACTCATAGCAAATAACTTGGTCCTTCTTGGGTTCAAATTTATTTTTTGTTTCATTCTTAAACTTGTTCCTTTTAATGAATTTTTTAAATTTTCTTGTTAGAAGTGCCAAGTCATCATCACAGTCCTCATCACTTGAGTTTTCTCTCAAGTGGTCTTCTGAAGTTTTAAGTGCCATATCCTTCCTATTCTTTGGAAGGATGTCTTTTTGCTCTTCATGAGCTTTGCAAGTCATCTCGTAGGTCATTAATGACCTGATTAGTTCTTCAAGAGGGAAGTTGTTTAGATCTTTTGCCTCTTGAATAGCAGTGACTTTAGGATCCCAACTCTTAGGAAGGGATCTTAGAATCTTATTTACGAGCTCAAAATTCGAAAAACTTTTTCCGAGTCCTTTTAGACCGTTGACGACATCCATGAAACGGGTAAACATGTCGCCAATGGTTTCACTCGGTTTCATCCGAAAAAGTTCGAAAGAATGTAACAGAAGATTGATTTTTGACTCTTTCACTCTACATGTGCCTTCGTGAGTCACTTCGAGTGTGTGCCAAATATCAAATGCGGTTTCAAAAGTTGAAACACGGTTAAACTCGTTTTTATCAAGTGCACAAAATAAGGCATTCATAGCCTTTGCATTAAGAGCGAAAGCCTTCTTCTCCAATTCATTCCAATCGATCACTGGAAGAGAAGACTCCAAAAATCCGTTTTCGAGAAGATTCCAAAGTTCAAAATCCATATAAATAAGAAAGATCCTCATTCAGGTCTTCCAATAGGTGTAGTCCGTCCCACTGAACATGGGTGGACGTGTAATAGAATGGCCCTCTTGGTTTTCGGCGTATGCCATCTCTCTTGGGTTTTAATCCGTTAGAGAGTTAACCCCGCTCTGATACCAATTGTTAGGATCAAGAGCACTAAGACGGGGGGGTGAATTAGTGCAGTGGAAATCTTTCGACGATAGAAAAATGTTCAAATGATAAAGATGATTTCGGTGTGAAAGCCGATTCTAAGATTACTTTAACTTAAGATCAAGCGAGATGACGTTAAAGTCAATCTATGAAGGCAGTTTGCAGTTATGATGAAAACCAGAATATAAGCGCAAACTGAAATACGACGTTCGTACGAAGAAACTGATTTACATCTAAATGCTGATTCGTAAATCACTTTGATTAGGCGAGATATAGCTTAGGCAAGGATATAAAGGCAGTTTGCAGTTAAGATAGAAATCAAACGTAAACGCAAACTGAAATATGATGATCGTACGAAAAATAGATTTACGTCTAAACGCTGATTCGGAAAGTGCAAAGCTTGAAACCCGATCGTATATGCGCAGAAAGCAGTAAGCTTTAGAGGAGGTTTGTAGTAAAGATAATATGCTCAAAGTAAATGCAAACCGAGATTTAGAGTGGTTCGGTCAATCTTGACCTACTCCACTTTTGGCTTCCTCCACCGACGAGGTCACCGACGTCAATTAGAGGCCTTCCTTCAATAGGCGAAGGCCAACCACCCTTTTACAGTTTCACTCCTTTTGACAGGCTTAGGAGACAACCCTTATAGAATTTTCTCTCCTCTCTTTACAACTCAGAACTTGGAAGAATAGAGGGAGAAGAACTTTTGGCCTTTATAACAATTTTGAGCTCTAAGAATCACATAAAAAGATCAAGATTTTGGTGTAAGTTGATTACCTTTCAGTGCTGAATGGGTGGGGTATTTATAGGCCCCAACCCAGTTCAAATTTGGAGCTCAAAACTGTCAATTCCCGGAATTCCGGGATCAGGCGGTTGCACCGCTTGGCAGAGCTCGAAGACTGAGCCTCTGGGCGGTGCTACCTCCTGTCAGGGGCGGTTACACCTCCTGACAGAGCTCGAAGACCGAGCTCAGGCAGTTACACCTCCTGACTGAGGCGGTTGCACCGCCTGGCAGAGCTCGAAGACTGAGCTCAAGCGGTGCCACCTCCTGTCAAGGGAGGTTGCACCGCCTAGTCTCGCTCGGAGACTGAGCCCCTGGCGGTGCCACCGCTTGGCTGGAGCGGTTGCACCTCCCAGTCTCACTCGGAGACTAAGCCCAGGCAGTGCAACCTCCTGCCTTAGGCGGTTCAACCGCTTGGTAGAAATCAGAGTCCGAATGGGTTGATCCATTCGGCCCAATTTTGGTTTTTCAAGGGCCCAATTGCCCCAAGATTAAGTTAATGGGATCACCTCCCATTTCCAACTTAATCAATGTGCTAACTACGATTTTTCCTAAGACATTTACTGCAACTTGCTCCGGTGCGTCAATCGCTTCTTCCGGCGAGCTTCCGGCGAACTTCCGTCGATCATCCGATGAACCCTTAGTGATGCTCCTACCGACTTCCGGCAAACTCCTAGACTTGCGACGATTCACTTGGCAAGTTCCGACGAGCTTTTTTGGCAAGCTTATGGGCTTCTCGGATTTGTTCCCGCAGAACTTCCAATGACTGTCCGAACTTCCGTCGAACTCTCGAACTCCCAACGTGATCATTGTCTTGACTCCGGCTCAACTCCTGCTGCATGTCTCACTTTCATCGTAGTTAATCCTGCATGCTTATCTCAACATATAGATTAGATAACAAATGACAATTGACTTCATCATTAAAATCCAAGATTCAACAAAAAACAAATGTGAGATTCCATTCTTAAATTAGCTAAGCAAGTTAGCATATTTAAAAATCATTAATTATAAAAATAATTCATTAATAAGAAAAATAAAATACTCATGTTATCATGCGTTGTTCATCAAATAATGACTTTGTCGTGTCATTGAAATAAGAAAATAAAAGTTAAATGTGGTTTGACTCATTAAAATAAGAAAACAAAGTTTGAATGGACAAAGCCACCCCTTCAAAATTTCCCAATTGTCTAGTCTCCAATAGTGGTGTTTAAAGAGTTTTTAAATGGTCGAATCTAACCAAATTAAAATAAATAATTCAATTCGATTAAAGTAAGATAGTTTGAACTGAAACAATTTAGATCAACATAATCAAATCGGTACAATACTGATTAATCCGATTCAATTAACCAGTTAATTAATTTTTAATTTAAAATAATTTTAAGAATATATATCTCAAGTGAATTAGTTCGGTTTGATGAGTCAATTTAGTTTAATGAAACCAAATCAGAATTTTGATCCAGTTAAACTTATATTCTCAAAAAATTTATATTACAAATATCATTCTAAACATTTTAAACAATTGGACCATGCCCAAGTGATTTTTTATTTTTTAATTAAAAGATACCCTAGAGAAATAATGAGTTGTCTTTTTTTTCTTTTAAGTTAATACTTAAAAGACAAAAGAGTAAGGTCAAGAAAGGAACGGGTAGGAAGAGCCATAGAGATAAAAGGAGAGTAATGAACTTATTAAGTCTGGGAACAAATTTTAGAAACTTTGGAGTCTTGAGTTGATCTTTTTTAAATTAATATCGATTCAGTTTAGTTCGAAATGATTAATCGAATTGAAAAATAATATCCTTTTATACTGAAACTAGTTACAGTATTCAAAACTAAATTATTGATAAATTGATTCGGACTAGTTTGAAACCGATTCGATTAAAGTTCGATTTGATCTAAATACACTTAGTCTCCAATAAATATATAAGCCATATATGCCCTTCCGTTTATTAGGTATAGGGAAGGAAAAGTCATGCTTGATAATTTTCAAGTTTGCTTTAATAAAAAATGCACGCCTTTGGAATGATATTTGCTATGTTACAAATCTTTATTTTAGCCTTCTTTGTATTGTTCTTGTTATGATTGCAATGACACTAAGAGAGGGATGAGTTAGTGCTATAGTAATTTTGTTAAATCTTATATTTTGATGATGAAATCAATTAATAAAGTTATAAACTAATGAGTGTTTAAGAAAAGTGATAGGAGAAACTTCGATCATGGAATTCAATCATTGAAGCAAAATCAAACGTTAGGCTGGAGAGCATCATGTCAGAGATTGGACGTCAGGCCAAAGGATTAGTCAACGTATAGGAGGATGGACTTCGTGCCATGAGTTCGGGCATCAGGCTGGAAGGATCGAATATTGTGTTGATTCTCGAATTTTGATGATGAAACAAATTGATAGCGTTTATGATTTAATCTGTGTTTTGAGTGATGCAAGACTGGCTTCGATCATGAAGAGACAATTAAAGCAGGAAGAATCAATGTTGGCCTGGAGTAGAACATGTTAGAAGATTGGATGTCGAGCTGGAAGATCGGTCGACATGTCAGTAGAAGGCTTCATGCCATGAGTTCAAGCATTGGGCCTAGAAGAGCGAACATTGTGCCAAGGAGATTAGAGTTGCAGATGTCAACATGTCGATCGGGCAAAATACCGTAAAAAAGGATGATGCATTGAAGAATTGGATGAAGCGCCGATGAACCAATGATATGCTGGATAACATGTGATTAATGCTTTATAATAATTGTCTAGATCGAAATAGTTTTAGTTATAATTGGGTTGGTTTAGAATGTAATTAAGCCAACTCAATTAGGGGTAAATTAGGCCTATGTTAGGGTTGTTTTGGGCCAAGAGAAAGATTCATTCAATGACGTAAAAGTTGGGTTAGGCGGTGGCACCGCTAGAGGCATAGTCTCCAAGACACAGTCTCTAAGACTATGTCAGGCAGTAGTACCATCAGACTTGGTGGTGGTACCGCCTAGTGTCAAGTAGTGGTACCGTCAGTTTGGGTGGTGGTACCGCCCAGACATAATCTCCTAGTGTTAGGCGGTGGTATCTCTAGACTGGGCGGTAGTACCACCCAGTGTCAGTGTTGCAAGTAGATGAAAACGATAGGGTGTCCACTTATCTCTTAGGGCATCACTTACCCATCACGAATAGTGTAATTTGCAACCTTATAGGAATTCCTGAGAAAAGAAGAGGATGCTACTTTTGAGAGCTTTGGGATGAAGAATCAGTTGGGGTTACGTATTCTGAGGCATTAGGTACTATCTTTGGTAACCCAAATCTTTCCATCGTTCCACAAAGTTATGAACATTTGCTACCCTTTAGTATAAAATTGCTACATCACATAGCGATTGTTAGGATCAAGAATAGCACTAAAGGGGGGGGGGGGGGTTTGTGAATTAGTGCAGCAAAAAAATTACAACTTTCAAAAGTCTATGTTTCGATTAAAACCAATTCCGATGAAAATCGTTTCGCAAGAAGTTTAACTTGAAAGCGTATGTAAGTATAGAGAAGGTAGTAAGAAGGTAATGTTGCTTATAGTAATGTAACTTGCACAAATTAAAAAGCAAACTAGAATTTAGAGTGGTTCGGTCTTTATGACCTATATCCACTTTCGAATTTCTCCTCCGTCGAGGTCATCGGCATCTAATAAAGGCCTTCCTTCAATAGGCGAAGACTAACCACCTTTTACAGTACTTTCTCCTTTTCACAGGTTAAGGAGAGAACCCTTATAAGTCTCACACCTCTCTTGAATGATCTCAAAACTTAGAAAGGGAGGAGGAGGACTCTAGCACTTATTTATAACACTTTTACACCCCAATAACTCAATATTATCTCAATACTTTTGTGTCCTTTCATGCAAAAAAGGGTGGGGTTTTTATAGGCCCAAATGGCTTTAAAATTGGAGCCAAAAAATATCTCATCCTGGATTTCTGGGGTACTGATGGTACCACTGCCCAGTTTCGAAGGTACCAATGCCTGACAGGGGTGATATCAGCGCTGGCAACATTAACTGTCAGTGGTATCACCACCCAGTCTGGCCAGTACCACCACCCAAACCACTTGGGAGACTAAGTCTCCCAAGCGGTGCCACCATTGGCTAGGCTTTTTAGGTGTTGAATGGGCTGATCAATCTGGCCCAATTCAGACCTGTTAAGGGCCCAGTTGGCCCCTAATTAAGTTAGTAGGATTACCTCCCAATTCTAACTTAATCTATTGTCTAACTACAATTACTAAGACATAATCTAAGGTACTCTTGTTCTGGTATATCAATTGCTCTTCCGGCGAGCTTCCAACGATCTTCCAGCGATCTTCAGACGAACTCTCGGTAATGTTCCGATGGACTCTCGGTAAGCTATTGGACTTTACGATGATCTTCTTAACAAGTTCTGATGAGCTTCTTTGGTAAGCTCTTGGACTTCTTGGTTGGTTCCGATAGAACTTCCGACGAACGTCCGAACTTACGTCGAACTCTTGAACTTCCAACGAGATCTCGATCTTGACTCTGGCACAACACCTGCTTTATGTCTTACTGCTATCGTAGTTAATTATACATACTTTCTCAACATATAGATTAGATCAAATAATTTACAATTGACTTCATCATCAAAATTCGAGATTCAACAGTGATAAGTATCCTACTTCCAAAACAACACCATCATGATGAAGTTAGTCAAATGAAATTAGGAATAATGTATTGGATTATGATAGGACATGACAACTATTTTGGAATATGATAAAACAAAACATGATTGAACTATCAATAAAAGATATGATGCTTCCTTATAGTGGTTTAATACTAGACTAATGCATGCACATAACATAGTTATTCCATCTGATGAAAAAACCTTAAAACTAGATCGATTCAATATCATCAATGGAAACTTATTAAGGATATTAAAATGTATAGTGAGAAATGGAATTTGGACTAGATTATCTAAGAGGACTGAACCTCCCCCCACCTAAACCAGAATCAGAAACACCTATCTATAGGGAAAGTCATTCTCTGCCTACTAGTCCCCTTGAGGCAGTGCTTTCGATAGAGCAAGCACCCTCCTCATCTGCCGATCCAATAATGACTCAACTGGATCGAATTGAACTATGTCAAGATCAAATCTCAATCGAGACACAGCAAATTCGTTAGCAACTGAATACTTTGTTTAGGCATTTTAATTTACCACCACCTAAATAGGTTATATATTCCCTTTTGCTGATAAAAGTGATTTAAGAACTAAAAAATACCATGATGAGTTGTACTCTTTGATATACTATACTTCTTACATTCTGTGACGTCATGTGCTGATGCATTTTATGTTGATGGTTTAAGGCTTGCATCACTCTAAGAATTAGACATGATAAATCTTTTGAATGCATAAATTCCTTGATACATTCTTCGAATTTCTCAGTTTTCTTTTTAAATAAAGAACATTTTTCTTTCTTGTGATATTTACAAAAAGAAAAGATTCGACTTTTGGTATTTACAAATTGATTCTCGTTAAATTGTCTGAATGCATGAGTTTGTTGTATATCTTTTCTAGACTTTCTTGATTTTTTAAAGCTTTCATGAAATCCGAAATATCAATTTACTTGGTATCAAATTTATTTCGCTCTATCACTTAATGATTTTTGATACACTTAGTCCCTTCACTCATGGAATTCATTGACAAATACATCTCTCACGAATTTCACTCTTGTGAATTTTCAATGAGAAGCATATTTGATATATGAAGTATTATTCGTGCATTTTTTATCCTTCATAAGATGTTCCTTTCCCATGAATTCTTCCTTACTCTTCTCATGAAAGAAGAATTTTATGAATTTTTAGTGTGTGATGATCACTTGCAAGAATGAAGATTTGATTTCGTATGGATATCTTGATCATTTTCATGAATCCCTTCTCCTTGTTGAACTAGAAGCCTAATTCAATGAAACTCATTTATTTTCATTTGACTTAGTTCAAATCCTTTCATGAATTTGGTTCTTGATGAATTCCTTCCTTACCCTTCTTCCTCTTCTTCTTATTTTTATGACAAAGGAATAAAGAAACTTGCACATCTCAAGAAGAACCAAAAAGCTTTTACGCATCCAAAGTAAAAATGTGAGCTTATCCAAAAGTAGTTAGCATGCAAAGTTTTTGCTTAACTTCTCATTTTTGTTAACTTGGATAAATTGGTGTTGAACTTATTTGAATAGTTCATTTTTAAGCACTTGCCTTGTTGAATGTTCTCCTTTTTGTTGACGACAAAAGGGGAGAAATGTGGCAAATTGATGATAAATTGGCATTATGAATGTTTGAAATAATGTGTAAAATGTATCTTATCATAAATACTTAAATGTATTACAAATGCTTGAAATATAACTAGTTTTGTCAAATATATCATAAATACTTGAAAAATATCAAAATGTATGATTGATTTCTAACATAATATGGCATGGATACTTGAAATTGTTTATTCTTAAAATTATGCTTGATTTCGTATCAAAATGATAAATGTCTATCATTATGATGAGGTATCAAATTTATCATGCTATTTACAATTGATATCATGCCTCAGAATGATGAATTGTTATCTTTTATCAATTATTGTCATCTTGCTAAATTTCATATTTGAAATTCATATCATACTTGAAAATGATGATTATCTATCATCATTGGACTTAAAAATGGATGTCATGGCTTGACATCATTTGTATTATGATAAATACGTGGTATATATTTTGAGATGGTAAGTTATGATTGGTATCATGATGTGTATGTCGATAAGTTTAAATGCATATAACTTATTAGTTTGATGCTTGAATTTAAAAGCTTTGAATTCAAGAGTGTCTTTTCTTAAGTATGACATATAGATAGGGGGAGTTAAGTTTAACTCCATCATCAATTGATTGTCATCATAAAAAAGGAGGAGATTGTTAAATCTCAGATTTTGATGATGAAATCAATTGATAAATTATTTGATCAAATCTATATATTGACAAAGGTGTGTAGGATTAACTATGAAAGCAATCAAGGCATAAAGCAAAACGAAGTTCTAGAGTCAAGATCGAGATTTCATTAGGAGTTCGAGAGTTCATCGGAAGTCCGGAGGTTCGTTGGAAATGCTACCAGAATTGACTGAGAAGAAGCTCGTTGGAACTTACCAAGAAGATCGTCACGAAGTCTAAGAGCTTGCCGGAAGTCCATTGGCAGATTGCTAAGAGATCATCGAAAGTCCGTCGGAAGAAATCTAGACTTACTGGGCTTTTTTTGTTTAGTGTATACCTTAAAAATCATAGTTAGCACATAATTAGGGTTAGGTTTGGGAGGTAATCTCATTAACCCTATTAAGGGCCAACTGGGCTCGTAATTGGACTGGTTTGGGTCGGATTCATGGCCCAACTAGGTTGTTGGACCCTGTCTAGCGATGGCATCGCTAGACTGGGGCAGTGGAATCGCCTAGGGAACAGTCTCCCAAGTGGTCTGGGCGGTGGTATCACCCAGACTGAGCGGTGGCACTGTCGATAGTTATTACTACCAGGCAGTGGTATTGTCCAGTGTTAGAGTGTCAAGCAGTGGTACCGCCCAATACTGGCGGTGGTACTGCCAATAACCCAGAAACCCGGGATGAGATACTTTTTTGCTCTAATTTTGAAGCTATTGGGGCCTATAAATACCCCACCATTTTCTACATGAAAGGGTAAGAAAGTGATATCTAAGTGTGGAAAAAATATTTAAGTGTTGGGGTATAAAAGTGTTGTAAAAGTGCAAGAGTCCTCCTCCTATCTTTCTTTCATTTTGTAATTATCAAAGAAGAGGTGTGAGGCTTATAAGAGTTATCTCCTAAATCTGTGAAAAGGAGAAAGTGCTGTAAAGAGGTGATTGATCTTCGCCTATTGAAGGAAGACCATTAGTGGACACCGGTGACCTCGACGGAGGAGGAATCAGAAGTGGATGTAGGTCACAACGACCGAAACAACTTTTGACATTTGGCACACACTCGAAATCACACATGAAGGCACTAGTAGAGTTAAAGACTTTAAAATTAATCTTTTGGTATATGATTTCAAGTTATTTCATATAAAACCAAGTGAGATTATTGGAGACATGTACACCCATTTTACGAATGTCGTCAATAGTCTAAAAGCTTTTGGGAAAAGTTTTTCGAATCTTGAACTTGTAAATAATGTTTTACGATCACTTTCTAAAAATTGGGATTCAAAAGTAATAGCAATATAAGAATCAAAGAACTTGAACCATTTTCCACTCGAAGAACTTATTGGGTCTTTAATGACCTACGAAATGAATTGTATGGCATATGTTGAACATGATGAATTTGAGAAGAATCTTCCAAAGAACAGGAAGAATTTGACACTTAGAACAAATGAAGACTACTCACGCGAAAGCTCAAGTGATGATGACTTTGAACTCTTGACTATAAAGCTTAAAAAATTCTTAAAAAAAGAATCTAAGAATAAAAATAAACTTAAAAGGAATGCAACTACTTGCTATAAACGCAAGAAGAAGGAAGCACTTTTGGACGAATCGAGCTCATCCAAAGATGAAGAACAAACCAACAAAAGCAAGGTGGCGAACTATGCCTTAATGGCTTTCGACGATGAGGTAACCAAAACCCCCTTAGTTTACTTTGAAATTACTTGATGCTTTTCATGAGTTATTTTTAATTTAGTTTAGAAAAAAAAATATTTTTAATTACATGTTTAATGATATAATGAAAATATAAAAAAATTGAGACCATGCTTATCTTTCTAGTGATTTTGAAAATAAAAATTGTATGTTTTATGATAAAGGAACAAAATGTTAGATCTAATGCTTGTATATCTAATAAGATTAATCTTATGTATTTTTTTAAGAAGCAATAATGTGTATCTTAATTATTTCTATATTGATTTTCGATTTCGTTTAAAAATGTTTTATGTTTAATGAATCCATACTTGATGTTTTAATGACATAATGATGTAAGACGTAATGAAAATGTTAAAATGTTTGATATCATACTTAATGAGTTTATAGTTTAAAATTATGCATGTTATACCTTGAAAACTTAAAACCATGTTTTAGTATCATGCCTAAAGTAATGATGCATAATGCTTATGCTTAATAAGTTTATATTTCGAAATTATGTATGATGATTCTTGTAATTTATGGCTTATCGATCTTTGCCGCAATGAAAGTTGCTTTTTCGATTTTAAACATGATGTATGTTTTGATTTGACATAAAAGAAAAGGGTATCAATCACATAAGTTAAAACAAAAAAGAGGAAAGCATTTTTTTTTTAATTTCTTAATTCCTACTTGTTGAATCTCAGATTTTGATGATGAAACCAATTGATAAGTGTTTATGAGTTGATCTGCATTTTGAGTGATGTAGGATGCTTCAATCAGGATACGACAATTAAAGCAGGAAGAATCATGTTAGGCCGATAGAATATATCAGAAGATTGGACATCTAGTCGGAGGATCGAATGACGTATCCACAGAAGGCCTCGGGACATGGATTCAGGCATCGGGCTAAGAAGAGCAGAAATTACGCCAAGGATATCGGAGTTGCGGAGGTCAACTGGCCGATTGGGCAATAGGCCGCAAGAGAGGATGATGCATCGAAGAATCGGACGAAACGTCGATGGACCAATGACATGCCGGACAACATAATTCATGCTTAGTAATAATTGTCTAGATCGAAGTATGTTTTTACATGTGCAGGGTTAACTACGATAGTAAGGCATAAAGCAAAATGAAGTCCCGGGGTCAAGAACGCGATTTCATTGGGAGTTCAAGAGTTCATTGGAAGTCTAGACGTTCGTCGAAAGTTCTACAGGAATCGACTGAGATGTCTAGGAGCTTGCCAAAGAAGCTCTTCGGAACTCGATATGAAGATCATCGTAAAATCTAGGAGCTTGCCGGGAGTCCGCTAGAACATTGCTGAGAGATCGTCGGAAGATCACCGGAAGCTCACTTAAAGAAACCTAGACTTACAGACTTTGTTTAGCTTAGTAAATGTCTTGAAATTCATAGTTAGCATATAATTGAGATTAGAATTGGGCCAACCCAATTAGGGGACAATTGGGCCAAGTTTGGGCTGTGTTGGGGCAAGAGAAAGGCCTAAATAGTGACCAAACAAGTGAAACCATCATGGCATAATTTTCGAGACTGTGTCAGGCGGTGGTACCACTACCGCCCAAACTCAGTCTCCGAGATTATTTGGGCGGTGGTACCACCCAGTGTCAGGCTACAAGCGGTGGTACCGCCCATACCATGAAATTTCAGGGGTTTAAATTTTAGTTTCCAAATTTGAATCTATTTGGGGCCTATAAATACCTCAGCTATTCTTGCATTGATAAGCAAGAAATATTGAGCAAAACCCTATGATTCTAATGTTGTAAACCTTAGAAAGTTGAGTTTCCTCCTCCCAAAGCTCAGAGAGAGTTCTAAGGGAGGTGTGAGAGGGATACCTTATAAAAGAGGATTGTAAAAGGTTGTCTCCTAAACCTGTGAAAAGGAGAAGAGGGGTGTAAAAGGGTAGTTGGTCTTTGCCTCTTGAAAGAAGACCAATAATGGATGCCGATGGCCTCGACGGAAGAGGAATCAGCGAAGTGGATGTAGGTCACGACGACTAAACCACTATAAAAATCTGGTTTGCGTTTCCCTTGTGCAATTTACTTTACTGCAAACCACTTTACTTACTTTATATCCACTATGCTCTTTCGTATGCTTTCAAAGTTAATACCTTTATAAAATGGTTTTTCATCAGAAATGGATTTAATCACAACGAAGTTTTGAACCGACGTAATTTTTACCGCTGCATTAATTCACCCCCCCTCTTAGTCCTGACTCTTTTCCTAATAATTGGTATCAGAGCCTCGTGATTTCTCATTTGGTTTAACACCTAAGAGAAATGACTCTTTTTGGCTTTCAAGAGGGACTTTCTCTCATTCGTCCTCCCTTGTTTAATGGGACGGACTACACATATTGGAAAACTCGAATGAGAGTTTTCTTACTTTCTTTGGATTTAAATTTATGGAGTATTGTGGTAAACAATTTTCGAAGGTCTTATCTTCCAATGAATTATTGGAATGATTTGGAGAAGAAGACTTTTTCCTTAAATGCTAGAGCTATGAATTTGCTCTTTGGATAAAACTGAGTTTAATCAGATTTCTACTTGCGAAACGACTTTCGATATATGTCACACTCTCGAAATCACACATGAAGGCACTAGCAAAGTTAAAGATTTGAAAATCAACTTTTTAATGCATGATTTTAAACTTTTTCGAATGAAGCCAAGTGAAACTATTGTTGACATGTACACCTATTTTACGGATGTCGTCAATGGTTTAAAAGCACTTGGTAGAAGTTTTTCGGATTTTGAACTTGTAAACAAGATTTTATGTTATCTTAATAAGAGTTGGGATTCAAAAGTAACGGCTATTCAAGAATAAAAAAACTTGATCCATTTACCAATTGAAGAACTTATATGGTCTTTGATGACCTATGAAATGAGGTGCAATGCACGTAAAGAACTTGAGAACTATCTTCTAAAGAATAGGAAGGATTTCAGACTTAAAAAAATTGAAGACCACTCGAGCATAAGCTTAAGTGATGGTGAACTTGAACTCCTCATGAAAATTTCAAAACAAGAATCGAAAATTAAAAATGAACTTAAAAAGAAGAAGAAGGTGACTTTGGACGAATTGAGCTCATTCAAATACAAGAAGAAAATCAATAAAGGCGAGGTGGCAAACTATGCCTTAACGACTTTCTACAATGAGGTAACCAAAACTCTTTTGCCTTATTTCGAAATTACATAATGCTTTTCATGAGTTATTTTAGTTTAGAAAAATTATTTATCTTGAAAATTACATGTTTAATAATATAATAAAAATGCTAAAAAATTGGGATCATGCTTATCTTTCTAGTAATTTTAAAAATGATCATGAAAATTACATGTTTTATGATAAATGAACAAATATGTTAGACTTAAATCTAATGATAATCCTATGTAAGTTTTTAAGAAGCATTAATGTGTATTATATTGATTAATCATATTGTTTCTCAATTTTGATTGAAGATGATCTATGATTCATAAAATCATGTTTGATTTGAAGTAATGATTTGATATCATGCTTAATGAGTTTATCTTTCAAAATTATGCATGATGATTTGAAGTAATAATAATTTTTGGGTGATTTATGGATTATCAATCTTTGTCGTTATGAAAGTTTTTTTTCAGCTTTAAATGTTGATACATATTTTTGTCTAGTATAAAAAGACAAAGGCATGCTTGTATGAAATCAAATCACTTATATTAAAACAAAAAGGGGGAATGCATATTTTTCTTGAATTTACCTCTAAAGCTTTTCGATTTTTCAATAAGTGATTCTTAGTGATGAATCCATCTTATGTAATCTCTTGAAAATGATCTTGATTTGATGATTTGAATTTAAATGATTTTTATCTTGATTTTTCAAAATTTATAACTTGAGATTTCTTATGCATGAATCAAGATCTTCTATGTTTCTTTTATCCACTTATTAAAGAAGAGATTTGTTGAAATAAATCATGTCTTATGACATTCATGAAAAATTGAGACATTATACATGAATCGAGTTCTCATGAGAATCTATTTATGTTGTCTTCATTGAATTTTCTTGAAAAGATGTTGATAATTTTGATGATCTAAATTTGAATAAGTTTTATCAAAATCATGATCTTGGTTTATTGGAATTACTTGAGATATTTTTTTTAATCAAGATCTCTTCTTTGTACTCCTATGATTTTTCTTGGTATTTTACTAAAGAAGAGATTTTGTATGTGAATCATAATATTTTATATGCATGAATTGAGGTCTTGTTCTCCTACAAGATTAAATGAATTTTATCTATATCATGATCTCCTAAGAGTTCTTTTCGTTAATTATTTAAGAGGAGATTTGTTAAAATGGATCATGGTTTCTCTTGATTTCTTAAATTTTAGACTTGATCTCTCATTTTTTATGATTGAAATAATGATTGAAACATTGATGATATGAATGAATGAAATACTCATGATATTGTTTTGATGCTCTAAAATGATATAAATTTGCTAGCTTATGAGTATCATGTATGATATGCTGATTGATTTATTTTTAGTATCATGCATAGAGTAAGGATGATATGTAAAGTTTTAAAATTGTGCATGTTGTAAATTGAAACTATAATGATGCACAAACATGTTGAAATAATGATTCAAACATTAATGTAATTATGAATGATGATTTGATATTATGCACGCAATACTTCAACTTATGATAATGATGTATGCAATTGTAAAATATTCATGATGAAAAATTGTTTTGACATTCATAACTTGATTTTTCATCTTTGATTATTCATCCTTTGTCATGATTTGAAAATTGTTGTAAAGGAAAAAAGAGATACAAAATTGTATTCTTCCCTTGTTTTTGGACAATGACAAAGGGGGAGAAATTTTGCTAGCTTGCATACTTCAAGAAGAAGTAAAAAGCTTGCTCATCCCAAAAGAGTAAAAATTTTTGCCAACTTTCATATGTAAAATTTGCTAGCTCACAAATTGAAAGGAGAAAAACTTTATAAGAAGCAAAGTTGCTAGCTTATTAAAAAATGATGCATGCAATACTTATAATTTTATTATGATGATGTATTTGATGTATTGCATATCATGTATGAGAATCATGATTAAAATTGCATTGACTTGAATTAAATTTAAATTCAAGGTTTATCTCAATTATGACATATTGAAATAAGAATGACATTTTATTTTTGTCATAATTTGAAAATTGATGAATTGCATCATTATTTTGTTATTCCTCTCTTTTTGCCAATGACAAAGGGGGAGAAAGAATTTCTAGCATGCACATCATGAAAGAGGCAAACTTGTTAGCTTGCACAAGTCAAGAAGATTCAAAAACATGTTAGCTTGCTCATCTCAAAAGAGAAGCAAAGATTGTTAACTTGCATATTTCAAGAAGCAATAGTTTCCTTCTTGAACATCTTAAATATTGCTAGCTTACATGTTGTAAAACTCAAAGTTTTTGCTAGCTTGCAATGATGATAAAACTTGAGATTTATTATGCAATGATTTAAACTTGGATGTCCAAAAATACTTGCTAGTTGCACTTCTTTTTTTATGACAAAAGGAGAGAAGTATGATGTTATGCATAAGTTTATGATAACATGTTGCTTGGATTTTTGAATCCAAGAGTCTCTATCAATATGGCATATTGATAGCATATTGATAGGGGGAGTTTGTTTAAACTCCGGGAGTTTGTTTCAACTCCATCATCAATTGATTATCATCATCAAAAAGGGGGGAGATTGTTGAATCTTAGATTTTGATGATGAAACCAATTGATAAGTGTTTATGAGTTGATCTGCATTTTGAGTGACGTAGGATGCTTCGATCAGGATGTGACAATTAAAGCAAGAAGAATCATGTTGGGCCGATAGAATATGTTAGAAGATTAGACGTCTAGCAAGAGGATCAGATGACGTATCGATAGAAGGCTTCGGGACATGGATTCGGGCATCGAGCTAAGAAGAGCAGAAATTACACTAAGAATATCGGAGTTGCGGAGGTCAACTAGCCGATTGGGCAAGAGAGGACGATGCATCGAAGAATAAGATGAAGCGTCAATGGACCAATAACATGCTAAACAATATGATTCATGCTTAGTAATAATTGTCTATATCGAAGTATGTTTTTACATGTGTAGGATAACTATGATAGCAAGGCATAAAACAAAATGAAGTCCCAGAGTCAAGAACGTGATTTCATTGGGAGTTCGAGAGTTCGTCGAAAGTCTGCACGTTCGTCAGAAGTTCTATAGGAATTGACTGAGAAGTCTAGGAGATTACTAAAGAAGGTCTTCAGAACTCACTAAGAAGATCATCGTGAAGTCCAAGAGCTTGCCGAGAGTCCATTGGAACATTGCCGAGAGATCATCGGAAGTTCGTTGGAAGATCACCAAAAGCTCGCTTAAAGAAACCTAGACTTACGGACTTTATTTAGCCTAGTAAATGTCTTAAAATTTATAGTTAGCATATAATTGGGATTAAAATTGGGCCAACCTAATTAAGGGACACTTGGGCCAAGTTTAGGCTATATTGGGCCAAGAGAAAAGCCCAAACAGTGACTAAACAAGTGAAACCGTCGTGGCAAAGTCTCTGAGACTATGTCAGGCGGTGGTAACACCTAGCCTCAGTCTCCAAGACTATCTGGGTGGTGGTACCACATAGTGTAAGGCTGCAGGCGATGGTACCACCCAGTGTAGGTGGTGGTACCGCCCGTACCATGAAATTTCAGGGGTTTGAATTTTGGGCTCCAAATTTGAATCCATTTGGGGCCTATAAATACCTCAGCTATTCTTGTATTGATAAGCAAGAAATATTAAACAAAACTCTGTGATTCTAAAGTTGTAAACCTTAGAAAGTTGAGTTTCCTCCTC
Organism: Musa acuminata AAA Group; assembly: GCF_036884655.1. Lineage (NCBI taxonomy): Eukaryota > Viridiplantae > Streptophyta > Magnoliopsida > Zingiberales > Musaceae > Musa > Musa acuminata. The sequence continues at coordinate 26,025,002 of NC_088335.1, forward strand.
CCAAAGCTTAGAGAGAATTCTAAGGGAGGTGTGAGAGGGATACCTTGTAAAAGAGGGTTGTAAAAGGTTGTCTCCTAAACCTGTAAAAAGGAGAAGAGGGGTGTAAAAGGGTAGTTGGTCTTTGCGCATTTAAAGAAGACCGATAGTAGATGCCGGTGGCCTCGACGGAAGAGGAATTGACGAAGTGGATGTAGGTCACGACGATCGAACCACTATAAAAATTTGGTTTGCATTTCTCTTGTGCAATTTACTTTACTACAAACCACTTTACTTACTTTACATCCATTACGCTCTTTTGTATGCTTTTAAAGTTAATACCTTTACAAAATGGTTTTTCATCAGAAACAAATTTAATCGTAATGAAGTTTTGAACCGACATAATTTTTACCGCTGCACTAATTCACTCGCCCTCTTAGTGCTGACTCTTTTCCTAACACTACCTTATTGAGTTTTGAAAAAAGGATATTGATGAATCTATTTGTATCATTTTTATGATTCTCTTGGATTATGAAAGTGATTTTGATGATTTGAATTTGAATGAGTTTTATCCAAATCATGATCTTGATTTCTTGGAATTACATGAGATTTTTTTTTAATCAAGATCTCTTCTTTTTACTCCTACGATTTTTCTTAGTATTTTCTTAAGAGGAGATTTTCTATATGAATTTTGAGAATTCTTAAGTGTGAATCAAGATCTTTCTATTCACTAAAAAGGAGACTTATCCTAATAAACCATGATATGCTATTTGACATCTTGAAAATTTATGACTTAAGTTTTGTTATGCATTATTTCCCTCTTCTTCCTTCTTAGTTACAATGAAAAAGGGGAGAAAGTAAATCACTTGCATTTTAAGAGATCGATGAATTTTTTTATTTCATTTTGAATCTCTTGAAAGTGACTTTGTTGATTTGACAAATTGAATTAGTTGAAAATGAATGATAATTTTTCTCTTAATTATAACATGTGATATTTTTTTTATGAATCATTATCTTAATACTTGAGATTTTCTTTTATGAATCAAGATCTCTTGCTCTTTATTCTTGTATGATCCTTGCATTTTGTTTAAGAGAAAATTTCCTATATGAATAATATCTTTTGGTATTCAAATAATCTTTGATATTATACATTTCATGCCATGATTTATTTATGATACTATCTTATATTCATATATTATATAACTCATCACATTTGATTTAAATTTATCTTTGTCATAATGTGAAAATTGATGTAAAAGGAAAAGAATTATAAAATTATATTATTCTCTCCTTTTTGACAATGACAAAGGGGGAGAAAGAACTCACTAGCTTGCATACTTCAAGAAGAAGAAAAAAGTTACTAGTTTGCACATCATAAAGAGAAGCAAAATGCTTGCTCATCTCAAAAGATTCAAAAATTTTACCAATTTTGATATTTGTAAAATTTACTAGCTTGCATGTTCCAAAATTATGTAAAACTTACTAATTGCTAGCTTGTAAATTTCAAGGAGAAAGAATCGCTAGAAATGCAAAAATGCTAGCTTGCACATTTCAAGTAGAAGAAAAAACATGCTATTTTGCATATATCAAAAAGTGTAAAAATTTTACAAAAAAAAAAAAACTTGCTAGCTTGCTTCATGATTAATGCAATGAATTAAAATTATATATCAAAAACTTAATAGTTGTACTTCTCTTTTTTGTTGATGACAAAGGGAGAGAAGATATGATGACATGATAATCATACATAGTAGGATGTAATATACTTTAATATTTGAAGTATATTACATCCTACCATGATGATTTGAATGATGCATGCAAAACTTATGATAATGATGCATGCAATACAATGATATGCATATAATATGTTGCACATATTCATGATGAAATATTGCTTCGACTTGAATTAAACTTGAATTCAAGGTTTTATCAATATGGCATATTGATAGGGGAGTTAAGGTTAACTCCGTCATCAATTGATTATCATCATCAAAAAGGGGGAGATTATTGAATCTCGGATTTTGATGATGAAACCAATTGATAGTGTTTATCTGATCTACATTTTGAGTGACGGATGTAATATACTTTGATATTTTGATACCATGATGATTTGAATGATGCATGCAAAACTTATGATAATGATGCATGCAATACAATGATATGCATATAATATGTTGCACATATTCATGATGAAATATTGCTTCGACTTGAATTAAACTTGAATTCAAGGTTTTATCAATATGGCATATTGATAGGGGAGTTAAGGTTAACTCCGTCATCAATTGATTATCATCATCAAAAAAGGGGAGATTATTGAATCTCAGATTTTGATGATGAAACCAATTGATAGTGTTTATCTGATCTACATTTTGAGTGACGTAGGAAGCTTCAATCAGGGAGAGACAATTAAAGCAGGAAGAATCATGTTGGGCTAGAGAAAAACATGTCAGAAGATTAGACGTCGAGCTGAAGGATCAATCGATGTAACGGCAGAAGGCTTCAAGCTATGAGTTTGGGCAGCAAGCTAAGAAGAGTGACAATTGTGCTAAGGATATTAGAGTTGTAGAGGTCAACTAGCCGATTGGGCAATAGGCCGTAAGAGAGGACGATGCGCCGAAAATTCGGACGAAGCGCCGATAAACCAATGACATGCCGGACAACATTTGATTAGCTTTATAATAATTGTCTAGATCGAAGTAGGTTTTAAGTGTGAAAGATTAACTATGATAGCGATCAAGGTATCAAGCAAAATGAAGTCCTAGAGTCGAGAACGAGATTTCGTTAGGAGTTCAAGAGTTCGTCGAAAGTTCGGACGTTCATCGGAAGTTTTACTGGAATTGACCGAGAAGTCTAGGAGCTTGCCAAAGAAGCTTGTTGGAACTCGCTAAGAAGATTGTCGTGAAATCCAGGAGCTTGCTGGGAGTCCGCTGGAATATTTTTGAGAGATCATCGGAAGCTCGTCGGAAGAAACCTAGACTTACTAGACTTATTTCGCTTAGTGTATGCCTTAAAATTTATAGTTAGCACATAATTAGGTTGGAATTGGGCCAACTTAATTAGGGGCTAGTTGGGCCCAAGTTTGGGCTATGTTGGGCCAAGTGGAAGGCCCAAACAATGACCCTAAGGGACTATAGGTACACGGTAACTAAGGGCTGACCAGTCCAATGGATTGGATTCCCTTGTATCGTCTGGGGACTACGACGTAGTGGTCTAGTACGTCCGTAGTCGATGCCTCATCAGGGATTTTATTTTCTTGTTTTTTCGCTGCGCATGTGATGTCGCCCCAAAAGATTTTCCCAACAGTGGTATCAGAGCTAGGTTGTTCGTGCGATAGATTGGTTTTAAATTGCGTGTGTTATGTTTTGGAGAAGCTTTTGACGTCAAAATCATTGACGCAAAAGTGGAAAAGGGCAGCAACTGTTGTTGCCCTCGCTGTCATCGCAGATGGCAGCACTGCCATCTACGTGCAGGCAGGCAGCCTACAGCGGCAACCGCAAGGGCAATGGTGCCTGCGACCGTTGCTCTCGCGTGGTGACGCGTCGTAGGGCAGCGAAGCCTATGGTCGCTGCTCCCGCGGGCAAAACCCCAGCAGGGGCGGTCGCCCGATGAGGCAGCACCACCTGCGGGCACTGCCTCACTGGCAAAACCGCTTGCGGAGGGGACGACGCCCACAGGGGTGCCCGCCCGCGGAAGCGATGGTGCTCGCAGGGGTGCCCAACTGAAGGGGCAACGCCGCTAGTGGGCGTGCCGCCTGCATGCGAGGGCAGCGACCCTGCCCTCAGCCGCACAACCCGCTGCCGACAGGGTGGCGGAGGCGGCGACAGTAGTAACAGCAGGGGAGGATGAGGGAATTAGGGTTTTTTGGGCAAAAGATAGTTTTTCCCCTCGGAATTTGAGAAATCCCAGTTTCTATCTTTTATCTAAATTACAAAAAATACACCTAGGAATTAAGAAATTCCCTATATGTCCTTGATTTCATAAAATACTAATTAATTAAAAGTTTATTTGATTATTATTTTTATTATTATCTAGTAGTCCTACATGATGATGATTATTTATACATGTGATGTATGATGTGTGAACGGATGATCATGGACCGTTTGATGTGTGTACTTGTGATTATTATTATTGGGGTCTGCGAGCCTCCATTATATTTCTCGTTTATTGTCAGGCCTACGTGTCTATGATTAAGTTGTAATCAAATGAGGAGGCGTAGCGGGAGCGTGGATGCGATAGCGGACCCACGAGATGGACGATCGCGTTGCATGAAGATGCATCGAGATGTCGACGAAACCGACGAGGACGAGATGGACGATCATAGGGCATGGAGATGCACCATTGCACACATAGATCTTGATGTGAGTTATTAGGCCTACTAGCTTAGGCCTAATCATAATAGGTTGTGGTCCATGATCATCTGGTGTGACTGCTTATACACATACTAGATATGTATATATATTTGCATGCGATGTAGATATATATTAAATATGTATATGTGTGACATGTCATATTAGAAGACCAAATCATAGAAACATCTCTCTCGATAATATTAAGTCGGTAAACATGAGGTAATTAGATTGACCCATGTGGCCTTCCATCGTTATAAGTAGGAACCGATTCCCGGTGTAGGTTGAGTTGGTCGCGTCCCTCGAGACTCACCTATATCGCGATTCGTTATCTTGCTTACGATATAGAGATGTCACCGGTGACCTTAGGACATGGTATGCTTGGTCGAGTCCCTCGAGGGTATATCATCAAATTAGACTCATCTTGTAACAAAGGTGTTGACTTAACTGAGCATTATGGTTGGTCGAGTCCCTCGAGACCATGGTGATTCGGAGGCCGAACAGTACGGGAATCATAAGGAGTTGTGATTGGCAAGAGTTGCCTACCTTTTAGGCTTAGTGTGATTGGTCGAGTCCCTCGAGGTTACACTAAGACGCTGATTGGATCCTGATCTCCACTAGAAGTCTGCCGGAGACTTCCGTTTCACGTGCTGAGGGTGTCGCGTGACTCATTAGTAAAATAGTGGGAGTATATTAAGATAGAAGTCCATATCTTGATAGTTTATTTCTTGCAAAATCTGCATGTTATTCATTTCTGCTGCATCTTTATTTACAAAAAATGTCGCTTTCAAATCCCTTACGTGGCATACTTGATGTCAACCGCCTCACAGGTCCAAATTATACGAATTAGCTCCGTAATTTGAGAATTATTCTCACGGCGGAGAAAATCGTGTACGTCTTTGATATAGTGATGCCTACTCCCGAAGAAGGGGCAAGTGAGGATGAGATCACTCGCTACGTGAAGTACATTGATGACTCCACTCTTGCTCAGTGGTATATGTTGGGCTCTATGACTCCAGAGTTACAGAGACAACATGAAAAGATGGATGCCAGATCCATTCTCCTACATGTCCGTAAATTGTTTGAGGAACAAGGAAGGACTCAGCGATATGAGATATCCAAGAGCCTCTTCCGCACTATGATAACTGAGGGACACCGGTTTAGAACCATGTCCTAAAGATGATTGAGTGGATAGAGAAACTCATAGGTCTAGGAATGGTCCTAGAGGATAACTTGTGTGTGGACATTGTGCTTCAATCCCTACCATATTCCTTTTCACAGTTCATAATGAATTTTAATATGAACAAGCTTGAGGTGACTCTCCCAGAGCTCCTCAATATGTTGAGGGAGGTAGAGAGTACTATTAAGAAAGAGAAGCCAGTTCTCTACACTTGTGAGACCTGAAAGAAAAGAAAAGCAAAAAGGTCCCTTAAGAAGGGAAAGGGCAAGGGCAGACCAGGTAAAGCAAAGGTTACTAAGAAAGACCCAGCAAAGGACAAAGGCCAGTGCTTCCACTATGGTAAAGATGGGCACTGAAAGAGGAACTACAAAGAGTATCTTGTAGAAAGGGCGAAACAAAAGCTTGATGAAGCTTCAGGTACATTCATGATCAGTCTCCATTTGTCAAACTCTTATGATAACACATGGGTATTGAATACTGGTAGTGCTTATCATATATGCAATTCATTGCAGGTTCTACCAAGGCCTAGGTGACTAGAGAGAGGCGAGATGGACCTCAAGATGGGTCATGAAGCAAAAGTTATTGTAATAGTTGTTGACGAGATCGCCCTACATCTGCTTGGTGGAGCTTTTATTGCATTCGATGCATATTATTTTGTTCCTTCTATTATCAAAAACATTATTTATTGGGAAATCTTAGGGGCGACATCATATGTGCAGCGGAAGAACAAGAAAACGAAAATCCCCAATTCCCAAAGAGATGTTCGTCGTCGTGCGAAGATTGGTGCGCAAAATCCGTGAAACTAAAAAACTGCATATAGAGTAGATTGTGTTACCTAGGGAGATCATATATCCCTATTTCCTTGCAGATCTTTAGGAGAGAGTGAAGGAGGTCAAGCGTCCTCCTCTCTAGTGGTGATCCACACAGTAGGGCTGCGACGACGCTTCTCAAAACTCCATGCCTGCTTTGAGGTGGAGAGGGGAAGGAGAATAGGAGAGGCAAGCAAAGGCTCTAGCCTATGAGGCTCTGAATCCCTCCTATTTATAGAGGTCCCATGTCAAACCCTAATGGATCCTCCCCTAGTGGGTATTGGATCTGCATCCAATAACCCAAGCCTTTTAGATTACTGGATCTGTATCCAATAATCTCTCATGGGCTCATATTGGATCTCATCCATGGGATCCAATAATTCAGGGGCTTATCGGATATCCAATAAGACAAGGGCTCCGTCGGATATCTCATATCTGAACCTCTACTCATCGCAATGCCTACCATATGTGTGTGACCCTCTAGGCCCAATATCGAGCTGGCCGTGAGTCATACCTGTCAAAATTCCTTCTAACTCAGTGAATTATTATCTATGTAATAATTCACTCGATTCATCGACTACGAACGTACTAGGTCACTACACTGTAGTCCCGACACGATACAGGGGAATCCAATCCATTGAACCTGTCTGTCCTTAGTTACCGTGTACCTATAGTCCATAATCCATCTAATATCCCAGAGATCGTATATCGAGTATGGTGCTGTCAGACCCATACGGTTTCTACTCGAGTCTCGCTATAATCGGATTTTCTCGGAGAACTCTTTCTCTCTCAACCCGAATGACTCTGGCCAAGGATTTTTCTGAGCAAAAACACATGGGATATTCCTCTCATGATGCCGAGAGTGGATGATCCTCTATCGACACTCAATAGCCCTCGTAAGGTCGACTACCACTCCCAATGACCAGTTGTACTAGATTTGGGACAGCCAAACCTATAAGTCTGGTATTAAAGAGTGGAGCACTCATATAGGACATCCTTGGTGTCTCAAGTCTAAGGACCAGATATACCACTAGGACTACAGAATCGTTGTTTGACAAAAAGGCATCATCAACTATCCAGCATTCCGTAAGCGGATCAATTAGTGAACTCATTCTCCAATGAGCACCTGTACTGTATCCCTAGTGTCCCTACATGAGCAGCTATGAGAACAGTTGCATCCATCATATTGACGGGTATACAGCACACCAGTCTATTCGGTTATCATGATATCCCTCTCGAGTAACCTGTGACCTGGATTATTTAGGATATGTGTTTAAAGGTGAATCGAACTCATTATCGTGATCTCATCACGATCCAATTCCCATTGCACAAATCCAAGGACATCACAATATATATATATATATATATGCAATAGTTATAAAGTGATATATGCCAAAATATAATAAGCAAAAAGATTCTATATCAAGTCACACATGCCATCACTCACATGATTGGCTTGCTGGGCACCTATGACTAACATTATCTCCATTTCATGTTTGACAGTTAGTGGATATAAATTAGTTTTTGAGAACAATGGTTGTTCGATATTATTAGATGATAAGATCATCACGAAAGGAACATTGCATAATGGTTTATTTATGTTAGACACTACTCCACATATCATGAATGTAAATGTATCCAAGAGGAAATGAGATGAGATGAACAATGCATATTTGTGGCATTGTAGGCTCGGTCACATCCATGAAAGAAGGATTCAAAAGTTGCTAAATGATGGATATCTAGATCCATTCGACTATGTGCCATATGCAACTTGTGAGCTTTACCTTTGTGGAAAACTGATCAACTCTCCATTTAGTGGAACTGGAGAGAGAGCCACTGAGCTGTTGGAACTCATACATAGTGATGTATGTTGACCCATCTCAACTCATGCCATTGGTGGTTACTCCTACTTCATTACCTTTACTTATGATTTCTCAAGGTATGGATATGTGTACTTAATGAAGTACAAGTCCGAGGCTTTTGAGAAATTCAGAGAGTATAAGAATGAGGTGGAGAACCAGACTGGAAAGAGTATCAAAACTCTTCGATCAAATCGAGGAGGTGAGTACTTAAGTACAGAGTTTACTCAGTTCCTCAAGGACCATGGGATATTATCCCAATGGACACCTCCTTATACACCTCAGCTTAATGGTGTCTCTGAAAAGAGAAATCGTACGCTATTAGATATGGTGCGGTCCATGATGAGTTTTGCTGACCTACCCATCTTATTTTGGGGATATGCCCTAGAAACCACAACTTACCTTCTGAACAGAGTTCCAACTAAGTCGATAGTGTCTACACCATATGAGATATGGAAAGGGAAGAAGCCTGATCTTAAGGTTGTTAAGATTTGGGGCTGCCCTGCCCACGTTAAAAGACACAACCCCGATAAGTTAGAATCAAGGACATAGCTATGCAAATTTGTGGGATACCCCAAGGAAACTTGTGGGTATTATTTCTATCATCTCGAGGACCAAAAGGTCTTTGTAGCTAAGAGAGTAGTGTTCCATGAGAAGGAATACATTCTTGACGGAGATAGTGGAAGAATGATAGAGTTGAGTGAGGTTGGCGAACCAAGCTCAAGCACTACTCTACAGCCCGAGTCTGTTCAGGTACCTAATACACAAGTTTCAACTTTACGTAGGTCAGATAGAGTATCCCATCCTCCTAAGAAATATGTGGGACATATTAGAGGAGAGGATATTGAGGATGTTGATCCTCAGACCTACGAAGAGGCTATTATGAGTATAGACTCCGGGAAGTGGCAAGAGGCCATGAATTCTGAGATGGATTCTATGTACTCCAACAAAGTTTGGAACCTAGTTGATGCGCCCGAAGGTATTGTACCCATCGGTTGCAAGTGGATCTTTAAGAAAAAGATCAGATTAGATAGAAAGGTAGAGACCTATAAAGCAAGGCTAGTGGCTAAGGGATATCGTCAAAGGCAAGGTGTTGACTATGACGAAACCTTCTCACCCGTAGCAATGCTAAAATCTATCAGAATTCTATTGGCTGTTGCAGCACACTATGATTATGAGATCTGGCAGATGGATGTGAAAACCATATTCCTAAAAGGGAACCTCAAGGAGGAGGTGTATATGATGCAACCTGAGAGATTCGTGTCCAAGAACTGCCCAGATAAGGTGTATAGGTTGCTTAGATCCATTTATGGACTAAAGCAAGCTTCTCGAAGTTGAAACATAAGATTTGATGAGGTAATCAAATCTTATGACTTCGTTAAGAACGAAGATGAGCCTTATGTGTACAGGAATGTAAGTGGGAGCACTATCATCTTTTTGGTGTTATATGTGGATGACATCCTGATCATTGGGAATGACGTAAGAATGATATCCACAGTAAAGACTTGGTTATCTAGACACTTCTCCATGAAGGACTTAGGGGAAGCATCCTATATCTTGGGAATTAGAACCTATAGAGATAGATCCAAGAGGATACTTGGCTTGTCCCAATCCAAGTACATAGAAACCATTGTCAAAAGGTTTGGCATTGAAAATTCCAAGAGAGGTCTCATACCGATGAGACATGGGATATCGCTTTCTACGAGTACGTCCCTAAAGACTATAGAAGAAAATACGAACATGGATATGATACCTTATGCCTCAGCAATTGTAACATCCCCCATTTAAAAACAAATATAATTAGTAAATGCTTGTTTGTAAATATGAGGATTATTTAATAATTTTTTTTATTAAATAATATTATATTAAAGTTTATGGCTAAGGACCTAAGAGTAAATATTAAAATTTTGATATGATTTATAGAATATTCAGAATTGAGTAACTAAAAATAAAATAAAATAAAATGGAGGACATGTGTCATTAACAAGGATGAGCCACTTGCATTTATTCTAAAGTTGACACCTAAATCCGCATGCATGCTTGCCACCTCACTATTTTAGCATGAGCCAAACCTAAGTAATTTAACGCACCATTAAAAAGAAACTTTGCAGCCAACGTTAGTTTGAGGAGAAGAAGAAGAAGAGAAGAAGAAGAAGAAGAAAGAGAAGAAGAAGAAGAGGATACTTTGTTTGAGGTTTCGCATCAACTCCCTATATTTGGGAATCAAACTCATCTAAGGCAAGTGTTCTAACCTCTTCCTACAGAATTCCTAATCTCTGTTTTCCTTTTAATTCTTCATAATTCAAAAGATTTCAGCTTAGTACCAAACCTTTCTTTCCTTTTGATACAAAGCCATGAATCTAAAATTTTTCGGTAATCTGACTTCTATACATTGTTTTGGATCTAACTTTTAGCACTAAACTCTGATTTAGGCAAAGCCTAATCCATTTGAAAGTAGACTCAAATATCTTTATTTTGACACTAAGATTGAATGATTTGGAGTTTAAATGCCTACTAAGACTTCTATTTCAATTAACCCTACAGATTCTACAAAAGAGGGACTGAAATTTCTGACCTTCTGTTACTAAATTGCTCATAACTCTCTAGAGAAAATTCTGAATTATACAAAGCTTATTTTTTTGGAAACTGGATATACTTACTTTCTTTTGACACATAATTTGGAAATTTAAAAGTATGTTTGCCTTCTGAAACATCTGTTTAAATTGATTCTATCAATTATGCAAATCAGAGATGATCAATTCTGACCTTCTGTTACTAAATTGCTCATAACGCTCTAGTTAAAATTTTGAATTATGTAAAACTTAGTTATTTGGAAACTAGATTCATATATCTTTCTTTTGAAGCCTAGTTGGAAATTTTAAAGTATGTTTGCCTTCTAAAACATCTATTTAAATTGATTCTATCAATTCTACAAAACAGAGATGATCAATTCTAACCTTCTATTACTAAATTGCTCATAACTCTCTAAAGAAAATTATGAATTATGTTAAACTTATTTCTTTGGAAACTAGATTCACATATCTTTCTATTGACATATAATTTGGAAATTTTGAAGTATGTTTGCCTTCTGAAACATCTAGTTAAATTTATTCTATCAAGTCTGCAAAACAGGGATGATCAATTCTGACCTTCATTTACTCTATTTGTTGTAACTTCCTGTTAAGAACTCAAATTATTATAAATATGGGTTCATCTGAAAATAGATTGATACAGCTTTCCAATGAAACATATTTTTAGTGATTTGGAGCATGCATGGTCACTCAAACAATTCAGAAAATGTACCATTCAAATTCTATCATAATTGAAAACTTTGTTGGGTTTTGCCTATTCAATTTTCATCATATTGGAAATTTGATTTCTGCTAAATTCTTCTTCAATTGAGCTTTATAATAGTCCTTTGAAGTTCTTGTATTATTCATCCTAAAATTATTGTATATCTGAAATTTATTATGTAATGCTTTATTTGCATTTCCTTGTTTGATAAAGGCAAATGCATATCTTCGTTGTTCCGCATGTGCTTCTGATATGTGTCAATGTTATTGTTCATACTACCCTTTTGTACTATGGTGTCTTGTGGGATATTATGAACCTTTGCTAGAAATGGTAAAGGAAGTTATGCTTAGAGCCCGCGATTGCTCTGCCGGCCCCATTAACTCACTTAGACGTGGGTGGATGGAGCTCCCAGACGTGGGAGACTTATGCTTGGTGGTCATCCAGAAATGGATGAATCACATTATGTATGTGGTCCCATAGCGCCCTATATGTTTATTGATATGATATCCAAAGCTTTGTTTATGAGTTCATATTATGCTTTGGATAAAAATGGAATGCATGCTATATCAAAAATGACATACAAGCTTGTGTTTATTATTCGGTTCACTTGTGATACATTGAAGTGTTTCGTTTATCATTATTATGCCCCCGAACACTCTTACGCCTTTGATATGTGCCTAAATGCTTCATGTGCCATTTGATACATGCCTAAATGCTTCTTTTGCCAATGAAATGCTCCAATTTCCTTTCTCCTATTGTTATGTCTAATGCCTATTTTTGAATGAGGTAAACCTTTGTGATTTTATATCAAATGAGATGATTTCAAATAAACACTTGTATTTCTACTTTTGTATCTTGATACTAAGCCTGTTTGAACTTCTCTTATCGCCATGGATATGTTAGACGCTTGTTGAGCTCTTTATGCTCACCTTGTTGCTATATAAATTTTTTCAGGGTAGCTTGTCACACACTGAAAAGCTAGAATTGGGTTAAAGTAGTGAAAGGCTAAAAGAGTTTTGAGCTAATCTTTGTTGGATGATAAGTTTTTGCTGTATAGTATACTTTACTTCTAATGTAATGTTAAGGATCTATTGATACTTATGTGTTGTAAAAGTTTAAAGGACCGCTCATGTGTATGGAATGATAAGTTTAAGTTGTATAAGGATAAGAACTCATAGTAAAAAATTATCTTTTTGTGATTGTATATACTTCTACGATTATGGATTTGTGTTGTGGTTGATATTCAGTTGAGTTACCTTTGGATTTTGTGAATCTCTGAGTGAAGTGGATTATGATTTATGTAACGTACATGTTTATGAATTATGAATATTAATTTTTGAATGATTCTTAGTATCCTCAAATTGTTAGATTGGATCCTGGATTGAATTGATGATGAATTATAATATTATTGATTTTAGACAGAGTCACACCTCCTGAATGTGATAATTCAGGGGCCGTGACAGAGTTGGTATCAGAGCATAATTTGAGGATTTCTAAGAATTTTGATATGCTAGATTTGTAATAAATTTTGAGGTTTAGTGATTTCTATTTAGAGACTGATCAAAAGTTTTTTTTTTGTTATTTTTAGGAAGCAAGGATGATGAGGTCATCTGGTTCTCCTATTGCATCTACTTCTGATCAATTGAGTGGAATTATAAAAACTCTAGAGGCGATGACACAAGTAATGCAACAACAAGTCCGACATGGAAGAAATGATGAAGCTGGGAATTCAAACCAGACTGGGTTAGGAATTAAACAGTTTAAGAAGCTTAGTCCTCCCAGTTTTAGTGGTGAGCCTGATCCAATGGTAGCAGAATAATGGACAATGTGGATAGAGAAAATATTTGATGTTTTAAATTGCCCAGATGATAAGAAGGTTTCTCTTGCTACCTTCATACTAGAAGGAGAGGCTGAGCACTAGTGGCGAACCATGAAGATGATTTCTGAAGCTCGATAGGAGCCAATCACTTGGAAGGTATTTACAGAAAAGTTTAATGATAAATGTTTTCCAGATTGTATCAGAGAGCAGAAAGAATTGGAGTTCCTGAATCTCATCCAAGGAAATTTGACAGTAGCCAAATATGAGTCTAAATTCACCGAGCTCTCTAGATTTGCTACACATATGATTGATGATGAATATAGGAAAGCAAGAAGATTTGAAAGAGGATTAAGGCCGGCAATAAGAAGCCGGATATCAGCTTTAAAACTCCAAGTATACACTGATGTAGTAGAAAGAGCTTTCATACTTGAAAAAGACTTGGAGGAGATCCAAGAAATTAGGGACAAGAATAGCAAGGATAAGTTTGTTGGTAAAAGTAAGAGAGGAAATGAAGCAAAAAGAAGTAACAAGAAGGTAAAGGTACCTAGATTTGAGAAAGGTACTCCATCGCAAAGAACTCTATCATGTACAAAATGTGGACGTAATCATGAAACAAGTGAGTGTTTTCGGGTGATTGGAGCCTGTTTTGCCTGTGGAAAGTTAGATCATAAAGTCAGAGACTGCCCACTAAACAAGAAGAAAGAGCCACTACTCTCTAAGCGTATATGCTATCACAGAACAAGAATCCAGAGCCTCTAAATCAGTGGTTGAAGGTATTCTATATGTTTCTAATAGAAATGCAAAAGTTTTGTTCGATCCTAGCTCCAACTTGTCTTTTGTTTCACAATATTTTGCTTGTCACTTGGGCATTCAACCTAAACCACTAGATTATTTGCTACACGTAACTACTGTTGTTGGGGATTCCTTGACTACAAATCTAGTTTATCTATCTTGTTTGATTTCTATTGGAGAACATGAACTCCTTGCCGATTTGATACTCCTAGAAATCCAAGGTTTTGATATTATACTTGGCATGGATTGGCTATCTTCCTATCATGCTAGTATTGATTGCTATACAAAAATAATTACTTTCTGCATACCAGATCAGCCTATATTTTACTTTGAGGGTATTAGGCATGATTTGCCTCCTTGCTTGATATCAACACTTCAAGCTTATCGTCTTATGCAGAAGGGTTGTTTTTGTTATATTGTGTGTGTAAAGGAGCATTCAAATCAAGAAACTCACCTAAATGAAATTATAGTGGTCAAAGAGTTCCCTAATGTATTTCCAGATGAATTGCCTGGTTTACCTCGAGATAGAGAGGGAGAATTTACAATTGATTTGGTCCCCAGGACAGCCCCAATATCTAAGCCTCCCTACAGAATGGCACCACTCGAGCTCGAGGAATTGAAGAAGCAAATACAAGAGTTGTTAGATAAGGGTTTCATTCGACCCAGCGTCTCACCGTGGGGTGCTCCAGTGCTATTAGTTAAGAAGAAGGATGGGACGTTGAGGCTTTGTATTGATTATAGATAGTTGAATCAAGTGACCATAAAAAACAAGTATCCCCTACATAGGATTGATGACTTGTTTGATCAATTATAGGGTGCACAAGTATTCTCCAAGATTGATCTAAGATTAGGTTACTATCAGTTGAAGGTCAAGAATGAGGATATTCCAAAAACAGCCTTTAGGACTCGATATGGTCACTACGAATTTTTAGTAATGCCTTTTGGCTTGACTAATGCTCCTGCAGCTTTTATGGAACTGATGAATAGAATATTTCAGCCACTCTTAGATGTTTGTGTAATTGTATTCATTGATGACATATTAGTATATTCAAGGAGTAATTAAGAGCATGATAAACACTTGAGAGATGTATTATCTATACTAAGAGAAAAGAAGCTGTATGCAAAGTTCAGTAAATGTGAATTTTGGTTGAAGAAAATTGCTTTCTTAGGCCACATGATTTTAGGAAGGGGCATATCTGTTGATCCAAAGAAGGTGGAAGCAGTAGTTAATTGGGAAGTGCCAACAAATGTAATAGAAATTAGAAATTTCTTAGGCATGGCATGTTATTACAGGAGATTTGTGGAGGGATTTTCTCAAATTGCTCATCCCCTTACCAAACTGACTCAAAAGAATTCGAAATTTAAATGGAGTGGTGATTGTGAGCAAAGTTTCCAAGAATTAAAAAGAAGATTAACTAGTGCCCCTATTCTCACTATTCCAAGTGGTAATGAAGGATTTGTAGTTTATACTGATGCTTCAAGATAGGGCCTTGGATATGTTTTGATGTAAGAAGGGAAAGTAATTGCTTATGCTTCAAGGCAGCTAAAGAATTATGAATTGAATTATCCAACTCATGATTTGGAATTGGCAGCAATCATCTTTGCTATAAAGATTTGGAGACATTACTTGTATGGGCGGACATTTGATATCTATACTGATCACAAGAGTTTAAAGTACATTTTTACACAGAAGGAGTTAAATATGAGACAGCGAAGATGGATAGAACTTCTAAAAGATTATGATTGTACCATCCGTTATCACCCAGGTAAAGCAAATGTTGTAGCTGATGCACTTAGTAGAAAATCTACAAGTTTTATGGCTAGTCTGGTTGTGAAGAAATGGAAGCTATTAGAAAGAAATTATGATTCGAATGTAATAAGGAAAGGGCAAGACTCAATAATATTGATGGCCTCTATCCCCGATGCAAACTGATCTCATTCAACAAATTAAAGAAGGACAACTACGAGATCCACATTTAATATACTTGAGGAATGAAGTTGAAAAGGGATTGAAGTTGAATTTTCAAATTTCAGATGATGGCCTATTGAGATTTGGGGATATAATATGTGTTCCAAATGACTCAGATATCAAGAACCAAATCTTAAACAAAGGTCACAATTCAAAGTACACTATGCATCCTGGTAGCACAAAAATGTACAGAGATCTCCAAAGTCATTATTGGTGGAAAGGCATGAAGAAGGAGATTGCAATATATGTTTCAAGGTGTTTGACTTGTCAGCAAATCAAAGCAGAACACCAGAGACTTGGAGGTTTGTTACAGTCCTTAGATATTCCTGAATGGAAATGCAAATGCATTACTATGGACTTTGTTTCAGGACTACCCAGAACCTCTAGAAAGCATAATGCTATTTGGGTCATTGTTGATAGGTTAACCAAATTTGCACATTTCTTACCAATCAATATGACTTATTCTCTTGATAAGCTTGCAGATTTGTATGTTGATGAAATAGTAAGACTTCATGGTGTCCCGAAGGAGATTATCTCAGATAGAGACTCCAGATTTTTTTCTAGATCGTGGAGGAGATTACAAGATTCTATGGGCACCAAAGTAAAGTTTAGCACTACCTATCACCCTCAGACCGATGGTCAATCTGAAAGAACAATTCAAGTACTTGAGGATTTGGTTAGAGCCTATGTTATGGATTGGAGAGGTGAATGGTGTTAGGATCAAGAGCACTAAGAGGGAGGGGGGGGTGAATTAGTGCAGCGGAAATCTTTCAACGATAAAAATGTTCGAACGATGAAAACGATTTCGGTGTGAAAGCCGATTCTAAGATTACTTTAACTTAAGATCAAGCGAGATGATGTTAAAGTCAATCTATGAAGGCAGTTTGCAGTTATGATGAAAATCAAAATATAAGCGCAAACTGAAATACGACGTTCGTACGATAAAAGCGATTTCAGTGTGAAAGCCGATTCGTAAACCACTTTAACTTGAGATGAAGCGAGATGTAGTTAAAGCAAAGATATAAAGGCAGTTTGTAGTTATGATGGAAATCAGAACATAAGCGCAAACTAAAATATGATGTTCGTTTGATAAAACTGATTTGCATCTAAACGCCGATTCGGAAAGCACTGAACTTTGAAACACGTTCGTAAAAACACAGAAGGCAGTAAGCTATTGAGGAGGTTTATAGTAAAGATAAGATGCTTAAAGTAAATGCAAACTGAGATTTAGAGTGGTTCGGTTAATCTTGACCTACTCCACTTTTGGCTTCCTCCACCGTCGAGGTCACCGACGTCAACTAGAGGCCTTCCTTCAATAGGCGAAGGCCAACCACCCTTTTACAGTTTCACTCCTTTTGACGGGTTTAGGAGACAACCCTTATAGACTTTTCTCTCCTCTCTTTAAAGCTCAGAACTTGGAAGAAAAGAGGGAGAAAAACTTTTGGCCTTTACAACAATTTTGAGCTCTAAAAATCAAAGAACAAGATCAAGATTTCGGTGTATGTTCAGTGCTCTTTCAGTGCTGAATGGGTGGGGTATTTATAGGCCCCAACTTAGTTCAAATTTGGAGCTCAAAACTGTCAATTCCCGGAATTCCGGGATCTGGCGGTTGCACCTCCTGACTGGAGCGGTTGCACCACCTAGCAGAGCTCGAAGACTGAGCCTCTAAGTGGTGCCACCTCTATCAGGGGCGGTTGCACCTCCTACCAGAGCTCGAAGACCGAGCTCAGGCGGTGCCACCTCCTGACTGAGGCGGTTGCACCTCCTGCCTGAGCTCGAAGACCGAGCTCAGGTGGTGCCACCTCTTGTTAGGGGAGGTTGCACCGCCCAGTCTCGCTCGGAGACTGAGCCCAGGCGGTGCCACCTCTTGGCTGGGGTGGTTGCACCGCCTAGTCTCCCTAGGAGACTTAGCCCAGGTGATGCCACCTCCTGGCTTGGGCGGTTCAATCGCCTGGCAGAAATCAGGGTCCGAATGGGTTGATCCATTCGGCTCAATTTGGGTTTTTCAGGGGCCCAATTGCCCCAAGATTAAGTTAATGGGATCACCTCCCATTTCCAACTTAATCATTGTGCTAACTACGATATTCCCTAAGACATTTACTGCAACTTGCTCCGGTGCATCAATCGCTTCTTCCGGCGAGCTTCCGGTGAACTTTCGTCGATCATCCGATGAACCCTCGATGATGCTCCTGCGGACTTCCGGCAAACTCTTGGACTTGCGACGATCCACTTGGCGTGTTCCGATGAGCTTCTTTGGCAAGCTCATGGAGTTCTCAGATTTATTCCCGCAGAACCTCCGACGACTGTCCGAACTTCCGTCGAACTCTCGAACTCCCAACGTGATCATTGTCTTGACTCCAGCGCAACTCCTACTGCATGTCTTTCTTCTATCGTAGTTAATCCTGCACACTTATCTCAACATATAGATTAGATAACAAATGACAATTGACTTCATCATCAAAATTCGAGATTGAATAATTTTCCCCTTTTTGATGATGACAATCAATTGATAATGGAGTTAACCTTAACTCCCCCTGTCTATATACCATACTTGAGATAAGTCATTTTTTATTTCAAAACTTTTGAATTCAAGAGACATATTGATAAGTTAAAATCATTTAAACTTATCAATACTCCCATTATAATTCACATCATGATGTATCTCACTGAAGATGATGTCAAGGCTTGACATTCATTTTCAAATTTTACATTACAAATTTTGAATGATGGTAATAGTAGCAATTCATCATATTGTAAGATATCAACATGTAAAACTGCAAAGTAAGATTTTGATATCATTATATGATACACACATTTCAAATGTTTTAGCAATTATTGCATTTCATCACATGGTAAGATATCAATATGTAAAATTACGATGCAAGTTTTTTGTTTGATATCTTGACATGATACAAAAAAGGCATAATGCAAATTATAGCAATCATAGCATCTCTTGGTGATGCAAGCATGGCATTAATACTCATATATTTCTCCCCCTTTGTCATCAACAAAAAGCATGGTAATTGTGATACCAGGAGAACAATATAAGCAAATTTTGAGCTTAAGT
Source organism: Musa acuminata AAA Group (assembly GCF_036884655.1). Classification (NCBI taxonomy): domain Eukaryota; kingdom Viridiplantae; phylum Streptophyta; class Magnoliopsida; order Zingiberales; family Musaceae; genus Musa; species Musa acuminata. Next base: position 26,044,110 of record NC_088335.1, read on the forward strand.
GTGAAAGTCGTTCATGCCTTTACTAGGTTCAAGTTATTTTCCAATAGTATGTGATAGGAAATCAAATGTACAAGCATAATATCTAGATCACTTTGAATACTTCTTCCTTTTTATTTGTTATAATCTTTTTGTATGAAGGAGGAAGGCCATTTGTGATACCTGTTATTTGTGAGTTTACTTTGAGTTAAGTTAAAACTGTTGAGAGATTAAATCATGCTTCAGGTATCAAGATATGTATGTGAAGCAAATCTTTGCAAATAAAACATTATCATCCATATTTCAAGATGAAATTCATAAGTAGGAATCATTTCATCAAATTCATTTCAGAAAAATATTTTTCATATAAGTTTATGAGAAAATCTGATTTTTCGGATACCAATTGTTAAGCGAATCCGAAAATGAAATTAACACTTTCATGCATTCGGATAAGACTATGCTACAGATTTTCAAATACAATCATGAAGACAAAACATGCTTATTGTTATGGAAATTTTTGTATTCAACACATAATTTCCAACATGTTATTTAGGCATGTAATGGCAGTCAAGTGATTTGATCATTCAATAAAGTCTGAAAGATAATTTTAACTAGTTTATGTACTCGGACACATCAACATTCCTAATTCTCTTCTTATGAAATCAAATTGTTCTTCACTTAGAGGTTTTGTAAAAATATCAGCTAGTTGATGTTTAATATTATGGCAATATAATAACATGATGCATCAACTGTATTGGTATATCATTTTCACAAATCATATTTATCATGGAAACTAAGACACAAGGTTTTCAAAACCGTTTAGTTTCGATGTAAAATCTGATAGTGAGTAACGAGATTAAACAATGAGTGATGTTTGTAACTCTGCTCACAAATAAATACATCAGGTAACCAGATCAAGGATTAAGGCACAAGGCATTGTGATCATAGTGAGTAACATAAAGAGTTTACAATATACATATAAGCTGATTCAGGAGGTGGAAAATTAAAATGCCTAAATAAAGAGTCAAATTGTTGATGAATTTGCTGCAGCTCAGATAGGATTTGATCTTGTCGATGTTCAAGCCGTTCTTGTCTTTGTTCAAATCGGTCCATCCGAATCCCAATATCTTCGACAGATGATGTATGAGCTGGCTCAAATGAATGTGTTTCCTCAAAGGGACAGATCAGAGAAGATTGAGTACCCCTAAAGACTGGTGTTTCCGATTTTGGTTCAGGTTGAGGGGGATCGGTTCTTCTAGGCATTCTAACACAGTTACCGTTTCTATAAACACATCTTAATCGGTGAAGTAGATTTTTATTTATTATGCTAAACCTATCTACTTTTATTACTTCTTCTTCCGGTGGTATTAGAATATCGTAGGCTTTCAGTATTCTAGTGATTATACCACCATATGGAAGAATCATGTCTTTCTTAGATAGTTCTAACATGTTTTGCTGGATAAGATAACCAAGACAGATGTTATGTCCTTTTATGATCAAATACATAGTTCCTAATTCTAATTGGCTTACTTCATCATGATGGTATTGTTTAGGGAGAATGATGCTAGTTAGGATATGATGAAGTACCTTAGAGTTTAGTGGCAGTAGATGTTCACAACTTTTAGGAACAAATGTTAAGTTGGGATTGGCGAAAATTGTTCCTAAGGCTTCAACATATGTTGTCCCAACAGTTTTATCATCCCATGATCCTCTAAAGTAAAGTCCTCTACTTTTTATGGGAATGCCTATCATGTCACAAATGAATTTATCCATAATGGAGATGTGTTGTCCTCAGAGATAGGTAGACATTCTTTCTTCTTCATCTACTTGTATGTTGTTGTAAAACAATCTAACAAGCCTTGGATAGATGGGTTCATTAATTTGTAAAATAGGGAATAGATCTAAGTTTGCAAACCATTGGATTGTCTCTAAGTCTCTTAGTTTATTTAAATCTACATGTTTTCCCTTATTGACACTCCTAAGTTCGAAAGAGGAAAACATTTCAGCATGATATTTTGAATCGAAAAGGATAAGATCAAAATCTTCCACTAATCTCCTCTTCCCATTGTCCCTTGAGGATCTTCTAGACCCCATAACTACTGCTGTTTAGGAGGATAGTAATGAGCAAGAGTAAATGAATCAAAAACAGAATTTAAGGGCTTCTTAGAGAATACCTTAGTGAGATCTTCAAGAGAGAGAAAGATTGTTGATCTTTTGCTTCGAAATGAGGAGTATTTGGGATACTATGAGGGGAGAAATGGAGGTGGAGAAGCTTTGGAAGAGTAAAGAGGGGAAGGGAGTGAGTTGGGGTCGGTTCCACCGCCAGCCCTAGCTCGGGTTAAAAAAGGGGCAGAGTTGCAGGCGGTTGCACCTCTGGCTGGGGCGGTGCAACCGCTTGCAACACGTGACAGCCGGAGGTGCTACCTCCAGCTGGGGCGGTGCTACCGCTGCGGGCAGTGAGCATGGTTCTGACTGCTGTGTGGTTTGATTTTTGACTTTGAGATGAATTTTTATTTGTGGAGCAATCAACTTTACTTACGTAATTACGTAAGAGTTTTCATTTTAAGATAAGAACTTTTGCACGATCATGATAGATCTTTTGACGTGCATACTCTCAATGTCGTACACATGTTTGTGGTAGTTTGTTCAAGTTGGTAAGCCTTGCAAGTTCATGACAAACTTAGTCAGTTCATGATATAGAGTTGGATTCGAAAGTTACGAACGGATGAAATCGATGGGTTCGAAAATCCAGAGGATATGTGAATTGAGAATCATGGGTTTCCAATTCTGAGAAATCAAATAGGATTGTATCTAAATTGCATTTGTGATTTTAAATTTCTAATCCTCATCTGTTATTTAGGCTAGAGAGCATCCCGAGTTCTTTTTGGATCTCGGGTCATGAATATCGAGAATCCAAGGAGCAAGATATTATTTCTTGCTCCATCTTATAATTTTTTATGTCTTTACAGGAAATGATGATTTTTAGATACCCATTTACTTTTGGGTGCCTCAAAAATAGATCTACATTGTTTATCATGTTGTATAGAATTTATCAATGTTCCTTTAGGAACCCAAATTAATTTGTTCGGACTAATTTTCTTGAATGGACAATAATGCGTTTTGTGTCCAAGTTTGCAACAAAAGTTGCATTTTCTTTGGTGTCGAACATGTAAGATGGGGCCTTTTATAAAGGTGGTTGGATTTTGGTGAGGACTTCTCACAAATCCGATTCCACTTCTTTTGGGAACGTGACCCTTGTTTGCAAGGATCATGTTCAATGACTTGCTACCAACCTCGAATTTCTTCAAGGTGTCCTTAAGTAGCAAGTTTTCCTTTTAGAGAGTTTCTAGATCATGGCATTTTATGCATGAACTTAAACTATCATGATATTCAGTTTTTAACTTATCAAAATTACAAGTAAGACTATCATGCTCCTTTTTTAGCAATTTATATTTTCTACTAATAATCTTGCATTCATCAAATAAGTCATGGAAGGCATTTAATAATTCATCAAATGATAAATCTGCATCTATTAAATTCGTTACCTCCTCTTCGATGGCCATTAAGGCGTAATGAGCAACTTGCTCGGTGTTGGACTCCTCTTCTTCGGACGCGCTCGAGTCATCCCATGTTGCTTTGAGCGCCTTCCTTTTTTATGTTCTCTTTTTGACTCGGGGACAATCACTCTTGTAGTGTCTCGGCTTTTTGCACTCATAGCAAATAACTTGGTCCTTCTTGGGTTCAAGTATATTTTTTGTGTCATTTTTAAACTTGTTTCTTTTAATAAATTTTTTAAATTTTCTTGTTAGAAGTACCAAGTCATCGTTACAGTCCTCATCACTTGAGCTTTCTCTCAAGTGGTCTTCTGAAGTTCTAAGTGCCATATCGTTCCTGTTCTTTGGAAGGATGTCTTCTTGCTCTTCATGAGCTTTGCAAGTCATCTCGTAGGTCATTAATGACCCGATTAGTTCTTCAAGAGGGAAGTTGTTTAGATCTTTCGCCTCTTGAATAACAGTGACTTTAGGATCCCAACTCTTAGGAAGGGATCTTAGAATCTTATTTACGAGCTCAAAATCCGAAAAACTTTTTTCGAGTCCTTTTAGACCATTGACGACATCCGTGAAACGGGTAAACATGTCGCCAATAGTCTCACTCGGTTTCATCCGGAAAAGTTCGAAAGAATGTAACAAAAGATTGATTTTTGACTCTTTCACTCTACTTGTGCCTTCGTGAGTCACTTCGAGTATGTGCCAAATATCAAATGCAGTTTCATAAACCGAAACACAGTTGAACTCGTTTTTATCAAGTGCACAAAATAAGGCATTCATAGCCTTTGAATTAAGAGCGAAAGCCTTCTTCTCCAATTCATTCCAATCGATCATTAGAAGAGAAGACTTCGAAAATCCAGTTTCGATAAGATTCCAAAGTTCAAAATCCATCGAAATAAGAAAGATCCTCATTCGGGTCTTCCAATAGTTGTAGTCCGTCCCATTGAACATAGGTGGATGTGTAATAGAATGGCCTCTTGGTTTCCGGCGTATGCCATCTCTCTTGGGTTTTAATCCATTTGAGAGTTAACCCCGCTCTGATACCAATTGTTAGGATCAAGAGCACTAAGAGGGGGGGGGGGGGTGAATTAGTGCAACGGAAATCTTTCAACGATAAAAAACGTTCGAACGATAAAAACGATTTCGGTGTGAAAGCCGATTCTAAGATTACTTTTACTTAAGATCAAGCGAGATAATGTTAAAGTAAATCTATGAAGGCAGTTTGTAGTTATGATAAAAATCATAATATAAGCATAAACTGAAATACGATGTTCGTACGATAAAAGCGATTTCGGTGTGAAAGCCGATTCGTAAACCCCTTTAACTTGAGATGAAGCGAGATGTAGTTAAAGCAAAGATATAAAGGTAGTTTGTAGTTATGATGGAAATCAGAACGTAAGCGCAAACTGAAATATGATATTCGTATGATAAAACTGATTTGCGTCTAAACACCGATTCGGAAAGCACTGAACTTTGAAACACGTTCATAAAAACACAGAAGGCAGTAAGCTATTGAGGAGGTTTGCAGTAAAGATAAGATGCTCAAAGTAAATGCAAACCGAGATTTAGAGTGGTTCGGTTAATCTTAACCTACTCCACTTTTGGCTTCCTCCACCGACGAGGTCACCAACGTCAACTAAAGGCCTTCCTTCAATAGGCGAAGGCCAACCACCCTTTTACAGTTTCACTCCTTTTGACGGGCTTAGGAGACAACCCTTATAGACTTTTCTCTCCTCTCTTTAAAGCTCAGAACTTGGAAGAAAAGAGAGAGAAGAACTTTTGGCCTTTACAACAATTTTGAGCTCTAAAAATCACAAAACAAGATCAAGATTTCGGTGTATGTTCAGTGCTCTTTCAGTGCTAAATGGGTGGGGTATTTATAGGCCCTAACCCAGTTCAAATTTGGAGCTCAAAACTATCAATTTCCGAAATTCCGGGATCTGGTGGTTGCACCTCCTGACTGGAGCGGTTGCACCGCCTGGCAGAGCTCGAAGACCGAGCTCAGGCGGTGCCACCTCCTGACTAAGGCGGTTGCACCTCCTGCCAGAGCTCGAAGACCGAGCTCAGGCGGTGCCACCTCTTGTTAGGGGAGGTTGCACTGCCCAGTCTCGCTTAGAGACTGAGCCCAGGCGGTGCCACCTCTTGGCTGGGGTGGTTGCACCGCCCAGTCTCCCTCGGAGACTCAGCCCAGGCGGTGCCACCTACTGGCTTGGGCGGTTCAACCACCTGGCAGAAATCAGGGTCCGAATGGGTTGATCCATTCGACCCAATTTGGGTTTTTCAGGGGCCCAATTACCCCAAGATTATGTTAATGGGATCACCTCCCATTTCCAACTTAATCATTGTGCTAACTACGATATTCCCTAAGACATTTACTGCAACTTGCTCCGGTGCGTCAATCGCTTCTTCCGGCGAGCTTCCAGCGAACTTCCGTCGATCATCTGATGAACCCTTGGTGATGCTCCTGCGGACGTCCGGCAAACTCCTGGACTTGCAATGATCCACTTGGCGAGTTCCGACGAGCTTCTTTGGCAAGCTCATGGACTTCTCGGATTTGTTCCCATAGAACCTCCGACGACTGTCCAAACTTCCGTCGAACTCTCGAACTCCCAACGTGATCATTGTCTTGACTCCGGCGCAACTCCTGCTACATGTCTTTCTTCTATCGTAGTTAATCCTGCACACTTATCTCAACATATAGATTAGATAACAAATGACAATTGACTTCATCATCAAAATCCGAGATTCAACAAATGGGATAAAGATATTTCTCTTATTGAGTTCACTTACAATAATAGTTACTATTCGAGCATTCAGATGGCTCCTTATAAGGCATTGTATGGGCGAAAATACAGAACGCCTATATGTTGGGAGGAAGTTGGTGATAGAAAGTTGTTAGCACCAGATAAAGTACAAGAGACTACTTAAAAGATTCAGGTTATCAAAAAAAGGCTAAAGGCTACTCAAAGTCGGCAAAAGAGCTATGTTGACAACAGAAGACGAGATATCAAGTTCCAAGTAGGGGATTTTGTATTCCTAAAGGTCTCCCCTTCCAAAGGCGTTGTAAGATTTGGAAAGAAAGGAATGTTAAACCCAAGGTTCGTTGGACCTTTTGAGATCCTTGAAAGAATTGGCTCCGTCGCTTACAAAATTACTTTACCACCATCGTTGTGTCATATTCATGATATATTTCATGTGTCATTGCTCAGAAAGTATATACTTGATCCCTCTCATGTCATTCAGTATGAGCCGATTGTGATTGAGAAAGACTTATTTTACAAGGATGAGCCCATTCGGATTATTGATAAAAAAGAGAAGATCTTAAGAAATAGAATCATTACTCTGGTTAAAGTAATTTGGAAGCATCATTCTACAAATGAAACGACCTGGGAGCTAGAGGAAGAAATGAAGAAAGCTTATCCTCATATTTTCGCCAAAAGAGGTATGACAAATTTAGAAGACTAAATTTTCTTTTAAGGAGGGGAGAGTGTAACATCCCCCATTTAAAAAAAAAAAAATTAGTAAATGCTTGTTTGTACATATGAGGATTATTTAATAATTTTTTTTATTAAATAATATTATATTAAAGTTTATGGCTAAGGACCTAAGAGTAAATATTAAAATTTTGATATGATTTATAGAATATTCAGAATTGAGTAAATAAAAATAAAATAAAATAAAATGGAGGACATGTGTCATTAACAAGGATGAGCCACTTGCATTTATTCTAAAGTTGATACCTAAACCCCCATGCATGCTTGCTACATCACTATTTTAGCATGAGCCAAACCTAAGTAATTTAATGCACCATTAAAAAGAAACTTTGCAGCCAACGTTAGTTTAGGAGAAGAAGAAGAAGAGAAGAAGAAGAAGAAGAAGGAGGAGGAGAAGAAGAAGAAGAGGAAACTTTGTTTTAGGTTTCGCATCAACTCCCTATATTTGGGAATCAAACTCATCTAAGGCAAGTGTTCTAACCTCTTCCTATAGAATTCCTAATCTCTGTTTTCCTTTTAATTCTTCATAATTCAAAAGATTTCAGCATAGTACCAAACCTTTCTTTCCTTTTGATACAAAACCATGAATCTAAAATTTTTCGATAATCTGACTTCTATATATTTTTTTGGATATAACTTTTAGCACTAAACTCTGATTTAGGCAAAGCCTAATCCATTTGAAAGTAGACTCAAATATCTTTATTTTGACACTGAGATTGAATGATTTGGAGTTTAAATGCCTACTAAAACTTCTGTTTCAATTAACCCTACAGATTCTACAAAATAGGGACTGAAATTTCTAACCTTCTGTTACTAAATTGCTTATAACTCTCTAGAGAAAATTCTGAATTATACAAAGCTTCTTTTTCTAGAAACTGGATTTACTTATCTTTCTTTTGACATATAAAAAGGAAATTTTGAAGTATGTTTGCCTTCTGAAACTTCTGTTTAAATTGATTCTATCAATTCTGCAAAACAGAGATGATCAATTCTAACCTTCTGTTACTAAATTGCTCGTAACTCTCTAGAGAAAATTCTTAATTATGTTTAGTTCTATAGAAACTAGATTCGCATATCTTTCTTTGACACATAATTTGAAAATTTTGAATTATGTTTGCCTTCTGAAACATCTGTTTAAATTAATTCTATCAATTCTGCAAAATAGGGATGATCAATTCTGACCTTCCTTTACTCTATTTGTTGTAACATCCTGTTAAGAACTCAAAAAATTATAAATCTGAGTTCATCTGAAAATAGATTGATACAGCTTTCCAACGACACCTATTTTTAGTGATTTGGAGCATGCATGGTCACTCAAACAATTCAGAAAATGTACCATTCAAATTCTGTCATAATTGAAAACTTTGTTGGGTTTTGCCTATTCATTTTTCATCCTATTAGAAATTTGATTTCTGCTAAATTCTTCTTCAATTGAGCTTTATAATAGTCCTTTGAAGTTCTTGTATTATTCATCCTAAAATTATTGTATATCTGAAATTTATTATGTAATGCTTTGTTTGCATTTCCTTGTTTGATAAAGGCACATGCATATCTTCGTTGTTCCACATGTGCTTCTGATATGTGTCAATGTTATTGTTTATACTACCCATTTGTACTCTAGTATCTTGTGGGATATTGTGAACCTTTGTCAGAAATGGTAAAGAAAGTTATGCTTAGAGCCCGCGATTGCTCTATCGAATCTCATATTTTGATGATGAAACTACTTGATATATGTTTATGATTTAAACTCCAGTTTGAGTGACACAGGATGCTTTGATCAGGATGAGACAATTAAAGCAAGAAAATCATGTTGTGCCGGAGGAACATGTCAGAAGATTGGACGTCGGGCCGGTGGATCGGTCGATGTATAGACAAAAGGCTTAGGGCCGTTGACTGGGGCATCGAGCCAAGAAGAGCAGGTATTGTGCCAAGGATATCGGAGTTGTGGAGTCATCTGGCCGATTGGGCAATAGGCTGTAGGAAAGGACGATGCGTCGAAGAATCAGACGAAGCGTCGAGGGACCAATGACATGCTGGACAACTTGGTTAATTGCTTAGGATTAATTGTCTCAATCGAAGTTTTGTTTTAAGTGTGCAGGATTAGCTACGATGAACGTAAGATATGCACTAGGATTTGCGCCGGAGTCAAAACAATGATCACGTCGGGAGTTCGAGAGTTTAACGGAAGCTCGGACAGTCGTTAGAGGTTCTGCGGGAACAAATCTGAGAAGTCCATGAGCTTGCCAAAGAAGCTCGTCAGAACTCGCTAAGTGGATCGTCGCAAGTCCGCAGGAGCATCAGCGAGGGTTCATCGGATGATCAACGGAAGTTCGCCGGAAGCTCGCCGGAAGAAGCGATTGACGCACCGTAGCAAGTTGCAGTAAATGTCTTCGGAAATATCGTAGTTAGCACAATGATTAAGTTGGAAATAGGAGGTGATCCCATTAACTTAATCTTGGGGCAATTGGGCCCCTGAAAAACCCAAATTGGGCCGAATGGATCAACCCATTCGGACCCTGATTCTGCTAGGCGGTTGAATTGCCCAAGCCAAGAGGTGGCACCGCCTAGGCTAAGTCTCCGAGCGAGACTGGGCAGTGCAACCGCCACAGCCAGGAGGTGGCACCACCTTGGCTCAGTCTTCGAGCGAGACTGGGCGGTGCAACCTCCCTTGACAGAGGTGGCACCGCTTGGGTTCGGTCTCTGAGCTCTGGCTGAGCAGTGCAACCACCTCAGTCAGGAGGTGGCACTGCCTGAGCTCGGTCTTTGAGCTCTGGCAGGAGGTGCAACCGCCCCTAACAAGAGGTGGCACCGCCCAAAGGCTCAATCGTCGAGCTCTGTCAGGCGATCCAACCGCTCCAGTCAGGAGGTGCAACCGCCAGATCCCGGAATTCCGGGAATTGATAGTTTTGAGCTCCAATTTCAAACTGGGTTGGGGCCTATAAATACCCCACCCATTCAGCACTGAAAGGCAACACATATACACCGAAATCCTGATCTTGTTCTGTGATTTTTAGAGCTCAAAATTGTTGTAAAGGCCAAAAGTACTTCTCCCTCTTTTCTTCCAAGTTTTGAGCTTTAAAGAGAGGTGAGAAAATTTTGTAAGGGCTGTCTCCTAAGCCCGTCGAAAGGAGTGAAACTGTAAAAGGTTGGTTGGCCTTCGCCTATTGAAGGAATGCCTCTAGTTGACGTTGGTGACCTCGTCGTGGAGGAAGCCAAAAGTGGAGTAGGTCAAGATTGATCGAACCACTCTAAATCTCGGTTTTCATTTACTTTAAGCATATTATCTTTACTGCAAACCTCCTCTAAAGCTTATTGCTTTCTGCGTATATACGATCAAGTTTCAAGCTCTACACTTTCCGAATCGGCGTTTAGACATAAATCAGTTTTATCGTACGATCATCATATTTCTGTTTGCGTTTACATTTTGATTTCTATCATAACTGCAAACTGCCTTTATATCCTTGCTTAAACTGCATCTCGCTTAATCAAGTGATTTACGAATCAGCATTTAGAAGTAAATCAGTTTTTTCGTACGAATATCATATTTCAGTTTGCGCCTACTATCTGATTAGAATCATAACTGCAAACTACATTTATATCTTTGCTGCATCTCGCTTAAACAAAAGTTAAAGTGATTTACGAATCGGCTTTCTTACCAAAATCATTTTTAACGAACAAACGTAGTTTTTATTTTTCGTAGAAGGTTTTCCGCTGTACTAATTCACCCCCCTCTTTGTGCTCTTGATCCTAACAATTGGTATCAGAGCCCAGTATTTCTCATTTCGGATTTACACCCGAGAGAAATGGCTCTTCATGGCTTTCAAGAGGGCTTATTGGTTGTTCGTCCACCGTTGTTTAACGGATTGGACTACATTTATTGGAAAACTTGAATTAGAGTTTTCTTGAATTCTATGAATTTGGATTTATGGAATATCATTGAAAACGATTTTCAACATCCCTTCAAACCGATGAACGAATGGTCGGATTTGGAGAAGAAGTATTTTTTTTTAAACGCAAAGGCTATGAATGCCTTATTTTGCACTTTGGACAAAAATGAGTTCAATCGGATTTCTACGTGCGAAACGGCTTTTGACATTTGGCGAACACTTGAAATCACACATGAGGGAACTAGTAGAGTCAAAGACTTGAAAGTTAACATTTTATTACATGATTTTGAGCTTTTTCGAATGCAACCAAGCGAGACTATAGGTGACATGTACACCCGTTTCACGGATGTCGTCAATAGTTTAAGAGCTCTTGGAAAATATTTTTCGGATTTTGAACTCGTAAACAAGATTTTGCGTTCTCTTTCTAAGAAGTGGGATTCAAAAGTAACTGCAATACAAGAAGCTGAAAACCTAAACAACTTACCACTTGAAGAACTAATTGGTTCGTTGATGACACATGAAATGGTGCATAATACACATGATGAACATGATGAACAAAATCACCTTCCAAAGAACAGGAAGGATTTGGAACTCCGGACAAATGAATACCACTTGAGCGATGACTCAAGTGATAAGGACAATGATGAACTTGAACTTCGAACACTAAATCTTAATAAGTTTATTAAACAAAAATCTAAAATAAATAATAAACTTGAACGAAGGAAGAGGCTAAAGAAGAAGAACACAAAGTGGGATGAATCGAGCTCCTCCGAAGACGAGGAGAAAATCAAGAAAGGCGAGGTGGCAAATTATGCCTTAACCGCTTTCAATGATGAGGTAATCGAAATCCCCCTAATTTATTTTGAAATTACTTGATGCCTTCATGATGTATTTTCTTTTTTAGTTTAGAATTAATTTTCTTAAAAATTACATGTTTCAAAAAAAAAAAAATTATGATCATGCTAAGTAATTTCGAAAATGATAATATTGCATATTTTATGATAAATAAATAAAATGATCTTGATTGAAAATATGAAATCATGGTTAAGAAGTAATAATGTGTATTACGTTTATTTTCATTGTTATTTCTCGATTTTGATTAAAAAAAAAATCATGTTTGATTTGAATAAATGCATAATGATGAAATTAAATATTTTGATTAACAATTTTATGCATGAGATTTTAAGCTATACATGATGATAAGCATGTGTTATTTTCATGAGTGTATTTGAAAAACTATGCCAAAAATGTGCTCGAATGCATGAACTTGTTAAGATTATTTTTCGGATTTTCTTGATTCAATGTTCAAATCACTTAATTGCCATGATGATTTTACACTATTACATGCCTTAATAACATGTTGGAGATTATGTGTTTTGGATACAAAATTTTTTATGATCATGAGCATGTTTTATCTTCATGATTGAACTTGAAAATCTATTGCAAAACCTTGTCCGAATGCATGAAAGTGTTAAATTTTATTTTCGGATTTTCTTGATCATAATAGTTCATTTTTGAGAATCTATTGATCTTGATGGTTTTATGATGAAATTCATTTTTCGATCCTAAACATTGATGCATGTTTAACATAAATGAAAAAGCATGCTAACATGAAATCAATCACTTAAAATGAAATACTTAAAAAAAGGAAAAATATATTACGAATTTTGTGAACCATAAAAATGATTTTTGGTGATTTGAATTTGAATGAGTTTTATCCAAAATAATGATCTTGGTTCTGTGATATTTACAAATTAAGATTTATTATGAATCAAGATTTTTTCATTAATCGTTCTCCTAAGATTTTCTTTTGATTAATTATGGAGTAGGTTTTTCAAAAGGAAATCATGTCTTTTGGTATTCACATGTTCTAATCTTTCATGATATGATTTTTATGCAATTCCTTGTATTCATGAAATGTTTATCTCATCACCTAATAATTCTTCTTGATATTCCTTATGTGATGATAAGAAAACATGAAATATTCATTAATTTGTTTTGATGTATACAAATAAGAAGTTTTGATCATGTATAGTAGAATGTAATTTGACAAATTTGGTACCATCATGTTACAAAATAAATGATGATTATGAATCATGCATTAATGATGATTGTATATTTTATGATTTGCATGATGCATGCAATGATGAAATATTCATGAATTTGAAATGATGCATGCAATACTTATGACAATGATGTACATAATGTATTGCATATGATATGTATCATGAATGCTTTAAATGATAAATGTTTGGTATCATGATCAACATGTTGATAAATGCTTAAAAATTTTAATGTTTGAGTATCATGTATGATATACCCATTAATGATGATTGATTTATTTTTCGGTATCGTGTATGAAAAATAAGGTTTTTGAAATTGTGTATGTTTTAATTTGAATATATAATGATGCACAAATAAAATTGATACTTACCTTTGTCATAATCTAAAAATTGAAAAAAAGGGTCTTCCCTTCTTTTTGACAATGACAAAGGGGGAGCAAGAATTTCTAGCGTGGACATCATGAAAAGAGGCAAACTAGCTAGCTTACACAATTCAAGATGAAAGCAAAAATTACACTCCTCTAAAGAGAAGATGCAAATGTAACACTTGCCAAATTGTTTGCTTGCCTCATGCAAAACATTATCTCTTGCTAGTTTGGCATTTTGCTAGCTTGCACTTTGCAAAAAAAGTAAAAATGACACTTCTCAAAAGAGAAGAAAGAGCTTGTTATCTTGAACATCACAAGCTTGCCAAACAAAAATTACAAAAGTGCTATCTTGCCTATCTCAAGAAGCAAAATTGCGAGCTCAAACATTGCAAAGGAAGTAAAAATTTGTTAGCTTGCAACTTGCATATTTCAAGAAGCAAGAGTTGCCTTCTTGAACATCTCTAAATTGCTAGCTTGCAAGTTCTAAAATGTTGTAACATTGCTAGCTTGCATGTCCTAAAATTGCTATCTTGTATGCTGTAAAACTTGCATATCTAAAACTTGATAGCTTGAATGTTCTAAGCATGATGTAACATTTGCTAAATTTTCTGGCTTCAAAACTGCATGATGATAAAATTTGATATTATGTTTTTCATGCAATAAGTCAAACTAATATTCCAAACACAAGAATAGTTGGACTTCTCCTTTTTGTTGATGACAAAAGGGGAGAAGTATGATGTTATGCATAAGTTCATGATGACGTGTTGCAAGTATTCATGATGAATATTGCAATGACTTGAATTCAGTTTGAATTCAAGATTCTATCAATATGGCATATTGATAGGGGGAGTTTGTTTAAACTCCGTGAGTTAAGTTTAACTCCGTCATCAAGTGGTTGTCATCATCAAAAAGGGGGAGATTGTTGAATCTCATATTTTGATGATGAAACTACTTGATATATGTTTATGATTTAATCTACGTTTTAAGTGACGCAGGATGCTTCGATCAAGATGAGACAATTAAAGCAGGAAAATCATGTTGTGCCGGAGGAACATGTCAGAAGATTGGACGTCGGGCCGATGGATCGATCGACGTACCGACAGAAGGCTTCGGGCCGTGGACTCGGGCATCGGGCCAAGAAGAGCAGGTATTGTGCCAAGAATATCAGAGTTGCGGAGTCAACTGGCCGATTGGGAAATAGGCTACAAGAAAGGACGATGCGCCGAAGAATCGGACGAAGCGTCGAGGGACTAATGACATGCCGGATAACTTGGTTAATTGCTTAGGATTAATTATCTCAATCAAAGTTTTGTTTTAAGTGTGCAGGATTAACTACGATGAAAGTAAGATAAGCAGCAGGAGTTGCGCCGTAGTCAAGACAATGATCACATTGGGAGTTCGAGAGTTCGACGGAAGTTCGGACAATCGTCGGAGGTTTTGCGGGAACAAATCTGAGAAGTCCATGAGCTTGCCAAAGAAGCTCGTCGGAACTCGCCAAGTGCATCATCGCAAGTCCAGGAGTTTTCATGAAGTCCGCAGGAGCATCACCAAGGGTTCATCGGATGATCGACGGAAGTTCGTCGGAAGCTCGCCAGAAGAAGCGATTGATGCACCGGAGCAAGTTGCAGTAAATGTCTTAGGAAATATCATAGTTAGCACAATGATTAAGTTGGAAATGGGAGGTGATCCCATTAACTTAATCTTGGGGCAATTGGGCCCCTGAAAAACCCAAATTGGGTCGAATGGATCAACCCATTCGGACCCTGATTTCTGCCAAGCGGTTGAACCGCCCAAGCCAGGAGGTGGCACCGCCTGGGCTAAGTCTCCGAGCGAGACTGGGCGGTGCAACCGCCCCAGCCAGGAGGTGGCATCGCCTGGGCTCAGTCTCCGAGCGAGACTGGGTGGTGCAACCTCCCCTGACAGAGGTGGCACCGCCTGGGCTCGGTCTCCGAGCTCTGGCTGAGCGGTGCAACCGCCTCAGTCAGGAGGTGGCACCGCCTGAGCTCGGTCTTTGAGCTCTGGCAGGAGGTGCAACCGCCCCTGATAGGAGGTGGCACCGCCTAGAGGCTCAGTCTTCGAGCTCTGCTAGGCGGTGCAACCGCTCCAGTCAGGAGGTGCAACCGCCAGATCCCGGAATTCCGGGAATTGACAGTTTTGAGCTCCAATTTCAAACTGGGTTGGGGCCTACAAATACCCCACCCATTCAGCACTGAAAGACAACACATATACACCGAAATCCTGATCTTGTTCTGTGATTTTTAGAGCTCAAAATTGTTGTAAAGGCCAAAAGTTCTTCTCCCTCTTTTCTTCCAAGTTCTGAGCTTTAAAGAGAGGAGAGAAAATTTTGTAAGGGTTGTCTCCTAAGCCCGTCAAAAGGAGTGAAACTGTAAAAGGTTGGTTGGCCTTCGCCTATTGAAGGAAGGCCTCTAGTTGACGTCGGTGACCTCGTCGGTGGAGGAAGCCAAAAGTGGAGTAGGTCAAGATTGACCGAACCACTCTAAATCTCAGTTTGCATTTACTTTGAGCATATTATCTTTACTATAAACCTCCTCTAAAGCTTACTGCTTTCTGCGCATATACGATCGGGTTTCAAGCTCTGCACTTTCCGAATCGGCGTTTAAATGTAAATCAGTTTTATCGTACGATGATCATATTTCTGTTTGCGTTTACATTTTGATTTCTATCATAACTGTAAACTTCCTTTATATCCTTGCTTAAACTACATCTCGCTTAATCAAGTGATTTACGAATCAGCATTTAGACGTAAATCAATTTTTTCGTATGAATATCATATTTCAGTTTGTGCCTACTATCTGATTAGAATCATAACTGCAAACTGCATTTATATCTTTGCTGCATCTCGATTAAACAAAAGTTAAAGTGATTTATGAATCAGCTTTCTTACCAAAATCACTTTTAACGAACGAACGTAGTTTTTATTTTTCGTAGAAGGTTTTCCGCTTCACTAATTCACCCCCCCCCCCCCCCCCCCCCCTCTTAGTGCTCTTGATCCTAACCTGCTCTGTCGGCCCCATTGACTTCACTCAGACGTGGGTGGATGGAGCTCCTAGACATGGGAGACTTATGCTTGGTGGTCATCCAGAAATGGATGAATCACATTATGTATGTAGTCCCACAGCGCCCTCTATGTTTATTGATATGATATCCAAAGTTTTGTTTATGAGTTTATATTATGCTTTGGATAAAAATGGAATGCATGCTACATCAAAAATGACATACAAGCTTGTGTTTATTATTCTGTTCACTTGTTATACATTGAAGTGTTTCGTTTGTCATTATTATGCCCCCAAACACTCTTACGCCTTTGATATGTGCCTAAATGCTTCATGTGCCATTTGATACATGCCTAAATGCTTCTTTTGCCAATGAAATGCTCCAATTTTCTTTCTCCTATTGTTATGTCTAATGCCTATTTTTGAATGAGGTAAACCTTTGTGATTTTATATCAAATGAGATGATTTCAAATGAACACTTGTATTTCTACTTTTGTATCTTGATACTAAGCCTGCTTGAACTTCTCCTATCACCATGGATATGTTAGAGGCTTGCTGAGCTCTTTATGCTCACCCTGTTGCTATATAAATTTTTTCAGGGTAGCTTGTCACACACTAAAAAGCTAGAATTGGGTTAAAGCAGTGAAAGGCTAGAAGATTTGTGAGCTAATCTTTGTTGGATGATAGGTTTTTGTTGTATAGTATACTTTACTTCTGATGTAATGTTAAGGATCTGTTGATACTTATGTGTTGTAAAAATTTAAAGGACTGCTCATGTGAATGGAATGATAAGTTTAAGTTGTATATGGATAAAAACTCATGGTAAATAATTATCTTTTTGTGATTGTATATACTTCTATGATTATGGATTTGTGTTGTGGTTGATGTTCAGTTGAGTTGCCTTTGGATTTTGTGAATCTCTGAGTGAAGTGGATTATGATTTATGTAATGTACATGTTTATGAATTATGAATATTGATTTTTGAATGATTCTTAGTGTCCTCAAATTGTTAGCTTGGATCCTGGATTGAATTGATGATGAATTATAATATTATTGATTTTAGACAGGGTCACACCTCCTAAATGTGATAATTCGGGGGGCGTGACAGAGTTGGTATCAGAGCATGATTTGAGTATTTCTAAGAATTTTGATATGCTAGATGTGTAATAAATTTTGAGGTTTAGTGATTTCTATTTAGAGACTGATCAAAAGTTTTTTTTTTTGTTATTTTTAGGAAGCAAGGATGACGAGGTCATTTGGTTCTCCTGTTGCATCTACTTCTGATCAATTGAGTGGAATTATGAAAACTCTAGAGGCGAGGACACAAATAATGCAACAACAAGTCCGACAAGGAAGAAATGATGATGCTGGGAATTCAAACCAGACTGGGTTGGGAATTGAATAGTTTAAGAAGCTTAGTCCTCCCAGTTTTAGTGGTGAGCCTGATCCAATGGTAGCAGAACAATGGATGATGCGGATAGAGAAAATATTTGATGTTTTAAATTGCCCAGATGATAAGAAGGTTTCTCTTGCTACCTTCATGCTAGAAGGAGAGGCTGAGCACTGGTGGCGAACCATGAAGAGGATTTCTGAAGCTCAACAGGAGCCAATCACTTGGAAGGTATTTACAGAAAAGTTCAACGATAAATATTTTCCATATTGTATTAGAGAGCAGAAAGAATTGGAGTTCCTGAATCTCATCCAGGGAAATTTGATAGTAGCCAAATATGAGTCTAAATTCACCGAGCTCTCTAGATTTGCCACACATATGATTGATGATGAATATAGGAAAGCAAGAAGATTTGAAAGAGGATTAAGGACGACAATAAGAAGCCGGATATCAGCTTTAAAACTCTAAGTATACACTGATGTAGTAGAAAGAGCTTTCATACTTGAAAAAGACTTGGAGGAGATCCAAGAAATCAGGGACAAGAATAGCAAGGATAAGTTTGTTGGTAAAAGTAAGAGAGGAAATGAAGTAGAAAGAAGTAACAAGAAGGTAAAGGTACCTAGATTTGAGAAAGGAACTCCATCGCAAAGAACTCTATCATGTACAAAATGTGGATGTAATCATAAAATAAGTGAGTGTTTTCAGGTGACTGGAGCCTGTTTTGCCTGTGGAAAGCTAGATCATAAAGTCAGAGACTGCCCACTAAATAAGAAGAAAGAGCCACTACTCCCTAAGCCGACAGCCATGCTAGAGTATATGCTATCACAGAACAAGATTCTAGAGCCTCTAAATAAGTGGTTGAAGGTATTCTACATGTTTCTAATAGAAATGCAAAAGTTTTGTTTGATCCTGGCTCCAACTTGTCTTTTGTTTCACAATATTTTGCTAATCACTTGGGTATTCAACCTAAACCACTGAATTATTTGCTACACGTAACTACTGCTGTTGGGGATTCCTTGACTACAAATCTGGTTTATCCATCTTGTTTGATTTCTATTGGAGAACATAAACTCCTTACCGATTTGATACTCCTAGAAATCCAATGTTTTGATATTATACTTGGCATGGATTGACTATCTTCCTATCGTGCTAATATTGATTGCTATACAAAAATAATTACTTTCTGCATACCAGACCAGCCTATATTTTACTTTGAGGGCATTAGACATGATTTGCCTCCTTGCTTGATATCAACACTTCAAGCTTATCGTCTTATGTAGAAGGGTTGTTTTTGTTATATTGTGTGTGTAAAGGAGCATTCAAATCAAGAAACTCACCTAAATGAAATTACAGTGGTCAAAGAGTTCCCTGATGTATTTCCAAATGAATTGCCTGGTTTACCTCCAGATAGAGAGGGAGAATTTACAATTGATTTGGTCCTCGAGACAGCCCCAATATCTAAGCCTACCTACAGAATGGCACCACTTGAACTCAAGGAATTGAAGAAGCAAATACAAGAGTTGTTAGATAAGGGTTTCATTCGACCCAGAGTCTCACCGTGAGGTGCTCCAGTGCTATTAGCTAAGAAGAAGGATGGGACGTTGAGGCTTTGTATTTATTATAGACAGTTGAATCAATTGACCATAAAAAACAAGCATCCCCTACCCAGGATTGATGACTTGTTTGATCAATTGCAGGGTGCACAAGTATTCTCCAAGATTGATCTAAGATCAGGTTACTATTAGTTGAAGGTCAAGAAGGAGGATATTCCAAAAACAGCCTTTAGGACTCGATATGGTCGCTATGAATTTTTAGTAATGCCTTTTGGCTTGACTAATGCTCATGCAGCTTTTATGGAACTGGTGAATAGAATATTTCAGCCACTCTTAGATGATTGTATAATTGTATTCATTGATGACATATTAGTATATTTAAGGAGTAATAAAGAGCATGATAAACACTTGAGATATGTATTATCTATACTAAGAGAAAAGAAGCTGTATGCAAAGTTCAGTAAATGTAAATTTTGGTTGAAGGAAATTGCTTTCTTAGGCCACGTGATTTCAGGAAGGGGCATATATGTTGATCCAAAGAAGGTGGAAGCAGTAGTTAATTGGGAAGTGCCAACAAATGTAACAGAAATTAGAAGTTTCTTGGGCATGGCAGGTTATTATAGGAGATTTGTGGAGGGATTTTCTCAAATTGCTCATCCCTTTACCAAACTGACTCAAAAGAATGCGAAATTTGAATGGAGTGGTGATTGTGAGCAAAGTTTCCAAGAATTAAAAAGAAGATTAACTAGTGCCCCTATTCTCACTATTCCAAGTGATAATGAAGGATTTGTAGTTTATATTGATGCTTCAAGAAAGGGCCTTGGATGTATTTTGATGCAAGAAGGGAAAGTAATTGCTTATGCTTCAAGGCAGCTAAAGAATTATGAGTTGAATTATCCAACTCATGATTTGGAATTGGCAGCAATCATCTTTGCTCTAAAGATTTGGAGACATTACTTGTATGGGCAGACATTTGATATCTTTACTGATCACAAGAGTTTAAAATACATTTTTACACAGAAGGAGTTAAATATGAGGCAGCGAAGATGGATAGAACTTCTAAAAGATTATGATTGTACCATCCATTATCACCTAGGTAAAGTAAATGTTATAGCTGATGCACTTAGTAGAAAATCTACAAGTTTTATGGCTAGTCTGGTTGTGAAGCAATTGAAGCTATTAGAAAGAAATTATGATTCGAATGTAATAAGGAAAGGGCAAGACTCAATAATATTGATGGCCTCTATCCAGTGCAAACTGATCTCATTCAACAAATTAAAGAAGGACAACTACGAGATCCACATTTAATATACTTGAGGAATAAAGTTGAAAAGGGATTGAAGTTGAATTTTCAAATTTCAGATGATGGCCCATTGAGATTTGGGGATAGAATATGTTTTCCAAATGACTTAGAGATCTCTAAAGTCATTATTGGTGGAAAGGCATAAAGAAGGAGATTGCAATATATGTTTCAAGGTGTTTGACTTGTCAGCAAATCAAAGCAGAACACCAGAGACCTGGAGGTTTGTTACAGCCCTTAGATATTCCTGAATGGAAATGGGAATGCATTACTATGGACTTTGTTTCAGGACTACCCAGAACCTCTAGAAAGCACGATGCTATTTGGGTCATTGTTGATAGGTTAACCAAATCTGCACATTTCTTACCAATCAATATGACTTATTCTCTTGATAAGCTTGTAGATTTGTATGTTGATGAAATTGTAAGACTTCATGGTGTCCCGAAGGAGATTTTCTCAAATAGAGACTCCAGATTTCTTTCTAAATTGTGGAGGAGATTACAAGATTCTATGGGCACCAAAGTAAAGTTTAGCACTGCCTATCACCCTCAGACCAATGTCAATATGAAAGAACAATTCAAGTACTTGAGGATTTGCTTAGAGCCTATGTTATGGATTGGAGAGGTGAATGGGATAAAGATATTTCTCTTATTGAGTTCACTTACAATAATAGTTACCATTCGAGCATTCAGATGGCTCCTTATGAGGCATTGTATGGGCGAAAATGCAGAACGCCTATATGTTGGGAGGAAGTTGGTGATAGAAAGTTGTTAGCATCTGATAAAGTACAAGAGACTACTAAAAAGATTCAGGTTATCATAAAAAGGCTAAAGGTTGCTCAGAGTCGACAAAAGAGCTATGCTGACAACAGAAGACGAGATATCAAGTTCCAAGTAGGTGATTTTGTATTCCTAAATGTCTCCCCTTCCAAAGGCGTTGCAAGATTTGGAAAGAAAGGAAAGTTAAACCCAAGGTTCGTTGGACCTTTTGAGATCCTTGAAAGAATTGGCTCCGTCGCTTACAAAATTACCTTACCACCATCGATATGTCATAGTCATGATATATTTCATGTGTCAATGTTCAGAAAGTATATACTTGATCCCTCTCATGTCATTGAGTATGAGCCAATTGTGATTGAGAAAGACTTATTTTACAAGGAAGAGCCCATTCGGATTATTGATAAAAAAGAGAAGATCTTAAGAAATAGAGTCATTTCTCTGGTTAAAGTAATTTGGAAGCATCATTCTACAAATGAAACAACCTGAGAGCTAAAGGAAGAAATGAAGAAAGCTTATCCTCATCTTTTCGCCAAAAGAGGTATGACAAATTTAGAGGACTAAATTTTCTTTTAAGGAGGGGAGAGTGTAACATCCTTCATTTAAAAAAAAAAATAGTAAATGCTTGTTTGTAAATATGAGGATTATTTAATAATTTTTTTTATTAAATAATATTATATTAAAGTTTATGGCTAAGGACCTAAGAGTAAATATTAAAATTTTGATATGATTTATAGAATATTCAGAATTGAGTAAATAAAAATAAAAGAAAATAAAATGGAGGACATGTGTCATTAACAAGGATGAGCCACTTGCATTTATTCTAAAGTTGACACCTAAACCCCAATGCATGCTTGCCACCTCACTATTTTAGCATGAGCCAAACTTAAGTAATTTAACGCACCATTAAAAAGAAACTTTGTAGCCAACGTTAGTTTAGGAGAAGAAGAAGAAGAGAAGAAGAAGAAGAAGAAGAAGAAGAAGAAGAAGGAGGAGAAGAAGAAGAAGAGGAAACTTTGTTTGAGGTTTCGCATCAACTCCCTATATTTGGGAATCAAACTCATCTAAGGCAAGTGTTCTAACCTCTTCCTACAGAATTCCTAATCTCTGTTTTCCTTTTAATTCTTCATAATTCAAAAGATTTCAGCTTAGTACCAAACCTTTCTTTCCTTTTGATACAAAGCCATGAATCTAAATTTTTTTGGTAATCTGACTTCTATACATTGTTTTGGATCTAACTTTTAGCACTAAACTCTGATTTAGGGAAAGCCTAATCCATTTGAAAGTAGACTCAAATATCTTTATTTTGACACTGAGATTGAATGATTTGGAATTTAAATGCCTACTAAGACTTCTGTTTCAATTAACCCTACAGATTTTGTAAAATAGGGACTGAAATTTCTGACTTTCTGTTACTAAATTTCTCATAACTCTCTAGAGAAAATTCTGAATTATACAAAGCTTGTTTTTTTAGAAATTAGATTTACTTATCTTTCTTTTGATATATAATTTGGAAATTTTGAAGTATGTTTGCCTTCAGAAACATCTATTTAAATTGATTCTGTCAATTCTGCAAAACAGAGATGATCAATTCTGACCTTCTGTTACTAAATTACTCATAACGCTCTAGTAAAAATTCTGAATTATGAAAATCTTAGTTCTTTAGAAACTAAATTCGTATATCTTTCTTTTGATACATAGTTGAAAATTTTGAAGTTTGTTTGCCTTCTGAAATATCTATTTAAATTGATTCTATCAATTCTGCAAAATAGAGATGATCAATTCTGACCTTCTGTTACTAAATTACTCATAACTCTCTAGAGAAAATTCTGAATTATGTTAAACTTAGTTCTTTAGAAACTATATTCCCATATCTTTCTTTTAACATATAATTTGGAAATTTTGAAGTATGTTTGCCTTCTGAAACATCTATTTAAATTAATTCTATCAAGTCTGCAAAATAGGGATGATCAATTCTGACCTTCATTTACTCTATTTGTTGTAACTTCCTGTTAAGAACTCAAAAAATTATAAATCTAGGTTCATCTGAAAATAGATTGATATAGCTTTCCAATGACACCTATTTTTAGTGATTTGGATCATGCTTGGTCACTCAAACAATTCAGAAAATGTACCATTTAAATTTTATCATAATTGAAAACTTTGTTGGGTTTTGCCTATTAAATTTTCATCCTATTGGAAATTTGATTTCTGCTAAATTCTTCTTCAATTGAGCTTTATAATAGTCCTTTGAAGTTCTTGTATTATTCATCCTGAAATTATTGTATATCTGAAATTTATTATGTAATGCTTTGTTTGCATTTCCTTGTTTGATAAAGGCACATAAATATCTTCGTTGTTCCGCATGTGTTTCTGATATGTGTCAATGTTATTGTTCATACTACCCTTTTGTACTCTGGTGTCTTGTGGGATATTGTGAACCTTTGCCAAAAATGGTAAAGGAAATTATGCTTAGTGTCACGCCCCTCAAAATATCGACGATATTTAAAATTTTCATCACAGACCAATACAGGATCCAAACTAACATTTGAGGACACTGAAAAACATTCTATTCATATTCACATCTATAAAACCTGTGCAGTTTATAATCATATATCACATCACTCGATAATTCACATTTATGGCAACCCAAGCCAACTTGACAAACATGAACAACATTTATAAATCCACAAGCTAAATAAATTATACAATCAGAACTCCAACTATTCATCACAAGTTCATATCGTCATAAATTAGACTTAACATTCCGAAATTCCAAATGAGAGAGATCTTCTAACACTTTTACACAGTATATCCATTTCGGTTCATCGACAACATTTCATTACATACAAAACATACTTATACAACAATAACATAATAACCAACAAGACTTGCCTATAATTTTGAATAGCTATCCACTGCCTCAGCCCAAATCAAACATCTCGAAGAGTGACAAGCTGACCTGAAAGATTTATATAACAATGGAGTGAGCCAAAAACGGCTCAGCAAGTGACAAAACATATTCAGAACAAAAGGAACGGTTTCAAACGAGTAAGGTATCATAATGTAAGGCAGAATATAAGAATTCTCAAGGATACCATCTCATTAGATACAAAATCATAAGTATCATGTCATTCAAAATATATTTGATTCATGGCAGATAGGACATTTCAGAACATATCAGTTCATAGCAAATGGAGCACAGAGTAATTCGAGCATAACAAATGGCAGATATGACATTTCAGAACATATCAGTTCATAGCAAATGGAGCACAGAGTAATTCGAGCATAACAAATGGCAGATATGACATTTCAGAACATATCAGTTCATAGCAAATGGAGCACAGAGTAATTGGAGCATATCAATGGCAGATAGGACATTTCAGAACATATCAGTTCATAGCAAATGGAGCACAGAGTAATTGGAGCATATCAATGGCAGATAGGACATTTCAGAACATATCAGTTCATAGCAAATGGAGCATAGAGTAATTGGAGCATATCAATGGCAGATAGGACATTTCAGAACATATCAGTTCATAGCAAATGGAGCACAGAGTAATTGGAGCATATCAATGGCGTATGAAATGTTCCGGAGCATATCAACGACATATGGAACATTTCGAAACATATCAACAGTGGAGGAAACATTTCAGAGCATATCAATAACAAATACCGTACAGAAGCTCAAACGTCGTCTTTAACGTTGCGAACATATCAATCTTATCCAAAGCATGTACAGAAACACATAACCAAAGCTCTGGATATCATATCAAAAATACAGAAGGTGTAGTGGGATCTCAGTCAGAATGTGATTCATCCATTTCTAAATGACCACCTGACAAAAGTCTCCCACGTCTGGGAGCTCCATCCACCCATGTCTAGGTGAAGTCAGAGGGGACCGGCAGAGCATCGCAGGCTCTAAACACATACCCTTTACCATTTCTGGCAAAGGTCCAGAATATCCCACAGAGCGGGACCCCACAGAGCGGGCAATAAGTGCATACCCTTTACCATTTCTGGCAAAGGTCCAGACAATCCCACACACCAGAGTACAAGAGGGCAGTTTTAGCAATAAGTAGCATAAATCGGAAGCACATGCAGAACAACAAACGTACATGTGCCTTTACGAGTCAAATACGATGCAAGCAACAATCTCTCACAAATGTATTCAAATTTAGAATGAAATAAAAGCAAGAGTATACACGGATTCCAAACAATCATATATAACTCAATTCAAATAAGAAGGTTAGATGAATTCGATATCCAAAGGAATGAAACTAGAATAGGCACACATCGAAAGCAAATGCGGAACAATGGGTTATACATGTGCCTATAGGAGTCAATACGATATAGCTTAAACGTTACATAATAGTTTTCAAGAATGCAAATAATTTTAAGGACAAGAGCATACAAGAATTCAAAGTAGTAATATAAAGCTCAATTGAATAAGAAGGCTAAAGGATATCAATTTCCAAAGGAATGAAACCAGAATATGAGAAATCGACCAAAGCTCGATTTCTGGCAGAATACAAGAGGCACATTGAACAAATGATTCAAACTATCAATCGTGCTCCAATTTACTCAGAAATAATCATTGGATAATACTTTTAGATAAGACAGGCTTCATATGAATTGAACTGTCCAACAGAGAGAGAGTTACAATTAATTTGGTAAACAAGGGTCGTAGAATAAAATCTCTGTTTGGCAGAATTCATAATGTCAGATTCAACAGATAACTGGGCAGGTGTTTGGATTCCAAATCTTTCAATCCATATATCAAAAGAAGGATCTACGAGTCTAGTTTCCAATGAAATCAAGTTTGAACAAATCGGAGTTTCCAACAGACTTATAGGCAGCTCGGTATCAAAAGGTCAGAATCTCAAAAGTTGCACAGATTCGAATCGTTACGTCTAAACAGGAGATATATCAAATGTAAGGCTAGAACAATTCAAAGTTCCTCATATTCAAAGCAAATGTAGAGATAAAATTACAGTGAGGAACGATCAGGATACTTGCAATAAGAAAAGTTAGAGCAATTATAGGAGGAACGATCAGGGAACTTCCAATAAGACATATCAAAGCAATTATAGGAGAAACAATCAGGGAACTTGCAATAAGTCATATCAGAGCAATTATAGGAGAAACAATCAGGGAACTTGCAATAACACATATCAGAGCAATTATAGGAGAAACAATCAGGGAACTTGCCTTTCAAATATTTTGATCTGAATATCCAAGGAAGGTGTCAGTCCAATCCTTCTATTTTCCTCCGTGTCCTCTCTCTGTTTCGTTTTGTGCTCCCATTTTCTTCTTTTCTTCGCAACTACACCACGTGTCGAACATCGAGGCACAGTCACATGCTCTCTCGTACTCTCATTCCTTCTTTTTCTTTCCCAAACGCAGCTGCCACAGCTGCCGCCACTGCCGCTGCCACAATCGCAGCCCCTTCCACCGCACTACCTTCCTTCCTCCCTTCTCTCGCAGACATAACTGCTGCATACGCAGTCGCTGCCGCTGCGGCCGCAATCCTGTCCGCAGCCCCTTTTTCCCCCTTTCCTTTCTTTTCTTTCCCAGCTGCAACTGCCGCAGTCGTAGTCGCAACCATGGCCGCAGCCACCACAGCCGCAGCCTCTTCTTTCTCCCCTGCTCTATTTCCTCTCCTTCTCTTCCAGCTGCAGTTGCCACTGCCACAGCTGCCTCTCCTTCTCCTCTTCCTCTCTTCTTCCCTTTTCCTTTCTCTTCTTCTTCCTTTCCTTCTCTTCTTTCCCAACTGCACTACTGCAGTCGCAGCCTCAGCCACGACCACAGCCTCTTCTTCCTCCCCTGCTCATCTTCCTCTCCTTCTTCTCTTCCAACTGCAGCTGCCATCGCAGCAGCCGCAGCCCTTTCCTCTCCTTCCCTTCTCCCTCTCCTTCCCTTCTTCCTTCCTCTTCCTCTTTCCCTGCCATAGCTGCAGCTGCCACAGCCGCAGCCGTAGCTACTTCTTTCCCTTCTCCTCTTCCTTCTCCTTCCTTTCTTCTTCTTCTCTTCTTCTCCTTCCTCCCCTTCTCCCCGACGAACAGCACCTCCTTTCCTCTGTTTCCTCCTACAAGAAATAGAGGTGCTGCCTCTTCACCCGCTTCTACTTCTTCCTCTCCTTCCCTTCTCTTCCAACTGCAGCTGCCTTCGCCGCAGCCGCAGCCCCTTCTTCCCCTTCTCTTCTTCTCCTTCCCTTCTTCCTTCCTCTTCCTCTTTCCCTGCCACAGCTGCAGCTGCCACAGCCGCAGCCGCAGCTGCTTCTTTCCCTTCTCCTCTTCCTTCTCCTTCCTTTCTTCTTCTTCTCTTCTTCCTCACCTTCTTTTCTTCCTCTCCTTCTCTTCCAGCTATAGCTGCCTCTGCCACAGCCGCAGCTCCTCCTTTCCCTTCTCTTCTTCTCCTCTTCTTCTTCCTTCCTCGTCCCCGGCGTCACACACACCCTCTCCTCTGTTTCCTCTGCAGGAAACAAAGGTATCACAACCTCTTCTTCTCCTCTTCGAACGCCCCACACCTCTCCTCTGTTTCCACCTGCAGGAAACAGAGGTGCTGTAGCCCTAGCTGCTGCCACCTCTCGCTCCTCTCCATCTTCCCTCTCTTTTCCCTCTTCTTCTCCTTCTCTTCTTCTCCTCTTCCCTTTTCCTCCCCAAGGCCACACATCTCCTCGCTGCAGCCTTGCCGCAGCTATCTTCTTCTTCTTCTTCTTCTTCCCTTTTCATCCTCAACACCCCACACATCCTCTCCTCTGTTTCCACCTGCGGGAAACAGAGGTGCTGCAGCCCTAGCTGCTGCAGCTGCCTCTCTTTCTCCTCTCCATCTTCCCTCTCTTCTACTTCTTCTTTTCTTCTCTTCTCCCTCTTCTTCCTCTTCTTCCTCTCTTCTTTTCCCTCTTTTTCTCTTCTCCCTCTACTTCTCTTCTTCTTCTCCCCACGCCCCACCGCTTCTCTCTGTTTCTCGAAGAAACAGAGAGAGCGTGGGAGGCGGTGGGATAAAACCGAAATTTTTGGTTTTCTTTATTTTCTTCTTTTTACAACTTAACAGTTTAGTCCTTGAAATTTCCATATTTACATATAGGTCCCCCAATTTATAAATAAATCTTTATTAATAATTTTCAAAAGCGAGGGATATTACACTCTCCCCTCCTTAAAAGAAAATTTAGTCTTCTAAATTGATCATAGCTCAATCGATGAAAAGATGAGGATTATGATATCTTTATTTCCTCCTCCTGCTCTTAAATAGTTTCATCAATACAATACAATTACATAATTATCCACGAGTGACCAAAATATTCTCCTCCTTGATCCTCAATAGACGGTAACCCGACCTTCAATCAATTTCTAAAAATACTTGCGCACCCTACAGTTAATCAAGCAAGTCGTTACTCAAGAAAATACTTATTTTTGATGGTCACCTAATTCAACTGTCTATAATCATTACAAAGCCTCAATGTTCCATACATCTTTTTAACTAATACCGGAGCACCCCATGATGTAATATTAAGTCAAATAAAATCCTCATTTAATAATCCTTGTAGTTGCTTTTCCAATTCCACTTACTCAAATGATATCTTTCTGTAGAGAGGCTTAGATATTGGGATTGTCCCAAGGACCAAATCAAAAGCAAAATCACATTTGGAGGTAATCCAAACAAGTCATCCTGGGATACATTAGGCAAGGAGATAAATAATGTCCAATACTCTCAAAATAAAAGATCGGCTGATCAAATATGTAAAAAGTGATCATTTGTTATATACCAATCCATACTGGTATGATAAGAAGATAGCCAACCCATACCAAGTATAATATCATAACTCCAAATCTCTAGGAGAACTAAATCAGCAAAAGTTCAAGTTCTCCAACAAAAATCAGACAAGAGGACCAAATTCAAGTTCGTTATCAAAGAATCTCCAATGATTGTACTTACATATATCACATAATACAGTGGTCTAGGTTGAATACCCAAGTGATAAGCAAAATATTATGAATCGAATCGTAGATTGGACCCATGGTCGAACAAATATTTGCATTCTTTCATAAGCATGCATAATACCTTCGATCACTAATTCAGAAGTTTTAGAATCATATTCAGTGATAGCATACACTCTGACATGGGCTGATGATTTATGAGGCAGTGACTCTTTCTTCTTGTTCAAATGGCAGTCTTTTGTTTTATGATCCAACTTTATACAAGCAAAATAGACTCTAGTCACCCACCAACACAAACTTGTTTCATAATTTGACTTGCAATTCACACATGATTGAGTTTTTTATGGTGACTTCCCTTTTCAAATCCAAATGTCTTGACCCTCTTTTTATCACTTTCTGATTCATTTCCAATCACATTCTTATTGGTAAACTTGTCCTTATCATTCTTGTCACTGATCTCCAAAAATTTTTTTCATTTTTGCCATTAATGATCAGCCTCTACTTCAAATATAAGGTGGCAAAAGAATATTTTTTATTATCGGAATAATTTTGTCCATCAAATATTTTCTTTGTTTGCATCATCCATTTTTCTACCACCAATGAAATTAGGTTCATCATGTTTCTGCTGCGCCACTCTGATTCAATATCCATGATCAATCCTTTCATTCCCCTTAATTAATCAAAAACAAATGAAATAGGAGGACCAAAGGTCCTCATCATCCTAGATTCCTAAAATGCTTCAAAGAAAATTTTCACCAATCACTATAGTTCACTAGACCTCAATATATTTTGCACGTCAACATATCAAATATTTCAGTAATCCTCAAACCATGCTCTGATACCACCTCTGTCACGCCCCTCAAAATATCGACGATATTTAAAATTTTCATCACAGACCAATACAGGATCCAAACTAACATTTGAGGACACTGAAAAACATTCTATTCATATTCACATCTATAAAACCTGTGCAGTTTATAATCATATATCACATCACTCGATAATTCACATTTATGGCAACCCAAGCCAACTTGACAAACATGAACAACATTTATAAATCCACAAGCTAAATAAATTATACAATCAGAACTCCAACTATTCATCACAAGTTCATATCGTCATAAATTAGACTTAACATTCCGAAATTTCAAATGAGAGAGATCTTCTAACACTTTTACACAGTATATCCATTTCGGTTCATCGACAACATTTCATTACATACAAAACATACTTATACAACAATAACATAATAACCAACAAGACTTGCCCATAATTTTGAATAGCTATCCACTACTTCAGCCCAAATCAAACATCTCGAAGAGTGACAAGCTCACCTGAAAGATTTATATAACAACGGATTGAGCCAAAAACGGCTCAGCAAGTGACAAAACATATTCAGAATAAAAGGAACGGTTTCAAACGAGTAAGGTATCATAATGTAAGGCAGAATATAAGAATTCTCAAGGATACCATCTCATTAGATACAAAATCATAAGTATCATGTCATTCAAAATATATTTGATTCATGGCAGATAGGACATTTCAGAACATATCAGTTCATAGCAAATGGAGCACAGAGTAATTGGAGCATAACAATGGCAGATAGGACATTTCAGAACATATCAGTTCATAGCAAATGGAGCACAGAGTAATTGGAGCATATCAATGGCAGATAGGACATTTCAGAACATATCAGTTCATAGCAAATGGAGCACAGAGTAATTGGAGCATATCAATGGCAGATAGGACATTTCAGAACATATCAGTTCATAGCAAATGGAGCATAGAGTAATTGGAGCATATCAATGGCAGATAGGACATTTCAGAACATATCAGTTCATAGCAAATGGAGCACAGAGTAATTGGAGCATATCAATGGCGTATGAAATGTTCCGGAGCATATCAACGACATGGAACATTTCGAAACATATCAATAGTGGAGGAAACATTTCAGAGCATATCAATAACAAATACCGTACAGAAGCTTAAACGTCATCTTTGACGTTGCAAACATATCAATTTTATCCAAAGCATGTACAGAAACACATAACCAAAGCTCTGGATATCATATCAAAAATACAGAAGGTGTAGTGGGATCTCAGTCAGAATGTGATTCATCCATTTCTGAATGACCACCTGACAAAAGTCTCCCACGTCTGGGAGCTCCATCCACCCATGTCTAGGTGAAGTCAGAGGGGACCGGCAGAGCATCGCAGGCTCTAAACACATACCCTTTACCATTTTTGGCAAAGGTCCAGAATATCCCACAGAGCGGGACCCCACAGAGTGGGCAATAAGCGCATACCCTTTACCATTTCTGGCAAAGGTCCAGACAATCCCACACACCAGAGTACAAGAGGGCAGTTTTAGCAATAAGTAGCATATATCGGAAGCACACGCGGAACAACAAACGTACATGTGCCTTTACGAGTCAAATACGATGCAAGCAACAATCTCTCACAAATGTATTCAAATTTGGAATGAAATAAAAGCAAGAGTATACACGGATTCCAAACAATCATATATAACTCAATTCAAATAAGAAGGTAAGATGAATTCGATATCCAAAGGAATGAAACTAGAATAGGCACACATCGAAAGCAAATGCGGAACAATAGGTTATACATGTGCCTATAGGAGTCAATACGATATAGCTTAAACGTTACACAATAGTTTTCAAGAATGCAAATAATTTTAAGGACAAGAGCATACAAGAATTCAAAGCAGTAATATAAAGCTCAATTGAATAAGAAGGCTAAAGTATATCAATTTCCAAAGGAATGAAACCAGAATATGAGAAATTGACCAAAGCTCGATTTCTAGCAGAATACAAGAGGCACATTGAACAAATGATTCAAACTATCAATCGTGCTCCAATTTACTCAAAATAATCATTGGATAATACTTTCAGATAAGACAGGCTTCATATGAATTGAACTGTCCAACAGAGAGAGAGTTACAAATAATTTGGTAAACAAGGGTCGTAGAATAAAATCTCTATTTGGCAGAATTCATAATGTCAGATTCAATAGATAACTGGGCAGGTGTTTGGATTCCAAATCTTTCAATCCATATATCAAAAGAAGGATCTACGAGTCTAGTTTCCAATGAAATCAAGTTTGAACAAATCGGAGTTTCTAACAGACTTATAGGCAGCTCGGTATCAAAAGGTCAGAATCTCAAAAGTTGCACAGATTCGAATCGTTACGTCTAAACAGGAGATATATCAAATGCAAGGCTAGAACAATTCAAAGTTCCTCATATTCAAAGCAAATGTAGAGATAAAATTGCAGTGAGGAACGATCAGGATACTTGCAATAAGAAAAGTTAGAGCAATTATAGGAGGAACGATCAGGGAACTTGCAATAAGACATATCAAAGCAATTATAGGAGAAACAATCAGGGAACTTGCAATAAGACATATCAGAGCAATTATAGGAGAAACAATCAGGGAACTTGCAATAAGACATATCAGAGCAATTATAGGAGAAACAATCAGGGAACTTGCCTTTTAAATATTTTGATCTGAATATCCAAGGAAGGTGTCAGTCCAATCCTTCTACTTTTCCTCCGTGTCCTCTCTCTGTTTCGTTTTGTGCTCCCGTTTTCTTCCTTTCTTCGCAACTACACCACGTGTCGAACATCGAGGCACAGTCACCTGCTCTCTCTTACTCTCATTCCTTCTTTTTCTTTCCCAAACGCAGCTGCCACAGTCGTCGCCGCTGCCGCTGCCACAATCGCAGCCCCTTCCACCGCACTACCTTCCTTCCTCCCTTCTCTCGCAGACATAACTGCTGCATACGCAGTCGCTACCGCTGCGGCCGCAATCCCATCTGCAGCCCCTTTTTCCCCCTTTCCTTTCTTTTCTTTCCTAGCTGCAACTGCCGCAGTCGCAGTCGCAACCATGGCCGCAGCCACCACAGCTGCAGCCTCTTCTTTCTCCCCTGCTCTATTTCCTCTCCTTCTCTTCCAGCTGCAGTTGCCACTGCCATAGCTGCCTCTCCTTCTCCTCTTCCTCTCTTCTTCCCTTTTCCTTTCTCTTCTTCTTCCTTTCCTTCTCTTCTTTCCTAGCTGCACTATTGCAGTCGCAGCCTCAGCCACGGCCACAGCCTCTTCTTCCTCCCCTGCACATCTTCCTCTCCTTCTTCTCTTCCAACTGCAGCTGCCATCGCAGCAGCCGCAGCCCTTTCCTCTCCTTCCCTTCTTCTTCTCCTCCCCTTCTTCCTTCCTCTTCCTCTTTCCCTGCCACAGCCGCAGCCGCAGCTACTTCTTTCCCTTCTCCTCTTCCTTCTCCTTCCTTTCTTCTTCTTCTCTTCTTCTCCTTCCTCCCCTTCTTCTCCCCGACGAACAGCAACTCCTTTCCTCTGTTTCCTCTTGCAGGAAACAGAGGTGCTGCCTCTTCACCCGCTTCTACTTCTTCCTCTCCTTCCCTTCTCTTCCAACTGCAGCTACCTTCGCCGCAGCCGCAGCCCCTTCTTCCCCTTCTCTTCTTCTCCTTCCCTTCTTCCTTCCTCTTCCTCTTTCCCTGCCACAGCTGCAGCTGCCACAGCCGCAGCCGCAGCTGCTTCTTTCCCTTCTCCTCTTCCTTCTCCTTCCTTTCTTCTTCTTCTCTTCTTCCTCACCTTCTTTTCTTCCTCTCCTTCTCTTCCAGCTACAGCTGCCTCTGCCGCTGCCGCAGCTCCTCCTTTCCCTTCTCTTCTTCTCCTCTTCTTCTTCCTTCCTCGTCCCCGGCGTCACACACACCCTCTCCTCTGTTTCCTCTGCAGGAAACAGAGGTATCACAACCTCTTCTTCTCCTCTTCGAATGCCCCACACCTCTCCTCTGTTTCCACCTGCAGGAAACAGAGGTGCTGCAGCCCTAGCTGCTGCCACCTCTCGCTCCTCTCTGTCTTCCCTCTCTTTTCCCTCTTCTTCTCCTTCTCTTCTTCTCCTCTTCCCTTTTCCTCCCCAAGGCCACACATCTCCTCGCTGCAGCCTTGCCGCAGCTATCTTCTTCTTCTTCTTCTTCTTCTTCTTCTTCTTCCCTTTTCATCCTCAATGCCCCACACATCCTCTCCTCTGTTTCCACCTGACAGAGGTGCTGCAGCCCTAGCTGCTGCAACTGCCTCTCTTTCTCCTCTCCATCTTCCCTCTCTTCTACTTCTTCTTTTCTTCTCTTCTCCCTCTTCTTCCTCTTCTTCCTCTCTTCTTTTCCCTCTTCTTCTCTTCTCCCTCTACTTCTCTTCTTCTTCTCCCCACGCCCCACCGCTTCTCTCTGTTTCTCGAAGAAACAGAGAGAGAGTGGGAGGCGGCGGGATAAAACCGAAATTTTCGGTTTTCTTTATTTTCTTCTTTTTACAACTTAACAGTTTAGTCCTTGAAATTTCCATATTTACATATAGGTCCCCCGATTTATAAATAAATTTTTATTAATAATTTTCAAAAGCGAGGGATATTACACTTAGAGCCCGCGATTGCTCTGCCGGCCCCATTGACTTCACTCAAACGTGGGTGGATGGAGCTCCCAGACGTGGGAGACTTATGCTTGGTGGTCGTCCAGAAATAGATGAATCACATTATGTATGTGGTCCCACAGCGCCCTCTATGTTTATTGATATGATATCCAAAGCTTTGTTTATAAGTTCATATTATGCTTTGGATAAAAATGGAATGCATGCTACATCAAAAATGACATACAAGCTTGTGTTTATTATTCGGTTCACTTGTTATACATTGAAGTGTTTCGTTTGTCATTATTATGCCCCCAAACACTCTTACGCCTTTGATATGTGCCTAAATACTTCATGTGTCATTTGATAAATGCCTAAATGCTTCGTTTGCCAATGAAATGTTCCAATTTCCTTTCTCCTATTGTTATGTCTAATGCCTATTTTTGAATGAGGTAATCCTTTGTGATTTTATATCAAATGAGATGATTTCAAATGAACACTTGTATTTCTACTTTTGTATCTTGATACTAAGCCTGCTTGAACTTCTCCTATCGCCATGGATATGTTAGACGCTTGTTGAGCTCTTTATGCTCACCCTGTTACTATATAAATTTTTTCAGGGTAGCTTGTCATGCACTGAAAAGCTAGAATTGGGTTAAAGTAGTGAAAGGCTAGAAGATTTTTACGCTAATCTTTGTTGGATGATAGGTTTTTGTTGTATAGTATACTTTACTTCTGATGTAATGTTAAGGATCTGTTGATACTTATGTGTTATAAAAGTTTAAAGGACCGCTCATGTATATGGAATGATAAGTTTAAGTTGGATAAGGATAAGAACTCATGGTAAATAATTATCTTTTTGTGATTGTATATACTTCTACGATTATGGATTTGTGTTGTGGTTGATGTTTAGTTGAGTTGCCTTTGGATTTTGTGAATCTCTGAGTGAAGTGGATTATGATTTATGTAATATATATGTTTATGAATTGTGAATATTGATTAATTTATAACATGTTATTTTAGGCATGTAATGGCAATTAAGTGATTTAATCATTCAATCAATAAAGTCCGAATAATAATTTTAATAAGTTTATGCATTCGGACACATTAAAATTCATAATTCTCTTCTTATGAAATCAAATTATTCTTCACTTAGAGGTTTTGTAAAAATATCAGCTAGTTGATGCTTAGTATCTATGAACTCTATGAATACATCATGATTAGTAACATGATCTCATATAAAGTGATGTCTAATATCAATATGTTTTGTTCTTGAGTGTTGAATGAGATTCTTTGTTAAACATATTGCACTCGTGTTATCACATTTAATGAAAATATTTTTAAGATAGACTTTATAATCTTCTAAGGTGTTTTTCATTCATACAACTTGTGCACAGCATGCACTAGCTGCAATATATTCAGCTTCGGTTGTTGATAGTGCAACCGAGTTTTATTTGTTAGATGACCAGGAAACAAGGGAATGTCCCAAAAATTGACATGTTCCTGATGTGCTTTTTCTATCCAATCTACACCCAGCAA
Source organism: Musa acuminata AAA Group (assembly GCF_036884655.1). Classification (NCBI taxonomy): domain Eukaryota; kingdom Viridiplantae; phylum Streptophyta; class Magnoliopsida; order Zingiberales; family Musaceae; genus Musa; species Musa acuminata. The sequence continues at coordinate 26,080,387 of NC_088335.1, forward strand.
ATCCGCATAAGCATAAGCAATTAACTCAAAATTTTTGGATTTTGGATACCATAATCCTAGATTTGTGGTACCTTTAAGATATCTAAGTATTCTTTTAACTGCTTTGAGATGAGATATCTTAGGGTTCGATTGAAACCTAGCACAAAGTCCTACACTGAACATGATATCTGGTCTAGTTGTAGTGAGGTAAAGTAAAATTCCTATCATACCCCTATAAGTTTTTTAATCGAAGTTTTCTCCACTATCAACTTCTAACTTAGTGGAGGTGCTCATAGGGGTGTTAATAGCTTTTGAGCTATCCATATTAAATCTTTTCAGTAGATCTAAAGCATATTTGTTTGACTAATAAAGATGTCATTGCTTAGTTGCTTAATTTGTAAGCCTAAGAAAAAGGTTAATTCTCCTATCAAACTCATTTCAAATTCGAGACTCATGGTTTTAGCAAAAGATTCACAAAAAGATTCATTCGTAGAACCGAAGATAATATCATCAACATAAATCTGAACAATGAGAAAATTATTTTTAAAATTTTTGATAAACAATGTAGTATCAATCTTGCCTTTTGTGAAATTATTTTCAAGAAGAAAAGAGCTAAGTCTCTCATACCAAGCCATAGGGGCTTGTTTTAAACCATAGAGAGCTTTAGCTAATTTAAACACATGATTAGGGAGGCTATTATTTTCAAATCTAGGAGGTTGTTCAACATAAACTTCTTCGGAAATAAAGCCGTTAAGAAAAGCGCTTTTAATATCCATTTGAAACAACTTAAAATTATTACTACTAGCATAGGCAAGGAGCATCCTTATGGCTTCTAATCGAGCCATAGGAGCGAAGGTTTCTTCGTAATCGATACCTTCTTCTTGGTTGAAACCTTTGGCCACTAATCTAGCCTTATTTCTAACCACGATACCATATTCATCTTGCTTGTTTCTAAAGACCCATTTAGTACCAATAACTAAATGGTCATTTGACCTAGGAACAAGCTTCCATACCTCATTTCTCTCAAATTGATTTAATTCATCTTGCATTGCAATAATCCATGAATCATCTTTCATGGCTTCGTCAATACATTTAGGTTCAATTTGGGAGAGAAATGCGGCATTGGCACAAAAATTTTTAAGAGAAGAACATGTTTGAACCCCCTTTGATGTGTCTCCTAAGATTAGCTCCTTAGGATGAGCATCTATATACTTCCAATCCTTGGGTAAGGATGTTTCGGAAGTGGATGCATCCAAGTTGCTAGTTGGAGAAGGGGTTTCATTTAAATTTAAAGAATCGAAGTTAACATCATCATCAAAATCATTTTTCTTGATTTTGAAAATCTCATTGAAAACAACATGAATGGATTCTTCAATAATTAAAGTTCTTTTATTGAAGATACGAAAAGCTTTATAAACTGAAGAATAACCAAGAAAAATTCCTTCATCGGATTTAGCATCAAATTTTCCTAAGGCATCTTTTTCATTCAAGATGAAACACTTACACCCAAAAACTTTAAAATATGAAACATTGGGTTTTTTGTTGTTCCACAACTCATAGGGAGTTTTGGTGAGTAGGGGTCTTACTAGAACTCTATTCAAAATATAGCATGCAGTGTTTACGGCTTTGGCCCAAAAATATTTGGGTAGGCTACGTTCATTCAACATGGTTCTTGCCATTTCTTGTAAGTTTCTATTTTTTCTTTCTACTACTCCATTTTGTTGAGGATTTCTTGGAGTAGAGAAGTTGTGGTTGTATCCATTAAGTTCACAAAATTCTTGGAAATCATGGTTTTGAAATTCACCACCGTGATCACTTCTAATTGATGAAATCATAGAACCCTTTTTATTTTGAACAAGTTTACAAAACTTGTTAAAATATCTAAAGCATTCATTTTTGTGTTTCTTGTTAAAATATCTAATGCATTCATTTTTGTGTTTCAAGAAGTAAGTCCATATGTATCTGCTATAGTCATCTACAATGACGAAGACGTATTTGCTACCTCTTAGGCTTGATGTAGAGATTGGTCCGAACAAGTCCATATGGATCAATTGCAAGGGTCTAGAGGTGCTTATTTGATTCTTAGATTTGAAACTACCCTTAATTTGTTTACCTAATTGACAAGCATCACATACATTATCTTTAATGAACTTGATATAAGGAATTCCTCTTACAAGTTCTTTGGATGATATTTGAGTGATTAGTTTCATGCTAGCGTGATCTAATCTTCTATGCCATAGCCAAGCATCCTCATTTAAAACCGAGAAACACATTTCATTACACAGATCATTGATGTCAATGGTGTATACGTTATTTTGTTTTAATGGAATCATAGATGTGTTATTGTGTGGTTTTTCAATGATGCAAGCATTAGATTCGAATTTGACAATATATCCTTTATCACATAATTGACTAATGCTCAAGAGGTTATGTTTTAAACCATCAACTAACAAAACATCTTCAATAAAGAAGTTGGATTTGTTACCTATGGTTCCTTTGCCAATGATTTTACCCTTGTTGTTGTCTTCGAAGGTGACATAGCCTTCGTCTATGCTAGTGAGCTTAGAGAATTAAGATGGATCTCCGGTCATATGCCTTGAGCATCCACTATCAAGGTACAATTTCTTGCTCCTAGCTTGTGATGGTGTATGTCTCTACAAGAAAGGATAATTTTTAGGTACTTATTTACTTTTGGGTGCCTCAAAAACTGATCTACTTTATTTATCATGTTGCATAGAGTTTATCATGGTTCCTTTAGGAACCCAAATTAATTTGTTCAGACTAATTTTCTTGAATAGACAATAATACGTTTTGTGTCAATGCTTGCAACAAAAGTTGCATTTGCTTTGGTGTCGAACATGTAGGATGGGGCCTTTTATGAAGATGGTTGGATTTTGGTGAGGATTTCTCACAAATTAGATTCCACTTATTTTGGGAACGTGACCCTTGTTCGTAAGGATCATGTTCAAAGACTTGCTACCAACCTCAAATTTCTTCAAGGTGTCCTTAAGTAGCAAGTTTTTGTTAGAACCCTTGCAGATTCTAAACTTTGGGTTGATCTCTTTAGGGATCGGCCTCCTTGGAACTCTATAGGGGTTCCTCCCTCCAAGTTGCTGCTCAAAGGCTGCAGAAAAGATTCATCTATTGCTTAAGAAAAGAGAAGGAATACATGGCTATTTATAGGGCTTCTAAACCCTAACTCCTATAGGACTCCTACTTAAGACTCTTACTTCTAGCCAACTCCTAATAGGACTCATACTCAAGACTCCTATTCCTTTACAACTCCTAATTATTCTATAAGAAAATACCTCCTACATGAATGCCCCTCTCAATTAGGACTCTCCTAGCTAGAGTCCTAATAGAATGTCCCTCTCAATTAGGACTCTCCTAGCTAAAGTCCTAACAGTATTACATGAATGTCCCTCTCAATTAGGACTCTCCAAGCTAGAGTCCTACCAGACCCGCCCTCTTCAAATCAGCCTTGTCCTCGAGGCTGATGATTCGTGAATTCTGGGAATTTGATCTTCAAGTCGTCATAGTTCTCCCAAGTGGCATCTTCTATTGGTAGGTTCGCCCACTGTATTAGCACTTCATTAGTGGGTCGTCGTTGTCGAGTCACGATCCGTCGATCAATAATGGCACTTGGCTGGGTCTGGAGTTCTCTTTGGGTAGTCATATTTGGTGGGTGACTTTGGGCTGTCTCCAAGCACCTATTTAAAACTTCCGTCTGGCTGTTGGTTTGTGGGTGATATGTCGTACTCCTTTTCAATTTAGTACCCTACATATGGAATAACTTTGTTCAAAATATGCTCTTGAAGATGCAAGTAGAATTTGTCACAAGCACAATGCGTCCCTTATAGCATAATTTTTTTGAGTCCCGATTATAATGAACCACGGAGCTTGGTGCTTCCTCTAAATTTTTTTTTTATCTTACTGGTCTCTGAATCTTCCTGCCATTCCATCTTAATATCCTTAAGGAAGTCGTTGGTTGGAAGTAAAACGATCGAAAATTCAGCTTGCTCAGGTAGCTGCGAAAGCGCATCTGCAACAACATTCTCTTTCCACCTTTTGTAAGTTGTTTCATAATCAAATCTAAGAAGTTTTGTTACCCATTTTTGCTGCTTAGGGGATAATATCTTTCGCTCCAAAAAGTACTTGAGGCTTTTATGGTCGGTTTTAATTTGAAATCGTCGACCAATCAAGTAGGATCTCCACCTCGTTGCTGCGCGCACAATGGCGAGCATCTCCTTATCATACATTGACTTATTTTGATGGGAGGGAGATGATGCCTTGCTAGTGTATATGAGTAGTCACCATCTTGCATGAAAATGACTCCAATTCTGACTCCAGATGCGTCGGCCTCAATAACGAAGGGTTGGTTGAAATCTAGTAGTGTTAGCGCCGGCGTCGTCGTTATGGCTGCCTTAAGTTTATCGAAGGCAGTGGAGGCTCTGTCCGACCATTGGAAGACATCTTTTTTCAGTAAGTAAGTAAGTGGTACACTGATCTTTCCATAGTTTTTCATGAACTTACGGTAGTAGTCTGTTAAACCCAAAAAGCTATGTAGCAATTTTATGTTCCTCGGGGTAGGCCAATTTTGCATTGCTTCAATTTTGAAGGGGTCCACCATCACACCTTCCTCTGATATGATATGCTCAATATATTTCACCTTTTGTTGAAGAAAGTAAAAATTCGTAGTGGCCGTTGTGTGTTCGAAAGGTGATTTTCGGTATGACTTCTTCATACACTCGTATTTGATAATACCCGGATCGAAGGTCCAGCTTTGTGAATATTTGTGCTCCCTTTCATCTAGCAATTCATCTGCTATTGGAATAAGGTATTTGTTCTTGATGGTTATGCCATTGAGAGCTCGGTAATCAACGCATATTCGCCATGTTCCGTCCTTCTTGTGTACAAGTAGCACCGGTGAAAAGTAGAGGTTGTAACTTGGCCGAATAACTCCTGTTTCAAGCATCTCTTTTAAAATCCTTTCTAATTCATCATTCTAGAGATGTTGATACCGATATGGTTGAGTATTTGCTGGAGATTTGACTGAAAAAATCATTATACAATGATCAAGCCGATGAGTAAGAGGTATGTTGTGCGGCTTGTCAAATATATCTGAAAATTCAGCAAGCAAAGGAAATATGTTTGGATCTTCAAATTCTATTGGCTCTCCTTTAATTTGCTGCTCAAATTGTACCAAAAAGCCCCTGCATGCTTTATGCAAAACCTTCTCCATTTGTTGTGTGCAAATTATCGTTACGTCACCCTCACGTTTCCCATACAGTATCACCTGTTTCTCCTTACTGTAAAATTTTATAAATAGTTGCATAAAATTCCAAGAAATATCACTTAATGTCATCAACCATTTAATTCTGAGTATGGCCTCATAATCATCAAGGGGGAGGAGGAAGAAATTTGCAATTATCTCTTGGTCCTGCAGCAACAGTTTCACCTGCGGGCACCTATGATCACATTTCAAAATCTGTCTGTTGGCGACCTTAACGACAAACCTGCTACAATTCTCAATAGGTAAGTTCATATGGACAGCAACCTTACTATTTAGGAAGTTATTAGTGCTGCCCGTCTCGATGAGAACAGTAATCGGTTGTTGTTTGAGAAGGCCTCCAACTTTCATCGTTTGCAGGTTTGAGTAGCCAGCTAGTGTATGTACCATAACTTCGGTCGGTTGTGGCTCTTCTTCTACATCTTTTTCTTCATGTTCAAGGCTCTCTTTTGAATGTTCAATGACCTCTTCTTTTATCGGTTCAATCATAAGAAGTCCTCCTTTACTACAGCGATGCTCACGGCTCCATGGCTCGTCACAATGCCAACATAACCCCTTCGCATATCGCTCCCGAAGCTCTTCTCTTGTTAACCTCTTTGGTGTAGGGACTTGGTCAATAGTAGGGGGGGGTTGAGGGCTTCAATATTATTGGTTGAGGAGTGACCCTAGTCCTCCGAGCTTCATGGTTCAATTGATCCTCTTGATGTCGTGCGAAAGAGATGGCTGCCATAAGCGTATATGGTTGTCGCGCTTTAACTTCTCCTTGGATCTCTGACTTCAAGCCCTCAATGAAGGTCCTTAATAGCTGTTTTTGAGACCAATCATGAGTTTGATTAGATAAGTATGTTCAAACTAGTCAAACCATTGTATAGCATCCCCTTCAAGATGTATAGCTGCAATTTTCACCATAGATGCATCCGCGGTTTTGTGGTACCGAAAATATCGCTCCGCGCGCGAGATCCAACCAATCGGGTCCCCTTCTTCCCATCTAGGGAAGTCCACTCTCATGCATGGATAGTTGGGGTTGGTCATAGAGCCTACCCTCCCTTGGAAGTCATCTCTTCGGGCTTGGTGTGATTGGGCAAAGCTCTCTCCATGATATGATTTCTTTGGGCTTAGTGGTCGGCCCAATCTGAGTTCGGTAAAGAGCGTCCGAATCTTATCCTCCATTCGTGCCTCCAAGGCTTCGAATTTAGCATTGATTGCCTCCTTAGATGCCATAGTATATGGCCCCAAATCTATGATGTTAAGATCTCTCTTTTGCTGTTGGGTTAAAGGCATGTATAGGTTGAGAGAAGTGATGGTCGAAAGGGTTGGTGGATTGGTGGATGTAGGCTGCGGTTTAGGCTTGTTTTGTGGCTATTTTGCATGCAGTTTGAGGGTGTGGTTTGGTAGAGTTTTAGGGCTGTGGATGAAAGTTTTGGATCTGTGGTAGATGGTAGCAAAGGTTTGACAGAAACCCGTGGAAGTTGCAGCAAGTTGTAAGAGTAGAATTGTTGTCGAAGAAACAACGGTTTCTCGACATAATTTTCACCAAAAACTTGAGAGAATTGAGGAGGGAATTGATAGCAAAATCACAGTTTATATGACAGCAAGGATATCTAATTTAATCAAGAAAATTTCGGCAGTATAACAGCAAGGAAATTGGTGCAAGTTGCGATTGTAGAATTCTCGTCGAGAAATTTCAGCGGGTTACGATGAAAATTTGCAGCAACATAAAATCATTTTTAGAGATAAATTTTTTAATAGATCAATCTTAGATGGAAGCCAAGATGATCTATGAAGTGTATAAGAAATTTCATTCAAAAAAGATTGCAAATATATGAGTTAAGGAAACAATATGCAGCTGAAATTTTCTGCAGCATAGATTTTCAAGTGCAGCAGATTGGACATAAAAGATCAGTAGTTTATGTTGAGAATTTTTCGATGAAACCAAAGGAAAATCCACTATTAGGAAGTGTCAAATATGTCATAAAAATTTCGTAGAAATTTGGATAGAAAAAGCACAGTAGCAAGATCAAACAGATGGTGCTATGCGGCTTGAATTCTGCAATTTAAGTGCAGCAGATTGGACATAAAAGATTGAGAATTTTTTTATGAAACCAAAGGGAAATCCACTGTTATGAAGTGTCAAAGATGTCATAAAATTTTTGTAGAAATTTGGATAGAAAAAGCATAGTAGCAAGATCAAACAGATGGTGCTATGCGGCTTGAATTCTGCAATTCAAGTGCAGCAGATTGGACATAAAAGATCAGTAGTTTATATTGAGAATTTTTTGATGAAACCAAAGGGAAATCTACTGTTAGGAAGTGTCAAAGATGTCATAAAAATTTTGTAGAAATTTGGATAGAAAAAGCACAGTAGCAAGATCAAAAAGATGGTGCTATGCGGCTGGAATTCTGCAATGTATCTTTCATCGTAGAGATGAAAACTTTGTGACGAAAAGTTTATGCAGCAATATAGGAACAATTTTTTTTTTTTTTGGATTTTTGAATAAGGATAAATAAATTGCAGCAGCAGTAAGGTAGGAAACCAGAACCTGTTGCAATTCACGGGGAGATCAAAGGATGATCCGCGGTGGTGGAGATGATGGCAGAATTCGGTGACGATCTTTTAAGCAATTGTGGGAATTGCTTTGGATGGTTGTGGAGGGTTGATGGATGGCTGTGGATGGTGCTAGAACCCTTGCAGATTCTAAACTTGGGGTTGATCTCTTTAGGGGATCGGCCTCCTTCGAACTCTATATGGGTTCCTCCCTCCAAGTTGCTGTTCAAAGGCTGCAGAAAAGATTCATCTATTGCTTAAGAAAAGAGAAGGATTACATGGCTATTTATAGGGCTTCTAAACCCTAACTCCTAATAGGACTCCTACTTAAGACTCTTACTTCTAACCAACTCCAAATAGGACTCCTACTCAAGACTCCTATTCCCTTACAACTCCTAATTCTTCTCTAAGAAAAAACCTACTACATGAATGCCCCTCTCAATTAGGACTCTCCTAGCTAGAGTCCTAACAGAATGTCCCTCTAAATTAGGACTCTCCTAGCTAGAGTCCTAATAGTTTTACATGAATTTTCCTCTCAATTAGGACTCTCCAAGCTAGAGTCCTAACAGACCCGCCCTCTTCAAATCAGCCTTGTCCTCGAGGCTGATGATTCGTGAATTCTGGGAATTTGATCTTCAAGTCATCATAGTTCTCCCAAGTGGCATTTTCTATTGGTAGGTTCGCCCACTGTATTAGCACTTCATTAGTGGGTCGTCGTCGTCGAGTCACGATCCGTTGATCAATAATGGCACTTGGCTGAGTCTGGAGTTCTCTTTGGGTAGTTATATTTGGTGGGTGGCTTTGGGCTGTCTCCAAGCACCTGTTTAAAACTTCCGGTTGGCTGTTGGTTTGTCGGTGATATGTCGTACTCCTTTTCAATTTAGTACCCTGCATATTGAATAACTTTGTCTAAAATATGCTCTTGAAGATGCAAGTAGAATTTGTCACAAGCACAATGCGTCCCTTAAAGTGTAATTCTTTTGAGTCCCAATTGTAATGAGCCATGGGGCTTGGTGCTTCCTCCAATTTTTTTTATAATCTTACTAGTATCTGAATCTTCCTGCCATTCCATCTTAATATCCTCAAGGAAGTCGTTGGTCGGAAGTGAAACGGTCGAAACTTTAACTTGCTCGGGTAGCTGCGAAAGCGCATCTGCAAGAACATTCTCTTTCCCATTTTTGTAAGTTATTTCAAAATCAAATCCAAGAAGTTTTGTTACCCATTTTTGCTACTCAAGGGATGGTATCTTTTGCTCCAAAAAGTACTTGAGGCTTTTATGGTCGGTTTTATTTTAAAATCGTCGACCAATCAAGTAGGGTCTCCACCTCGTTGCTGCGCGCACAATGGCGAGCATCTCCTTATCATATGTTGACTTATTTTGATGGGAGGGAGATAATGCCTTGCTAGTGTATGCGAGTGGTCGACCATCTTGCATGAGAATGGCTCCAATTCTGACTCTAGATGCGTCAGCCTCAATAATGAAGGGTCGGTTAAAATCTGGTAGTGTTAGCACTGGCGTCGTCATCATGGCTGCCTTAAGTTTGTCGAAGGCAGCAGAGGCTCTGTCCAACCATTAGAAGACATATTTTTTCAGTAAGGAAGTAAGTGGTGCACTAATCTCGCCATAGTTTTTCAAGAACTTGCAATAGTAGCCTGTTAAACCCAGAAAGCCATGTAGCAATTTTATGTTCCTCGGGGTAGGCCAGTTTTGCATTGCTTCAATTTTGAAGGGGTCCGCTCTCACACCTTCCTCTGATTTGATATGCCCAAGAAATTCCACCTTCTGTTGAAGAAAACAAAAATTCGTAATGATTGTTGTGTGTTCAAAAGGTGGTTTTCGGTATGTCTTCTTCGAACACTCATATTTGATGATACCCGGATCAAAGGTCCAGCTTTGTAAAGATTTGTGCTCCCTTTCATCTAGTAATTCATCTGCTATTGGAATAAGGTATTTGTCCTTGATGGTTATGCCATTGAGAGTTCAGTAATCAATGCATATTTGCCATGTTCCATCCTTCTTGCGTACAAGTAGCACCAGTGAATAATAGAGGTTGCAACTTAGCCGAATAACTCCTATTTTGAGCATTTATTTTATAATCTTTTCTATTTCATCCTTCTGGAGATATATATATTGATATGACTGAGTATTTGCTGGAGGTTTGCCTGAAAGAATCATTATATAATGATCATGCCGACGGGTAAGAGGTAGGTTGTACGGTTCGTCAAATATATCTGAAAATTCAGCAAGCAAAGGAAGTAGGTTTGGATCTTCAAATTGTATTGGCTCTCCCATAGTTTTCCACTCAAGTTGTATAAAAAATCTGCCACATGCTTTATGCAAAACCTTCTCTATTTGTTGTGTGCAAATCGTCGTTATGTTGCCCCCACGTCTCCCATTCAGTATCACTTGTTTCTCCTTACTATAAAATTTCATAATTAGTTGCATAAAATTCCAAAAAATATCACCTAATGTCATCAACCATTTAATTATGAACATGGCCTTATGATCATCAGGAGGGAGAAGGAAGAAATCTGTAATTATCTCTTGGTCCTGCAGCAATAGTTTCTCCTATGGGTGCCTACGATCACTATTCAAAATCCGTCCGTCGACGACCTTAACGTCAAACCTGCTGCAATTCTCAATAGGTAAGGCCATCTAGATAGTAACCTTACTATTTATAAAGTTATTAGAACTGCCCGTGTCGATGAGAACAGTGATCGGTTGTTGTTTGAGAAGGCCTCCAACTTTCATCGTTTTCGGGTTTGAGTAGCCGGCTAGTGCATGTGCCGTAACTTCAGTCGGTTGTGGCTCTTCTTCTGCATCTTCTTCTTCATGTTCAAGGCTCTCTTCTGGATGTTCAATGACCTCTTCTTCTATTGGTTCAATCATAAGAAGTCTCCCTTTACTACAGCGATGCTCACTGCTCCACGGCTCATCACAATGCCAACATAACCCCTTCGAATATCGCTCCCGAATCTCTTCTCTTGTTAACCTCTTTGGTGTAGGGACTTGGTCGATAGTAGGGGGGGCTGAGGGCTTCAATATTACTGGTTGAGGAGTGACCCTAGTCATCCGAGCTTCATGGTTCAATTGCTCTTCTTGATGTCGTGCAAAAGAGATGGCTGCCATAAGCGTATACGGTTGTCGTGCTTTAACTTCTCCTCGGATCTCTGGCATCAAGCCCTCAATGAAGGTCCTCAATAGCTATTTTTGAGAACAATCATGAGTTTGATTAGATAACCTTTCAAACCTGGTTTGGTACTCCTGAATGGTGGAGGTTTGTCGGATCTTTGCTAGTTGTCCGTCAATATTCTCGTAATCGGTTGGTCTGAAGCGGATCAGTAGTCCTTCTTTTAATTGTCGCCATGAAAGAACTCCATAAGTATGTTCAAACCAATCAAACCACTGTATAGCATCCCCTTCAAGATGTATAGCTGCAATTTTCAGCATAGATGCATCCGTGGTTTTATGGTACCGAAAATATCGCTCTGCACGCAAGATCCAACCAATCGGGTCTCCTTCTTCCCATCTAGGGAAATCCACTCTCATGCATGGATAGTTGGGGTTGGTCATAGAGCTTCCCCTCTCTTGGAAGTCATATCTTTGGGTTTGGTGCGATTGGGCATAGCTCTCTTCTTGATGTGATTTCTTCGTGCTTAGTGGTCGGCCCAATCTGAGTTCGGTAAAGAGCGTCCGAATCTTATCCTCCATTCGCGCCTCGAAGGCTTTGAATTTAGCATTGATTACCTCCTCAGATGCCATAGTATATGCCGCCAAATTTGTGATGTTAAGATCTCTCTTTTGTTGTTGGGTTAAAGGCATGTATTGGTTGAGAGAGGTGATGGTCGAAAGGGTTGGTAGATCGGTGGATGTAGGCTACAGTTTAGGCTTGCTTTGTAGCTATTTTGGGTGCAGTTTGAGGGTGTGGTTTGGTATAGTTTTAGGGTTATGGATGAAGTTTTGGATCTATAGTAGATGGTAGCAAAGGTTTGACAGAAATTCGTGGAAGTTGCAGCAAGTATGTGCTGTCTTGTAAGAGTAGAATTGTCGTCGAAGAAACAATGGTTTCTCGACGTAATTTCCACCAAAAACTTGAGAGAATTGAGGAGAGAATTGATAGCAAAATCACAGTTTATATGACAGCAAGGATATCTAATTTAATCAAGAAAATTTCGGCAGTATAACAGCAAGAAAATTGGTGCAAGTTGCAATTGTAGAATTCTCGTCGAAAAATTTCAGCGGGATACGACGAAAATTTGCAGCAACATAAAATCATTTTTTGAGATAAATTTTCTTAATAGATCAATCTTAGATGGAGGCCAAGATGATCGTATAAGAAATTTCATTCAAAAAATATTGCAAATAGATGGGTTCAGGCAACAATATGCAGCTGAAATATTCTGCAGCATAGATTTTTAGATATTGCAGATTGGACGTAAAAGATCAGTGGTTTATATTGAAAATTTTTTGATGAAACCAAAGGAAAATCCACTGTTAGGAAGTGTCAAAGCTATCATAAAAATTTTGTAGAGATTTGGATAGAAACAATATTGTTTCAAGATCAAACAAACAGTGCCATGCGGCTGAAATTTTACAGTGCAGATTTTCAAGTATAGTAGATTAGACGTAAAAGATCAATGGTTTATATTGAGAATTTTTTGAAAAAACCAAAGGGAAATCTGCTGTTAGGAAGTGTCAAAGATGTCATAAAAATTTCATAGAAATTTGGATAGAAAAAGCACAGTAGCAAGATCAAACAGATGGTGCTATGCGGTTGGAATTCTTCGATGTATCTTTCGTCGTAGAGATGAAAACTTTGTGACGAAAGGTTTATGCAGCAATATAGGAACAGTTTTTTTTTTTTTTTTTTTTCGAATAAGGATAATATCCTCAAGAAAGTCATTGGTTGGAAGTAAAACGACCGAAAATTCAGCTTGCTCAAGTAGCTGCGAAAGCGCATCTGCAACAACATTCTTTTTCCACCTTTTGTAAGTTGTTTCATAATCAAATCCAAGAAGTTTTGTTACCCATTTTTGCTGCTCAAGGGATAATATCTTTCACTCCAAAAAGTACTTGAGGCTTTTATGGTCGGTTTTAATTTGAAATCGTCGACCAATCAAGTAGGGTCTCCACCTCGTTGCTGCGCGCACAATAGTGAGCATCTCCTTATCATACGTTGACTTATTTTGATGGGAGGGAGATAATGCCTTGCTAGTGTATATGAGTGGTCGACCATCTTGCATGATTCTAAACTTGGGGTTGATCTCTTTAGGGGATCAGCCTCCTTGGAACTCTATAGGGGTTCCTCCCTCTAAGTTGCTACTCAAAGGCTACAGAAAAGATTCATCTATTGCTTAAGAAAAGAGAAGGAATACATGGCTATTTATAGGGCTTCTAAACCCAAACTCTTAATAGGACTCCTACTTAAGGCTCTTACTTCTAACCAACTCCTAATAGGACTCATACTCAAGACTCCTATTCCCTTACAACTCCTAATTCTTCTATAAGAAAATACCTCCTACATGAATGCCCCTCTCAATTAGGACTCTCCTAGCTAGAGTCCTAACAGAATGTCCCTCTCAATTAGGACTCTCCTAGCTAGAGTCCTAACAGTTTTACATGAATGTCCCTCCCAATTTGGACTCTCCAAGCTAGAGTCCTAACAGTTTTCCTTTTGGATAGTTTCTAGATCATGGCATTTTATACAAGAACATAAACTATCATGATATTCAGTTTTTAACTTATCGAAATTACAAGTAAGACTATCATGCTCCTTTTTTAGCAATTTATATTTTCTACTAATAATCTTACATTCATCAAATAAGTCATGGAAGGCATTTAATAACTCATCAAATGATAAATCTACATCAATTAAATTTGTTACCTCCTCTCCGATGGCCATTAAGGCATAATGAGCAACTTGCTCGGTGTTGGACTCCTCTTCTTCGGACGCGCTCAAGTCATCCCACGTTGCTTTGAGCGCCTTCTTCTTTGATGTTCTCTTCTTGGCTTGGGGACAATCACTTTTGTAGTGTCTCGACTTTTTACACTCGTAGCAAATAACTTGGTACTTTTTGGGTTTAAGTTTATTTTTTGTGTCATTTTTAAACTTGTTTCTCTTAATGAATTTTTTGAATTTCCTTGTTAGAAGTGCCAAGTCATCATCTCAGTCCTCATCACTTGAGTTTTCTCTCAAGTGGTCATCTAAAGTTCTAAGTGTCATATCCTTCCTGTTCTTTGGAAGGATGTCTTCTTGCTCTTCATGAGCCTTGCATGTCATTTCATAGGTCATTAATGACCCGATTAGTTCTTCAAGAGGGAAGTTGTTTAAATCTTTAGCCTCTTGAATAGCAGTGACTTTAGGGTCCCAACTCTTAGGAAGGGATCTTAGAATCTTATTTACGAGCTCAAAATCCGAAAAACTTTTGTCGAGTCCTTTTAGACCATTGACGACATCCGTGAAACGGGTGTACATGTCGCCAATAGTCTCGCTCGGTTTCATTCGGAAAAGTTTGAAAGAGTGTATCAAAAGATTGAATTTTGACTCTTTCACTCTACTTGTGCCTTCGTGAGTCACTTCGAGTGTTTGCCAAATATTAAACGCAGTTTCACAAATCGAAACATGATTAAACTCATTTTTATCAAGCGTACAAAATAAGGCATTCATAGCCTTTGCATTAAGAGCGAAAGTCTTCTTCTCCAATTCATTCCAATCGATCATTGGAAACAAGACTTCAAAAATCCATTTTCGACAAGATTCCAAAGTTCAAAATCTATTGAAATACGGAAGATCCTCATTCGGGTCTTCCAATAGGTGTAGTCCGTCCCATTGAACATGGGTGGATGTGTAATAGAATGGCCCTCTTGGTTTCCGGCGTATGCCATCTCTCTTGGGTTTTAATTCATTTGAGAGTTAACCCCGCTCTGATACCAATTGTTAGGATCAAGAACACTAAGAGGGGGGGGGTGAATTAGTGCAGTGGAAAACTTTCGACGATTAAAACTGTGTTCGTACGATAAGAGCGATTTTGGTAGAAAAGCCGATTCATAAATTACTTTAACTTGTGATTAAGCAAGATGCAGTTAAAGCAAGTCTATGAAGGCAGTTTGCAGTTATGATGAAAATTCGAATGTAAGCGTAAACTAAAATATGATGTTCGTATGATAAAACTGATTTACGTCTAAACATCGATTCGGAAAATACTGAACTTTGAAACACGATCGTAAATGCGCAGAAGGCAGTAAGCTATTGAGGAGGTTTGCAATAAAGATAATATGCTCAAAGTAAATGTAAACCGAGATTTAGAGTGGTTCGGTCAATCTTGACCTACATCCACTTTTGGCTTCCTCCACCGATGAGGTCACCGACGTCCACTAGAGGCCTTCCTTCAATAGGCGAAGGCCAACCACCTTTTTACAGTTTCATTCCTTTTGACGGGCTTAGGAGACAACCCTTACAGAATTTTCTTTCCTCTCTTGACAGATCAAAACTTGGAAGAAAAGAGGAAGGAGAACTTTTAACTCATACAACACTTTTGAGCTCTAAAAATCACATAGTAAGATCAGGATTTCGGTGGTTTTGGGTTACTCTTTCATTGCTGAAAGGGTGGGGTATTTATAGGCCCCAACCCAGTTTGAATTTCGAGCTCAAAACTATCAATTCCCGGAATTTCGGGGTCTGGCGGTTGCACCGCCTGACTGGGGTGGTTGCACCGCCTGGCAGAGCTCGGAGACCGAGCTCAGGCGGTGCCACCTCTTGTCAGGGGCGGTTGCACCTCCTGCCAGAGCTTGGAGACCGATCTCAGGCGGTGCCACCGCCTGACTGGGGCGGTTGCACCGCCCAGCCAGAGCTCGGAGACCGAGCTCAAGTGGTTGCACCTCTGTCAGAGGCGGTTATACCGCCCAGCCAAAGCTCGGAGACTAAGCCCTAGGCGGTGCCACCTTTGGCCAAGTAATCTGGGTCCGAATGGGCTGATCCATTAGGCCCAATTTGGGTCTTTCAAGGGCCCAATTGCCCCAAGATTAAGTTAATGGGATCACCTCCCATTTCTAACTTAATCATCATGCTAACTACTAATTTCTTAAGACATTTACTGCAACTTGCTCCAGTGTGTCAATCGCTTCTTCCGGTGAGCTTCTGTCGATCTTCCGATTAACCCTCGGTGATGCTCCTACGGACATCCGGCAAACTCCTAGACTTGCGATGATCCACTTGGCAAGTTCTGACGAGCTTCTTTGGCAAGCTCCTGGACTTCTCGGATTTGTTCCTGCAAAACCTCCGACGACCGTCGAAACTTCCATCGAATTCTCGAACCCCCAACATGATCATAGTCTTGACTCCGGCGTAACTCCTGCTGCATGTCTTACTTTCATCGTAGTTAATCCTGCACACTTATCTCAACATATGGATTAGATAACAAATGACAATTGATGTCATCATCAAAATCCGAGATTCAACAGTAGTGTCTAGCATAAATAAACCATTATGCAATGTTCCTTTCGTCATGATCTTATCATCTAATAATATCGAACAACCATTGTTCACAAAAACTAATTTATATCCACTAACTGTTAAACATGAAATGGAGATAATATTTTTGATAATAGAAGGAACAAAATAACATGCATCTAATGCAATAAAAGCTCCACCAAGTATATGTAGGGCGACCTCGCCAATAGCTACTATAGCAACTTTTGCTCCATTGCCCATCTTAAGGTCCATCTCGCCTATTGGCAGAACCTGCAATGAATTACATATATGATAAGCACTACTTGTTGAATTTGGTATTTTGATGATGAAATCAATTGATAAATGTGTTTATATTTTAATCTATGTTTTAAGTGACATAGGATGCTTCGATCAGGATGAGACCATTAAAGCAGGAAAAATCATGTTGGGCTGGAGGAACATGTTAGAAGATTGGATGTCATGTCACAGCAAACATCTAAACAGGATATTTGATGTAATGCTTATGTATGTTCGTGTCTTTTGGTATGTTCATGCTTTGCACAGCATGAAGAGGGACAACCGAAGGCTTAATAGTCCCATTTTAGTTGGGTTGGTGGTCACTTTAGGCTTGTAAATAAAGGTTGTGTCATGTGGACACTTGTGAGAGATTTTCAATCTATAATGGACCATTTTGACCCTTTGTTGTGCAACTGTTCAGAGCTTGTAAAGTATGTTTGTAATTTACATTGTCTATGAAGTGTTTTCGAAAATGGTTGCTTGTGGATCCCGAGTGAGGCGTTTTCTCTAACCCGTTTTCTCTTTTGTGGGTCCTAAGGGACCATGAGATGCTTCAGGGAGGCTGACCTTTGCGGACGGACACGCAAGGGTGCCGCACGACTTAGGCAAAACCAACTAAGTCCGTGACAGTTGGGCCGGTGGATCGGTCGACATATCGACAGAAGGCTTCGGGCCATGGATTCGGGCATCGGGCCAAGAAGAGCGGGTATTGCACCAAGGATATCGGAGTTGCGGTCATGTCTTTTGGTATTCACGTAGTCTTATCTTTCATGACATGATTTCCTTTTATTTATGGCTTGTATGGCTTGAAATGTTTTGGAATGATGCATGCAACACTTAAGCTTTTATTGTGATGATATGTGTGATGCATTTGATGTGTATTATGATCAAAATGTTGATAAATGCTTAATGTTTTAGTATAATGTATGATATGCTCATAATGATGAATGATTTATTTTTCGGTATCGTGCATGAAAAATGAAATGTAAGGTTTTGAAATTATGCATGTTCTAATTTGAAAATATAATGATGCACAAATAAGAACAATTACTTACCTTTGTCATAATTTGATAATTGATGTAATGGGTCTTCTCTTCTTTTTGACAATGACAAAGGGGGAGCAAGAATTTCTTGCATGGACATCATGAAAAGAGGCAAACTAGCTAGATTGCATAATTCAAGAAAAAAATAAAAATTGCACTTCTCAAAAGAGAAGAAATTGTCATCTTGAACATCACCGATAATTGCTAGCTTGAAATCTCAAGAAAATGCAAAAATGTGCTATCTTGCCTATCTCAAGATGCTAAACATGCTAAACTTGCACTTTGCAATAGAAGCAAAATTGCGAGCTCAAACATTGCAAAGGAAGCAAAAATTTGCTAGCTTGCAACTTGCATATTTCAAGAAGCAAGAGTTGCTTTCTTGAACATCTCAAAATTGCTAGTTTGCGTGTTTTAAAATATTAAAAAAAATTTTTTGCTAGCTTGTATTTTGATGATAGCAAACTTGCATAATGGTAAAAATGGATATTATGTTTTTCATGCAATGAGTTGAACTTATATCACAAACACTTGATTGTGGTACTTCTCCTTTTTGTTGATGACAAAGGGGGAGAAGTATGTTGATTTTATCATGACATGTTGCTTAGATTTTTGAATCCAAGAGTTTCTATCAATATGGCATATTGATAGGGGGAGTTTGTTTAAACTCCGGGAGTTAAGTTTAACTCCGTCATCAATTGGTTGTCATCATAAAAAAGGGAGAGATTGTTGAATCTCGTATTTTAATGATGAAATCAATTAATAATTATGTTTATGTTTTAATCTATGTTTTAAGTGACACAAGATGCTTCGATCAGGATGAGACAATTAAAGCAAGAAAAATCATGTTGGGCCGGAGGAACATGTCAGAAGATTGGACGTCGGGCCGGTGGATCGGTCGACGAATCGTCAGAACGCTTCAGGACGTAGATTCGGGCATCGGGCCAAGAAGAGTAGGTATTGCACCAAGGATATCGGAGTTGCGGAGTCAACTGGCCGATTGGGCAATAAGCCGCAGGAGAGGACGATGCGCCGAAGAATCAGATGAAGCGTCAATGGACCAATGACATGCCGGACAACTTGATTAATGCTTAGTATTAATTGTCTAGATCAAAGTTTGTTTTACATGTGCAGGATTAACTATGATGACAGTAAGACACGCAGCAAGAGTTGTGCTTGAGTCAACACCATGATCACGTTGGAGGTTCAAGAGTTTGACGGAAGTCTGGATGGTCATCGGAGGTTCTTTGGGAACAAATCCGAGAAGTCCAGGAGCTTGCCTAAGAAGCTCATCGGAACTCACCAAGTGGATTGTTGCAAGTCCAGGAGTTTGCCGGAAATCCACCGGAGCATCGCCGAGGGTTCGTCGAATGTTCACCGGAAGCTCATCGGAAGAAGCGATTGACGCACCGGAGCAAGTTACAGAATTAATGTCTTAAATATCGTAGTTAGCATGTAGATTAAGTTAGGAATGGGAGGTGATCCCATTAACTTAATATGGGGACAATTGGGCCCTTGATAGACCCAAATTGGGCCGAATGGATTAGCCCATTCTGACCCATAATTCCTGGCCGGTAGTGGCACTGCTTGGGCCGACGGTGGCACCGCCTAGGAGCTTAGTCTCCCAGGAATGCTGGGCGATGGTACCATCCCTGTTAGGCGATGGTACCACTTGAGCTCAGTCTCCGAGCTGTGATAGGTAGTAGTACCGCCTAGTTATGGCGATAGTACCGTCAGGACCCCGGAAATCCGAGAGATGACATTTTTGGGCTCCAAATTTGAACCAATTGGGGCCTATATAGACCCCACCCTTTCCTGCATGAAAGGGTATTGAAATCTTGATCTTATTATGAGAATTTAAGAGCTCAAAAGTGTTGTAAAAGGCCAAAAGTTCTTCTCCCTCTTTTCTTCTAAGTTTTGATCATTCAAGAGAGGAGCGGAAATCTCTAAGGGTTGTCTCCTAAGCCCGTCAAAAGGAGTAAAGCTATAAAAGGGTGGTTGGCCTTCGCCTATTGAAGGAAGGCCTCTAGTGGACGTCGATGACCTCATCGGAGGAGGAAGCCAAAAGTGGATGTAGGTCAAGATTGACCGAACCACTCTAAATCTCGGTTTGCATTTACATTCTGCTCTCTATCTTAATTGCAAATTGACTCAATTGCTTTACTTAAACTATACTTTTGTTTTATCTTAAGTTGAAGAACTTTCCGAAACGGTTTTCATCGAAAACGCTTTCATCGCACAAACGTCGTTTTAAACCAACAAAAGTTTTTCGCTGCACTAATTCACCCCCCCCTCTTAGTGTTCTTGATCCTAACACTACCAATATCCAATGCACATGTGCTATCATAAGAGTCGGACAAATGGAGACTGATCATGAATGTACCTGAAGCTTCTCCAAGCTTCTGTTTCGCCCTCTCTGTAAGGTACTCTTTCCAATTCTTCTTCTAATGCCCATCTTTGTCACAGTAGAAGCACAAGCCTTTGTCCTTTACGGTGTCATTCTTAGCAACCTTTGGTTTACTTGGTCTGCCCTTGCCCTTGTTAACGGACTTTTCTGCTTCCCTTTTCTTTTTGGTCTCACTAGTGTAGAGAATTGGCTTCTCTTTCTTAATAGTACTCTCTACCTCCCTCAACATATTGAGGAGCTCCGAGAGAGTCACCTTAAGCTTGTTCATATTAAAATTCATTATGAACTGTGAAAAGGAATCTGGTAGAGATTGAAGTATAATGTCCACACATAAGTTATCCTCTAGGACCATTCCTAGTCTTGTGAGTTTCTCTATCCACTCAATCATCTTTAAGATATGGTTCTAAACCAGTGTCCCCTCAGTCATCCTAGCGTGGAAGAGGCTCTTGGATATCTTATATTGCTGAGTCCTTCCTTGTTCCTCAAATAATTTGCAGACATGTAGGAGAATGGATCTCGCATCCATCTTTTCATATTATCTCTGTAACTCAGGAGTCATAGAGCCCAACATGTAGCATTGAGCAAGAGTGGAATCATCAATGTACTTCACATAGTGAGCGATCTCATCTTCGCTTGTCCCTTCCTCGGGCGTAGGCATCACTATATCAAGGACGTACGTGATTTTCTCCGCCGTGAGAACAATTCTCAAGTTGCAGAGCCAATCCGTATAATTTGGACTAGTGAGGCGGTTGACATCAAGTATGCCTCGTAAGGGATTTGAAATCGATCTTTTCTGAAAATAAAGATGTAGCAGAAATAAATAACATGCAGATTTTGCAAGAAATAAATAATCAAGATATGGGCTTCTATCTTAATATGCTCTCACTATTTTACTAGTGAGTCACGCGACACCCTCAGCATGTGAAACGGAAGTCTCCGGCAGACTTCTAGGGGGAATCAGGATCCAATCAACGTCTTAGTGTAACCTCGAGGGGCTCGACCAATCACATTAATCCCAAAAGGTAGGCAACTCTTGCCGATCACAAGTTATTATGATTCTCGTCCTGTTCGGTCTCCGAATCATCATGGTCTCGAGGGACTCAACTAACCATGATGCTCGGTTAAGTCAACACCATCATTAAAAGATGAGTCTGATTTGATGATATACCTTCGAGGGACTCGACTAAGCATATCATGTCCTCAGGTCACTAGTGACATCTCTATGTCATAAGCAAGATAGCGAATCACGATATATATGAGCCTCGAGGGACTCGACTAGCTCAACTTACACCGGGAATCAGTTCCTACCTATAACGATGGAAGGCCACGTGGATCAATCTAATTACCTCATATTTATCAACTTAATATTATCGAGAGAGGTGTTTCTATGATTTGGTCTCCTAATATGATATGTCACACATATACATATTTAATATATATCTACATCACATGCAAATATATATACATATCTAGTATGTGTATAAGTAATCATACTAGATGATCATGGACCACAACCTAATGTGATCAAGCCCGAGCTAGTAGGCCTAATCACTCACATTAAGATCTATGTGTGCAACAGTGCATCTACATGCCCTATGATCGTCCATCTCGTCCTCGTCGATTCCGTCGACATCTTGATGCATCTTCGTACATTGCGATCGTCCGTTTCGTGTGTCGTGCTATCGTATCCACGGTCTCCCTACACCTCATATGATTACAACTTAATCATAGGCATGTAGGCCCGACAATAAACGAGAAATATAATAGAGGCTCGCAGACCCCAATAATAATAATCACAAGTATAAACATCACACGGTTCATGATCATCCGTCTACACATCAAACATCACATGTATAAATCATTATCATGTAGGACTACTAGATAATAAAAAATAATAATAATAAACTAAACCTTTTAATTAATTAATATTTTTTGAAATCAGGAAAATGTAGGGAATTTCTGAATTCCTAGGGGTATTTTTATAATTTGGACAAAAGACATAAATTGAAATTTCTCAAATTTCGAGGGGCAAAACTATCTTTTTGCCCAAAACCCTAACCCCCTTTCTCCCTTTCCCCTGCAACAACCGTCGCCGTCGCCGCCCTGCCGGCAATAGGCTGTGCGGCGGAGGGTGGGGCGCTGCCCTCGCTTGCGGGGGATTTTGCCTGCGAGAGCAATAGCTGTAGGCGTCGCTGCCCTGCGGCATCTAACTGTTAGGATCGAGAGCACTAAGAGGGGGGGGGGTGAATTAGTGTAGCGGAAATCTTTCTGCGATTAAAACCGAAAGCTGCGTTCGTTTGATAAAAATGATTTCGATGTAAAAGCTGAATCTAAGATTACTTTAACTTAAGATTAAGCGAGATGACGTTAAAGAAAATCTACGAAGGCAGTTTGCAGTTTATGATGAAAATCAGAATGCAAGCGCAAACTGAAATGCGACGTTCGTACGATAAAACCGATTTACGTCTAAATGCCAATTTTGAAGGTACTGAACTTTGAGATATGTTTTATAAATGCGCAGAAGGTAGTTTGCAGTTATGATTAAAATCAAAATGTAAACGTAAACTGAAATGTAATGATCGTACGAAAAAGCTGATTTACGTCTAAACGGAGATTCAGAAAGCTTTGAACTTAGAAACTCATTCGTAAAAGCGCAGAAGGCAGTAGCTATTTAGGAGGTTTGCAGTAAAGATAAAATGCTCAAAGTAAATGCAAACCGAGATTTAGAGTGGTTCGGTCAATCATGACCTACTCCACTTTTGGCTTCCTCCACCGACGAGGTCACCGACGTCAACTAGAGGCCTTCCTTCAATAGGCGAAGGCCAACCACCCTTTTACAGTTTCACTCCTTTTGACGGGCTTAGGAGACAACCCTTACAGAAATTTTCTCTCCTCTCTTTACAACTCAGAACTTGGAAGAAAAGAGGGAGAAGAACTTTTGGCCTTTACAACAATTTTGAGCTCTAAGAATCATAGAAAAAAATAAAGATTTCGGTGTATGTCTGTGTGCTTTCTGTGCTGAATGGGTGGGGTATTTATAGGCCCCAACCCAGTTTGAATTTGGAGCTCAAAACTGTCAATTCCTGGAATTCTGGGATCAGGCGGTTGCACCTCTTGACTAGAGCGGTTGCACCACCTAGCAAAGCTCGAAGACTGAGCCTCTGGGCAGTGCCACCTCCTGTCAGGGGCGGTTGCACCTCCTGACTGGGGCGGTTGCACTGCCTGCCCGAGCTCGAAGACCGAGCTCAGGCGGTGCCACCTCTTGTCAAGGGTGGTTGCACCGCCCAGTCTCGCTCGGAGACTGAGCCCAGGCGGTGCTACCTCCTGGCTGGGGCGATTGCACTGCCCAGTCTCGCTCGGAGACTTTGCTTAGGCGGTGCTACCTCCTGGCTTGGGCGGTTGCACCTCCCACAGCAATCAGGGTCCGAATGGGTTGATCCATTCGGCCCAATTTGGGTCTTTCAAGGGCCCAATTGCCCCAAGATTAAGTTAATGGGATCACCTCCCATTTCCAACTTAATCATTGTGCTAACTACAATTTTTCCAAGACATTTACTGCAACTTGCTCCGGTGCGTCAATCGCTTCTTCCAGCGAGCTTCCGGCGAACTTCCGTCGATCATCCTATGAACCCTCGGTGATGCTCCTGCGGACTTCTAGCAAACTCCTGGACTTGCGACGATCCACTTGGCGAGTTCCGATGAGCTTCTTTGGCAAGCTCATGGACTTCTCGGATTTGTTCCCTCAGAACCTCCGATGATAGTCCGAACTTCCGTCGAACTCTCGAACTCCCAACATGATCATTGTCTTGACTTCGGCGCAACTCCTGTTGCATGTCTTTCTTCCATCGTAGTTAATCCTGCACACTTAAAACAAAACTTCGATCGAGACAATTAATCCTAAGCAATTAACTAAGTTGTCCGACATGTCATTGGTCCCTCGACGCTTCGTCCGATTCTTCGGCGCATCATCCTCTCCTGCAGCCTATTGCCCAATCGGCCTGTTGACTCCGCAACTCCGATATCCTTGGCACAATACCCGCTCTTCTTGGCCCGATGCCCGAGTCTACGGCCCGAAGCCTTCTGTCGATACGTCGACCGATCCACCGGCCCGACATCCAATCTTTTGACATGTTCCTCCGGCACAACATGATTTTCCTGCTTTAATTGTCTCATCCTGATCGAAGCATCCTGCGTCACTCAAAATGTAGATTAAATTATAAACATATATCAAGTAGTTTCATCATCAAAATACGAGATTCAATAATTTCCCCCTTTTTGATGATGACAACTACTTGATGACGGAGTTAACCTTAACTCCCGGAGTTTAAACAAACTCCCCCTATCAATATGTCATATTGATAGAATCTTGAATTCAAACTGAATTCAAGTCATTGCAATATTCATCTTGAATACTTGCAACACGTCATCATGAACTTATGCATTAACTTGTGCATAACATGTCATGTCATCAACATACTTCTCCCTCTTTGTCATCAACAAAAAGGAGAAGTACCACAATCAAGTGTTTGTGATATTGGTTCAACCCATTGTATGAAAAACATAATATCAAGTTTTATCATCATGCAGTTTTGAAGCCAGAAAATTTAGCAAATGTTACATCATGCTTAGAACATTCAAGCTATCAAGTTTTAGATATGCAAGTTTTACAGCATACAAGATAGCACTTTTAGAACATGCAAACTAGCAATGTTATAACATTTTAGAACTTGCAAGCTAGCAATTTAGAGATTTCAAGAAGGAAACTCTTGCTTCTTGAAATATGCAAGTTGCAAGCTTGCAAATTTTTTCTTCCTTTGCAATGTTTGAGCTTGCAATTTTGCTTCCATTGCAAGGTGTAAGTTTAGCATGTTTAATTTTCTTGAGATAGCAACTATTTGCTTCTCTTTATACTAAAAGCTAACAAATTTTACGATATGCAAGTTTTACTACATACAAGCTAGCAAAAATTTCGAAAGCAAATGCAAGATAGCTTTCTTGTGTAAGCTTATGATTCTTGCTTCCTATTGCAATGTGCAAATTGCAAGTTTTGCTTCTTGAGATAGGCAAGATAGCACTTTTGCAATTTTTGTTTGGCAAGCTTGTGATGTTCAAGATAACAAGCTCTTTCTTCTCTTTTGAGAAGTGTCATTTTTACTTTCTTTGCAAAGTGCAAGCTAGCAAAATGCCAAACTAGCAAGAGATAATGTTTTACATGAGGCAAGCAAACAATTTGGCAAGTGTTACATTTGCATCTTCTCTTTAGATGTGCAAGAAGGTAAACAAGTTTTTACATTTTCTTGACATTTCAAGCTAGCAATTATCGGTGATGTTCAAGATAGCAATTTCTTCTCTTTTGAGAAGTGTAATTTTTTACCTTTTTCTTGAATTGTGCTAGCAATCTATCTCCCCCTTTGTCATTGTCAAAAAGAAGGGAAAAACCCTTTATATCAATTTTTAAATCATGACAAAGGTAAGTAATCATTCTTATTTGTGCATCATTATAGTTTCAATGCACAAATTCATTAACATTACATTTCATTTTTTATGCACGATACCGAAAAATCAATCATCATCATGAGCATATCAAACATGATATTTAAGCATTCATGATATATCATTTTGGCAACATGATCATAGATATTCAAACGATGGTATCTAAATGTCAGAATTCATTACATCCTATTATGCATGATCATTAACTCCTCATTTGTATTTCATGCATTATTTCATCTCATAAGGAATATCAAGAAGAGTTATTGGATGATGAGATAAATATTTTATAAATACACGAAATTGTATAAAAATCATATCATACGTGTTTCATGTATTCATATTATCACATGAAGCATATTATCATTTTTAAGATTCATAAAATGAATAACGTTATTACTATTTCATCGAAATCAATTTCGAGATTCACACAATATCATGAAATCATTAATCTCGATAAGATGGGAAAAGCATTTTCTTTTTAAGTGATTCTTTTAACACATCATAAAAAACTCATTCATAATTCAAGTGATTTACAATATATCATAAATGAATTTATCACTTGTATTTTATCAAAATCGAGAACTCTAGAGATAGAAAATGATTGAAGCATTTAACATGATTGAAGCATGATTCATATTTAAAGTGTATCTTATGTCATAAATACGAATCAAGCATTTGTCAAATATGAAATCATTCTCAAAATTACATTCAATAAATTCATATATGACAAGCATAGATTTATTGAAAAATCAATAAGATAGAGGATTACATTTCAAGTGTTCATCAATTGTAGCATTTCATCACATGGTAAGATATCAATGCATAAAATTACGATACAAGTTCTTGATATCTTAACGCATGATGCAAACATGGCATAATCAAATTTGGCAATCATAGCATCAATTCATATAAGCATTATTTCATTTTGTTTGTTTATCATAAAATATAAAATTTTATCATTTTCGAAATTACTAGCATGATCATAATATATATATATATATATATATATATATATATATATATATATATATATATATATATATATATCTTTTAAACATTAATTCTAAACTAAAAAAGAAAATACATCATGAAAGCATCAAGTAATTTCAAAATAAATTAGGGGGATTTCGACTACCTCATCATTGAAAGTGGTTAAGGCGTAGTTTACCACCTCACCTTTGTTGATTTTCTCCTCGTCTTCGGAGGAGCTCGATTCATCCCACTTTGTGTTCTTCTTCTTTGGCCTCTTCCTTCGTTCAAATTTATTGTTTATTTTAGATTTTTGTTTAATAAACTTATTAAGATTTAGTGTTCGAAGTTCAAGTTCATCATTGTCCTCGTCACTTGAGTCATCGCTCAAGTGGTATTCATTTGTCCGGAGTTCCAAATCCTTCCTGTTCTTTGGAAGGTGATTTTGTCCATCATGTTCATCATGTGCATTGTGCACCATTTCATATGTTATCAATGAACCAATTAGTTCTTCAAGTGGTAAGTTGTTTAGGTTTTTATCTTCTTGTATTGCAGTTACTTTTGAATCCCACTTCTTAGAATGAGAACGCAAAATCTTATTTACGAGTTCAAAATCCAAAAAATATTTTCCAAGAGCTCTTAAACTATTGACGACATCTGTGAAACGAGTGTACATGTCGCCTATAGTCTCGCTTCGTTGCATTCGAAAAAGCTCAAAATCATGCAATAAAATGTTAACTTTCGAGTTTTTGAGTCTACTAGTTCCCTCATGCGTGATTTCAAGTGTTCGCCAAATGTCAAAAGCCGTTTCGCACGTAGAAATCCGATTGAACTCATTTTTGTCTAAAGCGTAAAATAAGGCATTCATAGCCTTTGCGTTTAAAGAAAAATACTTCTTCTCCAAATCCGACCATTCGTTCATCGGTTTAGAGGGAAGTTGAAAACCGTTTTCAATGATATTCTATAAATCCAAATTCAAAGAAATCAAGAAAACTCTCATTCGAGTTTTCTAATAAGTGTAGTCCAATCAGTTAAACAACGGTGGACGAAAGACCGATAAGCCCTCTTGAAAGCCTTGAAGAGCCATTTCTCTCGGGTATAAATCCGAAATGAGAAATACCCCACTCTGATACCAATTGTTAGGATCGAGAGCACTAAGAGGGGGGGGGGTGAATTAGTGCTGCGGAAATCTTTCTGCGATTAAAACCGAAAGCTACGTTCGTTTGATAAAAACGATTTCGATGTAAAAGCTGATTTTAAGATTACTTTAACTTAAGATTAAGCGAGATGACGTTAAAGTAAATCTACGAAGGCAGTTTGCAGTTTATGATGAAAATCAGAATGCAAGCGCAAACTGAAATGCGACGTTCGAACGATAAAACCGATTTACCTCTAAATGCCAATTTTGAAGGTACTGAACTTTGAGATATGTTTTATAAATGCGCAGAAGGCAGTTTGCAGTTATGATTGAAATCAAAACATAAACGTAAACTGAAATGTAATGATCGTACGAAAAAGTTGATTTACGTCTAAACGTAGATTCGGAAAGCTCTGAACTTAGAAACTCGTTCGTAAAAGCGTAGAAGGCAGTAGCTATTTAGGAGGTTTACAGTAAAGATAAAATGCTCAAAGTAAATGCAAACCGAGATTTAGAGTAGTTCAGTCAATCTTGACCTACTCCACTTTTGGCTTCCTCTACTGATGAGGTCACCGATGTCAACTAAAGGCCTTCCTTCAATAGGCGAAGGCCAACCACCCTTTTACAGTTTCACTCCTTTTGACGGGCTTAGGAGACAACCCTTACAGAAATTTTCTCTCCTCTCTTTACAACTCAGAACTTGGAAGAAAAGAGGGAGAAGAACTTTTGGCCTTTACAACAATTTTGAGCTCTAAGAATCATAGAAAAAGATCAAGATTTCGGTGTATGTCTGTGTGCTTTCTATGCTGAATGGGTGGGGTATTTATAGGCCCCAACCCAGTTTGAATTTGGAGCTCAAAACTGTCAATTCCTGAAATTTCGGGATCAGGCGGTTGCACCTCCTGACTGGAGCGGTTGCACCGCCTAGCAGAGCTCGAAGACTGAGCCTCTAGGCGGTGCCACCTCCTGTCAAGGGCGGTTGCACCTCCTGCCAGAGCTCGAAGACTGAGCTCAGGCGGTTGCACCTCCTGACTAGGGCGGTTGCACCGCCTGCCAAAGGTCGAAGACCGAGCTCAGGCGGTGCCACCTCTTGTCAGGGGCGGTTGCACTGCCCAGTCTCGCTCGGAGACTGAGCCCAGGCGGTGCTACCTCCTGGCTGGGGCAGTTGCACCGCCCAGTCTCGCTCGGAGACTTAGCCTAGGCGGTGCTACCTCCTGGCTTGGGCGGTTGCACCTCCCACAGCAATCAGGGTCCGAATGGGTTGATCCATTCGGCCCAATTTGGGTCTTTCAGGGGCCCAATTGCCCCAAGATTAAGTTAATGGGATCACCTCCCATTTCCAACTTATTCATTATGCTAACTATGATTTTTCCTAAGACATTTACTGCAACTTGCTCTGGTGCGTTAATCGCTTCTTCCAGCGAGCTTCCAGCGAACTTCCGTCGATCATCCGATGAACCCTCGGTGATGCTCCTGCGGACTTCCGACAAACTCCTGGACTTGCGACGATCCACTTGGTGAGTTCAGACGAGCTTCTTTGGCAAGCTCATGGACTTCTCGGATTTGTTCCCTCAGAACCTCCGACGATAGTCCGAACTTCCGTCGAACTCTCGAACTCCCAACGTGATCATTGTCTTGACTTCGGGGCAACTCCTATTGCATGTCTTTCTTCCATCGTAGTTAATCCTACACACTTAAAACAAAACTTTGATCGAGACAATTAATCCTAAGAAATTAACCAAGTTGTCTGACATGTCATTAGTCCCTCGACGCTTCGTCCGTTTCTTCGGCACATCGTCCTCTCCTGCAGCCTATTGCCCAATCGGCCAATTGACTCCGTAACTCCGATATCCTTGGCACAATACCCGCTCTTCTTGGCCCGATGCCCGAGTCTATGGCCCTAAGCCTTCTGTCGATACGTCGACCGATCCACCGGCCCGACATCCAATCTTTTGACATGTTCCTCCGGCACAACATGATTTTCCTGCTTTAATTGTCTCATCCTGATCGAAGCATCCCGCGTCACTCAAAATGTAGATTAAATCATAAACATATATCAAGTAGTTTCATCATCAAAATACGAGATTCAACACTAACCCCAAGGGAGAAGCGGCCGTAGGAGCCGCTACCCCGCGGCGCCTTTGCCCGCGGGTCCAACACCCGCAAGCGCTGCCCTTACGTGCCACTACTGTAGGCAGCCAGCCTGCACGAAGATGGCAGTAAGCAGGCAGCCATCCTTGAGCGCAGCAAGGGCAGCAACAGTTGCTTCCCTTTCTCATCTATTGCGTCAACAATTTAATATCAAAATTCTTCCTAAACATAATACACGCAGTTCAAAACCAATCATTCACACGAACAACTTGGCTCTGATACCACTGTTGGGAAATCTGGGGGGTGACATCACATGCGTAGCGGAAGAACAAGAAAACAAAATCCTCAATTTCCCAAAAAGATGTTTGTCGTCGTGCGAAGATTGGTGCGTAAAAATCCGTGAACAAACTGCGTATCGAATAGATTGTGTTACCTAGGGAGATCGTATATCCCTGTTTCCTTGGAGATTTCTAAGAGTGGGTGAAGGAGATCAAGTGTCCTCCTCTCTAGCAGTGATCCACATAGCAAGGCTACGACGACGCTCCTCAAAACTCCAAGCCTGCTCTAAGGTGGAGAGGGGGAGGAGAATAGGAGAGCCAAGCAAAGGCTCTAGCCTATGAACCATTAAATCCCTCCTATTTATAGAGGTCCCCTATCAAACCCTAATGGATCCTCCCCTAGTGGGTATTGGATCTGCATCCAATTACCTAAGCCTTTTAGATTAGTGGATCTCTATCCAATAATCTCTCATGGGCTCTTATTAGATCTCGTCCATAGGATCCAATAATTCAGGGGCTTATTGTATATCCAATAAGATAGGGGCTCTAGCGAATATCTCATATCCGAAACACTACTCATCGTAATTCCTACTATATGTGTGTGACCCTCTAGGCCCAATATTGAGTTGGCCATGAGTCATACCTGTCAGAACTCCTTCTGACTCAGTGAATTATTATATCTATAATAAATCACTCGACTCATCGACTACGGACGTACTAGGCCACTACACCGTAGTCCCCAGACGATATAGGGGAATCTAATCCATTGGACCTATCTATCCTCAGTTACTATATAACTATAGTCCCTCATCCATCTAATATCCCAGAGACCGTATATCGGGCATGGTGCTGTCAGACCCATATGGTTTCTTCTCGAGTCTCGCTCTAATCGAATTCTCTCGGAGAACTCTTTCTCTCTCAATCCGAATGACCCTGGCTAGGGATTTGTCTGACCAAGAACACATGGGATATTTTTCTCATGATGTCGAGAGTCGATGATCCTCTATCGACACTCAATAGCCCTCGTAAGGTCGACTACCACTCCCAATGACTAGTTGTACTAGATTTGGGACATCCAAACCTATAAGTTTGGTATCAAAGAGTAGAGCACTCATACAGGACATCCTTGGTGTCTCAAGTCTAAGGACTAGATATACCACTAGGACTACAGAATCACTGTCTGACAATAAGGCATCATCAACCATCCAGCATTTCGTAAGCGGATCAATCAGTGAACTTAGTCTCCAATTAGCACCTGTACTGTATCCCTAGTGTCCGCACATTGGTAGCTATGCGATCAGCTGCATCCATCATATGGACGGGTATACAGCACACCAGTCTTTCCGGTTTTCCTGATGTCCCTCTCGAGTAACCTATGACAGGGATTATTCAGGATCTGTGTTTAAAGGTGAATCGATCTCATTATCGTGATCTCATTATGATCCGATTCCCATTGCATAGATCCAAGGATATGACAATATATACATACATATATTCAATAGTTAATATAAGGTGATAAATGCCAAAATATAATAAGCAAAAAGATTTCATGTCAAGTTACACGTGCCATTACTCACGAGATTGGCTTGTTGGGCACCTATAACTAGCACACTGCCTAATATAGTCTCAGAGATGGTTCCACCTGTTGGGTCTGTTAGGAAAATCTTTGGGGGTGACATTACATGCGCAGCGGAAGAACAAGAAAACAAAATCCCCGATTCCCAAAGAGATGTTCGTCGTCATATGAAGATTGTGTTGAATCTCGGATTTTGATGATGCGTCAATTGTCATTTGTTATCTAATCCATATGTTGAGATAAGTGTACAGGATTAACTACGATGAAAGTAATACATGCAGCAGGAGTTGCGTCGGAGTCAAGACTATGATCACGTTGGGGGTTCGAGAATTCAACGAAAGTTCGAAGGGTCGTCGGAGGTTCTATAGGAACAAATCCGAGAAGTCCAGGAGCTTGCCAAAGAAGCTCGTTGGAACTTGCCAAGTGGATCGTCACAAGTCCAGGAGTTTGCCGGAAGTCCGCAGGAGCATCACCGAGGGTTCATCAGATGATCGATGGAAGCTCGCCGGAAGAAGCGATTGACGCACCGAAGCAAGTTGCAGTAAATGTCTTAAGAAATTCGTAGTTAGCATGATGATTAAGTTAGAAATGGGAGGTGATCCCATTAACTTAATCTTGGGGCAATTGGGCCCTTGAAAGACTCAAATTGGGTCAAATGGATTAGCCCATTCGGACCCAGATTACTTGGCCAGAGGTGGCACCGCTTGGGTCAGCGGTGGCACCGCCCAGCGCTCAGTCTCCGATTTTTGGCTGGGCGGTGCAACCGCCTCTGACAGAGGTGCAACCGCTTGAGCTCGGTCTCCGAGCTCTGGCAGGAGGTGTAACTGCCCCTGACAAGAGGTGGCACCGCCTGAGCTCAGTCTCCGAGCTCTGCCAGGCGGTGCAACTGCCCCAATTAGGCGGTGCAACCGCCAGACCCCGGAATTCTGGGAATTGATAGTTTTGAGCTCGGAATTCAAACTGGGTTAGGGCCTATAAACACCCCACCCTTTCAGTAATGAAAGAGTAACCCAAAACCACCGAAATCCTGCTCTTACTCTGTGATTTTTAGAGCTCAAAAGTGTTGTATGAGTTAAAAGTTCTCCTTCCTATTTTCTTCCAAGTTTTGATCTGTCAAGAGAGGAAAGAAAATTTTATATGGATTGTCTCCTAAGCCCATCAAAAGGAGTGAAACTGTAAAAAGGTGGTTGGCCTTCGCCTATTGAAGGAAGGCCTCTAGTGGACATCGGTGACCTCATCGGTGGAGGAAGCCAAAAGTGGATGTAGGTCAAGATTAACCGAACCACTCTAAATCTCGGTTTGCATTTACTTTGAGCATATTATCTTTACTATAAACCTCCTCAATACCTTACTGCCTTCTGCGCATTTATGATCGTGTTTCAAAGTTCAGTATTTTTCGAATCGGTGTTTAGACGTAAATCAGTTTTATCATACGAACATCATATTTCAGTTTACGCTTACATTCTAATTTCCATCATAACTGCAAACTGCCTTCATAGACTTGCTTTAACTGCATCTTGCTTGATCATAAGTTAAAGTGATTTACGAATCGGCTTTTCCACCGAAATCGCTCTTATCGTACGAATGCAATTTTAATCGTCGAAAGTTTTTCGCTGCACTAATTCACCCCCCCTCTTAGTGCTCTTGATCCTAACAATTGGTATCAGAGCGGGGTTAACTCTCAAACAGATTAAAACCCAAGAGAGATGGCATACGCCGGAAACTAAGAGGGTAATTCTATTACACGTCCACACATGTTCAATGGGACGGACTACACCTATTAGAAGACCCGAATGAGGATCTTCCTTATTTCAATGGATTTTGAACTTTGGAATCTTATCGAAAATGGATTTTCGAAGTCTTCTCTTCCAATGATCGATTGGAATGAATTGGAGAAGAAGACTTTAGCTCTTAATGCAAAGGCTATGAATACCTTATTTTGTGCGCTTGATAAAAATGAGTTTAATCGTGTTTCGGTTTGTAAAACCATGTTTGATATTTGGCATACACTCGAAGTGACTCACAAAGGCACAAGTAGAGTGAAAAAGTCAAAAATCAATCTTTTGATACACTCTTTCAAACTTTTCGGAATGAAACCGAGCGAGACTACAGGCGACATGTACACCCGTTTCATGGATGTCGTCAATGGTCTAAAAGGACTCAGTAAAAGTTTTTCAGATTTTGAGCTCTTAAATAAGATTCTAAGATCCCTTCCTAAGAGTTGGGACCCTAAAGTCACTGTTGTTAGGATCAAGAGCACTAAGAGGGGGGGGTGAATTAGTGTAGTGGAAATCTTTCGACGAAAAAAAAACATTCGAACGATAAAGACGATTTCGGTGTGAAAGCCGATTCTAAGATTACTTTAACTTAAGATCAAGCGAGATGACGTTAAAGTCAATCTATGAAGGCAGTTTGCAGTTATGATGAAAACCATAATATAAGCGCAAACTAAAATATGACGTTCGTACGAAGAAACTGATTTATGTCTAAATGCTGATTTGTAAATCACTTTGATTAGGCAAGATACAGCTTAGGCAAGGATATAAAGGCAGTTTGCAGTTAAGATAGAAATCAAACGTAAACGCAAACTGAAATATGATGATCGTACGAAAAATAGATTTACGTCTAAACGCTGATTCGGAAAGTGCAAAGCTTGAAACCCGATCGTATATACGCAGAAAGCAGTAAGCTTTAGAGGAGGTTTGTAGTAAAGATAATACGCTCAAAGTAAATGCAAACCGAGATTTAGAGTGGTTCGGTCAATCTTGACCTACTCCACTTTTGGCTTCCTCCACCGACGAGGTTACCGACGTCAACTAGAGGCCTTCTTTCAATAGGCGAAGGCCAACCACCCTTTTACAGTTTCACTCCTTTTGACGAGCTTAGGAGACAACCCTTACAGAATTTTCTCTCCTCTCTTTAAAACTCAGAACTTGGAAGAACAGAGGGAGAAGAACTTTTGGCCTTTACAACAATTTTGAGCTCTTAGAATCACAGAAAAAGATCAAGATTTCGGTGTAAGTTATGTGCTTTCAGTGCTGAATGGGTGGGGTATTTATAGGTCCCAACCCAGTTCAAATTTGGAGCTCAAAACTATCAATTCCCGGAATTCCGGGATCAGGCGGTTGCACCTCTTGACTGGAGCGGTTGCACCGCCTGGCAGAGCTCGAAGACTGAGCCTTTGGGCGGTGCTACCTCCTGTCAGGGGCGGTTGCACCTCCTGACAGAGCTCAAAGACCGAGCTCAGGCCGTTGCACCTCCTGACTGAGGCGGTTACACCGCTCGGCAGAGCACGAAGACTGATCTCAAGCGGTGCCACCTCCTGTCAGGGGAGGTTACACCGCCCAGTCTCGCTCGGAGACTGAGCCCCAGGCGGTGCCACCGCCTGGCTGGAGCGGTTGCACCTCCCAGTCTCGCTCGGAGACTGAGCCCAGGCTGTGCAACCTCCTGCCTTGGGCGGTTCAACCGCCTGACAGAAATCAGGGTCCGAATGGGTTGATCCATTCGGCCCAATTTGGGTTTTTCAGGGGCCCAATTGCCCCAAGATTAAGTTAATGGGATCACCTCCCATTTTCAACTTAATCAATGTGCTAACTATGATTTTTCCTAATATATTTACTGCAACTTGCTCCGGTGCGTCAATCGCTTCTTCCGGCAAGCTTCCGACGAACTTCCGTCGATCATCCGATGAACCCTCGGTGATGCTCCTGCGAACTTCCGGCAAACTCCTGGACTTGCGACAATTCACTTGGCGAGTTCCGACGAGCTTCTTTGGCAAGCTTATGGACTTCTCGGATTTGTTCTCGCAGAACTTCCGACGACTATCGAACTTCCGACGACTGTCCAACTTCCGTCGAACTCTCGAACTCCCAACGTGATCATTGTCTTGACTCTGGCGCAACTCCTGCTGCATGTCTCACTTTTATCGTAGTTAATCCTGCACACTTATCTCAACATATAGATTAGATAACAAATGACAATTGACTTCATCATCAAAATCCGAGATTCAACAATCTCCCCCTTTTTTATGATGGCAATCAATTGATAATGGAGTTAACCTTAACTCCCCCTGTCTATATGCCATACTTGAGATAAGTCATTCTTGAATTCAAAACCTAAGAATTCAAGAGACATATTGATAAGTTAAAATCATTTGAACTTATCAATACTCCCATCATGATTCCCATCATGATGTATCTCTCTGAAGATAATGTCAAGGCTTGACATTCATTTTCAAATATAACAAGTTTGAATGATGGTAATAGTAGTAATTCATCATATAGTAAGATATCAACATGTAAAGCTGTGAAGTAAGATTTTGATATCATTACATGATGTACACATTTCAAATATTTTAGCAAGTATTGCATTTCTTCACATGGTAAAATATCAACTCAAGGCATAATGAAAATTAATGTATGGCATCTGTTCATATATCTCTTGGTGATGCAAGCATGGCATAATCATAGCATCAGTGTTTATAGCATCAATTCATATATTTCTCCCCCTTTATCATCAACAAAAAGCATGGTAGTTGTGATACCAGCAAATTATCAAGCATATACAGGAAGGCATGATCCGTAGATTGCGTTGAATACTTCTTCCTCTTTTTTGTTATAATTTTTTGCATGAAGGAGGAAAGTCATTTGTGATACCAGCTAT
The DNA here is from genome assembly GCF_036884655.1 of Musa acuminata AAA Group. Taxonomy (NCBI): domain Eukaryota; kingdom Viridiplantae; phylum Streptophyta; class Magnoliopsida; order Zingiberales; family Musaceae; genus Musa; species Musa acuminata. The sequence continues at coordinate 26,116,602 of NC_088335.1, forward strand.
TTGTGAGTTTACTTTGAGTCAAGATATGTGTGTGAAACAGCTTTTTGCAAGTAAAAATCCATATTTCAAGATGGAATTCATAAGCAGGAATTATTTCATCAAATTCATTTCAGAAGAAATATTTTTCATAAGAATGTATGAGAAAATCTGATTTTTAGCATTCCAATTGTTAAGCGAATCCAAAAATGAAATGAACTCTTTCATGCATTCGGACAAGACTATGCTATAGATTTTCAAATACAATCATGAAGACAAAACATTTTTGTATTCAACACATAATTTCCAACATGTTATTTAGGCATGTAATGGCAATCAAGTGATTTGATCATTCAATAAAGTCCGAAAAATAATTTTAACTAGTTTATGTATTCGGACACAACAACATTCCTAATTCTCTTCTTATGAAATCAAATTGCTCTTCACTTAGAGGTTTTGTAAAAGTATCACTTTCTCAAATTATATTTATCATGGAAATCAAGGCACAAGGTTTTCAAAACATTTAGTTTCAATGTAAAATCCGAGATAAACAATGAGAGATGTTTGTAACTCTACATATGCTCACAAAATATATCAGGTAACCATATTAAGGATCAAGGCAAAGCCCATCAAGGTGAGTAACATAAGGAGTTTACAATAACAACAGATGATTGTGTTCATACAAGCTCATTCATGAGGTGGAAAATTAAAGTGCCTAAATAAAGAGTCAAATTGTCGATGAATTTGCTACAGCTTAGATAGGATTTGATCTTGTCGATGTTCAAGCCGTTCTTGTCTTTGTTCGAATCAGTCCATCTGAATCCCAATATCTTTGACAGATGATGTATGAGTTTGCTCAAATGGATGAGTTTCCTCAAAGGGACAGATCGGAGGAGATTGGGTACCCCTAAAGATTGGTGTTTCCGGTTCTGGTTCAGGTTGAGGGGGATCGGTTCTTCTAGGCATTCTAACCCAGTTACCGTTTCAATAAAAACATCTGAATCGATGAAGTAGATTTTTATTTATTATGCTAAACCTATCTACTTTTATTACTTCTTCTTCCGGTGGTATTAGAATATCATAGGTTTTCATTATTCTAGTGATTATACCACCATATGGGAGCATCATGTCTTTCTTAGACAGTTCTAACATGTTTTGTTGGATAAGATAACCAAGATAGATGTCATGTTCTTTCATGATCAAATACATAGTTCCTAATTCTAATTGGCTTACTTCATCATGATGGTATTGTTTAGGGAGAATGATGCTAGTTAGGATATGATGAAGTACCTTAGTGTTTAGAGGTAGTAGATGTTCACAACTTTTAGGAACAAATGCTAAGTTGGGATTGGAAAAAATTGTTCCTAAGGCTTCAACATATGTTGTTCCAACAGTTTCATCATCCCATGATCCTCTAAAGTAAAGTCCTCTACTTTTTATGGGAATGCCTATCATGTCGCAAATGAATTTATCCGTAATGGAGATGTGTTGTCCTAAAAGATAGGTAGACATTCTTTCTTCTTCATCTATTTATATGTTGTTGTAAAACAATCTAACAAGTCTTGGATAGATGGGTTCATTAATTTGCAAAATAGGGAGTAGATCTAAGTTTGCAAACCATTGGATTGTCTCTAAGTCTCTTAGTTCATTTAAATCTACATATTTTCCCTTATTGACACTCCTAAGTTCGAAAGAGGAAAACTTTTCAGCATGGTATTTTGAATCGAAAAGGGTGAGATCAAAATCTTCTACTAATCTCTTCTTTCCTTTGTCCCTTGAGGATCTTCTAGATCCCATAACTACTGCTGTTTAGAATAATAGTGATGAGCAAGAGTAAATGAATCAAAGACAGAATTTAAGGGCTTCTTAGAGAATACCTTAGTGAGATCTTTAAGAGAGGGAAGGATTGTTGATGTTTTGCTCTGAAATGAGGGGTATTTGGGATGCTATGAGGGGAGAAATGGGGATGGAGGAGCTTTGGAAGAGTAAAGAGGGGAAGGGAGTGAGTTGGGGTCGGTTTCACCGCCGGCCCTAGCTTGGGTTAAAAAGGGCAGAGTTGTAGGCGGTTGCACCTCTGGCTGGGGCGGTGCAACCGCTTGCAACACGTGACAGCTGGAGGTGCTACCTCCAGTTGGGGCGGTGAGCACTTGTTCTGATCGCAGTGTGATCTGATTTGAGAGTTTTTGTCTTGAGAAGAATTTTCATTCAGAGCAATCAACTTTATTTACATAATTACGTAAGAGTTTTCTTTTTAAGACGAGAACTTTTGCACGATCAAGATAGATCTTTTAACGTGCATACTCTCAATGTCGTACACATGTTTGTGACAGTTTGTTCAAGTTGGTAAGCCTTGCAAGTTCATGACAAACTTAGTTAGTTCATGATATAGAGTTGGATTCGAAAATTATGAATGGATGAAACTAATGGGTTCGAAAATCCAGAGGATATGTGAATTGAGAATCATGCGTTTCTAATTCTGAAAAATCAAATAGGATTGTATCTAAATCGCATTTGTGATTTCTAATCTTTATCTGTTATTTAGGCCAGAGAGCATTGCGAGTTATTTTTGGATCTTGGGTCATGAATATCGAGAATCCAAGGAGCAGAATATTATTTCTTGCTCCAGCTTATAATTTTTTATGTCTTTACAGGAAAGGATGACTTTTAGGTACCCATTTGCTTTTTGGTGCCTCAAAAATAGATCTACATTGTTTATCATGTTGCATAGAATTTATCATGATTCCTTTAGGAACCCAAATTAATTTATTCAGACTAATTTTCTTGGATGGACAATAATGTGTTTTGTGTCTAAGTTTGCAACAAAAGTTGCATTTTCTTTGGTGTCGAACATGTAAGATGGGGCCTTTTATGAAGGTGGTTGGATTTTGGTGAGGACTTCTCACAAATCCAATTCCACTTCCTTTGGGAACGTGACCCTTGTTTGCAAGGATCACGTTCAATGACTTGCTACCAACCACGAATTTCTTCAAGGCATCCTTAAGTAGCAAGTTTTCCTTTTGGAGAGTTTCTAGATCATGGCATTTTGTGCATGAACTTGAACTATCATGATATTCAGTTTTTAACTTATCAAAATTACAAGTAAGACTATCATGCTCCTTTTTTAGCAATTTATATTTTCTACTAATAGTCTTGCATTCATCAAATAAGTCATGGAAGGCATTTAATAATTCATCAAATGATAAATCTACATCTATTAAATTTGTTACCTCCTCTCCGATGGCCATTAAGGCGTAATGAGCAACTTGCTCAGTTTTGGACTCCTCTTCTTCGGATGCGCTCGAGTCATCCCATGTTGCTTTGAGCGCCTTCTTCTTTGATGTTCTCTTCTTGACTTGGGGACAATCACTCTTGTAGTGTCCCAGCTTCTTGCACTCATAGCAAATAACTTGATCCTTCTTGGGTTCAAATTTATTTTTTGTTTCATTCTTAAACTTGTTTATTTTAATAATTTTTTTAAATTTTCTTGTTAGAAGTGCCAAGTCATCATCACAGTCCTCAACACTTGAGTTTTCTCTCAAATGGTCTTCTGAACTTTTAAGTGCCATATCCTTCCTGTTCTTTGGAAAGATGTCTTCTTGCTCTTCATGAGCTTTGCAAGTCATCTCGTAGGTCATTAATGACCCGATTAGTTCTTCAAGAGGGAAGTTGCTTAGATCTTTTGCCTCTTGAATAGCAGTGACTTTAGGATCCCAACTCTTAGGAAGGGATCTTAGAATCTTATTTACGAGCTCAAAATCCGAAAAACTTTTTCCGAGTCCTTTTAGACCGTTGACGACATCCGTGAAACGGGTAAACATGTCGCTAATGGTTTCACTTGGTTTCATCTGGAAAAGTTCGAAAGAGTGTAACAGAAGATTGATTTTTGACTCGTTCACTCTAATTGTGCCTTCGTGAGTCACTTCGAGTGTGTGCCAAAAATCAAATGCAGTTTCACAAGTCGAAACACGGTTAAATTCGTTTTTATCAAGTGCACAAAATAAGGCATTCATAGCCTTTGCATTAAGAGCGAAAGCCTTCTTCTCCAATTCATTCCAATTGATCACTGGAAGAGAAGGCTTCGAAAATCCGTTTTCGACAAGATTCCAAAGTTCAAAATCCATAGAAATAAGAAAGATCCTCATTCGGGTCTTCCAATAGGTGTAGTCCGTCCCAATGAACATGGGTGGACGTGTAATAGAATGGCCCTCTTGGTTTCCGGCGTATGCCATCTCTCTTGGGATTTAATCCGTTAGAGAGTTAACCCCGCTCTGATACCAATTGTTAGGATCAAGAGCACTAAGAGGGGGGGGGTGAATTAGTGCAACGGAAATCTTTCGACCAAAAAAAAACGTTCGAACGATAAAGACGATTTCGGTGTGAAAGCTGATTCTAAGATTACTTTAACTTAAGATCAAGAGAGATGACGTTAAAGTCAATCTATGAAGGCAGTTTACAGTTATGATGAAAACCAGAATATAAGCGCAAACTGAAATACGACGTTCGTACGAAGAAACTGATTTACGTCTAAATGCTGATTCGTAAATCACTTTGATTAGGCGAGATATAGCTTAGGCAAGGATATAAAGGCAGTTTGCAGTTAAGATATAAATCAAACGTAAACGCAAACTAAAATATGATGATCGTACGAAAAATAGATTTACGTCTAAACGCTGATTCGGAAAGTGCAAAGCTTGAAACCCGATCGTATATGCGCAGAAAGCAGTAAGCTTTAGAGGAGGTTTGCAGTAAAGATAATATGCTCAAAGTAAATGCAAACCGAGATTTAGAGTGGTTCGGTCAATCTTGACCTACTTCACTTTTGGCTTCCTCCACCGACGAGGTTACCGACGTCAACTAGAGGCCTTCCTTCAATAGGCGAAGGTCAACCACCCTTTTACAGTTTCACTCCTTTTGACGGGCTTAGGAGACAACCCTTACAGAATTTTCTCTCCTCTCTTTACAACTCAGAACTTGGAAGAACAGAGGGAGAAGAACTTTTGGCCTTTACAACAATTTTGAGCTCTTAGAATCATAGAAAAAGATCAAGATTTCGGTGTAAGTTATGTGCTTTCAGTGCTGAATGGGTGGGGTATTTATAGGCCCCAACCCAGTTCAAATTTGGAGCTCAAAACTGTTAATTCCCGGAATTTCGGGATCAGGTGGTTGCACCTCCTGACTGGAGTGGTTGCACCGCCTGGCAGAGCTCGAAGACTGAGCCTCTGGGCGGTGCTACCTCCTATCAGGGGTGGTTGCACCTCCTGACAGAGCTCGAAGACCGAGCTCAGGCGGTTGCACCTCCTGACTGAGGCGGTTGCACCGCCTGGCAGAGCTCGAAGACTGAGCTCAAGCGGTGCCACCTCCGGTCAGGCGTTGCACCACCTCGCTCGGAAACTGAGCCCCAGGCGGTGCCACCACCTGGCTGGAGCGGTTGCACCTCCCAGTCTCGCTCGGAGACTGAGCCCAGGCGGTGCAACCTCCTGCCTTGGGCGGTTCAACCGCCTGGCAGAAATCAGGGTCCGAATGGGTTGATCCATTCGGACCAATTTGGGTTTTTCAGGGGCCCAATTACCCCAAGATTAAGTTAATGGGATCACCTCCCAATTCCAACTTAATCAATGTGCTAACTACGATTTTTTCTAAGACATTTACTGCAACTTGCTCCAGTGCGTCAATCGCTTCTTCCAGCGAGCTTCCGGCGAACTTCCGTCGATCATCCGATGAACCCTCGGTGATGCTCCTGCGGACTTCCGGCAAACTCCTGGACTTACGACGATTCACTTGGCGAGTTTCGACGAGCTTCTTTGGCAAGCTTATGGACTTTTCGGATTTGTTCCCGCAGAACTTCCGATGACTATCCGAACTTCCGTCGAACTCTCGAACTCCCAACGTGATCATTGTCTTGACTCCGGTGCAACTCCTGCTGCATGTCTCACTTTCATCGTAGTTAATCCTGCACACTTATCTCAACATATAGATTAGATAACAAATGACAATTGACTTCATCATCAAAATCCGAGATTCAACAACTGTTATTCAAGAGGCTAAAGATTTAAACAACTTCCCTCTTGAAGAACTAATCGGGTCATTAATGACCTATGAAATGACATGCAAGGCTCATGAAGAGCAAGAAGATATCCTTCCAAAGAACAGAAAGGATATGATACTTAGAACTTTAGATGACCACTTGAGAGAAAACTCAAGTGATGAGGACTGTGATGCTGACTTGGCACTTTTAACAAGGAAATTCAAAAAATTCATTAAGAGAAACAAGTTTAAAAATGACACAAAAAATAAACTTGAACCAAAAAAGGACCAAGTTATTTGCTACGAGTGCAAAAAGCCAGGACACTACAAAAGTGATTGTCCCCAAGCCAAGAAGAGAACATCAAAGAAGAAGGCGCTCAAAGCAACATGGGATGACTCGAGCGCATCCGAAGAAGAGGAGTCCAACACCGAGCAAGTTGCTCATTACGCCTTAATGGCTATCGGAGAGGAGGTAACAAATTTAATTGATGCAGATTTATCATTTGATGAGTTATTAAATGTCTTCCATGACTTATTTAATGAATGCAAGATTATTAGTAGAAAATACAAATTGCTAAAAAAGGAGCATGATAGTCTTACTTGTAATTTCGATAAGTTAAAAACTGAATATCATTAGAGTTTAGGTTCTTATATAAAATGCCATGATCTAGAAACTATCCAAAAAGAAAACTTACTACTTAAGGACACCTTGAAGAAATTCGAGATTAGTAGCAAGTCTTTGAACATGATCCTTACAAACAAGGGTCACGTTCCCAAAAGAAGTGGAATCGGATTTGTGAAAAATCCTCACCAAAATCCAACCACCTTCATAAAAGGCTCCATCCTACATGTTCGACACCAAAGCAAATGCAACTTTTGTTGCAAGCATGGACACAAAACACATTATTGTCCATTCAAGAAAATTTGTCCGAACAAATTAATTTGGGTTCCTAAAGGAACCATGATAAACTCTATGCAACATGATAAACAATGTAGGTCAGTTTTTGAGGCACCGAAAAGTAAATGTGTACCTAAAAATTATCCTTTCTTGTAGAGACATACACCATCACAAGCTAGGAGCAAGAGATGGTACCTTGATAGTGGATGCTCAAGGCATATGACCGGAGATCCATCTCAATTCTCTAAGCTCACTAGCATAGACGAAGGCTATGTCACCTTCGGAGACAATAACAAGGGTAAAATCATTGGCAAAGGAACCATAGGTAACAAATCCAACTTCTTTATTGAAGATGTTTTGTTAGTTGATGGTTTAAAACATAACCTCTTGAGCATTAATCAATTATGTGATAAAGGATATATTGTCAAATTCGAATCTAATGCTTGCATCATTGAAAAACCACACAACAATACATCTATGATTGCATTAAAACAAAATAACGTATACACCATTGACATCAATGATCTGTGCAATGAAATGTGTTTCTCGGTTTTAAATGAGGATGCTTGGCTATAGCATAGAAGATTAGGTCACGCTAGCATGAAACTAATCACTCAAATATCATCCAAAGAACTTGTAAGAGGAATTCCTTATATCAAGTTCATTAAAGATAATGTATGTGATGCTTGTCAATTAGGTTAACAAATTAAGGGTGGTTTCAAATCTAAGAATCAAATAAGCACCTCTAGACCCTTGCAATTGATCCATATGGACTTGTTTGGACCAATCTCTACATCAAGCCTAGGAGGTAGCAAATATGTCTTCATCATTGTAGATGACTATAGTAGATACACATGGACTTACTTCTTGAAACACAAAAATGAATGCTTTAGATATTTTAACAAGTTTTGTAAACTTGTTCAAAATGAAAAGGGTTCTATGATTTCATCAATTAGAAGTGATCACGGTGGTGAATTTTAAAACCGTGATTTCCAAGAATTTTGTGAACTTAATGGATACAACCACAACTTCTCTACTCCAAGAAATCCTCAACAAAATGGAGTAGTAGTAAGAAAAAATAGAAACTTACAAGAAATGGCAAGAACCATGTTGAATGAATATAGCCTACCCAAATATTTTTAGGCCGAAGCCGTAAACACTACATGCTATATTTTGAATAGAGTTCTAGTAAGACCCCTACTCACCAAAACTCCCTATGAGTTGTAGAACAACAAAAAATCAAATGTTTCATATTTTAAAGTTTTTGGGTGTAAGTGTTTCATCTTGAATGAAAAAGATGCCTTAGGAAAATTTCAGATTCATGGCTTTGTATCAAAAGGAAAGAACCGTTTGGTACTAAGCTGAAATCTTTTGAATTATGAAGAATTAAAAGGAAAACAGAGATTAGGAATTCTGTAGGAAGAGGTTAGAACACTTGCCTTAGATGAGTTTGATTCCCAAATATAGGGAGTTGATGCAAAACCTCAAACAAAGTTTCCTCTTCTTCTTCTCCTTCTTCTTCTTCTTCTTCTTCTTCTTCTCTTCTTCTTCTTCTCCTCAAACTAACGTTGGCTGAAAAGTTTCTTTTTAATGGTGCCTTAAATTACTTAGGTTTGGCTCATGCTAAAATAGTGAGGTGGCAAGCATGCATGGGGGTTTAGGTGTCAACTTTAGAATAAATGCTAAGTGGCTCATCCTTGTTAATGACACATGTCCTCCATTTTATTTTATTTTTTATTTACTCAATTCTGAATATTCTATAAATCATCTCAAACTTTTAATATTTACTCTTAGGACCTTAGCCATAAACTTTAATATAATATTATTTAATAAAAAAATTATTAAATAATCCTCATATTTACAAATAAGCATTTACTAATTTTTTTTTTTTTTAAATGGGGGATGTTACAACAAGCCAAGCATCCTCTTGGATCTATCTCTATAGATTCTAATTCCCAAGATATAGGATGCTTCCCCTAAGTCCTTCATGGACAAGTGTCTAGATAACCAAGCCTTTACTGTGGATATCATTCTTACGTCATTCCCAATGATCAAGATGTCATCCATATATAATACCAAAAAGGTGATAGCGCTCCCACTTACTTTCCTGTACACACAAGGCTCATCTTCGTTCTTAACGAAGTCATAAGATCTGATTACCTCATCAAATCTTATGTTCCAACTTTGGGAAGCTTGCTTTAGTCCATAAATGGATCTAAGCAACCTACACACCTTATCTAGGTAGTTCTTCGACACGAATCCCTCCAGTTGCATCATATACACCTCCTCCTCGAGGTTCCCTTTTAGGAATGTGATTTTCACATCCATCTGCCAGATCTCATAATCATAGTGTGCTGCAATAGCTAATAGAATTCTGATGGATTTTAGCATTGCTACGGGTGAGAAGGTTTCGTCGTAGTCAACACCTTGCCTTTGACGATACCCCTTAGCCACTAGCCTTGCTTTATAGGTCTCTACCTTTCTATCGACTTTGATCTTTTTCTTAAATATCCACTTGCAACCGATGGGTACAATACCTTCGGGCACATCAACTAGGTTCCAAACCTTGTTGGAGTACATAGATTCCATCTCAGAATTCATGGCTTCTTGCCACTTCCCGGAGTCTATACTCATAATAGCCTCCTCGTAGGTCTGAGGATCAACATCCTCAACATCCTCTCCTCTAATATGTCCCACATATCTCTCAGGAGGATGGGATACTCTATCAGACCTACGTAAAGTTGAAACTTGTGTATTAGGTACCTGAACAGACTCAGGTTGTAGAGTAGTGCTTGAGCTTGGTTCTCCAACCTCGCTCAACTCTATCATTCTTCCACTATCTCCGCCAAGAATGTGTTCCTTCTTATGGAACACTGCTCTCTTAGCTACAAAGACCTTTTGGTTTTCGAGATGATGGAAATAATACCCACAAGTTTCCTTGGGGTATCCCACAAATTTGCATCGCTCTATCCTTGATTCTAACTTATCGGGGTTGTGTCTTTTAACGTGGGCAGGGCAGCCCCAAATCTTAACAACCTTAAAATCAGGCTTCTTCCCTTTCCATATCTCATATGGTGTAGACACTACCAACTTAGTTGGAACTCTGTTCAGAAGGTAAGCTGTGATTTCTAGGGCATATCCCTAGTATGAGATGGGTAGGTCAGCAAAACTCATCATGGACCGCACCATATCAATAGCGTACGATTTCTCCTTTCAGAGACACCATTGAGCTGAGGTGTATAAGGAAGTGTCCATTGGGATAATATCCCATGGTCCTTGAGGAACTAAGTAAACTCTGTACTTAAGAACTCACCTCCTCGATTTGATCGAAGAGTTTTGATACTCTTTCTAGTCTGGTTCTCCACCTCATTCTTATACTCTCTGAATTTCTCAAAGGCCTCGGACTTGTACTTCATTAAGTACACATATCCATACCTTGAGAAATCATCAGTAAAAGTAATAAAGTAGGAGTAACCACCAATGGCATGAGTTAACATGGGTCCACATACATCAATCACTATGTATGAGTTCCAATAGCTTAGTGGCTCTCTCTCTAGTTCCACTAAATGGAGAGTTAGTCAGTTTTTCACGAAGGCAAGGCTCGCAAGTTGCATATGACACATAGTCGAATGGATCTAGATATCCATCATTTAGCAACTTTTGAATCCTTCTTTCATGGATGTGACCTAGCCTACAATGCCACAGGTATGCACTGTTCATCTCATCTCGTTTCCTCTTGGATACAATTACATTCATGATATGTGGAGTAGTGTCTAACATAAATAAACCATTATGCAATGTTCCTTTCGTGATTATCTTATCCTCTAATAATATCGAACAACCATTGTTCTCAAAAACTAATTTATATTCACTAACTGTCAAACATGAAATGGAGATAATGCTAGTCATAGGTACCCAGCAAACCAATCACGTGAGTGATGACACGTGTGACTTGATATAGAATCTTTTTGCTTATTATATTTTGGCATATATCACTTTATAACTATTGTATATATGCATATATATATATATATATATATATATATATATATATATATATATATATATATATATATATATATATATATATATATATATTGTGATGTCCTTGGATTTGTGCAATGGGAATCGGATCGTGATGAGATCACGATAATGAGATCGATTCACCTTTAAACACATATCCTAAATAATCCCGGTCACAGGTTACTCGAGAGGGACATCGTGATAACCGGACTGATTGGTGTGCTGTATACCCATCCATATGATGGATGCAACTAATCTCATAACTGCTCATGTAGGGACACTAGGGATACAGTACAGGTGCTTATTGGAGAATGAGTTCACTAATTGATCCGCTTACGGAATACTGGATGGTTGATGATGCCTTTTTGTTAGACAGCGATTCCGTAGTCCTAGTGGTATATCTGGTCCTTAGACTTGAGACACCAAGGATGTCTTGTATGAGTGCTCCACTCTTTGATACCAGACTTATAGGTTTGGTTGTCCCAAATCTAGTACAGTTGGTCATTGGGTGTGGTAGTCGATCTTACGAGGGCTATTAAGTGTCGACAGAGGATCATCCACTCTCGGCGCCATGAGAGGAATATCTCATGTGTTCTTATTCAGACAAATCCCTGGCCAGGGTCATTCGGGTTGAGAGAGAACAAGTTCTCCGGGAAAATCCGATTAGAGCGAGATTGGAGTAGAAACCGTATGGGTCTGACAGCACCATGCTCGATATACGGTATCTGGGATATTAGATGGATGAGGGACTATAGGTACACGGTAATTAAGGACAGACAGGTCCAATGGATTGGATTCCCCTATATCATCTAGGGACTACGGCATAGTGACCTAGTACATCTGTAGTCGATGAGTCGAGTGAATTATTACAGAGATAAAAATTCACTGAGTTAGAAGGAGTTTTGATAGGTATGACTCACGGCCAGCTCGATATTGGGCCTAGAGGGTCACACACATATGGTAGGCATTGCGATGAGTAGAGGTTCGGATATGATATATCCAACGGAGCCCTTGTCTTATTGGATATCCAATAAGCCCCTGAATTATTAGATCCCATGGATGAGATCCAGTATGAGCCCATGAGAGATTATTGGATAGAGATCCAGTAATCTAAAAGGCTTGGGTTATTGGATGCAGATCCAATACCCACTAGAGGAGGATCCATTAGGGTTTGACAAGGGACCTCTATAAATAGGAGGGATTCAGAGCCTCATAGGCTAGAGCCTTTGCTTGCCTCTCCTATTCTCCTTCCCCTCTCCACCTCAAAGCAAGCATGGAGTTTTGAGGAGTGTCGTCGCAGCCCTACTGTGTGGATCACCGCTAGAGAGGAGGACGCTTGACCTCCTTCACCCTCTCCTAAAGATCTGCAAGGAAATAGGGATATACGATCTCCCTAGGTAACACAATCTACTCTATCGGTAGTTTTTCAGTTTCGCGGATTTTGCGCACCAATCTTCGCAAGACGACGAACATCTCTTTAGGAATTGGGGATTTTCGTTTTCTTGTTCTTTCGCTGCGCATGTGATGTCACTGTTAGAACCCTTGTAGATTCTAAACTTGGGGTTGATCTCTTTAGGGGATCGGCCTCCTTGGAACTCTATAGGGGTTCCTCCCTCCAAGTTGCTGCTCAAAGGCTGCAGAAAAGATTCATCTATTGCTTATCAAAAGAGGAGGAATACATGGCTATTTATAGGGTTTCTAAACCCTGACTCCTAATAGGCCTCCTACTTAAGACTCCTACTTCTAACCAACTCCTAATAGGACTTCTACTCAAGACTCTTATTCCTTTACAACTCCTAATTCATCTCTAAGAAACAACCTCCTAACCCTAGCCGGCCTCTTCACCTCTTTAATAGGGGTCGACTTAGGTATGTTTAACATGAATGTCCCTCTCAATTAGGACTCTCCTAGCTAGAGTCCTAACAGACCCGCCCTCTTCAAATCAGCCTTGTCCTCGAGGCTGACGATTCATGAATTTTGGGAATTTGATCTTCAAGTCGTCATAGTTCTCCCAAGTAGCATCTTCTGTTGGTAGGTTCACCCACTGTATTAGCACTTTAGTAGTGGGTCGTCGTCGTCGAGTCACGATCCGGCGATCAATAATGGCACTTGGCTGGGTCTGGAGTTCTCTTTGGATAGTCATATTTGGTGGGTGGCTTTGGGCTGTCTCCAAGCACCTATTTACAACTTTTGTCTGGTCGTTGATTTGTAAGTGATATGCCGTAGTCCTTTTCAATTTAGTACCCTTATAGTATAATTATTTTAAGTCCCAATTGTAATGAGCCACGAAGCTTGGTGCTTCCTCCATTTTTTTTTATAATCTTACTAGTCTCTGAATCTTTCTGTCATTCCATCTTAATATCTTCAAGGAAGTCACTGGTCGGAAGTGAAACGGCCGAAACTTCAGCTTGCTTGGGTAGCTGCGAAAGCGCATCTGCAAGAATATTCTCTTTCCTCTTTTTGTAAGTTATTTCATAATCAAATCCAAGAAGTTTTTTTACCCATTTTTGCTGCTCAGGGGATGATATCTTTCGCTCCAAAAAGTACTTGAGGCTTTTATGGTCAATTTTAATTTGAAATCGTCGACTATTCAAGTAGGGTCTCCACCTCGTTGCTGTGCGCACAATGGCGAGCATCTCCTTATCATATGTTGACTTATTTTGATGGGAGGGAGATAATGCCTTGCTAGTGTATGCGAGTGGTTGATCATCTTGCATGAGAATGACTCCAATTCTGACTCCAAATGCGTCGACCTCAATAATGAAGGGTCGGCTGAAATCTGGTAGTGCTAGCCTCGGCATCATCATCATGGCTACCTTAAGTTTGTTGAAGGCAGCGGAGGCTCTGTCCGACTATTGAAAGACATCTTTTTTCAGTAAGGAAATAAGTGGTGCACTGATCTTTCCATAGTTTTTCATGAACTTGCGGTAGTAGCCTGTTAAACCCAGAAATCCATGCAGCAATTTTATGTTCCTCGGGGTCGGCCAGTTCTACATTGCTTCTATTTTGGAGGGGTCTACTACTACACCTTCCTCTGATATGATATGCCCAAGATATTCCACCTTTTGTTGAGGAAAGCAAAAATTCATAGTGGTTGTTGTGTGTTCAAAAGGTGGTTTTCGGTATGTCTTCTTCCACACTCATATTTGATGATACCTGGATCAAAGGTCCAGCTTTGTGAAGATTTGTGCTCCCTTTCATCTAGCAATTCATCTACTATTATAATAGGGTATTTGTCCTTGACGGTTATGCCATTGAGAGCTCGGTAATCAATACACAATCGCCATGTTCCGTCCTTCTTTCATACGAGGAGCACCAGTGAAGAGTAGGGGTTGCAACTTGGCCAAATAACTCATGTTTTGAGCATCTCTTTTATAATCCTTTCTATTTCATCCTTCTGGATATGTGGATACTGATATAACTGAGTATTTGCTGGATATTTTCCTGGAAGAATCGTTATATAATGATCAAACCGAAGAGTAAGAGGTAGGTTGTACGGTTCGTCAAATATATCTGAAAATTCAGCAAGCAAAGGAAGTAGGTTTGGATCGTCAAATTCTATTGGCTCTCCCTTAATTTGCTGCTCAAGTTATACCAAAAATCTGCTGCATGCTTTATGCAAAACCTTCTCCATTTGTTGTGTGCAAATCGTCGTTACGTCGCCCCCACGTTTCTCATTCAATATCACCTGTTTCTCTTTACTATAAAATTTCATAATTAGTTGCATAAAATTTCAAGAAATATCACCTAATGTCATTAACCATTTAATTATGAGCATAGCCTCATGATCATCAAGAGGGAGGAGGAAGAAATCTGCAATTATCTCTTGGTCCTGCAGCAACAATTTCACTTGCGGGCACATACGATCACACTTCAAAATCCGTCCGTTGGCGACCTTAACGACAAACCTGCTGCAATTCTCAATAGGTAAGTTCATCTGGACAGCAACCTTACTGTTTAAGAAGTTATTAGTACTACCCGTGTCGATGAGAACAGTGATCGGTTGTTGTTTGAGAAGGCCTCCAACTTTCATCGTTTGCGGGTTTGAGTAACCGGCTAGTGCATGTACCGTAACTTCGGTCGGTTGTGGCTCTTCTTCTACATCTTCTTCTTTATATTCAAGGCTCTCTTCTGGATGTTCAATGACCTTTTCTTCTACTAGTTTAATCATAAGAAGTCTCCCTTTACTACAGCGATGCTCACGGCTCCATGGCTCGTCGCAATGCCAACTTAAC
Organism: Musa acuminata AAA Group; assembly: GCF_036884655.1. NCBI lineage: Eukaryota > Viridiplantae > Streptophyta > Magnoliopsida > Zingiberales > Musaceae > Musa > Musa acuminata. The sequence goes on from NC_088335.1 coordinate 26,131,758, forward strand.
CCCTTCGCATATTGTTCCCGAAGCTCTTCTCTTGTTTACCTCTTTGGTGTAGGGATTTGGTCGACAGTAGGGGGGGCTGAGGGCTTCAATATTACTGGTTGGGGAGCGACCCTAGTCCTCCGAGCTTCATGGTTCAATTGCTCCTCTTGATGTCGTGCGAAAGAGATGGCTGCCATAAGCGTATACGGTTGTTGCGCTTTAACTTCTCCTCGGATCTCCGGCTTAAAGCCCTCAATGAAGGTCCTCAATAGCTATTTTTGAGACCAATCATGAATTTGATAAGATAACTTTTCAAACCTGGTTTGGTACTCCTGAACGGTGGAGGTTTGTCGGATCTTTGCTAGTTGTCCATCAATATTCTCGTAATCGGTTGGTCTGAAGCGGATCAGCAGTCTTTCTTTGAATTATTGCCATGAAAGGACTCCATAAGTGTGTTCAAACTAGTCAAACCACTGTATAGCATCCCCTTTAAGATGTATAGCTATAATTTTTACCATAGATGCATCCGCAGTTTTGTGGTACTGAAAATATCGCTCCGCGCGCGAGATCCAACCAATCGGGTCTCCTTCTTCCCATCTAGGGAAGTTCACTCTCATGCATGGATAGTTGGGGTCAGTCATAGAGCCTCCCCTCCCTTGGAACTCATCTCTTTGGGCCTGGTGCGATTGGGCAATGCTCTCTCCGTGATAAGATTTTTTCGGGCTTAGTGGTCGACCCAATCTGAGTTTGGTAAAGAGCGTCCGAATCTTATCCTCCATTTGCACCTCCAAGGCTTTGAATTTAGCATTGATTACCTCCTCAAATGCCATAGTATATGCCACCAAATCTGTGATGTTAAGATCTCTCTTTTGTTATTGGGTTAAAGGCATGTATTGGTTGAGAGAGGTGATGGTCGAAAGGGTTGGTGGATTGGTGGATGTAGGCTACGGTTTAGGATTGTTTTGTGGCTGTTTTGGGTGCAGTTTGAGAGTGTGGTTTGGTAGAGTTTTAGGGTTGTGGATGAATATTTTGGATCTATGGTAGAAGGTAGCAAAGGTTTGATAGAAATCAGTGGAAGTTGCAGCAAGTATGTGCTGTCTTGTAAGAGTAGAATTGTCGTTGAAGAAACAACGGTTTCTCGATGTAATTTCCACCAAAAACTTGAGAGAATTAAGGAGAGAATTGATAGCAATATCACAGTTTATATGACAGCAAGGATATCTAATTTAATTAAGAAAATTTCGGCAGTATAACAGCAAGGAAATTGGTGCAAGTTACGATTGCAGAATTCTCGTCGAAAAATTTCAGCGAGTTACGACGAAAATTTACAGCAACATAAAATCGTTTTTAGAGATGAATTTCTTAATAGATCAATCTTAGATGGAAATCAAGATGATCTATAAAGTGTATAAGAAATTTCATTCAAAAAAGATTGCAAATAGATGGGTTAAGGTAACAATATGCGGCTGAAATTTTCTGCAGCACAGATTTTTAGGTATAGCAGATTGGACGTAAAAGATCAGTGATTTATATTGAGAATTTTTTGATGAAACCAAAGGGAAATCTACTGTTAGGAAGTGTCAAAGCTATCATAAAAATTTTGTAGAGATTTGGATAGAAACAACGTAGTATCAAGATTAAAAAACAGTGCTATGCGGCTGAAATTTTACAGTGCAGATTTTCAAGTATAGCAGATTAGATGTAAAATATCAATGGTTTATATTGAGAATTTTTGACAAAACCAAAGGAAAATCTACTATTAGGAAGTATCAAAGATATCATAAAAATTTTATAGAGATTTGGATAGAAAAAACATAGTAGCAAGATCAAACAGACGGTGCTATACGGTTGGAATTCTGCAATGTATCTTTCGTCGTAGAGATGAAAACTTTATGATGAAAAGTTTATGCAGAAATATAGGAATAGTTTTTTTGGGATTTTCAAATAAGGATAACTAAATTGCAGTAGCAGTAAGGTAGAAAACCATAACTTGTTGCAATTCACGGGGAGATCAAAGGATGATCCGTGGTGGTGGAGATGACGACAGAATTTGGTGACGATCTTTTAAGCAATTGTGGGAATTGCTTTGAGCGGTTGTGAAGGTTTGATGGATGGCTGTAGAAGGGCAGCGAGACGCCAAGAATGCTGCTCTGATACCAGATGTTAGAACCCTTGCAGATTCTAAACTTGGGATTGATCTCTTTAGGGGATCGACCTCCTTGGAACTCTATAGGGGTTCCTCCCTCCAAGTTGCTGCTCAAAGGCTGCAGAAAAGATTCATCTATTGCTTATCAAAAGAGGAGGAATACATGGCTATTTATAGGGTTTCTAAACTCTAACTCCTAATAGGACTCCTACTCAAGACTCCTACTTCTAACCTACTCCTAATAGGACTTCTACTCAAGACTCCTATTCATTTACAACTCCTAATTCGTCTCTAAGAAACAACCTCCTAACCCTAGCCGGCCTCTTCACCTCTTTAATAGGGGTCAACTTAGGTAGGTTTTACATGAATGTCCCTCTCAATTAGGACTCTCCTAGCTAGAGTCCTAACAGTCGCCCCCAAGATTTCCCAACAGATAATGTTTTTGATAATAAAAGGAACAAAATAATATACATCGAATGCAATAAAAGCTCTACCAGGCAAATGTAGGGCGACCTCGTCAACAGCTATTACAGTAACTTTTGCTTCATTACCCATCTTGAGGTCCATCTCGCCTCTCTCTAGTCTCCTAGGCCTTGCCAGAACCTGCAACGAATTGCATATATGATAAGCAGTACCAGTATCCAATACCCATGTGTTATCATAAGAGTCTAACAAATGGAGACTGATCATGAATGTACCTGAAGCTTCATTAAGCTTTTGTTTCGCCCTTTCTACAAGATACTCTTTATAGTTCCTCTTCCAGTGCCCATCTTTACCACAGTGGAAGCACTGGCCTTTGTCCTTTGCTGGGTCTTTCTTAGCAACCTTTGCTTTACCTGGTCTACCCTTGCCCTTTCCCTTCTTAAGGGACCTTTCTGGTTTCCTTTTCTTTCTGATCTCACCAGTGTAGAGGACTAGCTTCTCTTTCTTAATAGTACTCTCTACCTCTCTCAACATATTGAGGAGCTCTGAGAGAGTCACCTCAAGCTTGTTCATATTAAAATTCATTATGAACTGTGAAAAGAAATATGGTAGGGACTGAAGCACAGTGTCCATACACAAGTTATCCTCTAGGACCATTCCTAGACTTGTGAGTTTCTCTATCCACTCAATCATCTTTAGGACATGGTTCTAAACCGGTGTCCCCTCAGTTATCCTAGTGCGGAAGAGGCTCTTGGATATCTCATATCGCTGAGTCCTTCCTTGTTCCTCAAACAATTTGCGGACATGTAGGAGAATGGATCTGGCATCCATCTTTTCATGTTGTCTCTATAACTCAGGAGTCATAGAGCCCAACATATAGCACTGAGCAAGAGTGGAGTCATCAATGTACTTCACGTAGCGAGCGATCTCATCCTCGCTTGCCCCTTCTTCGGGCGTAGGCATCACTGTATCAAGGATGTACACGATTTTTTCCACCGTGAGAATAATTCAATAGACACCTTCTTATGTACCTCAGCTCAATGGTGTCTTTGAAAGGAGAAACCGTACGCTATTAGACATGGTACGGTCTATGATGAGTTTCGTTGACCTACCCATCTCATTCTGGGGATATGCCCTAGAGATCGTAGCTTACCTTATGAACAGAGTTCCAACTAAGTCGGTAGTGTCTACACCATATAAGTTATGGAAAGGGAAGAAGCCCGATCTTAAGGTTGTTAAGACTTGGGGCTGCCCTGCCTATGTTAAAAGACACAACCTCGATAAGTTGGAAATGAGGACAGAGCGGAGCAAGTTCGTGGGATACCCCAAGGAAACTTGTGGGTATTATTTCTATCATCTCGAGGACCAAAAGGTCTTTGTAGCCAAGAGAGCAGTGTTCTTTGAGAAGGAACACATTCTTGGCGGAGATAGTGGGAGCATGATAGAGTCGAGCGAGGTTAGAGAACCAAGCTCAAGCACCACTCTACAACCCGAGTCTGTTCAGGTACCTAACACACAAGTTTCAACTTTACGTAGGTCTGGCAGAGTATCGCATCCTCCTGAGAGATATGTGGGACATATTAGAGGAGAGAATGTTGAGGATATTGATCCTCAGACCTATAAGGAGGCTATGATGAGTATAGACTCCGGGAAGCAACAAGAAGCCATAAATTCTGAGATGGATTCTATGTACTCCAACAAGGTTTGAACCTAGTTGATGCACCCGAAGGTATTGTACCCATCTGTTGCAAGTGGATCTTTAAGAAAAATATCGGAGTAGATGGAAAGGTAGAGACCTATAAAGCAAGGCTAATGGCTAAGGGATATCATCAAAGGCAAGGTGTTGACTATGACGAAACCTTCTCACCCGTAGCAATGCTAAAATCCATCCGAATTCTATTAGCTATTGTAGCACACTATGATTATGAGATCTGGCAAATGGATGTGAAAACTGCATTCCTCAATAGGAACCTCGAGGAGGAGGTTTATATAATACAACCTGTGGGATTTGTGTCCAAGAACTACCCAGATAAGGTGTGCAGGTTGCTTAGATCCATTTATGGACTAAAGCAAGCTTCTCGAAGTTGGAACATAAGATTTGTTGAGGCAATCAGATCTTATGATTTCGTTAAGAATGAAGATGAGCCTTGTGTGTACAGGAAGGTAAGTGGGAGCGCTATCACCTTTTTGGTGTTATATATAGATGACATCCTGATAATTGGGAATAATGTAGGAATGCTATCCATAGTAAAGGCTCGGTTATCTAGACACTCTTCTATGAACGACTTAGGGAGAGATAGATTCAAGAGGATGCTTGACTTGTCCTAATCTAGGTACATAGAAACCATTGTCAAAAGGTTTGGCATGGAAAATTCCAAGAGAGGTCTCATACCGATGAGACATGGGATATTGCTTTCTATGAGTATGTCCCTAAATACTCTAGAAGAAAGGTTGAACATGGACATGATACCTTATGCCTCAGCGATAGGGTCTATCATATAAGTCATGCTATGTACTAGGCCTGATATAGCGCATACTCTGAGTGTCACGAGCAGGTATCAGGCGGATCTAGGCATGGAGCACTGGAAAGTAGTAAAATGTATCCTTAAGTACTTGAGAAGGACTAAGGATCTTTTACTAGTATATGGAGGTAGTAGCCTTAGGGTTGAAGGCTACATGGACTCAAGCTTTTAGTTTGATGTCGATGATAGCAAGTCGAATTCGGGGTATGTGTACACCTTGAATGGAGGAGCAGTGTGCTGGAAGAGTTCCAAGCAAGATACTACTACTGACTCGACCACAAAGGCGGAGTACAATGCTGCAACAAATGCAGCAAAGGAGGGAGTCTGGGTGAAGAAGTTCATCACAGATCTGAGAGTCGTGCCACGTAGCAAGGAGCCGATTTCCTTAAATTGTGACAACAACAGGGCGATTGCTCAAGCGAACGAACCCAGGTCTCATCAGAAATCTAAGCATGTTATAAGGAGGTTCCACATAATCAGAGAGATCATAACTCGAGGAGATGTAACAATGGAAAGAGTTTCATCCGAAGATAACATTGCAGATCCACTAACAAAGCCGTTGTCTTAGATTATCTTTGAGCATCACAAGGGTCTGATGGGGATCAGACACATAAGTGATTGGCTTTAGGTCAAGTGAGAGATTGCTAGTCATAGGTGCCCAACAAGCCAATCACGTGAGTAATGGCACGTGTGACTTGACACAGAATCTTTTTACTTATTATATTTTTGCATTTATCACTTTGTATTAACTATTGCATATATGCATGTATATATTGTGATGCCCTTAGATCTGTGCAATGGGAATCAGATCGTGATGAGATCATGATAATGAGATCGATTCACCTTTAAACACAGATCCTGAATAATCCCGATCATAGGTTACTCGAGAGGGATATCATGATAACCGGATAGACTTGTGTGCTGTATACCCGTCTATATGATGGATGCAACTAGTCTCATAGTTGCTTGTGTGGGGATACTAGGGATATAGTATAGGTGCTCATTAGAGAATGAGTTCACTGATTGATCCGCTTATGGAATGCTGGATGGTTGATGATGCCTTATTGTCAGACAGCGATTCTGTAGTCCTGGTGGTGTATCTGGTCCTTAGACTTGAGACACCAAAGATGTCTTGTATGAGTGCTCCACTCTTTAACACCAGACTTATAGGTTTGGATGTCCCAGATCTAGTATAGCTAGTCATTGGGAGTTGCAGTCAACCTTATGAGGGCTATTGAGTGTCGATAGAGGATCATCGACTCTCGACATCATGAGAGAAATATCTCATGTGTTCTTGGTCAAACAAATCCCTAGCCAGGATCATTCGGATTGAGAGAGAAAGAGTTCTCCGAGAGAATCTGATTAGAGCGAGACTCGAGAAGAAACCGTATGGGTCTTATAGCACCATGCCCGATATACGGTCTTTGGGATATTAGATGGATGAGGGACTATAGGTATATAGTAACTGAGGATAGATAGGTCTAATGGATTGGATTCCCTTATATCATCTGGGGACTACGGTGTAGTGGCCTAGTACATCCGTAGTAGATGAGTCGAGTGAATTATTATAGAGATAATAATTCATTGAGTTAGAAGGAGTTCTAATAGCTATGACTCATGGCCAGCTCAATATTGAGCCTAGATGGTCACACACATATGGTAGGTATTACGATGAGTAGAGGTTCGGATATGAGATATCTGTTGGATCCCCGATCTTATTGGATATCCAATAAGCCCTTGATTGGATCCCATGGACGAGATCCAATAAGAGCCCATGAGAGATTATTAGATAGAGATCCACTAATCTAAAAGGTTTGGGTAATTGGATGTAGATCCAATACCCACTAGGGGAGGATCCATTAGGGTTTGATAAGGGACCTCTATAAATAGGAGGGATTCAGTGGTTCATAGGCTAGAGCCTTTGCTTACCTCCCCTATTCTCCTCCCCCTCTACACGTTAGAGTAGGCCTAGAGTTTTGAGAAGCGTCATCGCAGCCATGTTGTGTGTATCACTACTAGAGAGGAGGACACTTGATCTCCTTCACCCTCTCCTAGAGATTTACAAGGATACAAGTGTTAGGATCAAGAGCACTAAGAGGGGGGGGGGGTGAATTAGTGCAGCGGAAATCTTTCGACGATAAAAAACGTTCGAACGATAAAGACGATTTCAGTGTGAAAGCCGATTCTAAGATTACTTTAACTTAAGATCAAGCGAGATGACGTTAAAGTCAATCTATGAAGGCAGTTTGCAGTTATGATGAAAACCAGAATATAAGCGCAAACTGAAATACGACGTTCGTACGAAGAAACTGATTTGTCTAAATGCTGATTCGTAAATCACTTTGATTAGGCAAGATACAGCTTAGGCAAGGATATAAAGGCAGTTTGCAGTTAAGATAGAAATCAAACGTAAACGCAAACTGAAATATGATGATCGTACGAAAAACAGATTTACGTCTAAACGCTGATTCGGAAAGTGCAAAGCTTGAAACCCGATCGTATATGCGCATAAAGCAGTAAGCTTTAGAGGAGGTTTGTAGTAAAGATAATATGCTCAAAGTAAATGCAAACCGAGATTTAGAGTGGTTCGGTCAATCTTGACCTACTCCACTTTTGGCTTCCTCCACCGACGAGGTCACCGACGTCAACTAGAGGCCTTCCTTCAATAGGCGAAGGCCAACCACCCTTTTACAGTTTCACTCCTTTTGATGGGCTTAGGAGACAACCCTTACAGAATTTTCTCTCCTCTCTTTACAACTCAGAACTTGGAAGAACAGAGAGAGAAGAACTTTTGGCCTTTACAACAATTTTGAGCTCTAAGAATCACAGAAAAAGATCAAGATTTCGGTGTAAGTTGATTACCTTTCAGTGCTGAATGGGTGGGGTATTTATAGGCCCCAACCCAGTTCAAATTTGGAGCTCAAAACTGTCAATTCCCGAAATTTCGGGATCAAGCGGTTGCACCTCCTGACTGGAGCGGTTGCACCGCCTGGCAGAGCTCGAAGACTGAGCCTCTGGGCAGTGCTACCTCCTGTCATAGGCAGTTGCACCTCCTGACAGAGCTCGAAGACCGAGCTCAGGCGGTTGCTGTCACGCCCCTCAAAATATATCGATATTATTAAAACTTTCATCGCAAACCAATCCAGGATCCAAACTAACGTTTGAGGACACTGAAAAACATTCAATCAAATTCACATCTATAAAACCCGTGCATTTTAAAATCATATATCACATCACTCGATAATTCACAATTATGGCAACCCAAGCCAACTTGACAAACATGAACAACATTTATAAATCCACAAGCTAAATAAATTATACAATCAGAACTCCAACTATTCACCACAAGTTCATATCGTCATAAATTAGACTTAACATTCCGAAATTCCATATAAGAGAGATCTCCTAACACTTTGACACAATATATCCATTTCGGTTCATCGACAACATTTCATTACATACAAAACATACTTATACAACAATATCATAATAACCAACCAGACTTGCCCATAATTCTGAATAGCTATCCACTGCCTCAGCCCAAATCAAACATCTCGAAGAGTGACAAACTGACCTGAAAGATTTATATAACAACGGAGTGAGCCAAAAACGGCTCAGCAAGTGACAAAACATATTCAGAACAAAAGGAACGGTTTCAAACGAGTAAGGTATCATAATGTAAGGCAGAATATAGAATTTTTCAAGGATACCATCTCATTAGATACAAAATCATATGTATCATGTCATTCAAAACATATTTGATTCATAACAAATGGAGCATAGAGTAATTGGAGCATATCAATGGCAGATAGGACATTTCAGAACATATCAGTTCATAGCAAATGGAGCACAAAGTAATTGGAGCATATCAATGGCAGATAGGACATTTCAGAACATATCAGTTCATAGCAAATGGAGCACAAAGTAATTGGAGCATATCAATGGCGTATGAAATGTTCCGGAGTATATCAATGACATATGGAACATTTCGAAACATATCAATAGTGGAGGAAACATTTCAGAGCATATCAATAACAAATACCGTACAGAAGCTCAAACGTCATCTTTGACGTTGCAAACATATCAATCTTATCCAAAGCATGTACAGAAACACATAACCAAAGCTTTGGATATCATATCAAACATACAGAAGGTGTAGTGGGATCTCAGTCAGAATGTGATTCATCCATTTCTGAATGACCACCTGACAAAAGTCTCCCACGTCTGGGAGCTCCATCCACCCACGTCTAGGTGAAGTCAAAGGGGGCCGGCAGAGCATCGCAGGCTCTAAGCACATACCCACATAGCGGGCAACAAGCGCATATCCCACATAGCGGGATCCCACATAGCGGGCAACAAGCGCATATCCTTTACCATTTCTGGCAAAGGTCCAGACAATCCCACACACCAGAGTACAAGAGGGCAGTTTTAACAATAAGCAGCATATATCGGAAGCACACGCGGAACAACAAAGCGTACATGTGCCTTTACGAGTCAATCCGAAGTAAGCAATAATCTTTCACAAGTATATTCAGATTTGAAAGGAATTGAAAGCAAGGGCACATATGGAATCCAAGCAATCACATATAACTCAATTCAATAAGAAGATTTGATGAATTCAATGTCCAAAGGAATGAAACTGGAATAGGCACATATCGAAAACAAATGCGGAACAATAGGATATACATGTGCCTATATGAGTCAATACGATATAGCATAAACGTTACACAACAGTTTTCAAGAATGTAATAATTTTAAGGACAAGAGCATACAAGAATTCAAAGCAGTAATATAAAGCTCAATTGAATGAGAAAGCTAAAGGATATCAATTTCCAAAGGAATGAAACCAGAATATGAGAAATCGACCAAAGCTCGATTTCTGGCAGAATACAGAAGGCACATTGAACAAATGATTCAAACTATCAATCATGCTCCAATTTACTCAGAAATAATCATTGGATAATACTTTCAGATAAGACAGGCTTCATATGAATTGAACTGTCCAACAAAGAGAGTTACAAATAATTTGGTAAGCAAGTGTCGTAGAACAAAATCTCTGTTGGCAGAATTCATAATGTCAGATTCAACAGATAACTGGACAGGTGTTTGGATTCCAAATCTCTCAATCCATATATCAAAGAAAGGTCTACGAGTCTAGTTTCCAATGAAATCAGTTTTGAACAAATCAGAGTTTCCAACAAAGACTTACAGGCAGCTCGGTATCAAAAGGTCAGAATATCAAAAGTTGCACAGATTCGAATCGTTACGTCTAAACAGGAGATATATCAAATGCAAGGCTAGAACAATTCAAAGTTCCTCGTATTCAAAGCAAATGTAGAGATAAAAATGGCAGTGAGGAACGATCAGGATACTTGCAATAGGAAAGATTAGAGCAATTATAGGAGGAACGATCAGGGAACTTGCCTTTCAAGGATTTCGATCCGAAGATCCAAAGAAGGTGCTAGCCCAAATTCTTCTACTTTTCCTCCGTATCCTCTCTCTGTTTCGTTTTGTGCTCCCGTTTTCTTCCTTTCTTCGCAACTACACCACGTGTCGAACATCGAGGCACAGTCACCTACTCTCTCTTACTCTCATTCCTTCTTTTTCTTTCCCAAACGCAGCTGCCACAACCGCCGCCGCTGCCGCTGCCACAATCGCAGCCCCTTCCACCGCACTACCTTCCTTCCTCCCTTCTCTCGCAGACATAAGTGCTGCATACGCAGTCTCTGCCGCTGCGGCCGTAATCCCATCCGCAGCCCCTTGTCCCCCTTCCTTTCCTTTCTTTCCCAACTACAACTGCCGCAGTCGCAGTCGCAGCCATGGCCGCAGCCACCACAACCGCAGCCTCTTCTTCCTCCCCTGCTCTATTTCCTCCTTCTCTTCCAGCTGCAGCTGCCACTGCCGTAGCTGCCTCCCCTTCTCCTCTTCCTCTCTTCTTCCCTTTTTCTTTCTCTTCTTCTTCCTTTCCTTCTCTTCTTCTCTTTTTCTTTCTCTTCTTCTTCCTTTCCTTCTCTTCTTCTCCCCACGCCCCACAGCTCCTCACTGTAGCCACCTCCTCTTCTTCTTCTTCTTATTCTTCTTCTTCTTCCTTTTCTTCCTCTCTTCTTTTCCCTTCCTCTTCCTCTTTCCCTACCACAGCTGCAGCTGCCACAACCGCAACCGCAGCTACTTCTTTCCCTTCTCCTCTTCCTTCTCCTTCCTTTCTTCTTCTTCTCTTCTTCTCCTTCCTCCCCTTCTTCTCCCCGACGAACAGCACCTCCTTTCCTCTGTTTCCTCCTGCAGGAAACAGAGGTGCCGCCTCTTCACCCACTTCCACTTCTTCTCTTCTTCCTCACCATCTCTTCCTCTCCTTCTCTTCCAGCTGCAGCTGCCACCGCCGCAGCTCCTCCTTTCCCTTCTCTTCTTCTTCTCCTCTTCTTCTTCTCTCCTCCTCGCCGGCGTCACACACACCCTCTCCTCTGTTTCCTCTGCAGGAAACAGAGGTATCCCAACCTCTTCTCCTGCTTCCTCTTCCTCTTCTTCTTCTTCTCCTCTTCTTTCTTTCTCCTCCCCTACACCCCATAGCTCCTCGCTGCAGCCCTTGCCGCAGCCACCTCCTCTTTTCCTCTTCTTCTTTTTCTTTTTCCTTCTTCTTCTTCTCTTCTTCTTCCTTTCTTCTTCTTCTCTTCTTCCTCACTGTCTCTTCCTCTCTCCTTCCCAACGCCCCACAGCTCCTCGCTGCAGCCCTCGCTGCAGCCACCTCCTCTTTTCTTCCTCTTCTTCTTCTTCTACTTCTTCCTCCTCTCTTCTTTTCCCTCTTCTTCTTTTCTTTTCCCTCAACTGCTCTCCTTCTTCTCCTCATGCCCCACCGCTCCTGAGTGCGTGGGAGGCGGTGGGATAATACCGAAATTTTCGGTTTTTCCTTTTTTTTTCTTTTTGCAACTTAGCAGTTTAGTCCTTGTAATTTCTATATTTACATATAGGTCCTCTAATTTATAAATAAATCTTTATTAATATATTTTTAAAAATTGGGGATATTACAGTTGCACCTCCTGACTGAGGCGGTTGCACCGCTTGGCAGAGCTCGAAGACTGAGCTCAAGCGGTGCCACCTCCTGTCAGGGGAGGTTGCACCGTCCAGTCTCGCTCAGAGACTGAGCCCCAGGCGGTGCCACCGCTTGGCTAGAGCAGTTGCACCTCCCAATCTCGCTCGAAGACTGAGCCCAGGCGGTGCAACCTCCTGCAACCGCCTGACAGAAATCAAGGTCCAAATAGGTTGATCCATTCGGCCCAATTTGGGTTTTTTAGGGGCCAAATTGCCCCAAGATTAAGTTAATGGGATCACCTCCCATTTCCAAGTTAATCAATGTGCTAACTACGATTTTTCCTAAGACATTTACTGCAACTTGCTCCGATGCGTCAATCGCTTCTTCCGGCGAGCTTCCGGCAAACTTTCGTCGATCATCCGATGAACCCTCGGTAATGCTCCTGCGGACTTCTGGTAAACTCCTGGACTTGCGATGATTCACTTGGCGAGTTCCGACGAGCTTCTTTGGCAAGCTTATGGACTTCTCGGATTTGTTCCCGCAGAACTTCTGACAACTGTCCGAACTTCCGTCGAACTCTCGAACTCCCAACGTGATCATTGTCTTGACTCCGGCGCAACTCCTGCTGCATGTCTCACTTTCATCGTAGTTAATCCTGCACACTTATCTAAACATATATATTAGATAACAAATGACAATTGACTTCATCATCAAAATCCGAGATTCAACAATCTCCCCCTTTTTTAAGATGACAATCAATTGATAATGGAGTTAACCTTAACTCCCCTGTCTATATGCCATACTTGAGATAAGTCATTCTTGAATTCAAAACCTAAGAATTCAAGAGACATATTGATAAGTTAAAATCATTTGAACTTATCAATACTCCCATCATGATTTCCATCATGATGTATCTCTTTGAAGATGATGTCAAGGCTTGACATTCATTTTCGAATATAACAAGTTTGAATGATGGTAATAGTAGCAATTCATCATATAGTAAGATATCAACATGTAAAGCTGTGAAGTAAGATTTTGATATCATTACATGATGTACACATTTTAAATATTTTAGCAAGTATTGCATTTCTTCACATGGTAAGATATCAACTCAAGGCATAATGCAAATTAATGTATGACATATGTTCATATATCTCTTGGTGATGCAAGTATGGCATAATTATAGTATCAGTGTTTATAGCATCAATTCATATATTTCTCTCCCTTTGTCATTAACAAAAAGCATGGTAGTTGTGATATCAGCAAATTATCAAGCATATAAAGGAAGGCATGATACGTAGATTACGTTGAATACTTCTTCCTCTTTTTTGTTATAATCCTTTTTGCATGAAGGAGGAAAGCCATTTGTGATACCAGCTATTTGTGAGTTTACTTTGAGTCAAGATATGTGTGTGAAACAGCTTTTTGCAAGTAAAAATCCATATTTCAAGATGGAATTCATAAGCAGGAATTATTTCATCAAATTCATTTCAGATGAAATATTTTTCATAAGAATGTATGAGAAAATCTGATTTTTAGCATTTCAATTGTTAAGCGAATCCGAAAATGAAATGAACTCTTTTATGCATTCGGACAAGACTATGCTATAGATTTTCAAATACAATCATGAAGACAAAATATTTTTGTATTCAACACATAATTTCCAACATATTATTTAGGCATGTAATGGCAATCAAGTGATTTGATCATTCAATAAAGTCTGAAAAATAATTTTAACTAGTTTATGTATTCGGACACATCAACATTCCTAATTCTCTTCTTATGAAATCAAATTGCTCTTCACTCAGAGGTTTTGTAAAAATATCAGCTAGTTGATGTTTAGTATCAATGAACTCTATGGTTTCGTCATGATTAGCAACATGATCTCGTATAAAGTGATGTCTAATATCAATATGTTTTGTTCTTGAGTATTGTATAGGATTCTTGGTTAAGCATATTGCACTTGTGTTATCACATTTAATGGGAATATTTTTAAGATGAACTTTGTAATCTTCTAAGTTGTTTTTCATCCATACTGCACTTGCTGCAATATATTCAGCTTCGGTTGTTGATAGTGCAACCGAGTTTTGTTTCTTAGATGACCAGGAAACAAGGGCATGTCCTAAAAATTGACATGATCCTGATGTGCTTTTTCTATCTAGTCTACAGCCAGTAAAGTCCGCATCAACATAAGCAATTAACTCAAGATTCTCTGATTTTGGGTACCATAATCCTAGATTTGTGGTACCATTAAGATATCTAAGTATTCTTTTAACTGCTTTGAGATGAGATATCTTAGGATTTGATTGAAATCTAGCACAAAGTCCTACACTGAACATGATGTCTGGTCTGGTTGCAGTGAGGTAAAGTAAACTTCCTATCATACCCCTATAAGTTTTTTGATCGAAGCTTTCTCTACTTTCATAAATTTCTAACTTAGTGGAGGTGCTCATAGGAGTGTTAATAGCCTTTGAGTTATTCATATTAAACTTTTTTAATAAATTTATAGCATATTTAGTTTGACTAATAAAGATGCCATTGCTTAGTTGTTTGATTTGTAAGCCTAGGAAGAATGTTAATTCTCCCATTAAACTCATTTCGAATTCAAGACTCATAGTTTTAGCAAACGATTCACAAAGAGATTCATTCGTGGAACCAAAGATAATATCATCAACATAAATCTGAACAATGAGAAAATTAGTTTCAAAATTCTTGATGAATAATGTAGTATCAACCTTGCCTTTTGTGAAATTATTTTCAATAAGAAAAGAACTAAGTCTCTCATACCAAGCCCTTGGGGCTTATTTTAAACCATAGAGAGCTTTAGTTAATCTAAACACATGATTAGGGAGGCTATTATTTTCAAATCTAGTAGGTTATTCAACATAGATTTCTTCGGAAATAAAGCCATTAAGAAAAGCACTTTTAATATCCATTTGAAACAACTTAAAATTATTACTACTAACGTAGGCAAGGAGCATCCTTATGGCTTCTAATCGAGCCATAGGAGCGAAGGTTTCTTCATAATCGATATGGCTTCCAATCGAGCCACAAGAGCGAAGGTTTCTTCGTAATTGATACCTTCTTCTTGGTTGAAACCTTTGGCCACTAATCTAGCCTTGTTTCTAACCACGATACCACTTTCATCTTGCTTGTTTCTAAAGACCCATTTAGTACCAATAACTAAATGGTCATTTGGCCTAGGAACAAGCTTCCACACCTTATTTCTCTCAAATTGATTCATTTCATCTTGCATTGCGATAATCCATGAATCATCTTTCATGGCTTCGTCAACACATTTGGGTTCAATTTGGGAGAGAAAAGCAGTGTTCGCATAAAAATTTTTAAGAGAAGATTGTGTTTGAACCCCTTTGATGTGTCTCCTAAGATTAGCTCCTTGGGATGAGCATCTACATACTTCCAATCCTTAGGTAAGGATGTTTCGGAAGTGGATGCATCCAAGTTGCTAGTTGGTGATGGGGTTTCATTTAAATTTAAGGAATCAAAATTAACATCATCATCAAAATCATTTTTCCTGATTTCGGAAATCTCATTGAAAAGAACATAAATGGATTCTTCAATAATTAAGGTTCTTTTATTGAAGATACGAAAAGCTTTAGAAACCGAAGAATAAACAAGAAAGATTCCTTCATCAGATTTAGCATCAAATTTTCCTAAGTTATCCTTTTCATTCAAGATAAAACACTTACACCCAAAGACTTTAAAATATGAAACATTGGATTTTTTGTTGTTCCATAACTCATAAGGAGTTTTGGTGAGTAAGGGTCTTACCAGAACTCTATTCAAAATATAGCATGCGGTGTTTACAGCTTCGACCCAAAAATATTTGGGTAGGCTATGTTCATTCAACATGGTTTTTGCCATTTCTTGTAAATTTTGATTTTTTCTTTCTACTACTCCATTTTGTTGAGGATTTCTTGGAGTAGAGAAATTATGGTTGTATCCATTGAGTTCACAAAATTCTTGGAAATCATGGTTTTGAAATTCTCCACCGTGACCACTTCTAATTGACGAAATCATAGACCTCTTCTCATTCTGAACAAGTTTACAAAACTTGGTAAAATATCTAAAACATTCATTTTTCTATTTTAAGAAGTAAGTCCATGTATATCTATTATAGTCATCCACAATGACAAAGGCGTATTTGCTACCTCCTAGACTTGATGTAGAGATTGGTCCGAACAAGTCCATATGGATCAATTGTAAGGGCCTAGAGGTGCTTATTTGATTCTTAGATTTGAAACTAGCCTTAATTTGTTTACCTAATTGGCAAACATCACATACATTATCTTTGATGAACTTGATATGAGGAATTCCTCTGACAAGTTCTTTAGATGATATTTGAGTGATTAGTTTCATGCTAGCATGACCTAATCTTCTATGTCATAGCCAAGCATCCTCATTCAAAACCGAAAAACACATTTCATTACACAATTCATTGATGTCAATAGTGTATACGTTATTTTATTTTAATGCAATCATAGACATCTTTTTGTGTGGTTTTTCAATGATGCAAGCATTAGATTCGAATCTGACAATGTATCCTTTATCACATAGTTGACTAATGCTCAAGAGGTTATGTTTTAAACCATTAACTAACAAAACATCTTCAATAAAGAAGTTGGATTTGTTACCTATGGTTCCTTTGCCAATGATTTTACCCTTGTTGTTGTCTCCGAAGGTGACATAGCCTTCGTCTATGCTAGTGAGCTTAGAGAATTGAGATGGATCTCCGGTCATATGCCTTGAGCATCCACTATCAAGGTACTATCTCTTGCTCCTAGCTTACGATGGTATAGGTTTCTACAAGAAAGGATGATTTTTAGGAACCCATTTGCTTTTGGGTGCCTCATAAATAGATCTACATTGTTTATCATGTTGCATAGAATTTATCATGGTTCCTTTAGGAACCCAAATTAATTTATTCGGACTAATTTTCTTGAATGGACAATAATGCGTTTTGTGTCCAAGTTTGCAACAAAAGTTGCATTTGCTTTGGTCTCGAACATGTAAGATGGGGCCTTTTATGAAGGTGGTTGGATTTTGGTGAGGACTTCTCACAAATCCGATTCCACTTCTTTTGGGAACATGACCCTTGTTTGCAAGGATCATGTTTAGTGACTTGCTATCAACCTCAAATTTCTTCAAGGTGTCCTTAAGTAGCAAGTTTTCCTTTTGGAGAGTTTCTAGATCATGGCATTTTGTGCATGAACTTAAACTATCATGATATTCAGTTTTTAACTTATCAAAATAACAAGTAAGACTATCATGCTCCTTTTTTAGCAATTTGTATTTTCTACTAATAATCTTGCATTCATCAAATAAGTCATGGAAGGCATTTAGTAATTCATCAAATGATAAATCTGCATCTATTAAATTTGTTACCTCCTCTCCGATGGCCATTAAGGCGTAATGAGCAACTTGCTCGGTGTTGGACTCCTCTTCTTCGGATGCGCTCGAGTCATCCCATGTTGCTTTGAGCGCCTTCTTCTTTGATGTTCTCTTCTTGACTTGGGGACAATCACTCTTGTAGTGTCCCGACTTCTTGCACTCATAGCAAATAACTTGGTCCTTCTTGGGTTCAAATTTATTTTTTGTTTCATTCTTAAACTTGTTTTTTTTAATAAATTTTTTAAATTTTCTTGTTAGAAGTGCCAAGTCATCATCACAGTCCTCATCACTTGAGTTTTCTCTCAAGTGGTATTCTGAAGTTTTAAGTGTCATATCCTTCCTGTTCTTTGAAAGGATGTCTTCTTGCTCTTCATGAGCTTTGCAAGTCATCTCGTAGGTCATTAATGACCCGATTAGTTCTTCAAGAGGGAAGTTGCTTAGATCTTTTGCCTCTTGAATAGCAGTGACTTTAGGATCCCAACTCTTAGGAAGGGATCTTAGAATCTTATTTACGAGCTCAAAATCCGAAAAAAATTTTCGAGTCCTTTTAGACCGTTGACGACATCCGTGAAACGGGTAAACATGTCGCCAATGGTTTCACTCGGTTTCATCCGAAAAAGTTCGAAAGAATGTAACAGAAGATTGATTTTTGACTCTTTTACTCTACTTGTGCCTTCGTGAGTCACTTCGAGTGTGTGCCAAATATCAAATGTGATTTCACAAGTCGAAACACAGTTAAACTCGTTTTTATCAAGTGCACAAAATAAGGCATTCATAGCCTTTGCATTAAGAGCAAAAGCCTTCTTCTCCAATTCATTCCAATCGATCATTGGAAGAGAAGGCTTCGAAAATCCATTTTCGACAAGATTCCAAAGTTCAAAATCCATAGAAATAAGAAAGATCCTCATTCGGGTCTTCCAATAGGTGTAGTCCGTCTCACTGAACATGGGTGGACGTGTAATAGAATGGCCCTCTTGGTTTCCGGCGTATGCCATCTCTCTTGGGTTTTAATCCGTTAGATAGTTAATCCCGCTCTGATACCAATTGTTAGGATCAAGAGCACTAAGAGGGGGGGGGGGGGTGAATTAGTGCAACGAAAATCTTTCGACCAAAAAAAAACGTTCGAACGATAAAGACGATTTCTGTGTGAATGCCAATTCTAAGATTACTTTAACTTAAGATCAAGCGAGATGACGTTAAAGTCAATCTATGAAGGTAGTTTGCAGTTATGATGAAAACCAGAATATAAGCGCAAACTGAAATACGACGTTCGTACAAAGAAACTGATTTACGTCTAAATGCTGATTCGTAAATCACTTTGATTAGGCGAGATACAGCTTAGGCAAGGATATAAAGGCAGGTTGCAGTTAAGATAGAAATCAAACGTAAACGCAAACTAAAATATGATGATCGTACGAAAAATAGATTTATGTCTAAACGCTGATTCAAAAAGTGTAAAGCTTGAAACCCGATCGTATATGCGCAGAAAGCAATAAGATTTAGAGGAGGTTTGCAGTAAAGATAATATGCTCAAAGTAAATGCAAACCGAGATTTAGAGTGGTTCGGTCAATCTTGACCTACTCCACTTTTGGCTTCCTCCACCGACGAGGTCACCGACGTCAACTAGAGGCCTTCCTTCAATAGGCGAAGGCCAACCACCCTTTTACAGTTTCACTCCTTTTGACGGGCTTAGGAGACAACCCTTACAGAATTTTCTCTCCTCTCTTTATAACTAAGAACTTGGAAGAACAGAGGGAGAAGAACTTTTGGCCTTTACAACAATTTTGAGCTCTAAGAATCACAGAAAAAGATCAAGATTTCGGTGTAAGTTGATTACCTTTCAGTGCTGAATGGGTGGGGTATTTATAGGCCCCAACCTAGTTCAAATTTGGAGCTCAAAACTGTCAATTCCCGAAATTCCGAGATCAGGCGATTGCACCTCCTGACTGGAGCGGTTGCACCGCCTGGCAGAGCTCGAAGACTGAGCCTCTAGGCGGTGCTACCTCCTGTCAGGGGCGGTTGCACCTCCTGACAGAGCTCGAAGACCAAGCTCAGGCGGTTACACCTCCTGACTGAGGCGGTTGCACCGCCTGGCAGAGCTCGAAGACTAAGCTCAAGCGGTGCCACCTCCTATCAGGGGAGGTTGCACCACTCAGTCTCGCTTGGAGACTGAGCCCTAGGCGGTGCCACCGCCTGGCTGGAGCGGTTGCACCTCCCAGTCTCGCTCGGAGACTGAGCCCAGGCGGTGCAACCTCCTGCCTTGGGCAGTTCAACCGCCTAGCAGAAATCAGGGTCCGAATGGGTTGATCCATTCAGCCCAATTTGGGTTTTTCAGGGGCCCAATTGCCCCAAGATTATGTTAATGGGATCACCTCCCATTTTCAACTTAATCAATGTGCTAACTACGATTTTTCCTAAGACATTTACTGCAACTTGCTCCGGTGCGTCAATCGCTTGGATTAGGTGTTAATCGTATAACCCAAGTATGGGCCAATTGGGCCCGAGTTCGGACTGGTTTGGGCCAAGTTTGGAGCCCAACCAGTGAGCCGATTTAGCCTAGGCGGTGGCACTGCCCAGCACCCGAGAGCTAGGCGGTGACACCTCCTGGGCTGGGCGGTTGCACCGTCCAGCACCCGAGCGCTGGGCGGTGGCACCGCTTGGCTGGGCAGTGGCGCCGCCAACATCAGGAACATACGAGAATTCAAATTTTTGGAACCCAAATTTGAATCCTCTTGAGGCCTATAAATACCCCTCAAGTCTCAGCTGAGAAAACAACTTTTTGAGCAGCAAGTGTTTGAGAGAAAGGTTTTAGAAAAGTCCTAGCTAATCTTGTTTTCATTTTGCTAGTGTCCACCTCCTTCTTTCTTGCTGAAAATTTGTAAGAGAGTGAACCGCTTGTAAAGAGTTGTAAGAGGGGTATTTACCCTTCCCTTTCAAGAGATTTGTTAGTGGAAGGTGGGAGCCTCATCGAAGAGGGGCCTCGCAAGTGGATGTAGGTCATTTGACCGAACCACTTTAAAATCGGCGTAATCTCCGGTTTGCGTTTATGTTTATGCATTTATCTTTCTGCAAACCTTTACTTTGCTAAGTTCACTGCCCTCATCTTATTACGTACACTTTCAACGCAATTGAAACGGTTTCAAACGAAACATTATTTTTATTGTACGAAAGATTTTCTAAAACCGAAGTTTTAATCCGCTGCACTAATTCACCCCCCCCTCCCTCTTAGTGTCGCTCCGATCCTAACACCGACGAGCTTCTTTGGCAAGCTTATGGACTTCTCGGATTTGTTCCCGCAGAACTTCCGACGACTGTCCGAACTTCCGTCGAACTCTCGAACTCCCAACGTGATCATTGTCTTGACTCTAGCGTAACTCCTGCTGCATGTCTCACTTTCATCGTAGTTAATCCTGCACACTTATCTCAACATATAGATTAGATAACAAATGACAATTGACTTTATCATCAAAATCCGAGATTCAACAACAAGGATATACGATCTCCCTAGATAACACAATCTATTCTATACGTAGTTTGTTTCACAGATTTTTATGCACCAATCTTCGCACAACGACGAACATCTTTTTAGGAAATTGAGGATTTTGTTTTCTTGTTCTTCCGCTGCGCATGTGATGTCGCCCCCAAGATTTCCCAACATGGTGGTACCATCCAATGGTAGGGTGTCTGGCAGTGGTATTGTCCAGTGTCAGTGCTGTAGGCGGTGGTACCACTAGGACCCAAAAAACCCTGGGTGAGACTCTTTTAAGCTCTAAGTTTGAATCCACTTGAGGCCTATAAATACCCCTCTCATCTCTGGTTAATATACACACAATTGAGAGCATAAAGAAAAGAAAATACTATTATAATCTTGTTTAAGAGAGGAGTGAAGGGGGTTGTAAGGGTTCTCTCCTGAACCTATCAAATGGAGAATCGAGTTGTAAAAGGGTAGTTGATCTACACCCGTTGAAAGACGATCATTAGTGGATGCCGGTGGCCTCGACGGAAGAGGAATTGATAGAGTGGATGTAGGTCACGATAACTGAACTACTATAAAATGGTTTGCATTTCGCTTTGAGCAATTTATCTTTACTACAAATTGCTTTACCTTCTTATTGCTTTCACTACACTCTCATACACTTTCAAGTCAATACCTTTACGAAACGGTTTTCATTGAAATCGGGTTTAATCGAAACAAAGATTTTTGAAATCGGTAATTTTTTCACTACACTAATTCACCTTCTTAGTGCCGACTCGTTCCTAACAGCTTATTCGACAAGTTCCTAGACTTCTTGGCCAATACCGGCGGCACTTCCAATGAACCTCCGAACTCTCGACAAACTCTCGAACTCCCAACGAATTCTCCGGCACTTCGTTTTGCTTTATGCCTTGATCACTATCGTAGTTAATCCTGCATATTTTTCTCAATATATAGATTGGATCAAACAATTTACCAATTAATTTCATCATCAAAATCTGAGATTTAACAACTAACTCAATTACGGGCTATTTAGGCCTAATCTAGGGCTAAGTTGAGCCTATTGGGAGGCCCATTTAGTGTTAGGTCTGGCGGTGGAACCGCCTATGAGCTGGAAAAGTGAAGTACACATTTTCCAGGTTGTCTAGCGATAGTATTGCTCAAACTAGGTGGTGGTACTACTAGTTGTTAATGTTGTCAAGTGGTGGTACCACCCAAGCAGGCGGTGGTATTGCTAGAGCTCGGTCTCCCAAGTTGTCAAGTAGTAGTACTGCCTAGATTGGGCAGTGGTACCGTTAGTTGTCAGAGGTGTAGGTGGTAGTACCGATCAGTACTATTAGGATTGAGTCAGCACTAAGAGGGGGGGAGAGGTGAATTAGTGTAGCGGTAATATTACGTTGGTTCAAAAATCTCGTTCGATAAAATCATTTCGATAAAGTGAGTTTAACTTTGAAGGCGTATGGAAGGGTGTGCAATAAAAGTAATGAGGAAGTAAAGCAGTTTGCAATAAAGATAAACAGCAAAACATAAATGCAAACTATTTTATAGTGGTTCGGTCGTCGTGACCTACATCCACTCCACCGATTCCTCTTCCATCGAGGCCATCGACATCCACTAATGATCTTCCTTCAATGGGCAAAGATCAACTACCCTTTTATACCCTTCTTCTCCTTTTCATAGGTTTAGGAGATAACCTTTACACCCCCACTTACTCCTCTTTTAAATTGCACTAACACTTAGAGCTTTTAGAGGAGTTTTCACAAGATTACAATAGCGTTTTTCTTCTTTTTGCTCTCAATTCTTGTGTGTGTTAACCAAGGATAAGAGGGGTATTTATAACCCTCAAGTGAATTCAAACTTAGAGCCTAAAAGTGTCTCATCCCGGGTTTTTCGGGTCCTAGCGGTACCATCGCCTGCAGCATTGACACTAGGCGGTACCACCACCCAGTCTGGCAGTACCACCACCTAGATGACTGTGTCTGGGCAATACCACCACCCAGACTTGTGGTACCACCACTTGATAGTCTCGGAAACTATTATGATGGTTTCATCTTTGGGTCACTGTTTGAGCCTTTCACTTGGCCCAACACAGCCCAAACTTGGGACTAATTGACCCTTAATTGAGTTAGCCCAATTCCAACCCAATTATGTGCTAACTATGAATTTTAAGGCATACACTAAGCTAAATAAGTCTGGTAAGTCTAGGTTTTTCCGACGAGCTTCCAACAAGCTTCCAATGAACTTCCGACGATCTCTCGGTAGTGTTCCAGCGGACTCCCGGCAAGCTCCTATACTTCACGACGATCTTCTTGGTGAGTTCCAATGAGCTTCTTTGATAAGCTCCTAGACTTCTCGGTCAATTCCGACAGAACTTTCGATGAACGTTCGGACTTCCGACGAACTCTCGAACTCCCAACGAAATCTCTTTCTTGACTCTAGGACTTCATTTTGCTTTATGCTTTGATCGCTGCCATAGTTAATCCTACACACTTAAAACCTATTTCGATCTATACAATTAATACATAGCTTAAATCAAATGTTGTCCGACATGTCATTGGTTCATCGACGCTTCGTCCGATTCTTTAGTGCATCGTCCTCTCTTACGGCC
Organism: Musa acuminata AAA Group; assembly: GCF_036884655.1. Lineage (NCBI taxonomy): Eukaryota > Viridiplantae > Streptophyta > Magnoliopsida > Zingiberales > Musaceae > Musa > Musa acuminata. The sequence continues at coordinate 26,155,348 of NC_088335.1, forward strand.
TATTGCCCAATCGGTTAGTTGACCTCTGTAACTCTGATTTTCTTGGTGCAATTTATGCTCTTCGTGGCCCGATTCCCAAACCCATGGCCGAAAGCCTTCTGTCGATACGTCGACCGATCCTCCGGCTCAACGTCCAATATTCTAACATGTTCCACTCCGGCCCAACATTATTTTTCCTGCTTTTAATTATCTCTCCCTGATCGAAGCTTCTTGCATCACTCAAAACGCAGATCAGATAAACACTATCAATTTGTTTCATCATTAAAATGCGAGATTTAACAAGTACTAGTGATGGTACCGCCAATACCCGAAAACCTGGGATAAGACCTTTTTTAGCTCCATTTTTAAAGTCATTGGGGCCTATAAATACCTTACTCTTTCCTGCTTGAAAAAGCACAAAAAAAGAACAAAAAGCCTAGTGATTCTGAGTTGTGAAGCTTTGGAAAGTGTCAAGTGTCCTCCTCCTACTTAAAAGTGAAAAGTGTTAAGCTCATCATGGACCGCACCATACCTAACATTGTACGATTCCTGTTTTCAAATATACCATTGAGTTGAGGTGTATAAGGAGGTGTTCATTGGGATGGAATCCCATGGTCCTTGAGGAACTAGGTGAACTATGTACTCAAGTACTCACCTCATTGATCTGATCAAAGAGTCTTAATACTCTTTTCAGTTTAGTTCTCCACTTCATTCTTATACTCTCTGAATTTCTTAAAGGCGTCGAACTTATACTTAATCAAGTACACATGTCCATACCTTAAGAAATCATCAATAAAAGTAATAAAGTAGGAGTAACCACCTATGGCATAAGTTGACATGGGTCCACATACATCATATGTATTAGTTTCAACAACTCAATGGCTCTCTCTCCAGTTCCACTAAAAGGAGAGTTGGTCAGTTTTCCACGAAGGTAAGACTCGCAAATTGCATATGACTCATAGTCGAATGGATCTAGATATCCATCCTTTAGCAACTTTTAAATCCTTCTCTCATGAATGTGACCTAGCCTATAATGTCACAGATATGCATTGTTCACCTCATCTTGTTTCCTCTTGGACATACTTATATTCATGATATGTAGAGCAGTGTCTAGTATAAATAAACCATTATGTAATGTTCCTCTCGTGATGATCGCATCATCTAATATTATTGAACAATCATTGTTCTTAAAAACTAATTTATATAAACTAACTATCAAACATAAAATAGAAATAATGTTTCTGATAATAGAAGAAATAAAATAATATGCATCCAATGCAATAATAGCTCCACCAAGCAGATGTAGGGTGACCTCACTAATAGCTACTGTAGCAATTTTTGCTCCATTGTCCATCTTGAGGTCCATCTCGCCTCTCGTCAATCTTTTAGGTCTTGCTAGAACCTATAATTAATTACAAATGTGATAAGCACTACCGATATCTAATACCCATATGTTATCATAAGAGTTTGACAAATGGAGATGGATCATGAATGTACCTGAAGCTTCTCCAAACTTCTGTTTTGCCCTCTTTGCAAGGTGCTCTTTGCAGTTCCTCTTCCAATGCCTATCTTAGCCATAGTGGAAGCATTAGCCTTTGTCCTTTGCTGGGTCATTCTTAGCAACATTTGCTTTACCCGATCCGCCCTTGCTCTTGCCCTTCTTAAGGAATTTTTCTGCCTTCCTTTTCTTTCTGACCTCACTAGTATAGAGAACTAGCTTCTATTTCTTGATAGTACTCTCTGCCTCCCTCAACATATTAAGGAGCTCAAGAAAAGTCACCTCAAGCTTGTTCATATTAAAATTCATTATGAACTGTGAAAAGGAATCTGGTAGGGTCTGAAGCACAACATCCACACACAGGTTATCCTCTATGACCATTCCCAAACCTATGAGTTTCTATATCCACTCAATCATCTTTATGACATAGTTCTGAATCGATGTCCTCTTAGTCATTCTAACGTGGAAGAGGCTCTTGGATATCTCATATCGCTGAGTCCTTCCTTGTTCCTCAAACAGTTTACGAATATGTAGGAGAATGGATCTGACATCCATCTTTTCATGCTATCTATGTAACTCAAGAGTCATGGAGCCAAACATGTAACACTAAATAAGAATGGAGTCATCTATGTACTTCACGTAGCGAGCGATCTCATCCTCGCTTACCCCTTTCTTGGGTGTAAGCATCACTATATCAATGACGTATGCAATTTTCTCCACCGTGAGAATAATTCTCAAGTTGCAGAGTCAATCCGTATAATTTGGACTAGTGAGACAATTGACATCAAGTATGCCACGAATGAGATTTGAAAGTGATATTTTCTTAAAATAAAGATGGAGCAGAAATAAATAACATATCGATTTCGTAGAAAAATAAACAAATAAAATATGGACTTCTATCTTAATCTACTCCCACTATTTTTCTGGCGAGTCACGGGACATCCTCATCACATGAAATGGAAGTCTCCGATACACTTCTAGTGGGGATCGAGATCCAATCAGCGTCTTAGTGTAACCTTAAGGGACTCGACCAATCACACTAAGCCTAAAAGGTAGGAAACTCTTACCGATCATAACTCCTTGTGATTCTCGTCCTGTTCGACCTTCGAACCATCATGGCTTCGAGGGACTTAACCAACCATGATGTTTGGTTAAGTCAACACCTTCATTACAAGATGAGTCTAATTCAACGATATACACCTGAGGTACTCGACTAAGCATACCATGTCCTTAGGTCACCAGTGACATCTCTATCTCATAGGCAAGATAGCGAATCACGATATAGATAAGCCTCGAGGGACTCGACCAACTCAACCTACGTCGGGAATCGATCCCTACCTATAACGATGGAAGGCCACATGGGTTAATCTAATTACCTTATGTTTACTAGCTTAAGATTATCGAGAGAGGGGATTTTGATTCGGTCTCCTAATGTAACGTGTCACACACATATATACTTAATATATATGTATATTGCATGCAAATATATATACATATATCTAGTAGGTGTATAATCAATTACACATCATATGAGCAATCACACCAGATGATCATGGACCATATCCTAATATGATCAAGCCCAAGCCATGAGCTTGATCACTTACATCAAGATCTATGTGTGTAACGGTGCATCTCTGATCATCCATCTCGTCCTCGTCGATTCCGTTGGGATCTTGACGCATCTCCATGTGTTGTAATCGTCCATCTTGACCTCGTGGGTTCTACTATCGCTTCCACGCTCCTGCTACGCCTTCTTATGTAACTACAACTTAATCACAAGCACGCAGGCCTAATAATAAACGAGAAATAAATTGAAACTTGATTGAATATTGATTTTAGGGCTTGAATAATTGTATCATAATATCGATAAGATCAAATTTCTTTCAACCTGAATTCAGTATATGAATTTAAAAGGATATATGATCATTTAAGTTCAAGTTTATCATAATATTTTAAAATAACAAATAGACATGGGAGTTTTGTTAAAATCTCATCATCAATTTGTTAAAATAGACATGGGATTTTGATGATAAAACTAACTGATGAGTTTATTGGACTAAATATACTTTTAAGATAAGTGATATAAGAAATACTTTGATCACGAACTTTGATCACCGAAAGGCCAACTATCAAGTAAGAGAGTCGGATGTTACGTTGAAAAATTATCATGTTGAAAATTAGACATCGAGCTGAAGGATTAGTCGATTTCCCGAAGATCAAACTTCGTGCTATAAATTCAAGCATCATCTCGGAAGAATTGGATATTGCATTTATATGTCGTAGGAAAGTCAATATGTCGATAAAATGGGTAATATGCTAGAGGTTCGAATGAAATGACGGAAGATCGGATGACTTGGCAGAAAAGCGTACAACATGCCAAAATCTTCGTAAATATACTAGATATGTAGTTAATTTATTAAAGTCTTGATTGAGATCATTTTAGGTTAATTTGAGTTGGTATTGAGCTGAAACAATGCCAACTTATCGAGAAAGCTAATAGGCTTGAAGTTAGGTTAAATTGGGCCTATTAAAAGGCGAAACAAGTGACATAAAGCAAGCATGGGTGATGGTACGATTAGGGCCAAGTGGTAATACCACCTAAGTTAGTTGACAAGCACTATTTTGTACTTGTCAAGCTTTTTTATAGTAGTACCACCTAGGACAGTGGTAAGTACCACTTAGGCTGGTGGTAGTACCATTAGAGCCAATATTCGTAGCCCCGTTGGGGTGCTAGTACTATCCAGTACTAGCGGTGGTATCACCTATAACCCAAATTTGAAGGATTTAAAATTTTGACTTCACTCTTCAAGTCTTAAATTTTTGGCTTCACTCAAAATATTATAAACTCTCATATTGAGTATATTTTGAGTATTCTATTGTTAAGTTTAGTTAAAATTATAAGTTATATAAGATGAGAGATCTTGTGTAAAAAAATTATATTAAGGTTATCTCCTCAATTTGAAAAAGAAAAAAGCTATAACAAGGGCATTAGAAAGAATATAGATAGTAAAAGTCAATATTCTCGAGGAAAGAAATATCATAAGTAGACAGAAGATCAAATCACTATAAATTGATTTATCTCTCTTTACTTGCCCTTTATTTATAACTTATTTTTATTCTCCTTATAACTTTAACTTAATCAATCAAGTTTTTAAAATATATTAATTTATCGATTGAGTTTTAAAAATTAATTAATAATATTATTATACTAATTCACTCGGCCCGACACCCCATGTAATCTAGTTCTTTTTAGTTCCAAATATTAGTGCATGTAGCTTTACGAAGGACGTTGCTCTTTCTAAGGTGAAAGACTCATGGGCTGGTTGCTCCTACGGTCAAAATATTTATCTAAAAATTACTTTGATAAAAAATTTCCTACTTCCGCAATCTTCTTTAAAGTGGTATCCTGAACCTATATCTATCATCTATACATTGATTCTATTGATCATTTCTTTTTTGAGTGTTTTTTTGCCTCTCATTTTTGGGATCTCATGTCATTAAAACGTAACATCTCATTTCAATTCTTTTATGGCTCTTGGCTTCAAGAAGATAGTGACCTAAAATCTAATCAAACTCTTATTTTCGTATTGTTATTGCTTAGTCTTTATGGTTTCTTTGGAAGAACTATAATGATTATTTCGTTTGTAACCACGAACCCAATCTGTCTCCTCTGTGATGTAAAGTTGTTGCCACTATAATTGATTTTTTTTTAATATACATTAGGCCTCAACGACCCTCTTTCAAGACCATCTTTCTTGTCTCTCCATCTTTTTTTTTTTCTCTCTCTTATCCTAAGCATATTAGATTATTCTTTGGAATGTGATGGCTCCTTTGACAGGTTTGGTGGTGTCAATTTTATTTTCAAGAATGCTCATGGTGAGGTTGTTCTTGCAGGTTGCTGGTACAAGAAGATGCATTCTGTTCCTCATGCCGAGATGTGGACAATTTATGAAGACTTAAGGATCGCATAATGTGAAAGGTTCTCAAACATCTCAATCCATCTACTACATCCGGATCATCAACATTTTGAAGAAAAATATGGATTCGCCCCTAGTCAATCCAAAATATTTTATCAGATATTTTGTTATTTGTTACAAACCAAGCTAATATTAGTTGGTCTCATATCCATAGCCATAGATCTTCCAAGTATATGGCTTTACTCTTTAGTCATTTTTTATGAATTTATTTACGTTATCTTGGGTTTGGAACGCTCAAGCTCTTCCTAACCTGCGCTCTAACCCTCTTTTTTACAACTTTATTTCTATTTTCAATTAATCCATGATTTTAATTAAAAAAGAAAAAGAAAAAGGGATTGACTAACGACCAACCTATGTTTGTTTCATCCCATTCTACCTTCCAAAATGTAGAAGATAACTCATTTGTTCCATTTATAACATGATAAACACATGGATATACATCCATACATAGGCTACAGCCCATTCCGTTTGCCTCATTTTATTGCTTTTAATTTTTTCTTTTCCTTTTTACTTTCTTAGGGTCGAATTAATATTATTCAAGTCCCCTAACTCACTTGCGTAGCCTCTGCTTCGGCAGACATTTCTCATGATCGTTGTGTTCGTTCTTAATTTTTGCTATCGTTCACAAGGTGGCATCACATTCTCTCAAATAATATGATCTCGGGGTTCGGATATGTAAATTGATCCAAGACACAAGTTAGGAGAAAACTGGGTGTGCTCTTTCCCACTTCCTATTCTTCATGCTATTTTGGTCGGTCCGATCAAAATATTGATTTTGTACCTCGGCAATGGATTATATTTTCCTTTTTTAACAAAAAATTAAATAGTGAAACAACGAATTATATTTATCAGCTCAGCAGGTCGTCTTTCTAAGCAAATCTAGGAATATTAGCATCATTCACGCCCAGAAATAAGACATGGGACCCATGCAGGTTTTGTTTGAACCGAAGGTGGAGATAGAAAGAAGAGAGAGAAAAAAAAAAGTCCAAGTGCTGTACTACCATGTAACCTGATATACATATTTCAAATTTTTATTTATCAAAAGCACAATAAAACATTCGTGCGACACATATGTTGATTATTATTCTCTTGAATATCCTATCTTGTGATCTTCTTATTCACTATGACATCTATGTATGAACTGGAGGCCGAACGATCTTTAGTGGCCGAGCTGTCCCTGCTGTGGCCCGATACAGGAAAAGGATGGATCTAAAAAGAAGTGTCACGGCGAGTTCCCAAAAGAGGAAGGACAAAGGAACAGCATGCACCCAAGGAAACGTTACGAGACACGAGCAGGCAGAGTATGGCTGTAAAGCACATGCATCAGCGTATCGGCACATGCCTCGACTCAAAGATCCATACGGTCAGGCCTGAACTGTAAAGACATGACTCATGACAAACAATCTTGCCATTTGAAGGCATCAACAAAGAGAGAGCACTCGAGTCTTGAAATCTTGCCCCATTAGGGTTAATATATATCAGTACAAAGAGTTTGTTCTGAACAAGTACAGGGATAACATTATTAGATAAAATACACAGTACAAATGTTCTATATATCATGCCGTATCACCATAAATAACGACAATAAACATACCCCAAAAGAACGGAAAATACAAGCAACTAACAGAATATTTTAATGAGTCTTCTTCGTTTCCACATCTCAGGCGATGCCTGACTTATTGTGATGAATCAATATGAAGTTCAACTCCAATAATACATGAACAAAGACAACTCTTCCTCCACCATTTCATCCAATTACTAAAGAACAAAACCTGCAACTGCTTATCTTGCACAAACAAGAAACACAAGGCTGTACCAGCCTCCCAATTCTGTAATAGGAGTCCACAGCCAGAGTAGCATACAAGGGAATAAAATTCTAGCACGCCATCTTTTAATCTATACATCAAAGCAGAACACCGCCATGTACACAGATGCAAAGGCCGTCTGCTTTCCTGTGTGATAATAATGACAATGAGTGAGCTGCTGCAACCCATGAATTTTTCAATGCTTAATCATGATCCAGTGCTTAGTTGCAGTCTAATCCACACTCCTCCAAGAGAGGGCCATCTGATTTTGGCAGGAATGGATCAATCCGTACCCACAGTAGAGAGAAAATTGAAGCAAGGAGAATGGACCACACAATGACAATGGTAGGAGTCCGATTCTGCCGACCAACAAGACCCTTGAGGAAAGGATACAGGTGCACGATCACCCAAAAGGAAAAAAATAGTTTCCCGAACAAAGGTCCCCAAGATTCATATCCATTGTTTATTGCATTAGAGACACCCGCTACCACACCAATGAAGTTCACAATAAGCAAAGTCGTAGGAGGAATGAGCAACGTGGTCCATTTGAATGTGTATAACTCGGAGAACTCATCATCATCACCAGCCTTCGTTGTCACAGTGAAGTTGGTGTCTATACCTGCAAGGACCTTCAAAAGCCCCTGAAACACAGCAAACAGATGTGAGGAAACACCTCCAATAACCCAAAACTGCTCATTTCTCCACCAGTCATCAATGCCAACACCACTCCATCTCATTTCCAGGATGCTTGTTGCAAAGATACAGATGAAAAGCGACAGGAACCAAAGACTTGCGACATTGCTAAGCTGCAGTTAAAAAAGTCATTATTAGCATCAAGAAATAAAAGATCAAAGGAATCCATTTGAAATTTAAAAAGAGAAAATGACATCACACCTCTGGGGTGATAAACTTTCCCGTGAGCAAGCAGACAGCAGGCAAGGTGCAGTAGGCCAAAAGAGGAATTGATGTCCAAGGATAAACCGTAGCATTAATGTATGACATCCTTTCCAACCATTTAAGTCCACCTCCATATCCATACCAGAGAGGACAGTGTTTGCTCAAGAAAATTTCCACAGACCCAAGAGCCCACCTAAGGACCTGGTGAAGACGATCTGAGAGATTGAGGGGTGCAGAACCTTTGAATGCAGGCCTTGTTGGCACACAATATATGGACCTCCACCCATGGCAATGCATTTTGAATCCTGTCAATATATCTTCTGTCACTGAGCCATAGATCCACCCAATCTGTGATGAAAGCATAGCAAATTAGGAAGATACCTTAAGCGCAACACATAAAAAATTTCAAGACCAAAAGAATTACCTCTTTTCCCCAGTCTGTCTTATCTTCATAGCCACAGCTAATAACATGGATAGCTTCCTTTAGTAAGGATGCTGGAGTAGCACCTTTAAGTATTCCACCATTCTCGAGGAGAGTAGATGCAACAAAAACAGGTGACTGTCCAAATTTCGTTTCTAACTTCTGTTCAGACATCAGATTTGGTTTTTCACTCTCATTTCCTGTGAACATACTAAACGGTTAAGATATTGAAATTGTATGATAACACAAAGATTGGAACAATTCTAATGTATTTCTAAATAGCCCTGTATTTGTGCCTTTCCATGAACTAGTGTTGCCTAATAGAGAGTAGTGAATGGTTATAATCTAGTTTTAAAAGAACATGACAGTTAGCAAAATATATAAAGGCCAAAGCATTTCAATGAATGCAAACTAGGCAATAGTGTTGCACCTTATTCCTGAGCATTATGACCTACCTGTTGTATAGCAAGAAAGTATATAGTAGCTACTTAGCAAACACTAGGTAACCTGTGGTAACATATTTCATATAGTTCTACAAAAAGTTAAAAAGTTCCAAACAGAATGAAAAAATCCAGATACAAGCCAATGCCTGAGTGCTAACACACTGGGGTAGACTTTCAAGATGATTTGAGCATCAAGTTCTCTCAAATACTATACTCGGGCAAACTAAATGGAATCATGTCCTATCTCAATGTTCATGTTCATATGGTTATTACAACTACAAGACATATAACAAGATGAACCAACAACATGACAGTGACAGGCATAGGCATACCTTGCTTGCCCTCTTCAATGCCCTCCAGTGCAAATACTGGTGCTCCAGAGTCACCTCTCCTGGAACTATTCTTCTTCTTTTCCTGCTTAGCTTTTTCATTTTTCTTCTTCCTCCTACCAGAACAACAGCATCCACAGCAGCACCACTTAGGCCAGCAATTGCACGTCCTAGTTGGTGGCTTCTTTGATTTTGGAGCATCATATCCATAGAGTGCCTGTCTTCTAAAAGCACATCCAGTGCCTACATAAATAGGTCCTTGAATCCCATCCAGACCTTTCATATTGATCTGCATCAAGTCTTTATTTTACTTCTCTATGCATACTAGGTATATGAACTTATAAACAAGGAAACTGTGCAAAAGATTCAAAAGTGTAACCAAGGAATGTGAATAAAATGTGACACTTACATCAAAAAACACTATGTTTCGATTAGCATAGCGATCATGTCGATCAATACCATCAAACCTCTGAGGGAACTGCACATAGCACACTCTCTTTCCTACAAGTGGATCCATCATGAAGCACATTGCTTCTCGTATAGCTTTGCTATTATTGAAGCAGTGGTCACAATCCACATTCAACAAGTAAGGTGCATTTGTTAGGACAGCAGAGACCCTAACCTGCCAAAAGCAATAGAATCAAATGAGTAAACCTAAAGCCACTGTTACACAAAGGCAGAAAAATCGATCTATGGGACAGCTTGTTACCAAAGCATTCATAGCACCAGCTTTTTTGTGATGATTGAATCCTGGCCTCTTTTCTCTAGAGACATAAACCAACCGTGGCAATTCATTCCCTTCCACATCATGCCCACCACTTTGCCCCAAAAAGACCTAAAAATTTATATCAGCAGAATAACTATCAATTGCATTGGCAAAAAGCTGTTTGTTACCACAGCAGCAAACAAAAGACTACAAGGGACAGAAGATTCACCTGAATCATGCCTGGATGGTCACGGACATTATTTCCAGGCCATGGTGTTCCATCCTGCATTGTCCACCCTTCTTCTGGTACCTTTTGTGCTTTTGCAACCAAGGCATTGATTCGTACTTTGAATTCCTCATATTCTCTCTGCAAACAGAATCAAATTCAGAAAAAAATTATTTACATACACATTTTATCAAGAAGATATATGTATAAGTTTTCGTACTTTCATTGCTCTTCGTTCCTTAATAAACGAAGGGTGGACCTTATCCTTCAAATAATCCATCTTTTGCTGAAAATACCACTCTGGTGCACGGGGCTCAATATTGAATTTCTTACAGAAAGGAACCCATTTCTTTGCAAATTCGGATGTTTCTGACAATGCTTCAAATGTCAGCATAGCAGCGCCATCATCAGATACATAGCAAGATACTTTTTCAACAGGGTAATCCACAGCAAGGATTGAGAGAACAGTGTTTGCAGTGATTAAAGGGGGTTCCTTCATAGGATCAACTGTACTCACAAAGATGTCTATCAGAGATAGCTGAGAAGGCTGCCCTTCTTTTTCATACCTAGGGAAAAAAAACGAACAATTAGGCAGATAAATGAGTGATAAGGTGAACAAGTTTACCATATTAGCAACCACAACTACCTCAATGACAATCTGTCGAGATAAGTTTCCCTTTCAATTGGAAGCCACTTGGGAAACTGATCAAGAATCCATGAAAGAGCAAACCAAATTTCGCAGATGACGGATATGAGCCACAATGGATATGCATCAGATGCAGGGTTTGTGATTCGGTAATGGAAGAAGAACCCAACAACTACAAGACGAATTATGATGATCATTCTGTATGGGTTTATTTGGCTAGAAGAAATGGGCAACTTTCTGGACAACGGTTGTCTCGCTTCATCCATTCTATAGAACACAAATTCAATGACAAGTTACAGTTTCTTACAAAGAAGTCAAATGCTGTAACTACAAAACATGAGAATTTATTTTGTTTCAATACAAGAATAAATGAAATACAAGCAGAATACAGTCTTTGATATCCACCTTGGCCTCATTGGAAAGAAAAAAAACAAAGCAATATCTGAAAACGACATTTTCCTAAATTTCACATTATAGACCAATAAAATTTGTGTAACCATGTTGAACTTAACAATATCCTGAATTCATGACTCAGTAACTCAAAAAAAAGAAAAAAACCTCAATATGATAGCTATGATCAATCGGCCTTGTCAAAGAGATACGAACTTGAAAAATTTTTGCTTGCCTAATTTCTAGTTATGCTATATTGTTGTCATAACTCATTCAGAGATAACAGCCAGAGTAATCCATTTTTTTTAATAACTATAAACAACAGGACTTTGTGGAAAGAAAATTGTTCTTGCACTTATATGGCGACTAGTTTCTAGTCACAGCTTCCTTGCTCAAACTGATAAAGTAATGCCCATCAATTTCAATGTTAAAATAAATGACCATTAAATGGAACAAAAATCTATACCTGTCTCTTATAATGCTAATTATACTGATTGGTCAGCCTCAAGTTTTGTGTGGTAGCAGGATGCAGCTTAGCCAGACATTCTGTCAGCACTTTCATTTGAAAAACAGTTCTAAAAGAACAGTAGAACTATTTGAAGATGTATTTTTGTTAAAACATAAAATTGAAAAGGGAATCTTGAGTATAAACACACAATATCAGACTTGTAAACTGGAGTAAACCATTGTCCAAATGTTACTGAAGTATGATTTTTAAGGACGATTGACATTCAACAGGATTTGGAGCTTACAATGGTAAATCAGGTTCATCACCGTCGTTATTCCAACCCTTGTCACCACCATTATTCCTGGTCATGTGCATTTTCTCTTGCTTCTGCTTCCAATTTTCCATTCGTTCCTTCCAGGCCACACTTCCATATCCATAAGCGGCAAGATCCTTAGAAGGATCCATTGATCTAGGATGAACTGCAAGGCAACAGTTTTCCATTAATTTCCTGATGAACCAGAAAACCTGCTGGGTCAGTATTATGATTGCTCAACCTTATTCAAGTTGAAGATCCTAGTCGTGGTGCAGAAATTTGGGTACCTGGAATATTGGGATCTGGAAAGGGAAGCGGATGAATTCTTTTCCCTCCACCACCAATGAAAGAAGGAACAAGCGCATGCTGATCTGGAGGAATATCGTCAACCTGGAAGAGGAATGAACTTCACCCATCATAATAGAAGGGTTCTATTGGGTGCAAAGTACTGGCAGCAAAGTGTCAGTTCAATTACCATCTCGCCATTGGTGAGAAGTGGAACTTGAGGCACAGCATGAGCCACATGAGGTGTATTGATATCAACCCGGCGGCCATAGCTCCCGTGGCCCTGCAGCATGACCTCCGCCATGTACTTTGGGTCCTGCTGATCTCCCCCAACAAAGTTGAACTCGTTCTCAAGATCATCGACATCATCCTCTTCTTCGTCACCAGCCACACGAGGGCACCCTGCAAGAGAGGATGACAAAATTCTACAATATGAAACAACAAGGATTAAAGGCCAGAGAGATCTGCGACAAGAGAAAGAGAAGGGATGGAATTATATTAGGGTTTGTTGCAAGCAATGCAGATTACATTGATCTACTACAAGGAAACTAGAAGATACGAAGTGTACTAGGGTCCAACAAAAGGACAGTGGACTAGAGAGATCTACTGCAAGGTAATCATAGGTGTTTGTTTGCATTGCTAATAATACTAAATGCTCAACCCAATTTTCACAGGAAGTGAACCAAATCCTAAAAATTATAAGGAGGTTCAAATAGCAGAAAGCCTGAATAACAAATCATCAAAATCAATTACGACCATGAAAATAAGAACCCGTGGATAATTATACTGGAAAAACACGGGGAGAGAAAATTAAAGGTAGATCTACCACAATTGAAGCAGGGAGGAGGAATTGAGGGCGTAGTGTCTTAGTATTTTTACCCTTGAGCCGCTTGAACCTGGTCTTGCACTGGGGGCAAACCTGATTGCCCTCCCGGCGCTCGTACTCGTAGCAAGTCCTGCAAATGGGGAAGGCGCACTCGTTGCAGGCGACGAAGAGATCTCCATCGACGGTGAGTCCGACGTCATCACCGCAGATCTGGCATATTTGCCCGCTCAGCTGCTGCAGCGGCTTCGGCTGCAGGCAAGAATCGAGTCACAAAACCTCCACACGAACGTTAAAACGGAACGCCTGACGGGATGAAAGAAACGGAGGAAGAGGATGTAGAGGATACCCCCAATTCTCCATCGCGGCGGATGACCACGAGCTCGTTCCGGTTGTGAGAGCCGGCCACCAAACCAGCGCTCGCCTCCATGCGCCTGTTGGTGATATTCTATCTATTCTTGGAAAAGAACAAGTCAGCAAGCAATTCGACTCAATTCAAGCGGCGAGATCTCATCCCTTCCCTCCCTCTCTACTCTGGTGCGTAGTAGAGCGGACAGGGAGGAACGGAAGCCTCTCTTTCTCTTACTTCCTAAAGAAGGTGATGCCAGCGAGTCCGCTACCTGCCCCACTTCTTCTCACTCCCACTTATTATTCCTTGCTTGTTTACGATGCCCACCTGGACTGATTTTTTTCCTTGGTTGGTTCTGTAAAATAGGACTGGAAAGGGCAAAAAAAAAAGAAAAAGAAATAGAACAATCTCCGTCTCCCCTCGGCTGGAGGAATGAATGCATCAATCGGAAGGGAAGCCTGGAAGAGCGAAGCAGGCGATCGGGGTGGTTGATTAATGAACGAGAAAGACCAACAACCAGCACAGTTGGGAAAGCAACGTCTGAGCTGTCTCTGATGATCAAGATCAAGCGGCTTAGCAAAACGTAGACCCCGCCCTTTATCCTCTTATCAATTTCTTTTATTTCTAAATTTTCTCAATCGGTTTCCCCTCTTTCTGTGCCTTATGGTCCATCATCTTGTCTCACCTGCCCTTTCTTCATTCATTTTTGCCTTTTTCTTTTGTATTGACCGGTCTGCCGACACAGCTGGTAAAAAAACATAACCTATAACTATGAAAGAGCTGCGACATGGGAGTGACCAAGAAAATTGCTCCAACCGAATGCAAGGGACGGCGATGGAAAAAAATAGTAAATAGAAGAAGATGAGAGGATGATTTAGGGATTGCACAAAATGACGACAGTGAAAATAGAGCAGGGTAGTGATCGAACAGGGAGGGAGAAGCGACAAGGAGGTTAACAGTCCGACACTCGGGTGCACGACTACTGTACATACTCAGCACAGGCACGTGTCCGTGTCAAAAGTCGTTTGTTATTTGATGATAGATGACCTGGTGTTACGACTTACACGGGGAGCCTCGGTTGATCCGTGGAGTAGCGACTAGCATCAGCTTGAGTTCGCAGAGCTGACATCTTCAATCACATCGGGTTAAGTCAAAGCTCTTCAGATTAAAATTCACCTTCATTATTTACATTGAAAAAAATATATCTATCAATTTAACATAGTTGTCGTGTTATACTCAAGTAAGATTCAACATTTGAGACATCATCAAATAAATTTATAATCAAAATATTGATATGATGAATGTCAAACTCACCTATGAAGGATTGTTCTAATAAATTTTGAAGATATCCTCTAATTTAAATATTAAAAATTTTGATAATTAACAATAACGTTTGGAATTAAATCTCATCCTCATGATTTATCATTCAAAAAAAAAATCTGATGGATCATGGTAATTAGACGAGGAATCAAAAGTAGTTGGAAGCTTAAAAATTGGGCTTGTGGAATTGATTATATAATTAATAGAAATGTTTTTTACTGTCACATAAGAAGACCTTGGGGAACCAAAACACACAAGTTAGTCGAAGCCAGACATCAGATCAGTCTCATCGTCTCTCCCACTCGTAATAATGTATAAATGTTTTTACAGAGGCTGTGGTGTCTTTTTAGGTGTTTAAATTGCCGTCAACAACATAGGTCGACCGACTAGTATGATTGTCCAAAGCTACAATTACATGTTTCGGATAGTTATTAAGTTCTTTATTCCTAAGAATTGTATAATAGTAATCATACCGTTGGACAATCAACATTGGGAACCTTTTGGTGGCATAAAGACACGTGCATGGTTGGTGGCAAGTCTCGGTTCTCGGCTACATTAGGAGAGAGAGAATCTAGAATTAAAAGTTTTCCTGTAGCAGTGACTGTACTGGTAAGTAACATGTGATTCTTTTCCTCGTGGTCGTAAAATGAGTTAAAAGATAAAAGGACTTGACGAAATATTAAACGGCGTAACGTTAGCACGTCGTCTGGGTAGACTAAATAGTTCTCGTGAAGTTCGCCTATCTTTTTCCCAGCTCTGTTTGACGACGACTTTTCAACTATATTAAAAAGCTTCATGTCGCTACTTGAGCCACGGAAGATGGTGAAGCGCCAAATTCGACTGTTGGCACCTAAGTCGAATCGGTGCGCACTCTCTATTAGTAATAATAATAATAAATAAATAAATAATTTATCATTGGGATACAGAACTGTTACCCAATCGTTAATTGCTAGTCCAGGAAATAACGTCTCAGCGACCGAGTTGGATGACAAACAAAAATGGTGTCCACCCGACTCGCCTACATGTGCCATCACTGACGTAGCAGTGCGGCCATTTGGATCCACTTCTCTCTTTCCCTCACATATCAATACAGGAGCCTCCGTAAATCCAAACATGCTATTTGTCAAAATGATAACCAATTTATTAATTAATTTAAAATAAAATATTTAAATATAAATTAATAATAATAATAAATATATTCATTAAATTATTATTAATTAATTATTATAAGTAATCGAAGGTCATACAATCTCCTGCATTGTTCTTGTTCTTTCTCGTGTGTTGATAAATCAGGAATAATTGTTTTTGTAAAATCAAACATGACTACTGATCTAATTAATAGAATGCGATTTTTAATTTATTAATTTGATAGATGATATGATTTTTATTTTTGATTAATTAGGACTCGTTACATGAGGTCTTATTAGGATATGTCCTATTAGGTATCGATGAAAACTAGCCAATTAGATATGTCACATCTGATATAAAATGATATATTTCTTCTTTAAATTGATGGTTACAAAAATGATACTATATTAAACAGTCTTTTCGATGCTTGTAGACACATACTTATACTTACTAAACAAATACTTATGAATTTTCGATGCTTGTAGACACATACTAACTTGATCGTCAATAAAATTTTATCAAACAAATCCCTAATACAATCTTTTATATGAAGCATAATACAAGATAAGATATCTTTAGTACTTGGACTAAAGTGGGACGATCTAGGATTAAAATATTTATCATCTGCCGAAAAATTTTCCCCACATAGTTCATCTCTTTTAGATGTGATACCACTCAAAAAAATAAGTCAAATCAAATCAATTTCACTAAGCCAAATTGATGATTAAATATGACCTATTTAGATTGATGCTAGGAGAACCCTTGAGATAATATCATAGAAAATATTGGCAAAGAGTTTCCTTTATCAACATTCTATCACGGACTTAGGTGGTTTTGCCTAAATCGTACGGCACCCTTGCGTGTCCGTCCGCAAAGGTCAACCTCCTTGAAGCCTCCTATTGTCCCTTATGACCTACAAAAGAGAAAACGAGTTAAAGAAAACGCCTCACTCGGGATTCACAAATAAACATTTCCGAAAACACTTCATAGACAATACAAATTATAAACAGACTTTACAAGCTCTGAACAGTTACACAACAAAGGGTCAAAATGATCCACCACAAACCAAATATCTCTCACAAGTATCCATATGACACAACCTTTATTTACAAGCCTAAGAAGGCCACCAAACCCAACTAAAATGGGGCTTTTAAGCCTTCGATCATCCCTCTATATGCTGTGCAAAACATGAACAAACCAAAAGACACGGACATATATAAGTATTACATCAAGTATCCTGTTTAGAACTTTGTCCGTGACAAATCGTCATGTCACTCTGATATCGGGGCAAAATGGATTTCAAAAGAAAAACTGGTAATTCAGTTATATTTGCTGGAATAAGTTTTTCGAATAAAAAAGGAACAAACTCACGATAATACTTCAAATCAAAAAATAGCTCACTACCAAATTTAGAATCACAAAGGGATATAGAAAGTTTACCACCCCAAGAAAATTAAACAAGAATACAAAATTGAAAAATAAGACTCACCACTAAATGAAGCATCCAAAAGATATAGAGTTTGCTAAGAGAGCTTTTGCCAATGTCATCAGTTTCTAAACCCCTTTCTAATCCCTAAACACTAAAATAAGTACTAAAGCATGAAACAACCATTTATGCATAGGAAATTTCAAAATTAAATATTTTACAGCTGGTAATCAACTTCTTTAATGCATTCTTTGTGTTAGGATCAAGAGCGGTAGGGGGGGGGGGGTGAATTAGTGTAGCGAAAAAATTACATCGATTCGAGAAACTTCATACAATAAAAATCGATTTCGAATCAAATCATTTATTTCACTTTGAATAAGTAGAGAATAAAAGGTTGGACAGTTTGTAATGTAGATAATTTAAATGCAATAAAGAGAATTTATAGTAAGTAAAGAACACACCGGAATTTATAGTGATTCGGTCGTTTGTGACCTACATCCACTTTCGATTCCTCCTCTGTCGAGGTCACCGACGTCCACTAATGGTCCTTTTTCAATAGGCAAAGACCAACCATCTCTTTACAACGCTTTCTCCTTTTCACGGGTTTAGGAGATAACCCTTACAAGTCTCACACCTCTCTCGAATGATCTCAATACTTAGAAATGGAAGAGGAGGACTCTTACACTTTTACAACACTTTTAACACCCCTAGAATACAAGATTATATTCACACTTTCGTGCCCTTTTATGCAAAAAAGGGTAGGGTATTTATAGACCCCAATGACTTCAAAATTGGAACCAAAAAGTGTCACATCCCTAGATGTCGGGGTACTGGCGATACCACTGCCATTATTGGATGGTACTACTACCTACAAACTAACACTAGGTGGTACGACCACCTGATAAAGCTTGAAGACTGAGCTTTGATGGTACCACCACTTGACAGGGGCGGTATCACCATCTGACAGCATTAACTGTCGATGGTACCACCCAACCACTTGGGAGACTATCACTAGGCGATGCCACCGTCGGTCGTGACTTCAGGTGCTAAATGGGATATTCAATCTGGCCCAATTCAGTCCTATTAAGGGTCCAGTTGGCCCCTAACTGAGTTAGTAGGATTATTTTCCAAACCTAACTCAACTTAAGGTCTAACTACAATAATTAAGATATTTAACAAAGTATTCTTGTTTCGGTTCATTAATTGTTCTTTCGGCGAGCTTCCAATAATCTTCCGACGATCTCTCGGTAATATTCCAACAGACTTCTAACAAGCTCCTAGACTTCACGACGATCTTCTTGGCAAGTTTCGACGAGCTTCTTTGGCAAGCTTCTAGACTTCTCGGTTAATTTTTATGGAACTTCCGATGAACGTTCAGACTTCCAACAAAATCTAGATCTTAACTCCAGAACAATATTTGTTTTATATTTTACTGCTATCGTAGTTAATCCTACATACTTTTCTTAACATATAGATTAGATCAAACAATTTGCCAATTGATTTCATTATTAAAATCCGAGATTCAATAATCTCCCCATTTTCTATGATGATAATTAATTAATGACGGAGTTAACTTTAACTCTCCCTATCTGTATGCCATGCTTGAGAAAAGACATTCTTGAATTCAAGATATTTGAATTCAAGTATCAAACCGATAAGTTATTTTCATTTAAACTTATCAACATGTACATCATGATACTTATCATGATTTTTTAATTCAAAATACTATACCACGTATTAAAACAAATGATGTCAAGGCTGGACATCCATTTTCAAGTCTAATGATGATAGTCAATCATTATTTTCAAGTATGATACAAATTTAAAATATGAAATTTAGCAAGATAAAATTCTTGAGAAATTCATCAATCCACGGCAAGATGTCAATTGTAAATACAAGTTAAGCTCATGATGCCTTATGATAGACAATTATCAAGCATGAAACATTTCAAGTATCTATAATGTATATAAAATACATTTTGATATGTTTTAAGTATTTACGATATGTTGTGATGTATTTGATGATTTCAATTATATTTACTCATATTTCAAGCATTCATAATACATTTTATGCACTTATCTAAGACATTCATTTTGTCATCAATTTGTCACATTTCTCCCCCTTTGTCATCAATAAAAAGAGAACAATTCAACAATACAAGTGTGGTAAAGATTCAAGCAAGTTTTACACTAATTTATCCAAACTATAAAGAAAGGTAAGCAAAAACTTTGCATGATAACTTTTTGAAAAGCTAACATTTTACTCAAGGGCTTTTTGTTTCTTCTTTAGTTGCGCAAGTTTTTTTTTCTTCCTTTGTCATAGAAAAATGAGAAGAGGAAGAAAGGTAAGGAAAAAATCCATGAAGAACCAAATTTCATAAAAGGATTTGAACCAAGTCAAATTCAAAATAATAAATGAGTTTTATTAAATCATGCTTTAATTTTGACAAAGAGAATAGATTTATGAAAAGGATCAAGATATCCAATATGAAATCAAATCCCTATTCTTTTGAGTGATCATTACACACTAAAAATTAATAAAATTTTTCTTTCATGAGAAAAGTAAGGAAGAAGCATGAAATGAAGGATAAAAAATCCTTGAATAAAAATTCATAAATCAAATCCGTTAAAAGTTCACAAGAGTGAAATCCATGAGAGATGCATTTGTCAATGAATTCCATAAGTGAAGGGACTAAGTGTCACGCCCTTTAAAAATATCGATATTATTAAAATTTTCATCGCAAACCAATCCAAGATCCAAACTAACATTTGAGGACACTGAAAAATATTCTATCAAATTCACATCTATAAAACCAGTGCAGTTTATAATCATATATCACATCTCTCGATAATTCACATTTATGGCAACCCAAGCCAACTTAACAAACATGAACAACATTTATAAATCCACAAGCTAAGTAATTTATACAATCAGAACTCCAACCATTTACCACAAGTTCATATCATCGTAAACTAGACTTAACATTCCGAAATTCCAAATAAGAGAGATCGTCTAATACTTTTACAAGGTATATCCATTTCGGTTCATCGACAACATTTCATTACATACAAAATATGCTTATACAACAATAACATAATAACCAACAAGACTTGCCCATAATTCTGAATAGCTCTCCATTGCCTCAACCCAGTTCAAACATCTCAGAGAGTGACAAGCTGACCTGAAAGATTTATATAACAACAGAGTGAGCTAAAAACAGCTTAGCACGTGACAAAGCATATCTATCACGAGAAGGGACAGTTTCCAAACAAACAAGATATTACAATGCAAGACAGAATCCAAGAGATTCAAGGATATCATCTCATTAGATATAGAATCGCAAATGTCATTTCATTCATAATATATTTGGTTCATAACAAATGGAGCATAGAGTAATTGGAGCATATCAATAGCGTACGAGATGTTCCGGAGCATATCAATGATAAATATGACATTTCAGAACGTATCAGTTCATAGCAAATAGAGCACAGAGTAATTGGAGCATATCAATAGCGTATGAGATGTTCCGGAGCATATCAATGGCAAATAGGACACTTCAGAACATATCAGTTAATAGCAAATGGAGCACAGAGTAATTAGAGCATATCAATAGAGTATCAAATGTTCCGGAGTATATCAATGACATATGGAATATTTCGAAGCGTAACAATAACAGATGAAACAAATAGAAGGTGAAGTGGGATTCCAAACATAATATGATCCATCCATTTTTGAATGACCACCAAACATAATATAGAGCATCGTAGGCTCTAAGCACATACCTTTTACCATTTCTGACAAAGGTCCAAATAATCTCACAAACACTAGAGTACAAAAGGGTATTGTGAACAATAAATTGGGACAGTATCAGATGAAATATTTCGGAGCATATCAATGGCGTATGAAATGTTCCGGAGCATATCAATGACATATGGAATATTTCGAAGCATAACAATAACATATGAAACATTTCGGAGCATATCAATGGGGTATGAAATGTTTCGGAGCATATTAATAACAAATGAAACATTTCGGAACATATCAATGGTATGTGAAACATTTCAAAGTATATCAATGACATATGAATCATTTCGGAGCATATCAAAGAACAAATATGAAACAAAAGCTCAAACGTCGAATTTGACGTTGCATTCATATAATTCTTATCCAAAGCATGTATAGAAACATATACCCAAAGCTCTGGATATCATATCAAACATATAGAAAGTGAAATGGGACCATAACATAATATGGTACATCCATTTCTAAATGACCACCAAACATAATCTAGAGCATCGTAGGCTCTAAGCACATACCCTTTACCATTCCTGGCAAAGGTCCAAATAATGCCATAAACACCAGAATACAAAAGGGTATTGTGAACAATAATTTAGGACAGTAGCAGATGAAACATTTCAAAACATATCAATGGTGTATGAAATGTTCCGGAGCATATCAATGACATATGGAACATTTCAAAGCGTAACAATAACAGATGAAATAGATAGAAGGTGAAGTGGGATTCCAAACATAATATGTCCCATCCATTTTTGAATGACCACCAAACATAATCTAGAGCATCGCAGGCTCTAAGCACATACCCTTTACCATTCCTGGCAAAGGTCCAAATAATCCCACAAACACCAGAATACAAAAGGATAGTATGAACAATAGATAGCACATATCAGAAGTACACGTAGAACAACAAAACGTACATGTGCCTTTACGAGTCAATACGAAGTAAGCAATAGTCTTTCACAATTGTATTCAGATTTGAAAGGAAATGAAAGCAAGAGCACACACGGATTCCAGGCAATCACATACAACTCAATACAAATAAGGAGGTTAGATGAATTCGATATCTAAATGAATGAAACTGGAATAGGCACATATTGAAAGCAAATACGAAACAATGGGATATACATGTGCCTATATGAGTCAATACGATATAGCATAAATGTTACACAATAGTTTTCAAGAATGCAAATAATTTTAACGATAAGAGCATACAAGGATTCAAAGCAGTAATATAAAGCTCAATTGAATAAGAAAGCTAAAGGATATCAATTTCCCAAGGAATGAAACCAGAATATGCGAAATCGACCAAAGCTCGATTTCTGGCAGAATTCAAGAGGCACATTGAACAAATGATTCATACTATCAATCGTGCTCCAATTTACTCAGAAATATATCATTGGAAAGATATTTTAATCTACTTTCAGATAAAACAAGCTTCATATGAATTGAACTGTCCAACGGAGAGTTACAAATAATTTGGTAAACAAGGGTCGAAGAACAAAATCTTTGTTTGGCAGAATTCAACAGATAACTGGGCAAGTGTTTGGACTCCAAATCTTTCAGTCCATATATCAAAAGAAAGATCTATGAGTCTAGTTTCTAATGAAATCAGTTTTGAACAAATCGGAGTTTCCAAAATTGACTTATAGGCAGCTCGGTATCAAAAGGTCAAAAATTACGATCCCTGTTTTGCAGAATCTGTAGGCTCATTTGAAATAGAAGTTTGGATAGACAAACTTACTCCAAATTCTTAAATTAAGCTATTAAAAGAAAGTTTTATGAGTCTATATTCTGATCAAATAAGTTTTGTCCAAATCAGAGGTCAATACATGAAGATATAACCATAAAAAGGTAGAAAGGTCAAAATCTCAGAAGTTGCACAGATTCGAATCGTTACGTCTAAACAGGAGATATATCAAATGCAAGGCTAGAACAATTTAAAGTTCCTCATATTCAAAGAAAATATAGAGATAAAATTATAGTAAGGAAAGATCAGGACACTTGCAATAGGAAAGATTAGAAAGCTTACAATAGGAAGGATCGGAACACTGGCCTTTCAAAGATTTTGATCCGAAGATCCAAAGAAGGTGTTAGCCCAAATCCTTCTACTTTTCCTCCGTGTCCTCTCCCTGTTTCGTTTTCTACATATGTCTTCTCTTTTTCCTCCATAACTGCAGCTTATGCAGAACATAGAGGCATAGTCACCTGCTCTCTCTTACTCTCATTCCTTCATTTTCTTTTTCAAACATAGCTGTCGCAGCCATCGTCGCTGCCACTACCATAATCGTAGCCACGACCGCAGCTGCTGTCACAACCATAACCCTTTCCACTGCACTACTTCCTTCCTCCCTTCTCTCGTTCCTACTTTTTCTTTCCTAAACACAACTGCCGCAGACGCAACCGTCACCACCGCAGCCGCAATCACGGCCACAGCCCCTTTTTTTTTCCCCTTTCCTTTCTTTCTATTTCCCAAAAGCAGCTGCTGTAGCCACCACCGCTGCCGCAACTACCGCAGCCAACGTCGCAGCCGCAGCCGCAGTTGTAGCCACGGCCGCAACCACCATAGCTGCAGCCTCTTCTTCCTCCCCTCTGTTTCCTCTCCTTCTCTTCTAGCTGCAGCTGCCACTACTGCAGCTGCCTCCCCTTCTCCCCTTCTCCTCTTCCACTCTTCTTCCCTTTTCCTTTCTCTTCTTCTTCCTTTCCTTCTCTACTTCTCCCCGACGCATAGCACCTCCTCTCCTCTGTTTCCTCCTGCAGAAAACAGAGGTACTGCCACTTCACCCGCTTCTACTTCTTCTCTTCCTCTTCTTCTTCTTCTCCTTCTTCTCCTTCTTCTTCTGCTCTTCTTCCCTTCTCCTACCCGACACCCCACACCTTCTCACTACAGCCCATGCCGTAGTCATCCTTCTTTTTTTTTTTTTTTCTCTTCTTCTTTTTCCTCTTCTTCTTCTTCTCCTCCCCAACGCCCCACACCTCCTCTCCTCTGTTTCCGCCTGCAGGAACCAGAGGTGCTGCTGTTGGGAAATCATAGGGGGGGGGGCGACATCATATGCGCAGCGGAAGAACAAGAAAACAAAAATCCACGATTCCCAAAAAGATGTTCATCGTCGTGCGAAGATTGGTGCGCAAAATCCGCAAAAACACAAAACTGCGTATAGAGATTGTGTTACCTAGGGAGATCGTATATCCCTGTTTCCTTGCAGATCCTTAGGAGAGGGTGAAGGAGGTCAAGCGTCCTCCTCTCTAGCGGTGATCCACACAGCAGGGTTGCGACGACACTCCTCAAAACTCCAGGCCTACTCTGAGGTGGAGAGGGAGAGGAGAATAGGAAGGGCAAGCAAAGACTCTAGCCTATGAGGCTGTGAATCCCTCCTATTTATAGAGATCCCGTGTCAAAACCCTAATGGGTCCTTTCCCTAGTGGGTATTGGATCTGCATCCAATAAGACAAGGGCTCCGTCGGATATCTCATATCCGAACCTCTACTCATCGCAAAGCCTACCATATGTGTGTGACCCTCTAGGCCCAATATCGAGCTGGCCGTGAGTCATACCTGTCAGAACTCCTTCTAACTAAGTGAATTATTATCTCTGTAATAATTCACTCGACTCATCGACTACGGAAGTACTAGGCCACTACGCCGTAGTCCCCAGACGATACAGGGGAATCCAATCCATTGGACCTGTCTGTCCTTAGTTACCATGTACCTATAGTCCCTCATCCATCTAATATCCCAGAGACCGTATATCGAGCATGGTGCTGTCAGACCCATACGGTTTCTACTCGAGTCTCGCTCTAATCGGATTCTCCCGGAGAACTCTTTCTCTCTCAACCCGAATGACCCTGGCCAGGGATTTGTCTGAGCAAGAACACATGGGATATTCCTCTCATGATACCGAGAGTGGATGATCCTCTATCGACACTCAATAGCCCTCGTAAGGTCGACTACCACTCCCAATGACCAGCTGTACTAGATCTGGGAACAGCCAAACCTATAAGTCTGGTATCAAAGAGTGGAGCACTCATACAGGACATCCTTGGTGTCTCAAGTCTAAGAACCAGATACACCACTAGGACTACGGAATTGTTGTCTGACAATAAGGCATCATCAACCATCCAGCATTCCGTAAGCGGATCAATCAGTGAACTCATTCTCCAATGAGCACCTGTACTGTATCCCTAGTGTCCCTACACGAGCAGCTATGAGACCAGCTGCATCCATCATATGGACGGGTATACAGCACACCAGTCTATCCGGTTATCACGATGTCCCTCTCGAGTAACCTATGACCGGGATTATTTAGGATATGTGTTTAAAGGTGAATCGATCTCATTATCGTGATCTCATCACGATCCGATTCCCATTGCACAAATCCAAGGACATCACAATATATATGCATTTATGCAATAGTTATAAAGTGATATACGCCAAAATATAATAAGCAAAAAGATTCTGTATCAAGTCACACGTGCCATCACTCACGTGATTGGCTTGCTGGGCACTTATGACTAGCAATCTCCCACTTGACCTAAAGCCAATCACCTATGTGTCTGATCCCCATCAGACCCCTGTGACGCTCAAAGACAATCTGAGACAATGGCTTTGTTAGTGGATCTGCAATGTTATCTTCGGATGGAACTCTTTCCACTACTACATCTCCTCGGGTCACGATCTCTCTGATAAGGTGGAACCTCCTCAGAACATGCTTAGATTTCTGATGAGACCTAGGTTCCTTCGCTTGAGCAATTGCCCCGTTGTTGTCGCAATATAGGGAAATCGGCTCCTCACTATCCGGCACGACTCCCAAATCTGTGATGAACTTCTTCAACCAGACTCCCTCCTTTGCTGCATCTGATGCAGCAATGTACTCCGCCTCTGTGGTCGAGTCAGCAGTGGTATCTTGCTTGGAACTCTTCCAGCACACTGCTCCTCCATTCAAGGTGTACACATACCCTGAATTCGACTTGCTATCATCGACATCAGACTGAAAACTTGAGTCAGTGTAGCCTTCAACCTTAAGGCTATTACCTCCATATACTAGTAAAAGATCCTTAGTCCTTCTCAAGTACTTAAGGATACACTTTACTGCTTTCCAGTGCTCCAAGCCTGGATCCGCCTGATACCTGCTCGTGACACTCAGAGCATGCGCTATATCAGGCCTAGTACATAGCATGGCATACATGATAGACCCTATTGCTGAGGCATAAGGTATCATATCCATGTTCGCCCTTTCTTCTGGAGTCTTGGGGACATACTCGTAGAAAGCGATATCCCATGTCTCATCGGTATGAGACCTCTTTTGGAATTTTCCATGCCAAACCTTTTGACAATAGTTTCTATGTACCTGGACTGGGACAAGCCAAGCATCCTTTTGGATCTATCTCTATAGATTCTAATCCCCAAGATATAAGATGCTTCTCCTAAGTCCTTCATGGAGAAGTGTCTAGATAACCAAGCCTTTATTGTGGATAGCATTCCTATGTCATTCCCAATGATGAGGATGTCATCCACATATAACACCAAAAAGCTAATAGCGCTCCCACTTACCTTTCTGTATACACAAGGCTCATCTTCGTTCTTAACGAAGTCATAAGATCTGATTGCCTCATCAAATCTTATGTTCCAACTTCGGGAAGCTTGCTTTAGTCCATAAATGGATCTAAGCAACCTACACACCTTATCTGGGCAGTTCTTGGACACGAATCCCTCAGGTTGCATCATATACACCTCCTCCTTCAGGTTCCCGTTGAGGAATGCGGTTTTCACATCCATCTGCCAGATCTCATAATTATAGTGTGCTGCAATAGCCAATAGAATTCTGATGGATTTTAGCATTGCTACGGGTGAGAAAGTTTCGTCGTAGTCAACACCTTGCCTTTGACGATACCCCTTAGCCACTAGCCTTGCTTTATAGGTCTCTACCTTTCCATCTACTCCGATCTTTTTCTTAAAGATCCACTTGCAACCGATGGGTACAATACCTTCGGGTGCATCAACTAGGTTCCAAACCTTATTGGAGTACATAGAATCCATCTCAGAATTCATGGCTTCTTTCCACTTCCCGGAGTCTATACTCATAATAGCCTCCTCGTAGGTCTGAGGATCAATATCCTCTACATCCTCTGCTCTAATATGTCCCACATATCTCTCAGGAGGATGGGATACTCTATCAGACCTGCGTAAAGTTGAAACTTGTGTATTAGATACCTGAACAGACTCGGGCTGTAGAGTGGTGCTTGAGCTTGGTTCTCCAACCTCGCTCAATTCTATCATTCTCCCACTGTCTCCGTCAAGAATGTGTTCCTTCTCAAGGAACACTACTCTCTTAGCTACAAAGACCTTTTGGTCCTCGAGATGATAGAAGTAATACCCACAAGTTTCCTTGGGGTATCCCACAAATTTACATCGCCCTGTCCTTGATTCTAACTTATCGGGGTTGTGTCTTTTAACATGGGCAGAGCAGCCCCAAATCTTAACTACTTTAAGATCAGGCTTCTTTCCTTTCCATATCTCATATGGTGTAGACACCACCGACTTAGTTGGAACTCTGTTCAGAAGGTAAGCTGCGGTTTCTAGGGCATATCCCCAGAATGAGATGGGTAGGTCAGCGAAACTCCTCATGGACCGTACCATATCTAATAATGTACGATTTCTCCTTTCAGAGACACCATTGAACTGAGGTGTATAAGAAGGTGTCCATTGGGATAATATCCCATGGTCCTTGAGGAAGTGAGTAAACTCTATACTTAAGTACTCACCTCCTCGATCTGATCGAAGAGTTTTGATACTCTTTCCAGTCTGGTTCTCCACCTCATTCTTATACTCTCTGAATTTCTCAAAGGCCTCGGACTTGTACTTCATTAAGTACACATATCCATACCTTGAGAAATCATCAGTAAATGTAATGAAGTAGGAGTAACCTCCAATGGCATGAGTTGACATGGGTCCACATACATCACTATGTATGAGTTCCAACAACTCAGTGGCTCTCTCTCCAGTTCCACTAAATGGAGAGTTGGTCAGTTTTCCACGAATGCAAGGCTCACAAGTTGCATATGACACATAGTCGAATGGATCTAGATATCCATCATTTAGCAACTTTTGAATCCTTCTTTCATGGATGTGACCTAGCCTACAATGCCACAGGTATGCACTGTTCAACTCATCTCGTTTCCTTTTAGACACATTTATATTCATGATATGTGGAGTGGTGTCTAACATAAATAAAACATTATGCAATGTTCCTTTCGTGATGATCTTATCATCTAATAATATCGAACAACCATTGTTCTCAAAAACAAATTTATATCCACTAACTGTTAAACATGAAATGGAGATAATGTTTTTGATAATAGAAGGAACAAAATAACATGCATCTAATGCAATAAAAGCTCCACTAGGCAGATGTAGGGCGACCTCGCCAACAGCTAATACAGCAACTTTTGCTCCATTACCCATCTTGAGGTCCATCTCGCCTCTCTCTAGTCTCCTAGGCCTTGCCAGAACCTGCAACGAATTACATATATGATAAGCACTACCGGTATCTAATACCCATGTGTTATCATAAGAGTCTGACAAATGGAGACTGATCATGAATGTACCTGAAGCTTCATCAAGCTTTTGTTTCGCCCTTTCTGCAAGGTACTCTTTGTAGTTTCTCTTCCAGTGCCCATCTTTACCACAGTGGAAGCACTGGCCTTTGTCCTTTGTTGGGTCTTTCTTAGCAACCTTTGCTTTACCTTGTTTGCCCTTGCCCTTTCCCTTCTTAAGGGACCTTTCTGCTTTCCTTTTCTTTCTGGTCTCACCAGTGTAGAGAACTGGCTTTTCTTTCTTAATAGTACTCTCTGCCTCCCTCAACATATTGAGGAGCTCTGGGAGAGTCACCTCAAGCTTGTTCATATTAAAGTTCATTATGAACTGTGAAAAGGAATCTGGTAGGGACTGAAGCACAATGTCCACACACAAGTTATCCTCTAGGACCATTCCTAGACCTGTGAGTTTCTCTATCCACTCAATCATCTTTAGGACATGGTTCTGAACCGGTGTCCCCTCAGTCATCCTAGCGCGGAAAAGGCTCTTGGATATCTCATATCGTTGAGTCCTTCCCTATTCCTCAAACAATTTACGGACATGTAGGAGAATGGATCTGGCATCCATCTTTTCATGTTGTCTCTGTAACTCTGGAGTCATAGAGCCCAACATATAGCACTGAGCAAGAGTGGAGTCATCAATGTACTTCACGTAGCGAGCGATCTCATCCTCGCTTGCCCCTTCTTCGGGCGTAGGCATCACTGTATCAAGGACGTACACGATTTTCTCCGCTGTGAGAACAATTCTCAAGTTACGGAGCCAATCCGTATAATTTGGACCAGTGAGGCGGTTGACATCAAGTATGCCACGTAAGGGATTTGAAAGCGACATTTTCTGAAAATAAAGATGTAGCAAAAATGAATAACATGCAGATTTTGCAAGAAATAAACTATCAAGATATGGACTTCTATCTTAATATGCTCCCACTATTTTACTAACGAGTCACACGACACCCTCAGCACGTGAAACGGAAGTCTCCGGCAGACTTCTAGTGGGGATCAGGATCCAATCAGCGTCTTAGTGTAACCTCGAGGGACTCGACCAATCACACTAAGCCTAAAAGGTAGACAACTCTTGCCGATCACAACTCCTTGTGATTCCCGTCCTGTTCGGCCTCCGAATCACCATGGCCTCGAGGGACTCGACCAACCATGATGCTCGGTTAAGTCAACACCTTCGTTACAAGATGAGTCTGATTTGATGATATACCCTCGAGGGACTCGACCAAGCATATCATGCCCTCAGGTCACCGGTGACATCTCTATGTCGTAAGCAAGATAGCGAATCGCGATATAGGTGAGTCTCGAGGGACTCGACCAACTCAACCTACACCGGGATTCGGTTCCTACTCATAACGATGGAAGGCCACGTGGGTCAATCTAATTGCCTCACGTTTACCGACTTAATATTATCGAGAGATGTTTCTATGATTTGGTCTCCTAATATGACATGTCACACATATACATATTTAATATATATCTACATCGCATGCAAATATATATACATATCTAGTATGTGTATAAGCAATCACACCAGATGATCATGGACCACAACCTAATATGATTAGGCCCGAGCCAGTAGGCCTAATCACTCACATCAAGATCTATGTGTGCAATGGTGCATCTCCATGCCTTATGATCGTCCATCTCGTCCTCGTTGGTTCCGTCGACATCTTGATGCATCTTCATGCATCACGATCGTCCGTCTCGTGGGTCCCGCTATGGCTTCCACGCTCCCGCTGCGCCTCCTCATGTGATTACAACTTAATCATAGGCACGCAGGCCCGACAATAAACGAGAAATATAATGGAGGTTCGCAGACCTTAATAATAATAATCACAAGTACACACATCACACGGTCCATGATCATCCGTCCACTCATCATACATCACATGTATAAATAATCATCATCATGTAGGACTACTAGATAATAATAAAAATAATAATCAACTAAACCTTTTAATTAATTAATATTTTCTGAAATCAGGGATATATAGGAAATTTCTCAATTCCTAAGGGTATTTTCGTAATTTGGATAAAAGACAGAAACTGGAATTTCTCAAATTCCGAGGGGCAAACCTGTCTTTTGCGCAGAAAACCCTAATACCCTTTCCCCTTTTCGCTGCTGCGCCGCCGCCGCCGCCACCCTGCTGGCGGCGGCCTGTGCGGCGAGGGCGAGGGCACTGCCCTCGCCTGCAGGTGGCACGCCCGCTGGGGTCGCTGCCGCTGCAGGTCGGCGCCCCCGCGGGCGCCGCCGCCTTCGCGGGCGGTTCTGCCCGCGAGTCAGCGCCCGCAGGTGGTGCTGTCTCGCTGGCGGCCGCCCCTGCGGGGTTTTTGCCCGTGGGAGCAGCGGCCACAAGCGCCGCTGCCCTGCGGTGCCTCAGCCCGCGCTGCTGCCCCGCGGCGCCTCTGCCCGCGGGCTCAGTGGCCGCAGGCGCTTCTACCGAGCGGGCTCCCAGCCCCGCCGGCCGCAAGCCTACTGCAAGCAGACCGCCGGCCGGCTGCTGCAGGCACAGCGCTTGCGCATGCGCCGGCGCTGTGCTGCCTGGCTGCGGCTGCGGCTGGCTGCAGGCATGCAGATCGAGGGCAGCAACTGTTGCTGCCCTTCCTTGCTTTTGCGTCAACGATTTTGACGTCAATATTCTTCCTAAACACAACACACGCAGTTCAAAAACCAATCATTCGCACGAACAACCTGTCTCTGATACCACTGTTGGGAAATCATAGGGGGGGGCGACATCATATGCGCAGCGGAAGAACAAGAAAACAAAAATCCCCGATTCCCAAAAAGATGTTCATCGTCGTGCGAAGATTGGTGCGCAAAATCCGCAAAAACACAAAACTGCGTATAGAGATTGTGTTACCTAGGGAGATCGTATATCCCTGTTTCCTTGCAGATCCTTAGGAGAGGGTGAAGGAGGTCAAGCGTCCTCCTCTCTAGCGGTGATCCACACAGCAGGGTTGCGACGACACTCCTCAAAACTCCAGGCCTACTCTGAGGTGGAGAGGGAGAGGAGAATAGGAAGGGCAAGCAAAGACTCTAGCCTATGAGGCTATGAATCCCTCCTATTTATAGAGATCCCGTGTCAAAACCCTAATGGGTCCTTTCCCTAGTGGGTATTGGATCTGCATCCAATAAGACAAGGGCTCCGTCGGATATCTCATATCCGAACCTCTACTCATCGCAATGCCTACCATATGTGTGTGACCCTCTAGGCCCAATATCGAGCTGGCCGTGAGTCATACCTGTCAGAACTCCTTCTAACTAAGTGAATTATTATCTCTGTAATAATTCACTCGACTCATCGACTACGGAAGTACTAGGCCACTACGCCGTAGTCCCCAGACGATACAGGGGAATCCAATCCATTGGACCTGTCTGTCCTCAGTTACCATGTACCTATAGTCCCTCATCCATCTAATATCCCAGAGACCGTATATCGAGCATGGTGCTGTCAGACCCATACGGTTTCTACTCGAGTCTCGCTCTAATCGGATTCTCCCGGAGAACTCTTTCTCTCTCAACCCGAATGACCCTGGCCAGGGATTTGTCTGAGCAAGAACACATGGGATATTCCTCTCATGATACCGAGAGTGGATGATCCTCTATCGACACTCAATAGCCCTCGTAAGGTCGACTACCACTCCCAATGACCAGCTGTACTAGATCTGGGAACAGCCAAACCTATAAGTCTGGTATCAAAGAGTGGAGCACTCATACAGGACATCCTTGGTGTCTCAAGTCTAAGAACCAGATACACCACTAGGACTACGGAATTGTTGTCTGACAATAAGGCATCATCAACCATCCAGCATTCCGTAAGCGGATCAATCAGTGAACTCATTCTCCAATGAGCACCTGTACTGTATCCCTAGTGTCCCTACACGAGCAGCTATGAGACCAGCTGCATCCATCATATGGACGGGTATACAGCACACCAGTCTATCCGGTTATCACGATGTCCCTCTCGAGTAACCTATGACCGGGATTATTTAGGATATGTGTTTAAAGGTGAATCGATCTCATTATCGTGATCTCATCACGATCCGATTCCCATTGCACAAATCCAAGGACATCACAATATATATGCATTTATGCAATAGTTATAAAGTGATATACGCCAAAATATAATAAGCAAAAAGATTCTGTATCAAGTCACACGTGCCATCACTCACGTGATTGGCTTGCTGGGCACTTATGACTAGCAGCTGCAGCCCTAGCTGCTCCCACCTCTCACTCCTCTCCCACTTCCCTCTCTTTTTCTTCTTCTTCTATTCTTCTCTTCTCCATCTTCTTCCTCCTCTCTTCTTTTCCCTCTTCTTCTTCTTTTCTTCTTCTCCTCTTCTTACTTTCTCCTCCCCAACGCTCCACAGCTCCTCGCTGTAGCCCTTGCCGCAGCCACCTTCTCTTTTCTTCTTCTTCTTCTTCTTCTTCTTCTTCTTCTTCGTCTTCTTCTTCTTCTCTTCTTCTGTTTCTCTTCTTCTCCTCTTCTTCCCTTCTCCTCCCCGACGCCCCACACATGAACTCCTCTGTTTCCTCCTACACGAAACAGAGGTGCTGCAGCTAGGCAGCTATCTCTCTTTCCTCTCCCTCTTCCCTCTCTTCTTTGTCTTCTTTTCTTCTCTTCTCCCTCTTCTTCCTCTCTTCTTTTCCCTCTTCTTCTTCTTTTCTTCTCCCCATGCCCCACTGCTCCTCGAGAAATAGAGAGCATGGGAGGCGGTGGGATAAAACCAAAATTTTCGGTTTTCTCTTTTTTTTTTGTAACTTAACAGTTTAGTCCTTGAAATTTCTATATTTACATATAGGTCCTCCGATTTATAAATAAATTTTTATTAATAATTTTCAAAAGTGAGGGATATTACACTCTCCTCCCCTTAAAAAGAAAATTTAGTCATCCAAATTGGTCATAGCTCAATCGATGAAAAGATGAGGATTATGATTTCTTTATTCCTCCTCCTGCTCTCAAATAGTTTCATCAATACAATACAATTACACAATTATCTAAGAGTGACCGAAATATTATCCTCCTTGATCCTCAATTGATGGTAACTCAACCTTTAATTAATCTTTGAAAATGCTTATACACCCTGTAGTTAATCAAACAAGTCGTCACTTTAAAGAATAATCGTTTTTGATGGTCACCTGATTCAACTGTCTATAATCAATATAAAGCCTCAATGTTCCATCCATCTTTTTAACTAATACCGGAGCAACACATGATGAAATATTAAGCCAAATAAAATCCTTATTTAATAGTCCTTATAGCTGCTTTTCCAATTCCACTTACTCAAATGATATCATTTTGTAAAGAGGCTTAGATATTGGGATTGTCCCAAGGACCAAATCAAAAGCAAAGTCACGTTTGGAGGTAATCCAAGCAAGTTATCCTGGGATACATTAGGCAAGAAGATAAATAATGTCCAATACTCTTAAATAAAAGATGGGCTGATCTAATATGCAAAAAGTGATCATTTGTTATATAACAATCCATACTGGTATGATAAGAAGATAACCAATCCATAGCAAGTATAATATCAAAACTCCAAATCTCTAGGAGAACTAAATCAGCAAAAAGTTTAAATTATCTAATAAAAATCAGACAAGAGGACCAGATTCAAATTCGTTATCAAAGAATCTCCAATGATAGTATTTACATATAGCACATAATGTAGTGTTCTAGGTTGAATACCCAAGTGATAAATAAAATATTATGAATCAGGAAAGATCAGGACACTTACAATAGGAAAGATTAGAAAGCTTATAATAGAAAGGATCGGAACACTTGCCTTTCAAAGATTTTGATCCGAAGATCCAAAGAAGATGTCAGCCCAAATCCTTCTACTTTTCCTCCGTGTCCTCTCCCTATTTCGTTTTCTACATGTCTTCTCTTTTTCCTCCACAACTGCTGCTCATGCAAAACATAGAGGCATAGTCACTTGCTCTCTCTTACTCTCATTCCTCCGTTTTCTTTTTCAAACGCAGCTATCGCAGCCATCGTTGTTGCCACTACCACAGTCGTAGCCACGACCGTAGTTGCTATCATAACTGCAGCCCCTTCCACTGCACTACTTCCTTCCTCCCTTCTCTCGTTCCTACTTTTTTCTTTCCCAAACACAACTGCCGCAGATGCAGCCGCCACCACTGCAGCCGCAATCACGCCACAGGCCCTTTTTTTTCCCCTTTCCTTTCTTTCTCTTTCCCAAAAGCAGCTGCTACAGCCACCACCGCTGCCGCAGCTACCACAGCCAACGTCGTAGCCGCAGCCACCACAGCCACAGCCTCTTCTTCCTCCCCTGCTCTATCTCCTCTCCTTCTCTTCCAGCTACAGCTGCCACTGCCGTAGAGGCCCCTTCTCCTCTTCCTCTCTTCTTCCCTTTTCCTTTCTCTTCTTCTTCCTTTCCTTCTCTTCTTTCCCAGCTGCACCGCTGCAATCGCAGCCTCAGCCACGGCCGCAGCCTCTTCTTCCTCCCCTGCTCATCTTCCTCTCCTTCTTCTCTTCCAATTGCAGCTGCCATCGCCGTAGCCGCAGCCTCTTCTTCCTCAACTGCTTTGTTTCCTCTCCTTCTCTTCCAGCTGCAGCTGCCACTATCGCAGCTGCCTCCCCTTCTCCTCTTCCTCTCTTCTTCCCTTTTCCTTTCTCTTCTTCTTCCTTTCCTTCTCTTCTTTCCTAGCTGCACTGCTGTAGTCGCAGCCTCAACCATGGCCGCTATTAGAGCTAGCCCCAGGAAATTTACCAAAGGGTAATTTTGGTAACCCAACAAAATAATAAAGCAAAAAGATAAAAGCGATAAGAACACCAGATTTATGTGGTTCGGTCAATTAACCTTGACCTACATCCACGGATGAAAGCGGAGCAAATCACTACTATAAAAGGGGGACTATTACAAATGTTTTAGGAAGATATTCCTAGGCCATAAAACACCCGAAAATACTAAACAAGAAAAACCTCAACTATAAGCCCAAACTATTTAACTGAGTGTGAACTTAAACCCAAAACAAACACTTAGGTTTTTCTTGTGGTGCTACTTGTGGTGCATCTGACTTCAATGCTCAGACCCTTATTTATAGTTCCAATAGGAGATAACAAGCCTGATTTTCCCGATGTGGGACTATGGAACTTACCAAACTAACAAATCTCCACCTTGGCATGTCCCAACAAAACTTGCTCCACCTTCTTCATAAAAGCCCCAACGGGCAATCACCAACAATGAAAACCAACCAAGTCCAAGCACTGCTTGAACTTGAAACTGGAAGAGGCTTCGTAAGCATATCAGCTGGATTGTCCTTCGTATGAATTTTCTGAACAATGACTTTCTCATCAGCAATGGTATCCCATTTGCATCCAACAATTTTCTTACTCGAAGGCGGCTTCACAAGATCCCAAGTTCTATTCCGATGGAGAGATTCAATTTCTTCATTCATCGCAATCAACCACTTAGCGGAATTATCAAAAGAAACTGCATCTTAGTAAGAAGTAGGCTCACCAACTTCACTTGTTTCTTCTGTAACAGACAAAGCATATGCAACTAAATTTATATATCTTTGTGGTGGTCAAATATTTCTCCGTGGTCTATCCTTGGCTATGGAATATTGCTCTTCCTCTGGATCATCTGCATCAGTAAACTCGGGACCATCTACTGGCATTCTTTGAGTAGAAGAGTTCGACTGAAAAGAATCAGACCTACCAATCTCAAGCTCCACCTGCTTCTGTGCACTATCATTTGTACAACTAGTAGATTCATCTTTAGAAGATAACATAGATAATTCATCAAAAGTAACATCTCTATTGATTACAAATTTTGAGGATTTGGGATCAAAACACCATAATTTGTATCCTTTCACCCCAGAAGCATACCCAAGGAAAATACATTTTTTAGCTCGAGGCTCTAATTTTCCTTCATTTATATGCATATATGCTGGACACCCAAAAATTTTTAAATCAGAGTAATCAACAGGAGTACCTAACCAAACTTCCTCTGAAGTTTTAAAGTTAAGTGCTACAGAAGAAGCGCGACTGACAATGTAATAGGCCATATTAATTGCCTCTGCCCAAAAGTCCTTTGTCAACCCTGCATTTGAGATCATACACCTTACTCTTTCCAAGAGTATTCTGTTCATACATTCGATCACACCATTTTGCTGAGGCGTCATCCTAACAGTGCGATGCCGAACGATTCCTTCATTTTTGCAAAATTCATTAAAGTCACCTTCATAAAATTCCATGCCATTATCTATTCGAAGTCGCTTAATCTGTTTACCTGTTTGGTTCTCAATCGAAGCCTTCCATTGTTTAAAGGTTAGAAAAATATAACATTTGTAGGAGAAAAGATCAGGACACTTGCAATAGAAAAGATTAGAAAGCTTGCAATAGGAAGGATCGGAACACTTGCATGGGAAAAGATCGGGACACTTGCCTTTCGAAGATTTTGATCCGAAGAAGGTGTATGCCCGAATCCTTCTTCTATTTTTTTCTATCTCCTCTCCCTGTTTTTGTTTTCTGCACCAATCTTCTTTCTTCCTCCACAACTGCAGCTCGTGCAAAACATAGGGGCACATTCACCTCCTCTCCCTTACTCTCGTTCCTTCTTTTTTTTTTCTTTCCCAAATGCAGCTGCCGCAGCTGCCGCAGCCACCGCCGCTACCGCTGCCACAGTCGCAGCCCCTTCCACCGCATTGCCTTCTTCCTCCTCTTCTTTCGCAGACATAGCTACTGCAAACGCAGCCGTTGCCGCCAAAGCCTCAATCATGGCCACAACCCTTTTTTTTTCCCATTCCTTTCTTTCTCTTTCCCAAGAGCAGCTGCTGCAGCCACCGCCACAACCGTAGCTACCGCAGCCACCGCCGCCACCACAGCTGCTACCGCAGCTGCAGCCACAGCCACCTTCCCCTCTTCCTCTTCTTCCCTCTCGTTCTTCTCTTCCAGCTGCAACTGCCACCGCCGTAGCCACAGCCTCTTCTTCCTCCCCTACTCTTCTTCTCCTCTCATTCCCTTCTCCACCCCGACACCACACACACCCTCTCCTCTGTTTCCTCCTGCAGGAAACAGAGGTGTCACAACCTCTTCTCCCGCTTCTCCTTCTTCTCTTCCTCTTCTTCTTCTTCTTCTCCTTCTCTTCTTCTCCTCCCTGACGCCCCACACCTCCTCACTACAGCCACTCTCCTCTCTCTTCTTCTTCTTCTCCTCTTCTCCTCTTCTTCTTCTTCTCTTCTTCTCCACTTCTTCCTTTCTCCTCCCCAACGCCCCACTTCTCCTCGCTGCAGCCCTTGCCGCAGCCACCCTCCTCTTTTCTTCTTCTTCTTCCTCTTCTCTTCTTCTCCTCTTCTTCCCTTCTCCTCCCCGACGCCCCACACATGCACTCCTCTATTTCCTCCTACAGGAAACAGAGGTGCTGCAGCCCTAGCTGCTGCTGCTACCTCTCTCTCCTCTACCTCTTCGCTCTCTTCTTATTCTTCTTTTCTTCTCTTCTCCCTCTACTTCTCTTCTTCTTCTCCCCACGCCCCACAGCTCCACTCTCTGTTTCTAACAGAGAGCGTGGGAAGCGGTGGGATAAAACTAAAATTTTGGGTTTTTTTTTGCAACTTAACAGTTTAGTCCTTGGAATTTCTATATTTACATATAGGTCCTCCGATTTACAAATAAATTCTTATTAATAAATTTTAAAAGAGAGGGATATTACATTTCTAAAGACCTATTTAGTACCAATAATTAAATGATCATTTAGCCTCGAAACAAACTTTCATACCTCATTTCTCTCAAATTGATTCAACTCTTCTTTACATTGCGATAACCCATGAATCATCTTTCAAGGCCTTGTTTGTAACATCCCCCATTTTTAAAAATTTAGTAAAAGGTTTGTTTGTAAAAATAAGGATTATTTAATAATTATTTTATATTAAATGATATTATATTAAAGGTTTATGGCTAGGGACATAAGAGTAAATATTAGAAGTTTGATATAATTTATGAAAGATTCAGATTTAAGTTAAAAAAAAAAATATATAGTGGATATGTGTCACAAACTAACCTAAGGTTGGTGCCACTTATAATTGCTCTAAAGATGACACCTAGCCCCTTTTGCATTAGCCAAAACTCAAATAATTAGATGAAAGGTTAAAGAAAACAAACCTGAAGAGTTACAGCCAACGTGAGTTTGAGAAGAGAAGGGAAGAAGAAGAAGAGCTTGAGGTTTTTCATCAATTTTCTCACATTTGGGATTCAAATAATTTTAAGGCAAGTGTTCTAACCCCATCCCACAGTAACCTTAATCTCTGTTTCCATTTTTATTCTACAAAATTTGAAAGATTTCAACTGAGAACCAGACCTTCTTTTGTTTTGATATAAAGCTATGAATATGTAATTTTTCGGTAATTTGACCTTTATGCAATGTTTCGGTCATAACATTTTGTAATAAACTCTGATTTAGACAAGACCTTTCCATTTGAAAGTATACAAAAAACTCTTTATTTTGATACTAAGGTCGAATGATTTGGAGTTTAAATACCTACTAAGACTTCTGTTTAAATTAACCCTACAGATTCTGCAAAACAAGGACTGAAATTTCTGACCTCTTGTTGCTTAACTACTTATAACTTTCTGCTGTGAACTCAGATTCATACAAAGTTGATTTATTCGAAGCTAGACTCAAAATGCTTTCTGTGTATTCCTGATTTGAAATTTTTGGAGTACAATTGCTAACTGAAACATTTGTTTTCATCGACCCTATGGATTCAGTAAAATAGAGCTAATATTTTCAGACCTTTCGCTACAAAATTATCTGTAACTCCCTATTGTAAATTTTAATTCTTGTTAATCTTGATTTGTCTAAAACTAGATTGACAAAGCTTTCTAATGACACCTGCTTTGTATAAATTGGAGTATAATTGGTTATCCAAATAGTTCATACAATGTTCCTATCAAATTCTGTCAGAATCGAGCTTTGGTCGATTTCGGCTTTCCTTGTTTATTCTCTTTGGAAATCGATTTCGGCAAAAACTCTTACTTCAGTTAAGCTTTACATTATTACCTTAAATTCTTGTATACTTTTATCCTCTATTTATTTGTACATTTGCAGCTATCATCTAAAGATCATGTTTGCATCGTAATGATTTGGCACATGCATCGCATTGTTCCGCATTTGCTTTCGATATGTGCCTCTTCTAATTTCATTTCTTTGGACATTGAATTTATCTAACTTTCTTATTTCAATTGAGCTATATATGATTTCTTGAAAATCCTTGTATGCTCTTGCTTTTGTTTTCTTTCAAATCTGAATACATTTATGAAAGATTATGTTTGTATCGTATTGACTCGTAAGGCATATGTACATTTCGTTGTTCCGCATGTGCTTCCGATATGTCCCAATTCATTATTCACAATACCCTTTTGTACTCTGGTGTTTGTGGGATTATTTGGACCTTTGCCAGAAATGGTAAAGGGTATGTGCTTAGAGCCCGCGATGCTCTAGATTATGTTTGGTGGTCATTCAGAAATGGATGGACCATATTATGTTTGGAATCCCACTTCACCTTCTATTTGTTTGATATGAAATTCAGAGCCGACCTAGCACTTGGGTAGGGTGAGAGGGCTCGAGTAGGAAAGGGCTACCCGTGAATGGAGTCAAGAACTCATCACGGCGTGGAGCCACCACTGAGTTAAACCTCACATGCACTATGCTAGAGTACGACGTTTGAGCTTCTATTTCGTATTTGTTCTTTGATATGTTCTGAAATGCTTCTTATGCTTCCAAAATATTTCCATATGCCATTGATACGTTCTGAAGCATTTCATTCACCATTGATATGTTCTGAACTGTTTCTTATGCCAATGATATGCTCCAATTATCTTTCCTCGATTGTATGAACAAAACGTGCTTCGAATGAAATGATATCGTAATTCTGCATTCATGATATCCAAAATGCTCCTTACGTCTTTGTTATGCTTTGAAATTACCATATGTCATCGATATGCTCCTTATGCCAATGATATGCTCCAATTACCTTTCCTTAATTGTATGAACAAAACGTGCTTCGAACGAAATGACATCGTAATTCTGCATTCATGATATCCAAAATGCTCCTTACATCTTTGTTATGCCTTGAAATTACCATATGTCATCGATATGCTCCTTATGCCAATGATATGCTCCAACTACCTTTCCTCGATTGTATGAACAAAACGTACTTTGAACGATATGACATTGTAATTCTGCATTCAAACAAAACATGCTACTGTTTCATCTTGTATCTCTACTTTGTATGATATTGATACCTTATTTGTTTGAAACCTGTCCTCTTTGCTATGGATATGTTAGTCACTTGCTGAGCTTTATATGCTCACCCCGTTGATATATAAATTTTTCAGGATAGCTTATCGCTCACTAAAATGTGTAAATTGGGTTGAGGTAGTGGAAGGCTAGAAGATTTTGGGGCAAATATTTCGTACTTGATTGGTTGATATTGTACAAGTTCTTTTTATGTGTAATGAAATATCAATGACAAATCTAGATTGATGTATCTTGTAAATATTTGAAAAGTACCTCTTACATCAGGATTTTGGAACTGTTAAGTCTAAACTGTGTATTGATATAAACATGTAGTACATGTTGGTTTTGTGATTGCATTAATTGCCGCGCTTATGGATTTATGATATAGTTATGGTTTAGTTAAGTTGCTTTTGGATTTTAAGAATCATCTAGTGACATGATGTATGATTATAAATTGCATAGGTTTTGTGAATTATGGATTGTAGAGGTGAATGACTTGAATGTTTTTCTTAGTGACCTCAAATGTGTGATTGGATCCTGAATTGATGATGAATTATAATATTATCAATCTTGAGTTAGGTTCACACCTCCTGAATGAGAATTAAATTCGGGGGAGGGGGCGTGACATTGTTAATGCATTTAGGTTTAATTTGAGAAAGAAAAGCGACGTTGGCACAAAAATTTTTAAGAGAAGAACGAGTTTGAACCGCTTTTGATATATCTCTTATGATTAGCTCCTTAGGATGAGCATCTAAATTCTTCCATTCCTCGGGTAAGGATATTTCGGAAGAAGATGCATCAAAGTTGCTAGTTGAAGGAGAAGGTTCATTTAAATTCAAAGCATCAAAATTAAGATCATCATCAAACTCATTTTTCTTAAATTCGGAAACTTCATTAAAGACAACATGAATAGATTCTTCTATAACCAAAGTTCTATTGTTAAAAATACAAAAGGCTTTAGAACTAGAAGAATAGCCAAGAAAAATACCTTGATCAGCATCAAACTTTCCTAAGACATCTTTTTCATTCAAGATAAAGCATTTAGAATCGAAAACTTTAAAATATGAAACGTTGGGTTTTTTGTTGTTCCACAATTCATATGGAGTTTTGAAAAGTAATAGTCTTACTAGAACCCTATTCATGAAATAGCATGTCGTATTAATGGCTTCGACCCAAAAATATTTGGGTAGGCTATGTTCGTTCAATATGGTTCTTGCCATTTCTTGTAAGTTTCTATTTTATTTTTCTACTACTCCATTTTGTTAAGGATTTCTTGGAGTAGAGAAATTATGGTTGTATCCATTTTATTCAAAAAAATTTTGGAAATCATGATTTTGAAATTCACCACCATGATCACTCTAAATTTATGAAATCATAAAGCCTTTTTTATTTTGAACAAGTTTACAAAACTTTAAAAAATATCTAAACCAATCACTTTTATGTGCTAAGAAGTATGTCCAAGTGTATCTATTATAATCGTCCACAATTATAAATGCATATTTACTACCTCCTAGGTTTGATGTATCAATTAATCTAAATAAATCTATATGGATTAATTGCAATGGTCTAGAAGTGCTTATTTGATTCTTTGGTTTAAAACTACCTTTTATTTATTTTCCTAATTGACATGCATCACACACATTGTCTTTAACAAACTTAATGTGAGGAATATCTCTTATAAGTCCTTTAGATGAGATTTTAGAGATTAGTTTCATGCTAGCATAACCTAATCTCCTATGTCAAAGCCAAGCATCGTCATTCAAAATTGAAAAACATATTTCATTACAAAGATCATCAATGTTGATAGTGTATATATTATTTTATTTTATGGCAATCATAGATGTATTTTTGTATGGTTTTTCAATAATGCAAGCATTGGATTCAAATATAATGATATATCCTTTATCACACAATTAACTAATGCTCAAAAGATTTTGCTTTAAGCCATCAACCAACAACACATCTTCAATAAAAAAGTTGGATTTGTTACCTATAGTTCCTTTGCCAATGATTTTACCCTTATTGTTGTCTCCAAAGGTGACATACCCTTTATCTAGGCTAGTGAGCTTTGAGAATTAAGATGGATCTCCAGTCATGTACCTTTAGCATCCACTATTAAGGTACCATCCGTTGAATCTCTAATTTTGATGATGAAGTCAATTGATGGGTTAATTGATCTAATCCATATTATTGAGTTAAGTGTACAAGATTAACTACGATAGCTTGAAGACATAAAGCAAGTCTACCGTAGTCAAGTTCGTTGGGTGTTCGAGAATCCGCCGAAAGTCCGAAGAATCGTCGGAAGTGCTGCCGAAACTAACCGAGAAGGAATTAGGGACTTGTCGAAGTTTTCGGATGTCCGTCAAAGAGATCGTTGGAGGTTCGCGGAGATTACCGAGAAGGTTCGACTACTTGCCAAAGACTCACTGAACTCGTCACAAGACTAGGAGCCTACTGGGAGTCTGCTAGAAGAAATCCAAGGGTGTATCGGAAGTCTGCTAGTCATAGGTGCCCAGCAAGCCAATCACGTGAGTGATGGCACGTGTGACTTGATACATAATCTTGTTACTTATTATATTTTGGCGTATATCACTTTATAACTATTGCATATATACATATATATATTGTGATGTCCTTGGATTTGAGCAATGGGACTCGGATCGTGATGAGATCACGATAATGAGATCGATTCACCATTAAACACATATCCTAAATAATCCTGGTCATAGGTTACTCGAGAGGGACATCGTGATAACCAGATAGACTGGTGTGCTGTATACCCGTCCATATGATGGATGCAGTTGGTCTCATAGCTGCTTGTGTAGGGACACTAGGGATAAGTACAGGTGCTCATTGAAGAATGAGTTCACTGATTGATCCGCTTACGGAATGTTGGATGGTTGATGATGCCTTATTGTCAAATAGCGATTTCGTAGTCCTAGTGGTGTATCTGGTCCTTAGACTTGAGACACCAAGGATGTCCTGGATGAGTGCTCCACTCTTTGATACCATACTTGTAGGTTTGGTTGTCCCAGATCTAGTACAGCTGGTCATTGGGAGCGGTAGTCGACCTTACGAGGGCTATTGAGTGTTGATAGAGGATCATCCACTCTCGGCGTCATGAGAGGAATATCACATGTGTTCTTGCTCAGAAAAATCCCTGGCCAGGGTCATTTGGGTTGAGAGAAAAAGAGTTTTCTGGGAGAATCCGATTAGAGCGAGACTCGAGTAGAAACCGTATGGGTCTGACAGCACCAAGCTCGATATACGGTCTTTAGGATATTAGATGGATGAGGGACTATAGGTACATGGTAACTAAGGACAGACATGTCAAATGGATTGGATTCCCTTGTATCGTCTGGGGACTACGGCGCAGTGGCCTAGTACGTTCGTAGTTGATGAGTCAAGTGAATTATTACAAAGATAATAATTCACTGAGTTAGAAGGAGTTCTGATAGGTATGACTCATGGTTAGCTCGATATTGGGCCTAGAGGGTCACACACATATGATAGGCATTGCGATGAGTAGAGGTTCGAATTTGAGATATCCGACGAAGCCCTTGTCTTATTGGATGCAGATCCAATACCCACTAGGGGAGGACCCATTAGGGTTTGACAGGGGACCTCTATAAATAGGAGGGATTCAAAGCCTCATAGGCTAGAGCTTTTGCTTGCCTCTCCTATTCTCCTCCCCATCTCCACCTCAGAGTAGGCCCGGAGTTTTGAGGAGCGTC
Source organism: Musa acuminata AAA Group (assembly GCF_036884655.1). Classification (NCBI taxonomy): domain Eukaryota; kingdom Viridiplantae; phylum Streptophyta; class Magnoliopsida; order Zingiberales; family Musaceae; genus Musa; species Musa acuminata. The sequence continues at coordinate 26,200,142 of NC_088335.1, forward strand.
GTCGCAGCCCTGCTATGTGGATCATCACTAGAGAGGAGGACGCTTGACCTCCTTCACCCTCTCCTAAGGATCTGCAAGGAAACAGGGATATACGATCTCCCTAGGTAACACAATATACTCTATACGTAGTTTTAAGTTTCGCGGATTTTACGTACCAATCTTCGCACGACGACGAACATCTCTTTGGGAATAAGAGATTTTGTTTTCTTGTTCTTCCGCTGCGCATGTGATGTCGCCCCCAAGATTTCCTAACAGTGGTATCAGAGCTAGGTTGTTCGTGCGAATGATTGGTTTTGAATTGTGTGTGTTGTGTTTAGGAAAAACTTTTGACGTCAAAATCGTTGACGCAAAAGCGAGAAAGGACAGCAACAGTTGCTGCCCTTGATATGCGTGCGTGTAGCGTAGCCGCAAGCAGGCAGCATAGGGGTTGCGTCTGCAGCAGCTGGCCGGTGGCCTGCTTGCAGCAGGCTTGTATCCAGCGGGGCTGGCAGCCCGCGGGCAAAGGCGCTTGCGGCCGCTTCTCCCACGGGGTGAGGCGCCGCAAGGCAGCGGTGCCTACCGACCCCCATAGGGGCAGCACCGCGGAGGCGGCGGCGCCCGTAGGGGTGCCAACCTACAGGGGCAGCACCGCCTTCGGGCGTTGCCCCACCGGCAGAACCACCCGCGAGTGTTGCACCGCCGCACAGGCCGCCGCCAACATGTCACGGACAAACTTCTAAACAAGGTGTTTGATATAATGCTTATGTATGTCCGTGTCTTTTGGCATGTTCATGCCTTGTACAGAATGTAAAGGGGCGGCCGAAGGCTTAATAGTCCTATTTTAGTTGGGTTGGTGGCCTCTTTAGGCTTGTAAATAAAGGTTGTGTCATGTGGACACGTTCGAGAGCTTTTCGGTCTGTAATGGACCATTTTACCCTTTGTTGTGCAACTATTCAGAGCTTGTAAAGTCTGTTTGTAATTTGCATTGTCTATGAAGTGTTTTTCGGACATGTTTGCTTGTGGATCCCGATTGAGGCGTTCTCTTTAACCCGTTCTCTCTTTTGTTGGTCCTAAGGGACAATGGGAGGCTTCGGGGAGGCTGACCTTTGCGGACGGATGCGCAAGGGTGCCGCACGCCTTAGGCAAAACCAGCTAAGGTCGTGACATTATGGTATCAGAGCGGGACAAGCACTCATAGAAACACTTGACATGCAAACGTGGGGGACCTAGCGGGGCTGCGTTGAGGGCAGTCAGCAACGCACGACCGTTTGAGGGAAAACGGGCATGGAGATGTAGGGAAAAGAGTCGCTCAGAGGAGCGGGCATCTAACATTGGCATTCAGGGGAATGGCCAACCCTTCGCGCAAGAGGCACCACGAGAACAGGTAAGCTTGGAAGAATTCGGAGCGCACAAAGGTTGGGATGGCTGAGTTTGAGCTACGGCTCAACGTTGACAACTATACTTGATGTTGCTCTAGGCAAGCGAGGCGCTTGGCAAGAATGAGACCATCCAAGGTGGAATTAGTTGCTCAACGACCAAAAGAGTTATGCAAAGCTCACAGAGGTGAGGGGAATTGCTAACTCGAAGAATTTGGTACTCATGCATGGGCTTGTATGCGGACGATGGAATGTTCGTGGCCATCCCAAGGCGACCGAGACTCGGCGCCATGGAGCATTGAAACTTTCTCTTCGGCATGCGAAGGATACGTCCGGAGGAGACTGAAGTGTGCAACGAGTTCAGCATGTTGCTAGACCTTGAGGGGTGCAGCGGTGGTTGTATTGACGTGGAGGCGCAATCTAGCAAGTGTGTCTGCAGGAGGCAGAACAATGCACAGTTTGTTCAGCAGATCGGAGTAGTCCAAGGGGATGGTGGTCTCCGAAATGAAGAGAGATATTGCTCCAACGGGATAGTTATCCAGGAGGGATAAGTCTCGGCACTCCAGAGGGAGAATCATGTGAGACGGACTTCACATGTTGAGGAGAAGTACCTCACGAACAACAACTCCACGAAGCTCAATGGACCGAGCAAGCAGCGAGGAGTTGCCGCATGATCTCGCTCGAGAGAATGCATTGGTGGATGCATTGCGAGATCAAGTGGGGGAGCGACCTGAAGCAACTTAAATGAAGGCACACTTAGAGTCGATATGGAGATCGGACTCAAGGGAGGGTTGACCCGTGGAATAGTGGGTGCGAGGGCCACCATCGACTCAATGCAAAAATGAGGAGCGGAGCAACTTGGGTGTAACTTGGCGAAGTACTCAAGCCGCATGAAGGGAGCCAGCATAGAAGTTGGAACGTGGAGCAGAGGCACAGTGCTTTCCTTAAACAGAGGTCAAGGACATGAACTCTTGCAGAGGCAATAGTAGGATTATGTTGTTCCATGGGTCCTTCATTCTGACGGAGCGGACTCATCTTGCATGGTGCCAAAGATGAAGGGAGCTTCGGGGCACATGCACCTTATCTCGGAAAAGCATTTGATGGAGGAACTAAGGCGACTCAATTTGCGGAGGCGAAGTTGGGTTCAGAATGCCTTAGCACGGGGCAAGAGGACGCAGAGGCGGGTACTCTTGAAGAATATGCCACAGTGTTGCCATTCGAGTTGCTATGAAGGAAGCGGTGCGCAGCGGAGATTGTGCTGGTAGGGGCAGAGGCCCAGGATCCAAACAATGGTGCACAAGTTATAGTGAAGTCGGAGGACTTCGGGAGCTACTAGGCGACGGACTATCCTAGAGCGGTGCTTCATCTAGGTGTGACCCAGGAGTGGGTGGATGAAGGTCGATTGCCAAAGGAGCGAACAAAATCGAAGGTGGAGGAGACCCTGCGATGTATTGGTAGAGGCCACACATGGAGGGTATACAATTCGAGTTTATTCCACAAGGATCAGAATGCAATGGAGATGTCACCGGGAGGTGACATGGTGCAGCGGATCGTGGTGGAACAGTTCGTGGCAATGCGATACACACAACCTAGTCCCGTGAGGGATGAGATCATATGGAGGTATGATCGGGAGCTACTGGGAGCTCCACTTTGGTGAACAACACGACGGCAAGAAGGGCTATGGATTCAAGGAGTGAAGGCCATGGTACCGCAGAGGCGGGTCTTCCGTGCGTGCATCGAATTTTGCATCGGACGAAAACCTTGGTCATCAGCATATGGGGACTGTGTTCCACTGAGGGAAAAGTTCGAAGGCAAGTACCAGTGAGTTCCATGGGAGGGACTTGATCATGCAGAGGTATGATCGAAGCAGCTGGAGAGTTGGACTGCTCCAGAGCTCATATTCGCTTAAGGGAGCCCGACAAGTCAGAGGACAAGGTCGAGTAAGCGAACGTTGCTACCAAGGAAGCTAAGGAGAACAGAATCGGTGCAAACTCTACAACATGATGGCAGAGGCCAAGCATGGGAGTTGCAGTCTGTCTTTCCATCGACCAAACAGACTGCTTAGAGAACACAGAGGTGTTGAAGCAGGGGGTCGAAAGGGGCGAGGAAGCGACGACGAGTCCAGAGGGACTTAGCTACCCAAAATCAAGCAATCAGTTAGAATGGAGGTGGACTCGGAGGAGTGTCACGGAGGCATATCTACTGATTGTGAAGAAAAGGGATGGAGATGCGAGGCGACGGATAGTAGTGCCATGGGCATGGCAGCGCCATGGTACCGCAGAGGCGGGACTTCCGGGAAAGTCATTGATCTCTTGCTCTCATGGAGGGAGAGCGCTTGGTCGTGAAAGGGGCCGAGGAGGTGGAGAATGCAGAGGCAATCTTCAAGTACCGAGACAAGGCTGAAGGGTAGAGGCCGAAGAACTTCGTAAGACCGGTGTCAACAAGTTTCTCATCAAGATAGCCGTAAGTGAAGGACTTCGGGTCATGCAAGAGTGCACGACCAAGGAACGAAGCAAGCAGTACGCGGTGCTGTACCTTTGCTACTCAGTGGAGTAGGCGGCAGGGTTGATGGAGAAGACGGTACAATCCCAGAGGCGACCTCATCTATCAGAGAATTACTCCAAGTTGGGGTGAAAACTTCCCGCATTCCAGAAGTTCGATGGCATTGAGAAGGTGAATCACAGTAGCCAACTCAATGCAAGGAGTGCAAACACTTCAAGTGCTTCAGAAGTGTGAGCAAAGAGCAGGCGAAGACCAGTAACCAGCTCGATGCATGAAGTACAACCTCGAGGAGGCGGGCGAAGTCAAAGTAACCTTTGCCTTCTCAACTCTTAAGAGAATGGGCGAAACCGAGTACCCCAGTTCTCTTATCTATCCAGCAGAGGAGCTCTGCACAAGTTCAAAGACCCTTCGAAGATAATGGAAGACAATAGTTGTCAAATCCTCACCAACGGTGATCAGTGCTACTGAGAGTAGATTGTCCGCTTCATTTCCCAACGAAATGCCAATCGAAAGCGGAATTGATGCGAACCTACTTGGATGTGACAACTAACTGAAAGAAGAGTCAATGAGCAGATGTTGTGGAGGAAGGACCCAAAACTTCAGAAGTTTGCGAGGCGATGCTCGTTAAAGCTCCAACAAGCATCCACCCAGTTCAAGCAGCATGTGGAAATTTTGAGAAACTGGCGTAGTAAGAATGGTCTTTTCCTTCATTTGGTGGATCCGCAGGAATCAACGAGGATCAACACAACTCAGCCAACCCCACACCAGAGTCAGAGTCATTGGCGAGTTGAAGCAGCATGGCGGATCAAAGGTTCGACTACTCAAAAACAGCAGCGGAGAGCAGTTGGGAGCCAGGAGGCGCATTGCAGCTGGAGCAGAAGATTGAAGACTCAGCAAAGGCGAAGAGTTGTAGTGTTCACAAAGGCTTCGACGAGGACGTCGAAGGGATAAGTGGGGGAGAATGTCACGGACAAACTTCTAAACAAGGTGTTTGATATAATGCTTATGTATGTCCGTGTCTTTTGGCATGTTCATGCCTTGTACAGAATGTAAAGGGGCGGCCGAAGGCTTAATAGTCCCATTTTAGTTAGGTTGGTGGCCTCTTTAGGCTTGTAAATAAAGGTTGTGTCATGTGGACACGTTCGAGAGCTTTTTGATCTGTAATGGACCATTTTACCCTTTGTTGTGCAACTATTCAGAGCTTGTAAAGTCTGTTTGTAATTTGCATTGTCTATGAAGTGTTTTTCGGACATGTTTGCTTGTGGATCCCGATTGAGGCGTTCTCTTTAACCCGTTCTCTATTTTGTTGGTCCTAAGGGACAATGGGAGGCTTCGGGGAGGCTGACCTTTGCGGACGGACGCGCGAGGGTGCCGCACGCCTTAGGCAAAACCAGCTAAGGTCGTGACAAACAGGGTGGCGGTGGCAGCAGCAATAAAGGGGAGTAGGGCATTAGGGTTTTCTGGGTAAAAGACAGTTTTGCCCCTCGAAATTTAAGAAATTCCAGTTTCTGTCTTTTATCCAAATTACAAAAATACCCTTAGGAATTCAAAAATTCCCTACATGTCCCTGATTTCAGAAAATATTAATTGATTAAAAAGTTTAGTTGATTATTATTTTTATTATTATCTAGTAGTCCTACATGATGATGATTATTTATACATGTGATGTATGATGTGTGGATGGATGATCATGGACCGTGTGATGTGTGTACTTGTGATTATTATTATTGAGGTTTACGAGCCTCCATTATATTTCTCGTTTATTATGTTGAATCTCGTATTTTGATGATGAAACTATTTGATATATGTTTATGATTTAATCTACGTTTTGAGTGACGTAGGATGCCTCGATCAGGATGAGACAATTAAAGCAGGAAAATCATGTTGTGCCGGAGGAACATGTCAGAAGATTGGACGTCAGGCCGGTGGATCGGTCGACGTATCGACAGAAGGCTTCGGGCCGTGGACTCGGGCATCGGGCCAAGAAGAGCGGGTATTGTGCCAAGGATATCGGAGTTGCGGAGCAAACTGGCCGATTGGGCAATAGGCCGCAGGAAAGGACGATGCACCGAAGAATCGGACGAAGCGTCGAGGGACCAATGACATTCCGGACAACTTGGTTAATTGCTTAGGATTAATTGTCTCGATCGAAGTTTTGTTTACATGTGCAGGATTAACTACGATGAAAGTAAGACATGCAGCAGGAGTTGCGCCGGAGTCAAGACAATGATCACGTTGGGAGTTCGAGAGTTCTACGGAAGTTCGGACGGTCGTCGGAGGTTCTACAGGAACAAATCCGAGAAGTCCAGGAGCTTGCCAAAGAAGCTCGTCGGTACTCGCCAAGAGGATCGTCACAAGTCCAGGAGTTTGTCGGAAGTCCGTAGAAGCATCACCGAGGGTTCATCGGATGATCAACGGAAGTTCGCCGGAAGCTCGCCGGAAGAAGCGATTGACGTACCGGAGCAAGTTGCAGTAAATGTCTTAGGAAATAATCATAGTTATCACAATTATTAAGTTAGAAATGGGAGGTGATCCCATTAACTTAATCTTGGGGCAATCGGGCCCCTGAAAGACCCAAATTGGGCCGAATGAATCAACCCATTTGGACCTGAAATAGTGCTAGGAGATAGCACCGCCAGGGTAGGAGGTAGCACCGCCCAGGAGGCAGTCTCTGAGCAAGACTGGGTGGTGCAACCGCCCCAGTCAGGAGGTTGCACCGCCTGAGCTCAGTCTTCGAGCTCTGGCAGGAGGTGCAACCGCCCCTGACAGGAGGTGGCACCGCCTGAGCTCAGTCTTCGAGCTCTGGCAGGCGGTGCAACCGCCTCAGTTAGGAGGTGCAACCGCCTGAGCTCAGTCTTCGAGCTTTGGCAGGAGGTGCAACCGCCCCTGACAGGAGGTGGCACCGCCCAGAAGCTCAGTCTTCGAGCTCTACCAGGCGGTGCAACCGCTCCAGTCAGGAGGTGCAACCGCCTGATCCCGGAATTCCGGGAATTGACAGTTTTGAGCTCCAAATTTGAACTGGGTTGGGGCCTATAAATACCCCACCCATTCAGCACTGAAAGAGCACAGACATACACCGAAATCTTGATCCTTTTCTATGATTCTTAGAGCTCAAAATTGTTGTAAAGGCCAAAAGTTCTTCTCCCTCTGTTCTTCAAGTTTTGAGTTGTAAAGAGAGGAGAGAAAATTTCTGTAAGGGTTGTCTCCTAAGCCCGTCAAAAGGAGTGAAACTATAAAAGGGTGGTTGGCCTTCGCCTATTGAAGGAAGGCCTCTAGTTGACGTCGGTGACCTCGTCGGTGGAGGAAGCCAAAAGTGGAGTAGGTCAAGATTGACCGAACCACTCTAAATCTCGGTTTGCATTTACTTTGAGCATATTATCTTTACTGCAAACCTCCTCTGAAGCTTACTGCCTTCTACGCTTTTACGATCGGGTTTCAAGCCTTTTTCTTTCCGAATCAGCGTTTAGACGTAAATCTGCCTTTTTCGTACGATCATCATATTTTAGATTGCGTTTATGTTTTGAGCTTTACCATAACTGCAAACTGCCTTCATACTCTTGCTTAAACTGCATCTTGCCTAATCAAGTGATTTACGAATCAGCATTTAGACGTAAATCAGTTTCTTCGTACGAACGTCGGATTTCAGTTTGCACATATATTCTGGTTTTCATCATAGCTGCAAACTGCCTGCATAGATTAACTTTAATATCATCTTGCTTAGAATCGGATTTTACACAGAAATCATTTTTATCGTTCGAACGCAGCTTTCGATTTTAATCATAGAAAGTTTTTCGCTGCACTAATTCACCCCCCCCCCCTCTTAGTGCTCTCGATCCTAGCAATTGGTATCAGAGCACGGTATTTCTCATTTCAGATTTACACCCGAGAGAAATGGCTCTTCATGGCTTTCAAGTGGGTTTATCGGTTTTTCATCCACCGTTGTTTAACGGATTAGACTACACTTATTGGAAAACTCGAATGAGAGTTTTCTTGACTTCTATGAATTTGGATTTATGGAATATCGTTGAAAACGATTTTCAACTTCCCTCTAAACCGATGAACGAATGGTCGGATTTGGAGAAGAAGTATTTTTCTTTAAACGCGAAGGCTATGAATGCCTTATTTTGCGCTTTAGACAAAAATGAGTTCAATCGGATTTCTACGTGCGAAACGGCTTTTGACATTTGGCGAACACTTGAAATCACGCACGAGAGAACTAGTAGAGTCAAAGACTTGAAAGTTAACATTTTATTGCATGATTTTGAGCTTTTTCGAATGCAACCAAGCGAGACTATAGGCGACATGTACACCTGTTTCACGGATGTCGTCAATAGTTTAAGAGCTCTTGGAAAATATTTTTCGGATTTTGAACTCGTAAACAAGATTTTGCGCTCACTTTCTAAACCTTGGGATTCAAAAGTAACTACTATTCAAGAATCGAAAAACTTGAACCAATTTCCACTTGAAGAACTAATTGGTTCCTTGATCACATATGAAATGACGTGCAATGCACGTGAAGAACTTGAGAACCACCTTCCAAAAAACAGGAAGGATTTGGGACATAGAACATTTGAAGACCACTCGAGCATAAGCTCAAGTGATGGTGAACTTAAACTACAAATGAAACAAAAATTAAAAAGTAAAAAGAATGGAACTACTTGCTTTGAACGCAAGAAGAAGAACAAAAATTGGGATGAATCGAGCTCCTCTGAAGACGAGGAGAAAATCAACAAAGGCGAGGTGGCAAACTACGCCTTTACGCCTTTCGACGTTGAGGTAATCAAAATGCCTTTAATTTACTTCGAAATTACATGATGCTTCTCATGATGCATTTTTCTTTTTCTTTAAATTTTCTTGAAAATTACATTTTTAATAATTTAATAATGAAAATGTAAAAATATGATCATGCTTGTAATTTTGAAAATGATAATGAAAATTGCATGTCTTATGTTAATGCAAGATAGAAATCTAATGATTGTACACCTAGTGAGATTAATCTTATTTATGTGCTTGAGAAGCAAGAATGTATATTTTGATGATTTTCATATTGCTTTTCAATGACGATGCATGGCTTTTGTCTGGAAGGCTTGATATTTTTCATTGTCTTTGTTTGTTAAATATGATGTATGGTTTTGACATAAGAATAAAGATTTGAGTATGCTATTATAAAGTCAATCATATAAATTAAAACTAAAGAAGTTTTAGGCATTTATAAGAATCATTCAAAATTATGTTCAATGAAACCTTGCTTAATGTTGCAATGAAAATATTAAAGTTTTGATACTATGATTTGACGATTTTATGCATGAGATTTTAAAGTTATACATGATGATTTTTGTGATTGATGGTTTTATGATGAAATTCATTTTACGATCCTAAACGTTGATGCATGTTTTCATTTGACATAAATGAAAAGGCATGCTAACATGAAATCGATCACTTAAGATGAAACACTTAAAAAAGGGGAGAAATATATGAATTGATGCTATAAACACTATTCTATGATTATCCCATGCTTGCATCATTAAGAGATATATAAATTGATATGATTGCCATATTTGCAATGCTTATATGAATTGATGCTATGATTGCCAAATTTGTATTATGCCATGTTCGCATCATGCGTTAAGATATCAAGAACTTGTATCATAATTTTACGCATTGATATCTTACCATGTGATGAAATGCTACAATTGATGAACACTTGAAATGTAATCCTCTATCTTATTGATTTTTCAATAAATCTATGCTTGTCATATATGAATTTATTGAATGTAATTTTGAGAATGATTTCAGATTTGACAAATGCTTGATTTGTATTTACGACATAAGATACACTTTAAATATGAATCATGCTTCAATCAGATTAAATGCTTCAATCATTTTCTATCTCTAGAGTTCTCAATTTTGATGAAATACAAGTGATAAATTCATTTATGATATCTTGTAAATCACTTGAATTATGAATGAGTTTTTTATGATGTGTTAACAGAATCACTTAAAAAGAAAATGCTTTTCCCATCTTATCGAGATTAATGATTTCATGATATTGTGTGAATCTCGAAATTGATTTTGATGAAATAGTAATAACGTTATTCATGTTATGAATCTTAAAAATGATAATATGCTTCATGTGATAATATGAATACATGAAACACTTATGATATTCCGTGTATTCATAAAATATTTATCTTATCATCCAATAACTCTTCTTGATATTCCTTATGAGATGAAATGAAATAATGCATAAAATACAAATGAGGAGTTAATGATCATGCATAATAGGATGTAATGAATTCTGACATTTAGATACCATCGTTTGAATATCTATGATCATGTTGCCAAAATGATATATCATGAATGCTTGAATATCATGTTTGATATGCTCATGATGATGATTGATTTTTCGGTATCATGCATAAAAAAAAAATGAAATGTAATGTTAATGAATTTGTGCATTGAAACTATAATGATGCACAAATAAGAATGATTACTTACCTTTGTCATGATTTAGTAATTGATGTAAAGGGTTTTTCCCTTCTTTTTGACAATGATAAAGGGGGAGATAAATTGCTAGCACAATTCAAGAAAAATACAAAAATTACAAAAGAGAAGAAATTGCTATCTTGAACATCACCGATAATTGCTAGCTTGAAATGTCAAGAAAATGCAAAAACTTGTTTATTTTCTTGCACATCTAAAGAGAAGATGCAAATGTAACACTTGCCAAATTGTTTGCTTGCCTCATATAAAACATTATCTCTTGCTAGTTTGGCATTTTGCTAGCTTGCACTTTGCAAAGAAAGCAAAAATGACACTTCTCAAAAGAGAAGAAAGAGCTTGTTATCTTGAACATCACAAGCTTGCCAAACAAAAATTGCAAAAGTGCTATCTTGCCTATCTCAAGAAGCAAAACTTGCATATCGTAAAAATTTGCTAGCTTGCAACTTGCATATTTCAAGAAGCAAGAGTTGCCTTCTTGAACATCTCTAAATTGCTAGCTTGCAAGTTCTAAAATGTTGCAACATTGCTAGCTTGCATGTTATAAAAGTGCTATCTTGTATGCTGTAAAACTTGCATATCTAAAACTTGATAGCTTGAATGTTCTAAGCATGATGTAACATTTGCTAAATTTTCTAGCTTCAAAACTGCATGATGATAAAACTTGATATTATGTTTTTCATGCAATGAGTTGAACCAATATCATAAACACTTGATTGTGGTACTTCTCCTTTTTGTTGATGACAAAGGGGGAGAAGTATGTTGATGACATGACATGTTATGCATAAGTTTATGCATAAGTTCATAATGACGTGTTGCAAGTATTCATGATGAATATTGAAATGACTTGAATTCAGTTTGAATTCAAGATTCTATCAATATGGCATATTGATAGGGGGAGTTTGTTTAAACTCCGGGAGTTAAGTTTAACTCCATCATCAAGTGGTTGTCATCATAAAAAAGGGAGAGATTATTGAATCTCGTATTTTGATGATGAAACTACTTGATATATGTTTATGATTTTATCTGTGTTTTGAGTGATGCAGGATGCCTCGATCAGGATGAGACAATTAAAGCAGGAAAATCATATTGTGCCGGAGGAACATGTCAGAAGATTGGACGTCGGGCCGGTGGATCGGTCGACGTATCGTCAGAAGGCTTCGGGCCGTAGACTCGGGCATCGGGCCAAGAAGAGTGGGTATTGTGCCAAGGATATCGGAGTTGCGGAGCCAACTGGCCGATTGGGCAATAGGCCGCAGGAAAGGACGATGCGCCGAAGAATCGGACGAAGCGTCGAGGGACCAATGACATACCGGACAACTTGGTTAATTGCTTAGGATTAATTGCCTCGATCGAAGTTTTGTTTACATGTGCAGGATTAACTATGATGAAAGTAAGACATGCAGCAGGAGTTGCGCCGGAGTCAAGACAATGATCACGTTGTGAGTTCGAGAGTTCTACGAAAGTTCGGACGGTCGTCGGAGGTTCTACGGGAATAAATCCAAGAAGTCCAGGAGCTAGCCAAAGAAGCTCGTCGGAACTCACCAAGTGGATGGTCGTAAGTCCAGGAGTTTGCCGGAAGTCCGTAGGAGCATCACCGAGGGTTCATCGGATGATCGACGGAAGTTCGCCGGAAGCTCGCCGGAAGAAGTGATTGACGTACCGGAGCAAGTTGCAGTAAATGTCTTAGGAAATAATCATAGTTAGCACAATGGTTAAGTTAGAAATGGGAGGTGATCCCATTAACTTAATCTTGGGGCAATCGGGCCCTTGAAAGACCCAAATTGGGCCGAATGAATCAACCCATTCGGACTTGAAATAGTGCTAGGAGGTAGCATTGCCAGGGTAGGAGGTAGCACCGCCCAGGAGGCAGTCTCCGAGTGAGACTGGGCGGTGCAACCACCCCAGTCAGGAGGTTGCACTGCCTGAGCTCAGTCTTCGAGCTCTGGCAGGAGGTGCAACCGCCCCTGACAGGAGGTGGCACCGCCTGAGCTCAGTCTTCGAGCTCTGGCAAGCGGTGCAACCGCCTTAGTCAGGAGGTGCAACCGCCTGAGCTCAGTCTTCGAGCTCTGGCAGGAGGTGCAACCGCCCTTGACAGGAGGTGGCACCGCCCAGAGGCTCAGTCTTCGAGCTCTGCCAGGCAGTGCAACCGCTCCAGTCAGGAGGTGCAACCGCCTGATCCCGGAATTCCGGGAATTGACAGTTTTGAGCTCCAAATTTGAATTGGGTTGGGGCCTATAAATACCCCACCCATTCAGCACTGAAAGAGCACAGACATACACCGAAATCTTGATCCTTTTATGTGATTCTTAGAGCTCAAAATTGTTGTAAAGGCCAAAAGTTCTTCTCCCTTTGTTCTTCAAGTTTTGAGTTGTAAAGAGAGGAGAGAAAATTTCTGTAAGGGTTGTCTCCTAAGCCCGTCAAAAGGAGCGAAACTGTAAAAGGGTGGTTGGCCTTCACCTATTGAAGGAAGGCCTCTAGTTGACGTCGGTGACCTCGTCGGTGGAGGAAGCCAATAGTGGAGTAGGTCAAGATTGACCGAACCACTATAAATCTCAGTTTGCATTTACTTTGAGCATATTATCTTTACTACAAACCTCCTCTGAAGCTTACTGCCTTCTGCACTTTTACGATCGGGTTTTAAGCCTTTTTCTTTCCGAATCAGCGTTTAGATGTAAATCTGCCTTTTTCGTACGATCATCATATTTCAGATTGCGTTTATGTTTTGAGCTTTACCATAACTACAAACTACCTTCATACTCTTGCTTAAACTGCATTTTGCCTAATCAAGTGATTTACGAATCAGCATTTAGACGTAAATCAGTTTCTTCGTACGAACGTCGGATTTCAGTTTGCGCCTATATTCTGGTTTTCATCATAGCTGCAAACTGCCTGCTTAGATTAACTTTAATATCATCTTGCTTAGAATTGGATTTTACACAGAAATCGTTTTTATCGTTCGAACGCAGCTTTCGATTTTAATCGTAGAAAGTTTTCCGCTGCACTAATTCACCCCCCCCCCCTCTTAGTGCTCTCGATCCTAACATATTGTCAGGCCTGCGTGCCTATGATTAAGTTGTAATCACATGAGGAGGCACAGCGGGAGCATGGATGCGATAGCGGGACCCACGAGATAGACGATCGCGATGCATGAAGATGCATCAAGATGTCGATAGAACCGACAAGGACGAGATGGACGATCACAGGGCATGGAGATGCACCGTTGCACACATAGATCTTGATGTGAGTGATTAGGCCTACTGGCTCGGGCCTAATCACATTAGGTTGTTGTCCATGATCATCTGGTGTGATTGCTTATACACATACTAGATATGTATATATATTTGCATGCAATGTAGAAATATATTAAATATGTATATGTGTGACATGTCATGTTAAGAGACCAAATTATAGAAACATCTCTCTCGATAATATTAAGTCGGTAAACGTGAGGCAATTAGATTGTGTTGGGAAATCATAGGGGGGGCGACATCATATGCGCAGCGGAAGAACAAGAAAACAAAAATACCCGATTCCCAAAAAGATGTTCATCGTCGTGCGAAGATTGGTGCGCAAAATCCGCAAAAACACAAAACTGCGTATAGAGATTGTGTTACCTAGGGAGATCGTATATCCCTGTTTCCTTGCAGATCCTTAGGAGAGGGTGAAGGAGGTCAAGCGTCCTCCTCTCTAGCGGTGATCCACACAGCAGGGTTGCGACGACGCTCCTCAAAACTCCAGGCCTACTCTGAGGTGGAGAGGGAGAGGAGAATAGGAAGGGCAAGCAAAGACTCTAGCCTATGAGGCTGTGAATCCCTCCTATTTATAGAGATCCCGTGTCAAAACCCTAATGGGTCCTTTCCCTAGTGGGTATTGGATCTGCATCCAATAAGACAAGGGCTCCGTCGGATATCTCATATCCGAACCTCTACTCATCGCAATGCCTACCATATGTGTGTGACCCTCTAGGCCCAATATCGAGCTGGCCGTGAGTCATACCTATCAGAACTCCTTCTAACTAAGTGAATTATTATCTCTGTAATAATTCACTCGACTCATCGACTACGGAAGTACTAGGCCACTACGCCGTAGTCCCCAGACGATACAGGGGAATCCAATCCATTGGACCTGTCTGTCCTCAGTTACCATGTACCTATAGTCCCTCATCCATCTAATATCCCAGAGACCGTATATCGAGCATGGTGCTGTCAGACCCATACGGTTTCTACTCGAGTCTCGCTCTAATCGGATTCTCCCGGAGAACTCTTTCTCTCTCAACCCGAATGACCCTGGCCAGGGATTTGTCTGAGCAAGAACACATGGGATATTCCTCTCATGATACCGAGAGTGGATGATCCTCTATCGACACTCAATAGCCCTCGTAAGGTCGACTACCACTCCCAATGACCAGCTGTACTAGATCTGGAAACAGCCAAACCTATAAGTCTGGTATCAAAGAGTGGAGCACTCATACAGGACATCCTTGGTGTCTCAAGTCTAAGAACCAGATACACCACTAGGACTACGGAATCGTTGTCTGACAATAAGGCATCATCAACCATCCAGCATTCCGTAAGCGGATCAATCAGTGAACTCATTCTCCAATGAGCACCTGTACTGTATCCCTAGTGTCCCTACACGAGCAGCTATGAAACCAGCTGCATCCATCATATGGACGGGTATACAGCACACCAGTCTATCCGGTTATCACGATGTCCCTCTCGAGTAACCTATGACCGGGATTATTTAGGATATGTGTTTAAAGTTGAATCGATCTCATTATCGTGATCTCATCACGATCCGATTCCCATTGCACAAATCCAAGGACATCACAATATATATGCATTTATGCAATAGTTATAAAGTGATATACGCCAAAATATAATAAGCAAAAAGATTCTGTATCAAGTCACACGTGCCATCACTCACGTGATTGGCTTGCTGGGCACTTATGACTAGCAATCTCCCACTTGACCTAAAGCCAATCACCTATGTGTCTGATCCCCATCAGACCCCTGTGACGCTCAAAGACAATCTGAGACAATAGCTTTGTTAATGGATCTGCAATGTTATCTTCGGATGGAACTCTTTCCACTTCTACATCTCCTCGGGTCACGATCTCTCTGATACGGTGGAACCTCCTCAGAACATGCTTAGATTTCTGATGAGACCTAGGTTCCTTCGCTTGAGCAATTGCCCCGTTGTTGTCGCAATATAGGGAAATCGGCTCCTCACTATCCGGCACGACTCCCAAATCTGTGATGAACTTCTTCAACCAGACTCCCTCCTTTGCTGCATCTGATGCAGCAATGTACTCCGCCTCTGTGGTCGAGTCAGCAGTGGTATCTTGCTTGGAACTCTTCCAGCACACTGCTCCTCCATTCAAGGTGTACACATACCCTGAATTCGACTTGCTATCATCGACATCAGACTGAAAACTTGAGTCAGTGTAGCCTTCAACCTTAAGGCTATTACCTCCATATACTAGTAAAAGATCCTTAGTCCTTCTCAAGTACTTAAGGATACACTTTACTGCTTTCCAGTGCTCCAAGCCTGGATCCGCCTGATACCTGCTCGTGACACTCAGAGCATGCGCTATATCAGGCCTAGTACATAGCATGGCATACATGATAGACCCTATTGCTGAGGCATAAGGTATCATATCCATGTTCGCCCTTTCTTCTGGAGTCTTTGGGGACATACTCGTAGAAAGCGATATCCCATGTCTCATCGGTATGAGACTTCTTTTGGAATTTTCCATGCCAAACCTTTTGACAATAGTTTCTATGTACCTGGACTGGGACAAGCCAAGCATCCTTTTGGATCTATCTCTATAGATTCTAATCCCCAAGATATAAGATGCTTCTCCTAAGTCCTTCATGGAGAAGTGTCTAGATAACCAAGCCTTTATTGTGGATAGCATTCCTATGTCATTCCCAATGATGAGGATGTCATCCACATATAACACCAAAAAGCTAATAGCGCTCCCACTTACCTTTCTGTATACACAAGGCTCATCTTCGTTCTTAACGAAGTCATAAGATCTGATTGCCTCATCAAATCTTATGTTCCAACTTCGGGAAGCTTGCTTTAGTCCATAAATGGATCTAAGCAACCTACACACCTTATCTGGGCAGTTCTTGGACACGAATCCCTCAGGTTGCATCATATACACCTCCTCCTCCAGGTTCCCGTTGAGGAATGCGGTTTTCACATCCATCTGCCAGATCTCATAATCATAGTGTGCTGCAATAGCCAATAGAATTCTGATGGATTTTAGCATTGCTACGGGTGAGAAAGTTTCGTCGTAGTCAACACCTTGCCTTTGACGATACCCCATAGCCACTAGCCTTGCTTTATAGGTCTCTACCTTTCCATCTACTCCGATCTTTTTCTTAAAGATCCACTTGCAACCGATGGGTACAATACCTTCGGGTGCATCAACTAGGTTCCAAACCTTATTGGAGTACATAGAATCCATTTCAGAATTCATGGCTTCTTTCCACTTCCCGGAGTCTATACTCATAATAGCCTCCTCGTAGGTCTGAGGATCAATATCCTCTACATCCTCAGCTCTAATATGTCCCACATATCTCTCAGGAGGATGTGATACTCTATCAGACCTACGTAAAGTTGAAACTTGTGTATTAGATACCTGAACAGACTCGGGCTGTAGAGTGGTGCTTGAGCTTGGTTCCCTAACTTCGCTCAACTCTATCATTCTCCCACTGTCTCCGCCAAGAATGTGTTCCTTCTCAAGGAACACTGCTCTCTTAGCTACAAAGACCTTTTGGTCCTCGAGATGATAGAAGTAATACCCACAAGTTTCCTTGGGGTATCCCACAAATTTACATCGCCTTGTCCTTGATTCTAACTTATCGGGGTTGTGTCTTTTAACATGGGCAGAGCAGCCCCAAATCTTAACTACTTTAAGATCAGGCTTCTTTCCTTTCCATATCTCATATGGTGTAGACACCACCGACTTAGTTGGAACTCTGTTCAGAAGGTAAGCTGCGGTTTCTAGGGCATATCCCCAGAATGAGATGGGTAGGTCAGCGAAACTCATCATGGACCGTACCATATCTAATAATGTACGATTTCTCCTTTCAGAGACACCATTGAGCTGAGGTGTATAAGGAGGTGTCCATTGGGATAATATCCCATGGTCCTTGAGGAAGTGAGTAAACTCTGTACTTAAGTACTCACCTCCTCGATCTGATCGAAGAGTTTTGATACTCTTTCCAGTCTGGTTCTCCACCTCATTCTTATACTCTCTGAATTTCTCAAAGGCCTCGGACTTGTACTTCATTAAGTACACATATCCATACCTTAAGAAATCATCAGTAAATGTAATGAAGTAGGAGTAACCTCCAATGGCATGAGTTGACATGGGTCCACATACATCACTATGTATGAGTTCCAACAACTCAGTGGCTCTCTCTCCAGTTCCACTAAATGGAGAGTTGGTCAGTTTTCCACGAATGCAAGGCTCACAAGTTGCATATGACACATAGTCGAATGGATCTAGATATCCATCATTTAGCAACTTTTGAATCATTCTTTCATGGATGTGACCTAGCCTACAATGCCACAGGTATGCACTGTTCAACTCATCTCGTTTCCTTTTGGACACATTTATATTCATGATATGTGGAGTGGTGTCTAACATAAATAAACCATTATGCAATGTTCCTTTCGTGATGATCTTATCATCTAATAATATCGAACAACCATTGTTCTCAAAAACAAATTTATATCCACTAACTGTTAAACATGAAATGGAGATAATGTTTTTGATAATAGAAGGAACAAAATAACATGCATCTAATGCAATAAAAGCTCCACTAGGCAGATGTAGGGCGACCTCGCCAACAGCTAATACAGCAACTTTTGCTCCATTACCCATCTTGAGGTCCATCTCGCCTCTCTCTAGTCTCCTAGGCCTTGCCAGAACCTGCAACGAATTACATATATGATAAGCACTACCGGTATCTAATACCCATGTGTTATCATAAGAGTCTGACAAATGGAGACTGATCATGAATGTACCTGAAGCTTCATCAAGCTTTTGTTTCGCCCTTTCTGCAAGGTACTCTTTGCAGTTTCTCTTCCAGTGCCCATCTTTACCACAGTGGAAGCACTGGCCTTTGTCCTTTGTTGGGTCTTTCTTAGCAACCTTTGCTTTACCTTGTTTGCCCTTGCCCTTTCCCTTCTTAAGGGACCTTTCTGCTTTCCATTTCTTTCTGGTCTCACCAGTGTAGAGAACTGGCTTCTCTTTCTTAATAGTACTCTCTGCCTCCCTCAACATATTGAGGAGCTCTGGGAGAGTCACCTCAAGCTTGTTCATATTAAAGTTCATTATGAACTGTGAAAAGGAATCTGGTAGGGACTGAAGCACAATGTCCACACACAAGTTATCCTCTAGGACCATTCCTAGACCTGTGAGTTTCTCTATCCACTCAATCATCTTTAGGACATGGTTCTGAACCGGTGTCCCCTCAGTCATCCTAGCGCGGAAAAAGGCTCTTGGATATCTCATATCGTTGAGTCCTTCCCTGTTCCTCAAACAATTTACGGACATGTAGGAGAATGGATCTGGCATCCATCTTTTCATGTTGTCTCTGTAACTCTGGAGTCATAGAGCCCAACATATAGCACTGAGCAAGAGTGGAGTCATCAATGTACTTCACGTAGCGAGCGATCTCATCCTCGCTTGCCCCTTCTTCGGGCGTAGGCATCACTGTATCAAGGACGTACACGATTTTCTCCGCTGTGAGAACAATTCTCAAGTTACGGAGCCAATCCGTATAATTTGGACCAGTGAGGCGGTTGACATCAAGTATGCCACGTAAGGGATTTGAAAGCGACATTTTCTGAAAATAAAGATGTAGCAAAAATGAATAACATGCAGATTTTGCAAGAAATAAACTATCAAGATATGGACTTCTATCTTAATATGCTCCCACTATTTTACTAACGAGTCACGCGACACCCTCAGCACGTGAAACGGAAGTCTCCGGCAGACTTCTAGTGGGGATCAGGATCCAATCAGCGTCTTAGTGTAACCTCGAGGGACTCGACCAATCACACTAAGCCTAAAAGGTAGACAACTCTTGCCGATCACAACTCCTTGTGATTCCCGTCCTGTTCGGCCTCCGAATCACCATGGCCTCGAGGGACTCGACCAACCATGATGCTCGGTTAAGTCAACACCTTCGTTACAAGATGAGTCTGATTTGATGATATACCCTCGAGGGACTCGACCAAGCATATCATGCCCTCAGGTCACCGGTGACATCTCTATGTCGTAAGCAAGATAGCGAATCGCGATATAGGTGAGTCTCGAGGGACTCGACCAACTCAACCTACACCGGGATTCGGTTCCTACTCATAACGATGGAAGGCCACGTGGGTCAATCTAATTGCCTCACGTTTACCGACTTAATATTATCGATAGATGTTTCTATGATTTGGTCTCCTAATATGACATGTCACACATATACATATTTAATATATATCTACATCGCATGCAAATATATATACATATCTAGTATGTGTATAAGCAATCACACCAGATGATCATGGACCACAACCTAATATGATTAGGCCCGAGCCAGTAGGCCTAATCACTCACATCAAGATCTATGTGTGCAACGGTGCATCTCCATGCCTTGTGATCGTCCATCTCGTCCTCGTCGGTTCCGTCGACATCTTGATCCATATCCATGCATCACGATCGTCCGTCTCGTGGGTCCCGCTATGGCTTCCACTCTCCCGCTGCGCCTCCTCATGTGATTACAACTTAATCATAGGCACGCAGGCCCGACAATAAACGAGAAATATAATGGAGGTTCGCAGACCTCAATAATAATAATCACAAGTACACACATCACACGGTCCATGATCATCCGTCCACTCATTATACATCACATGTATAAATAATCATCATCATGTAGGACTACTAGATAATAATAAAAATAATAATCAACTAAACCTTTTAATTAATTAATATTTTCTGAAATCAGGGATATATAGGGAATTTCTCAATTCCTAAGGGTATTTTCATAATTTGGACAAAAGACAGAAACTGGAATTTCTCAAATTCCGAGGGGCAAAACTATCTTTTGCGTAGAAAACCCTAATACCCTTTCCCCTTTTCGCTGCTGCCGCCGTCGCCACCCTGCCAGCGGCGGCCTGTGCGGCGGGGCGAGGGCACTGCCCTCGCCTGCAGGCGGCACGCCCGCTGGCGGCGATGCTGCTGCGGGTGGGCGCCTTCTTCGGGCGCCGCCGCCTCCGCGGGCGGTTCTGCCCGCGAGTCAGCGCCCGCAGGTGGTGCTGCCTCGCTGGCGGCTGCCCCTGCGGGGTTTTTGCTCGTGGGAGCAGCGGCCACAGGCGCCGCTGCCCTGCGGTGCCTCAGCCCGCGCTGCTCAGTGGCCGCAGGCGCTTCTACCGAGCGGGCTGCCAGCCCCGCCGGCCGCAAGCCTGCTGCAAGCAGACCGCCGGCCGGCTGCTGCAGGCACAGCGCTTGCGCATGCGCCGGCGCTGTGCTGCCTGGCTACGGCTGCGGCTGGCTGCAGGCATGCAGATCGAGGGCAGCAACTGTTGCTGCCCTTCCTTGCTTTTGCGTCAACGATTTTGACGTCAATATTCTTCCTAAACACAACACACGCAGTTCAAAAACCAATCATTCGCACGAACAACCTGGCTCTGATACCACTGTTGGGAAATCATAGGGGGGGCGACATCATATGCGCAGCGGAAGAACAAGAAAACAAAAATCCCCGATTCCCAAAAAGATGTTCATCGTCGTGCGAAGATTGGTGCGCAAAATCCGCAAAAACACAAAACTGCGTATAGAGATTGTGTTACCTAGGGAGATCGTATATCCCTGTTTCCTTGCAGATCCTTAGGAGAGGGTGAAGGAGGTCAAGCGTCCTCCTCTCTAGCGGTGATCCACACAGCAGGGTTGCGACGACGCTCCTCAAAACTCCAGGCCTACTCTGAGGTGGAGAGGGAGAGGAGAATAGGAAGGGCAAGCAAAGACTCTAGCCTATGAGGCTGTGAATCCCTCCTATTTATAGAGATCCTGTGTCAAAACCCTAATGGGTCCTTTCCCTAGTGGGTATTGGATCTGCATCCAATAAGACAAGGGCTCCGTCGGATATCTCATATCCGAACCTCTACTCATCGCAATGCCTACCATATGTGTGTGACCCTCTAGGCCCAATATCGAGCTGGCCGTGAGTCATACCTGTCAGAACTCCTTCTAACTAAGTGAATTATTATCTCTGTAATAATTCACTCGACTCATCGACTACGGAAGTACTAGGCCACTACGCCGTAGTCCCCAGACGATACAGGGGAATCCAATCCATTGGACCTGTCTGTCCTCAGTTACCATGTACCTATAGTCCCTCATCCATCTAATATCCCAGAGACCGTATATCGAGCATGGTGCTGTCAGACCCATACGGTTTCTACTCGAGTCTCGCTCTAATCGGATTCTCCCGGAGAACTCTTTCTCTCTCAACCCGAATGACCCTGGCCAGGGATTTGTCTGAGCAAGAACACATGGGATATTCCTCTCATGATACCGAGAGTGGATGATCCTCTATCGACACTTAATAGCCCTCGTAAGGTCGACTACCACTCCCAATGACCAGCTGTACTAGATCTGGAAACAGCCAAACCTATAAGTCTGGTATCAAAGAGTGGAGCACTCATACAGGACATCCTTGGTGTCTCAAGTCTAAGAACCAGATACACCACTAGGACTACGGAATCGTTGTCTGACAATAAGGCATCATCAACCATTCAGCATTCCGTAAGCGGATCAATCAGTGAACTCATTCTCCAATGAGCACCTGTACTGTATCCCTAGTGTCCCTACACGAGCAGCTATGAAACCAGCTGCATCCATCATATGGACGGGTATACAGCACACCAGTCTATCCGGTTATCACGATGTCCCTCTCGAGTAACCTATGACCGGGATTATTTAGGATATGTGTTTAAAGTTGAATCGATCTTATTATCGTGATCTCATCACGATCCGATTCCCATTGCACAAATCCAAGGACATCACAATATATATGCATTTATGCAATAGTTATAAAGTGATATACGCCAAAATATAATAAGCAAAAAGATTCTGTATCAAGTCACACGTGCCATCACTCACGTGATTGGCTTGCTGGGCACTTATGACTAGCAGATTGACCCACGTGGCCTTCCATCGTTATAAGTAGGAACCGATTCCCGGTGTAGGTTGAGTTGGTCGAGTCCCTCGAGACTCACCTATATCGCGATTCGCTATCTTTCTTACGACATAGAGATGTCACCGGTGACATGAGGGCATGGTATGATTGGTCGAGTCCCTCGAGGGTATATCATCAAATCAGGCTCATCTTGTAACAAAGGTGTTGACTTAACCGAGCATCATGGTTAGTCGAGTCCCTCGAGACCATGGTGATTCGGAAGCCGAACAGGATAGGAATCACAAGGAGTTGTGATCGGCAAGAGTTGCCTACGTTTTAGGCTTAGTGTGATTGGTCGAGTTCCTCGAGGTTACGCTAAGACGCTGATTGGATCTTGATCCCCACTAGAAGTCTGCCGGAGACTTCCGTTTCACGTGCTGAGGGTGTCGCGTGATTCGTTAGTAAAATAGTGGGAGCATATTAAGATAGAAGTCCATATCTTGATAGTTTATTTTTTGTAAAATCTGCATTTTATTCATTTCTGTCGCATCTTTATTTTTAGAAAATGTCGCTTACAAATCTCTTACGTGGCATACTTAATGTCAACCACCTCATTGGTCCAAATTATACGGATTGGTTCCGTAACTTGAGAATTTTTCTCACGGTGGAGAAAAACGTGTATGTCCTTGATACAGTGATGCCTACGCCCGAAGAAGGGGCAAGCGAGGATGAGATCGCTCGCTACGTGAAGTACATTGATGACTCCACTCTTGCTCAGTGCTATATGTTGGGCTCTATGACTCCTGATTTACAAAGATAACATGAAAAGATGGATGCCAGATTCATTCTCCTACATGTCCGCAAATTGTTTAAGGAACAGGGAAGGACTCAACGATATGAGATATCCAAGAGCCTCTTCCGCGCTAGGATGACTGAGGGGACACCGGTTCAGAACCATGTCCTAAAGATGATTGAGTGGATAGAAAAACTCACAGGTCTATGAATAGTCCTAAAGAATAACTTGTGTGTGGACATTGTGCTTTAGTCTCTACCAGATTCCTTTTCACAGTTCATAATGAATTTTAATATGAACAAGCTTGAGGTGACTCTCCCAGAGCTCTTTAATATGTTGAGGGAGGCTGAGAGTACTATTAAGAAAGAGAAGCCGGTTCTCTACACTGGTGAGACCAGAAAGAAAAGGAAAGCAGAAAGGTCCTTTAAGAAGGGAAAGGGCAAGGGCAGACTAGGTAAAGCAAAGGTTGCTAAGAAAGACCCAACAAAGGACAAATGCCACTATTTTTACTCTAGCAAATACGGGCACTGGAAGAGGAACTGCAAAGAGTACCTTGCAGAAAGGGCGAAATAAAAGCTTGGAGAAGCTTCAGGTACATTCATGATCAATCTCCAATTGTCAGATTTTTGTGATAGTGCATTGGTATTGGATACCAGTATTGCTTATCACATCTATAATTTATTGTAAATTCTAGCAAAGCCTAGGGGAGATTGGCAAGAGGAATATTGCATAAAGGTTTGTTTATGCTAGATACTACTCCACATATCATGAATGTAAGTGTCTAAGAGGAAACGAGATGAGGTGAACAGTGCATACCTATGGCATTGTAGGCTAGGTCACATCCATGAGGGAATGATTCAAAAGTTGCTATATTATGGATATTTAGATCCATTCGACTATGTGTCATATGCAACTTACGAGCCTTACCTTCGTGGAAAACTAACCAACTCTCCATTTAGTGGAACTGGAGAAAGAGCTACTAAGCTGTTGGAACTCATACATAGTGATGTATGTGGACCCATGTCAACTCATGCCATTGGTGGTTACTCCTACTTCATTACCTTTATTGATGATTTCTCAAGGTATGGATATGTGTACTTAATGAAATACAAGTCTGAGGCTTTTGAGAAATTCAAAGAGTATAAGAATGAGGTAGAGAACCAGACTGGAAAGAGTATCAAAACTCTTCGATCGGATCGAGGAGGTGAGTACTTAAGTACAAAGTTTACTCAGTTCTTCAAGGACCATGGGATATTATCCCAATGGACACCTCCTTATACACCTCAGCTCAATGGTGTCTCTAGAAGGAGGAATCATACACTATTATATATGGTACGATCCATGATGAGTTTCACTGACCTACCCATCTTATTCTAGGGATATGCCCTAGAGACCGCAGCTTACCTTTTGAACAGAGTTCCAACTAAGTCGGTAGTGTCTACACCATATGAGATATGAAAAGGAAAGAAGTCTGATCTTAAAGTTGTTAAGATTTGGGGCTTCTCTGCCCACGTTAAAAGACACAATCCCGATAAGTTAGAATCAAGGACAGAGGGATACAAATTTGTGGGATACCCTAAGGAAACTTGTAGGTATTATTTCTATCATCTCGAGGACCAAAAGGTCTTTGTAGCTAAGAGAGCAGTGTTCCTTGAGAAGGAATACATTCTTGGCGGAGACAGTGGGAGAATGATAGAGTTGAGCAAGGTTGGAGAACCAAGCTCAAGCACCACTCTACAGCCCGAGTCTGTTTAGGTACCTAATACACAAGTTTCAACTTTACGTAGGTCTGATAGTGTATCTCATCCTCCTAAGAGATATGTGAGACATATTAGAGGAGAGGATGTTGAGGATATTGATCCTCAGACCTACGATGAGACTATTATGAGTATAGACTCCGAGAAGTGGCAAGAAGCCATAAATTCTGAGATGGATTCTATATACTCCAACAAGGTTTGAAACCTAGTTGATGCGCCCGAAGGTATTGTACCCATCGGTTGCAAGTGGATCTTTAAGGAAAAGATCGAAGTAGATGGAAAGGTAGAGACCTATAAAGCAAGGCTACTGGCGAAGGGGTATCGTCAAAGGCAAGGTGTTGACTACGATGAAACCTTCTCACCCATAGCAATGCTAAATTCCATCAGAATTCTATTGGCTATTGCAGCACACTATGATTATGAGATCTGGCAGATGGATGTGAAAACCGTATTCCTCAATAGGAACCTCAAGGAGGGAGGAGGTGTATATGATGCAACCTAAGGGATTCGTGTCCAATAACTGCCCAGATAAGGTGTGTAGGTTGGTTAGATCCATTTATGGACTAAAGAAAGCTTCCCGAAGTTGAAACATAAGATTTGATGAGGCAATTAGATCTTATGACTTCGTTAAGAACGAAGATAAGCCTTGTGTGTATAGGAAGGTAAGTGGGAGCGCTATCATCTTTTTGGTGTTATATGTGGATGACATCCTGATCATTGTGAATTACGTAGGAATGCTATCCATAGTAAAGGCTTGGTTATCTAGACACTTCTCCATGAAGGACTTAGGGGAAGCATCCTATATCTTGGGGATTAGAATCTATAGAGATAGATCCAAGAGGATGCTTGGCTTGTCTCAGTCCAGGTATATAGAAACTATTGTCAAATGGTTTGGCATGGAAAATTCCAAGAGATCTCTTATACCGATGAGACATGGGATATCGCTTTCTACGAGTATGTCCCCAAAGACTCCAGAAGAAAGAGCGAACATGGATATGATGCCTTATGCCTTAGCAATAGGGTCTATCATGTATGCCATGCTATGTACTAGGCCTGATATAGCGCATGCTCTGAGTGTCACGAGCAGGTATCAGGCGGATCCAGGCTTGAAGCACTAGAAAGCAGTAAAGTGTATCCTTAAGTACTTGAGAAGGACTAAGAATCTTTTACTAGTATATGGAGGTAATAGCCTTAAGGTTGAAGGCTACACAGGCTCAAGTTTTCAGTCTGATGTCAATGATAGCAAGTCAAATTCAGGGTATGTGTACACCTTGAATGGAGGTGCAGTATGCTGGAAGAGTTCCAAGTAAGATACTACTGCTAACTCGACCATAGAGGCGGAGTACATTGCTGCATCAGATGCAGCAAAGGAGGGAGTCTGGGTAAAGAAGTTCATCATATATTTGGGAGTCGTGCCGGGTAGCGAGGAGCCGATCTCCTTATATTGCGACAACAACGGGGCGATTACTCAAATAAGGGAACCCGAGTCTCATCAGAAGTGTTCTGAGGAGGTTCCAACTTATCAGAGAGATCGTAACCCGAGGAGATATAGTAGTGGAAAGAGTTCCATCCGAAGGTAACATTGCAGATCCACTGATAAAGCCGTTGTCTTAGATTGTCTTTGAGCATTACAGGGGTCTGATGGGGATCAGACACATAGGTGATTGGCTTTAGGTCAAGTGGGAGATTGCTAGTCATAGGTGCCCAGCAAGCCAATCATGTGAGGGATGGCACGTGTGACTTGATATATAATCTTTTTGCTTATTATATTTTAGCGTATATCACTTTATAACTATTGCATATATGCATATATATATTGTGATGTCCTTGGATTTGTCCAATGGGAATCGGATCGTGATGAGATCACGATAATGAGATCGATTCACCTTTAAACACATATCCTAAATAATCCCGGTCATACTTTACTCGAGAGGGACATCGTGATAATCGGATAGACTGGTGTGCTGTATACCCATCCATATAATGGATGCAACTGGTCTCATAGCTGCTCGTGTAGGGACACTAGGGATATAGTACAGGTGCTCATTGGATAATGAGTTCACTGATTGATCCACTTATGGAATGTTGGATGGTTGATGATGCCTTATTGTCAGACAGCGATTCCGTAGTCCTAGTGGTGTATCTGGTCCTTAGACTTGAGACACCAAGGATGTCCTGTATGAGTGTTCTACTCTTTGATACTAGACTTATTGGTTTGGTTGTCCCAGATCTAGTACAATTGGTCATTGGGAGTAGTAGTCGACCTTACGAGGGCTATTGAGTGTCGATAGAGGATCATCCACTCTCAGCGTCATGAGAGGAATATCCCATGTGTTCTTGCTCAGAAAAATCCCTGGCCAGGGTCATTCGGGTTGAGAGAGAAAGAGTTCTCCGGGAGAATCCGATTAGAGTGAGACTTGAGTAGAAACCGTATGGGTCTGACAGCACCATGCTCGATATACGGTCTCTCGGATATTAGATAGATGAGGGACTATATGTATATGGTAACTGAGGACAGACAGGTCCAATGGATTGGATTCCCCTGTATCGTCTGGGGACTACGGCGTAGTGGCCTAGTACGTCCATAGTCGATGAGTCAAGTGAATTATTACAGAGATAATAATTCACTAAGTTAGAAGGAGTTCTGATAGGTATGACTCACGGCCAGCTCGATATTGGGCCTAGAGGGTCACACACATATGGTAGGCATTGCGATGAGTAGAGGTTCGAATATGAGATATCCAACAGAGCCCTTGTCTTATTGGATGCAGATCCAATACCCACTAGGGGAGGACCATTAGGGTTTGACAAGGGACCTCTATAAATAGGACGGATTCAGAGCCTCATAGGCTAGAGCCTTTGCTTGCCTCTCCTATTCTCCTCCCCCTCTCCACCTCAGAGTAGGCTTGGAGTTTTGAGGAGCGTCGTCGCAGCCCTGCTGTGTGGATCACCGCTAGAGAGGAGGACGCTTGACCTCTTTCACCCTCTCCTAAGGATCTGCAAGGAAATAGGGATATACGATCTCCCTAGGTAACACAATCTACTCTATACGCAGTTTTAAGTTTTGCGGATTTTGCGCACCAATCTTCGCATGACGACGAACATCTCTTTGGGAATCGGAGATTTTATTTTCTTGTTCTTCCGCTGCGCATGTGATATCACCCCCAAGATTTCCCAACAAAGTCCGCCAGAAGTTCACCGGAAAGCTCGCCGGAAGAAAACTCGATGTTGTTGGTTAAAAACCTACTTAGGACTATGTCTTAATTTTTTAGTTTGCATGTAATTAGGGTTAGGATTAAGGGTTCGTCCTATAACCTGGTTAGGAGCCAATTGGGCCCTAATATAGACTGGTTTGGGCCAAATTAGGAGCCCAACCAGTGACCCATAAGAATGGGCGGTGGCACCGCCTAGAACCCGAAAGGTCAGGCGATGGCACCGCCACTAACAGGCGGTGGCACCACCAGCACCGAGAACCCAAAAGTAATTCAAATTTAGAGTCCAAATTTGAATCCTCTTGGGGCCTATAAATACCCTTAAATTCTCAGGAGAGAAGACACCTTTTTTAGAAGTTAGAAATTGAAAAAAAGTTTTAGCAAAGTCTTGTTTTACAATAGCTTAAGTGTTCACCTCCCACTTTCTTTTTGAAAAATCTGTAAGAGTGTGAACCACTTGTAAAAAGGTTGTAAGAGGGGTATTTGGTTCTTCCCCTTCAAAGTGATTTGCTAGTAGAAGTTGGAAGTCTCATCGAAGAAGGCTTCGCAAGCGGATGTAGGTCATTTGACTGAACCACTTTAAATTACGGTGTTCCTTGAATGTGTGAGTGTTCTACTTTCTGAAACATTTATTTACTTACCAGCAAACTTTTGGTTTTCATCTCCTTCCTTTACTCCAGCTATCTTTACTAAGTCATCCTTTGTCGAATTGAAATCTCTACACATTTATGTAATCGATTTCAAACTTAAGAGTTTTAATCCGCTGCACTAATTCACCCCCCCCCCCCATCTTAGTGCTGCTCCGATCCTAATACCATCTTTTGCTCCTAACTTGTGATGGTAAACATTTCTACAAAAGAAGGTGATTTTTAGGTAGCCAATAGACCTTGGGTACCTCAAAAATCGATCTACTCAACTTATCGTTTTGCATAGAGTTTCGTGGTTTCTTTAGGAACCCAAATCAATTTGTGTGGACTATATCTCTTAAGTGGACATTTATAGGTAATATGTCCAAGTTTGCAACAAAAGTTACATTTGGTGTGGGGTGATACATGCAAGGTAGTGCCTTTAACAAAGGTGGTTGGATTTTGGTGAGAGTTACTCACAAATCCGATTCTGCCTCTTCTATGAACTTAACCCTTATTGGCAAGGATCATATTCAACGACTTGCTACCAACCTCAAACTTTTCTAAAGTTTCTTTGAGTAGCAAGTTTTCCTTAAGTATCTCTAAGTGTTCACATTAGTACATGGAGGCAAAGAAGGATTATCATGCTTAAGTTTTTCAAATTCAATATTTAAAATGTCATGATCCTTTTTCAAAGAGTTATACTTTTTATTCAAAGATCTACATTCATCAAATAATTCATGAAAAGTATTTAAAAGCTCATCAAAAGATAAATTTGCATTTAATGAACTACTTACCTCATCTCCGATAGCGATTAATGCGTTTTGGGAAATCTTGGGGGCGACATCATATACGTAGCGGAAGAACAGAAAACAAAATTCTCTATTCCCAAAGAGATGTTTATCGTCGTGTGAAGATTGGTGAGCAAAATCGGTGAAACTTAAAACTACGTATAAGATAAATTGTGTTACATAAGGAGATCATATATCCTTGAATCCTTGCACATCTCAAAGAGACGGTGAAGGAGGTCAAGCATCCTCTTTTCTAACAGTGATCTATACAGTAGAGCTGCACTGATGCTCCTCAAAACTCTAGGCTTGCTCTAAGGTAGAGATGGGGAGGAGAATATGAGAGGCATGCAAAGGCTCTAGCCCATGAACAACTGAATCCTTCTTATTTATAGAGGTCCCCTGTCAACTTAACCCTAATGGATCCTCCCCTATTGGGTATTGGATCTTCATCCAACTACTTAAGCCTTTTAGATTAGTGGATCTCTATCCAATAATCTCTCATGGGCTCTTATTGGATCTCGTCCATGGGATTCAATAATTCAGGGGCATATTGGATATCCGATAAGATTAAGGCTTCAGCGGATATTTCATATCCGAACCTCTACTCATCGCAACGCCTACCATATGTGTGTGACCCTCTAGGTCCAATATCGAGCTGGCTATAAGTCATACCAATCAGAACTCTTTCTAGCTCAATGAATTATTATCTCTATAATAATTCACTCGACTCATCGACTACGGACGTACTAGGCTACTACGCAACAATCCCTAGACGATACAAGGGAATCTAATCCATTGGACCTATCTATCCTCAGTTACTGTAACATCTCCCATTTAAAAAAAAAAAAATTAGTAAATATTTGTTTGTAAATATGAGGATTATTTAAATAATTTTTTTATTAAATAATATTATATTAAAGTTTATGGCTAAGGACCTAAGAGTAAATAATAAAATTTTGATATGATTTATAGAATATTCAGAATTGAGTAAATAAAAATAAAATAAAATAAAATGGAGGACATGTGTCATTAACAAGGATGAGTCACTTGTATTTATTCTAAAGTTGACACCTAAATCCCCATGCATGCTTGGCACCTCACTATTTTAGCATGAGCCAAACCTAAGTAATTTAAGGCACCATTAAAAAGAAACTTTGCAGCCAACATTAGTTTGAGGAGAAGAAGAAGAAGAAGAAGAAGAAGAAGAAGAAGAAGAGGAAACTTTGTTTGAGGTTTTGCATCAACTCCCTATATTTGGGAATCAAACTCATCTAAGGCAAGTGTTCTAACCACTTTCTACAGAATTCCTAATCTCTGTTTTCCTTTTAATACTTCATAATTCAAAAGAATTTAGCTTAGTACCAAACCTTTCTTTCCTTTTGATAAAAAGCCATGAATCTGAAATTTTCGGTAATCTGACTTCTATACATTGTTTTGGATCTAACTTTTAGCACTAAACTCTGATTTAGACAAAGCCTAATCCATTTGAAAGTAGACTCAAATATCTTTATTTTGACACTGAGATTGAATGATTTGGAGTTTAAATTCCTACTAAGACTTTTGTTTCAATTAACCCTACAAATTCTGTAAAATAAGGACTGAAATTTCTGACCTCTTGTTGCTTAACTACTTATAACTTTCTGCTGTGAACTCAGATTCATACAAAGTATGATTTATTCGAAGCTAAACTCAAAATTATTTCTGTATATACTTGATTTGAAATTTTTGGAGTACAATTGCTAACTGAAACATCTGCTTTCATCGACCCTATGGATTCAGTAAAATAGAGCTAATATTTTCAGACCTTTAGCTACGAAATTATCTGTAACTCCCTGTTGTAAATTCCAATTCTTGTTAAAATTGATTTGCCTAAAATTAGATTGACAAAGCTTTCTAATGACACCTATTTTGTATAAATTGGAGCATAATTGGTTATCCAAATCGTTCATATAATGTTCCTATCAAATTCTGCCAGAATCGAGCTTAGGTCGATTTCAGCTTTCCTTGTTTCTTCTCTTTGGAAATCGATTTCAGAAAAAACTCTGACTTCAGTTAAGCTTTACATTATTACCTTAAATTCCTGTCTACTTTTGTCCTCTATTTATTTGTACATCTGCAGCTATCATCTAAAGATTATGTTTGCATCGTAATGATTCGGCACATGCATCCCATTATTCCGCATTTGCTTTCAATATGTGCCTCTTCCAGTTTCATTTCATTGGACATTGAATTCACCTAACTTTTTTATTTCAATTGAGCTATATGTGATTTCTTGAAATCCTTGTATACTCTTGCTTTTGTTTTCTTTTAAATCTGAATACATTTATGAAAGATTATGTTTGTATCGTATAGACTCGAAAAGCATAAGTATAATTCGTTGTTCCGCATGTGCTTCTGATATGTGCCAATGTTATTGTTCATACTACCCTTTTTGTACTCTGGTGGCTTGTGGGATATTGTGAACCTTTGCCAGAAATGGTAAAGGGAGTTATGCTTAGAGCCTGCGATTGCTCTGCCGGCCCCATTGACTTCACTCAGACGTGGGTGGATGGAGCTCCCAGACGTGGGAGACTTATGCTTGGTGGTCATCCAGAAATGGATGAATCACATTATGTATGTGGTCCCACAGCGCCATCTATGTTTATTGATATGATATCCAAAGCTATGTTTATGAGTTCATATTATGCTTTGGATAAAAATGGAATGCATGCTACATTAAAAATGTCATTCAAGCTTGTGTTTATTATTCGGTTCACTTGTTATTCTTTGAAATGTTTTGTTTATCATTATCATACCCCCAAACACTCTTACTCCTTTGATATGTGCCTAAATACTTCATGTGTCATTTGATACATGCCTAAATGCTTCTTTTGCCAATGAAATGCTCCAATTTCCCTTCTCCTATTGTTATGTCTAATGCTTGTTTTTGAATGAGGTAAACCTTTGTGATTTTATATCAAATGAGATGATTTCAAATGAACACTTGTATTTCTACTTTTGTATCTTTATACTAAGCTTGCTTGAACTTCTCTTATCGCCATGGATATGTTAGACGCTTGCTGAGCTCTTTATGCTTATCCCGTTGCTATATAAATTTTTTAGGGTAGCTTGTTACGCACTGAAAAGCTAGAATTGGGTTAAAGCAGTAAAAGGCTAGATGATTTTTGAGCTAATCTTTGTTGGATGATAGGTTTTTGTTGTATAGTAGACTTTAATTCTGATGTAATGTTAAGGATCTGTTGATACTTATGTGTTGTAAAAGTTTAAAGGACTGCTCATGTGTTTGGAATGATAAGTTTAAGTTGTATAAGGATAAGAACTCATGGTAAATAATTATCTTTTTGTGATTGTATATACTTCTACGATTATGTATGTGTTATGGTTGATGTTTAGTTGAGTTGCCTTTAGATTTTGTGAATCTTTGAGTGAAGTGGATTATGATTTATGTAACGTACAGGTTTATGAATTGTGAATATTGATTTTGAATGATTCTTAGTATTCTCAAATTGTTAGATTGGATCCTGGATTGAATTGATGATGAATTATAATATTATTGATTTTAGACAGGGTCACACCTCTTGAATGTGATAATTCAGGGGGGGCGTGACAGAGTTGGTATCAGAGCATGATTTCAGGATTTCTACGAATTTTGATATGCTAGATGTGTAATAAATTTTGAGGTTTAGTGATTTCTATTTAGAGACTGATCAAAAGTTTTCTTTTGTTATTTTTAGGAAGCAAGGATGACGAGGTCATCTGGTTCTCCTGTTGCATCTACTTCTGATCAATTGTGTGGAATTATGAAAACTCTAGAAGCGATGACACAAATAATGCAACAACAAGTTCGACAAGGAAGAAATGATGAAGCTGGGAATTTAAACCAGACTGGGTTGGGAATTGAACAGTTTAAGAAGCTTAGTCCTCCCAGTTTTAGTGGTGAGCCTGATCCAATTGTAGCAGAACAATGGATGATGCGGATGGAGAAAATATTTGATGTTTTAAATTGCCCAGATGATAAGAAGGTTTCTCTTGCTACCTTTATGCTAGAAGGAGAGGCTGAGCACTGGTGGCGAACCATGAAGAGGATTTCTGAAGCTCGACAGGAGCCAATCACTTAGAAGGTATTTACAGAAAAGTTCAATGATAAATATTTTCCAGATTGTATCAGAGAGCAGAAAGAATTGGAGTTCCTAAATCTCATCCAGGGAAATTTGACAGTAGCCAAATATGAGTCTAAATTCACCGAGCTCTCTAGATTTGCCACACATATGATTGATGATGAATATAGGAAAGCAAGAAGATTTGAAAGAGGATTAAGGCCAGCAATAAGAAGCCGGATATCAGTTTTAAAACTCCAAGTATACACTGATGTAGTAGAAAGAGCTTTCATACTTGAAAAAGACTTGGAGGAGATCCAAGAAATCAGGGACAAGAATAGCAAGGATAAGTTTGTTGGTAAAAGTAAGAGAGGAAATGAAGCAGAAAGAAGTAACGAGAAGGTAAAGGTACCTAGATTTGAGAAAGGAACTCCATCGCAAAGAACTCTATCGTGTACAAAATGTGAACATAATCATGAAATAAGTGAGTGTTTTCGGGTGATTGGAGCCTGTTTTGCCTGTGGAAAGTTAGATCATAAAGTCAGAGACTGCCCACTAAACAAGAAGAAAGAGCCACTACTCCCTAAGTCGACAGCCCATGCTAGAGTATATGCTATCACAGAACAAGATTCCAGAGCCTCTAAATCAGTGGTTGAAGGTATTCTACATGTTTCTAATAGAAATGCAAAAGTTTTGTTTGATCCTGGCTCCAACTTGTCTTTTATTTCACAATATTTTGCTTGTCACTTGGGCATTCAACCTAAACCACTGGATTATTTGCTACACGTAACTACTACTGTTGGGGATTCCTTGACTACAAATCTGGTTTATCCATCTTGTTTGATTTCTATTGGAGAACATGAACTCCTTGCCGATTTGATACTCCTAGAAATCCAAGGTTTTGATATTATACTTGGCATGGATTGGCTATCTTCCTATTATGCTAGTATTGATTGCTATACAAAAATAATTACTTTCTGCATACCAGATCAACCTATATTTTACTTTGAGGGTATTAGGCATGATTTGCCTCCTTGCTTGATATTAACACTTCAAGCTTATCGTCTTATGCAGAAGGGTTGTTTTTGTTATATTGTGTGTGTAAAGGAGCATTCAAATCAAGAAACTCACCTAAATGAAATTATAGTGGTCAAAGAGTTCCCTGATGTATTTCCAGATGAATTGCTTGGTTTACCTCCAGATAGAGAGGGAGAATTTGCTATTGATTTGGTCCCCGGGACAACCCCAATATCTAAGCCTCCCTACAGAATGGCACCACTCGAGCTCGAGGAATTGAAGAAGCAAATACAAGAGTTGTTAGATAAGGGTTTCATTCGACCCAGTGTCTCACCGTGGGGTGCTCCAGTGCTATTAGTTAAGAAGAAGGATGGGACGTTGAGGCTTTGTATTGATTATAGACAGTTGAATCAAGTGACCATAAAAAATAAGTATCCCCTACCTAGGATTGATGACTTGTTTGATCAATTGCAGGGTGCACAAGTATTCTCCAAGATTGATCTAAGATTAGGTTACTATCAGTTGAAGGTCAAGAAGGAGGATAATCCAAAAACAGCCTTTAGGACTCGATATGGTCACTACGAATTTTTAGTAATGCCTTTTGGCTTGACTAATGCTCCTGCAACTTTTATGGAACTGATGAATAGAATATTTCAACCACTCTTAGATGATTGTGTAATTGTATTCATTTATGACATATTAGTATATTCAAGGAGTAATCAAGAGCATGATAAACACTTGAGAGATGTATTATCTATACTAAGAGAAAAGAAGCTGTATGCAAAGTTCAGCAAATGTGAATTTTGGTTGAAGGAAATTGCTTTCTTAGGCCACGTGATTTTAGGAAGGGGCATAACTGTTGATCCAAAGAAGGTGGAAGCAGTAGTTAACTAGGAAGTGCCAACAAATGTAACAGAAATTAGAAGTTTCTTGGGCATGGCAGGTTATTACAAGAGATTTGTGGAGGGATTTTCTCAAATTGCTCATCCCCTTACCAAACTGACTCAAAAGAATGTGAAATTTGAATGGAGTGGTGATTGTGAGCAAAGTTTCTAAGAATTAAAAAGAAGATTAACTAGTGCCCCTATTCTCACTATTCCGAGTGGTAGTGAAGGATTTGTAGTTTATACTAATGCTTCAAGAAAGGGCTTTGGATGTGTTTTGATGCAAGAAGGGAAAGTAATTGCTTATGCTTCAAGGCAGCTAAA
Source organism: Musa acuminata AAA Group (assembly GCF_036884655.1). NCBI lineage: Eukaryota > Viridiplantae > Streptophyta > Magnoliopsida > Zingiberales > Musaceae > Musa > Musa acuminata. The sequence continues at coordinate 26,236,198 of NC_088335.1, forward strand.
GAATTATGAATTGAATTATCCGACTCATGATTTGGAATTGGCAGCAATCATCTTTGCTCTAAAGATTTGGAGACATTACTTGTATGGGTGGACATTTGATATCTTTACTGATCACAAGAGTTTAAAGTACATTTTACACAAAAGGAGTTAAATATGAGACAGCGAAGATGGATAGAACTTCTAAAGGATTATGATTGTACCATCCGTTATCACCCAAGTAAAGCAAATGTTGTAGCTGATGCACTTAGTAGAAAATCTACAAGTTTTATGGCTAGTCTGATTGTGAAGCAATGGAAGCTATTAGAAAGAAATTATGATTCGAATGTAATAAGGAAAGGGCAAGACTCAATAATGTTGATGGCCTCTATCCAGGTGCAAACTGATCTCATTCAACAAATTAAAGAAGGACAACTACGAGATTCACATTTAATATACTTGAGGAATGAAGTTGAAAAGGGATTGAAGTTGAATTTTAAAATTTCAAATGATGGCCTATTGAGATTTGGGGATAGAATATGTGTTCCAAATGACTCAGATATCAAGAACCAAATCTTAAACGAAGGTCACAATTCAAAGTATACTATGCATCCTGGTAGCACAAAAATGTACAAAGATCTCCAAAGTCATTATTGGTGGAAAGGCATGAAGAAGGAGATTGCAATATATGTTTCAAGGTGTTTGACTTGTCAACAAATCAAAGCAGAACACCAGAGACCTGGAGGTTTGTTACAACCCTTAGATATTCCTGAATGGAAATGGGAATGCATTACTATGGACTTTGTTTCAGGGCTACCCAGAACCTCTAGAAAGCACGATGCTATTTGGGTCATTGTTGATAGGTTAACCAAATCTGTACATTTCTTACCAATCAATATGACTTATTCTCTTGATAAGCTTGCAGATTTGTATGTTGATGAAATAGTAAGACTTCATGGTGTCCCGAAGGAGATTATCTCGGATAGAGACTCCAGATTTCTTTTTAGATTGTGGAGGAGATTACAAGATTCTATGGGTACCAAAGTAAAGTTTAGCACTGCCTATCACCCTCAGACGGATGGTCAATCTGAAAGAACAATTCAAGTACTTGAGGATTTGCTTAGAGCCTATGTTATGGATTGGAGAGGTGAATGGGACAAAGATATTTCTCTTATTGAGTTCACTTACAATAATAGTTACCATTCGAGCATTCAGATGGCTCCTTATGAAGCATTGTAAGGGCGAAAATGCAGAACGCCTATATGTTGGGAGGAAGTTGGTGATAGAAAGTTGTTAGCACCAAATAAAGTACAAGAGACTACTGAAAAGATTTAGGTTATCATAAAAAGGCTAAAGGCTGCTCAGAGTCGGCAAAAAAGCTATGCTGACAACAGAAGACGAGATATCGAGTTCCAAGTAGGGGATTTTGTATTCCTAAAGGTCTCCCCTTCCAAAGGCATTGCAAGATTTGGAAAGAATGGAAAGTTAAACCCAAGGTTCATTGGACCTTTTGAGATCCTTGAAAGAATTGACTCTATCGCTTACAAGATTGCCTTACCACCATCGATGTGTCATATTCATGATATATTTTATGTGTCAATGCTCAGAAAGTATATACCTGATCCCTCTCATGTCATTGAGTATGAGCCGATTGTGATTGAGAAAGACTTATTTTACAAGGAAGAGCCCATTCAGATTATTGATAAAAAAGAGAAGATCTTAAGAAATAGAATCATTACTCTGGTTAAAGTAATTTGGAAGCATCATTCTACAAATGAAACGACCTGGGAGCTAGAGGAAGAAATGAAGAAAGCTTATCCTCATCTTTTCGCCGAAAGAGGCATGACAAATTTAGAGGACTAAATTTTCTTTTAAGGAGGGGAGAGTGTAACATCCCCCATTTAAAAAAAAAAAATAGTAAATGTTTGTTTGTAAATATGAGGATTATTTAAATAATTTTTTTATTAAATAATATTATATTAAAGTTTATGGCTAAGGACCTAAGAGTAAATAATAAAATTTTGATATGATTTATAGAATATTCAGAATTGAGTAAATAAAAATAAAATAAAATAAAATGGAGGACATGTGTCATTAACAAGGATGAGTCACTTGTATTTATTCTAAAATTGACACCTAAACCCCCATGCATGCTTGCCACCTCACTATTTTAGCATAAGCCAAACCTAAGTAATTTAAGGCACCATTAAAAAGAAACTTTGCAGCCAACGTTAGTTTGAGGAGAAGAAGAAGAAGAGAAGAAGAAGAAGAAGAAGAAGGAGAAGAAGAAGAAGAAGAAGAAGAGGAAACTTTGTTTGAGGTTTTGCATCAACTCCCTATATTTGGGAATCAAACTCATCTAAGGCAAGTGTTCTAACCTCTTCCTACATAATTCCTAATCTCTGTTTTCCTTTTAATACTTCATAATTCAAAAGATTTCAGCTTAGTACCAAACCTTTCTTTCCTTTTGATACAAAGCCATGAATCTGAAATTTTCGGTAATCTGACTTCTATATATTGTTTTGGATCTAACTTTTAGCACTAAACTCTGATTTAGACAAAGCCTAATTCATATGAAAGTAGACTCAAATATCTTTATTTTGACATTGAGATTGAATGATTTGGTGTTTAAATGCCCACTAAGACTTCTGTTTCAATTAACCCTACAAATTCTGTAAAATAGGGACTGAAATTTCTGACCTCTTGTTGCTGAACTACTTATAACTTTCTGCTGTGAACTCAGATTCATACAAAGTATGATTTATTCGAAGCTAGACTCAAAATTATTTCTGTATATACCTGATTTGAAATTTTTGGAGTACAATTGCTAACTAAAACATCTGCTTTCATCGACCCTATGGATTCAGTAAAATAGAGCTAATATTTTCAGACCTTTAGCTACGAAATTATCTATAACTCCGTGTTGTAAATTCCAATTCTTGTTAAACTTGATTTGCCTAAACTTAGATTGACAAAGCTTTCTAATGACACCTATTTTGTAAAATTGGAGAATAATTGGTTATCCAAATCGTTCATATAATGTTCCTATCAAATTCTACCAGAATCGAGCTTAGGTCGATTTCAGTTTTCCTTGTTTCTTCTCTTTGGAAATCGATTTCAACAAAAACTCTTACTTCAGTTAAGCTTTACATTATTACCTTAAATTCCTATCTACTTTTGTCCTTTATTTATTTGTACATCTACAGCTATCATCTAAAGATCATGTTTGCATCATAATGATTCGGCACATGCATCCCATTGTTCTGCATTTGCTTTCGATATGTGCCTCTTCCAGTTTCATTTCGTTGGACATTGAATTCACCTAATTTTTTTATTTTAATTGAGCAATATATGATTTCTTGAAATCCTTGTATGCTCTTGCTTTTGTTTTCTTTCAAATCTGAATACATTTAGGAAAGATTATGTTTGTATCGTATTGACTCGAAAAACATATGTACATTTCGTTGTTCCGCATGTGCTTTTGATATGTGCCAATGTTATTGTTCATACTACCCTTTTTGTACTCTGGTGTCTTGTGGGATATTGTGAACCTTTGCCAGAAATGGTAAAGGGAGTTATGCTTAGAGCCCGCGATTGCTCTGCCGGCCCCATTGACTTCACTCAAACATGGGTGGATGGAGCTCCCAGACGTGGGAGACTTATGCTTGGTGGTCATCCAGAAATGGATGAATCACATTATGTATGTGGTCCCACAGCGCCATCTATGTTTATTGATATGATATCCAAAGCTTTGTTTATGGGTTCATATTATGCTTTGGATAAAAATGGAATGCATGCTACATTAAAAATGTCATTCAAGCTTGTGTTTATTATTCGGTTCACTTGTTATACTTTGAAATGTTTCATTTATCATTATCATACCCCCAAACACTCTTACGCCTTTGATATGTGCCTAAATGCTTCATGTGTCATTTGATACATGCCTAAATGCTTCTTTTGCCAATGAAATGCTCCAATTTCCCTTCTCCTATTGTTATGTCTAAGGCTTGTTTTTGAATGAGGTAAACCTTTGTGATTTTATATCAAATGAGATGATTTCTAATGAACACTTGTATTTCTACTTTTGTATCTTGATACTAAGCCTGCTTGAACTTCTCTTATCGCCATGGATATGTTAGACGCTTGCTGAGCTCTTTATGCTCACCCCGTTGCTATATAAATTTTTTAGGGTAGCTTGTCACGCACTGAAAAGCTAGAATTGGGTTAAAGCAGTGAAAGGCTAGAAGATTTTTGAGCTAATCTTTGTTGGATGATAGGTTTTTGTTGTATAGTAGACTTTACTTCTGATGTAATGTTAAGGATCTGTTGATACTTATGTGTTGTAAAAGTTTAAAAGACCGCTCATGTGTTTGGAATGATAAGTTTAAGTTGTATAAGGATAAGAACTCATGGTAAATAATTATCTTTTTATGATTGTATATACTTCTACAATTATGTATGTGTTGTGGTTGATGTTTAGTTGAGTTGCCTTTAGATTTTGTGAATCTTTGAGTGAAGTGGATTATGATTTATGTAACGTATAGGTTTATGAATTGTGAATATTGATTTTGAATGATTCTTAGTATCCTCAAATTGTTAGATTGGATCCTGGATTGAATTGATGATGAATTATAATATTATTGATTTTAGACAGGGTCACACCTCCTGAATGTGATAATTTGGGGGGGGGGGGGGGGGGGCGTGACAGTTACCATATACCTATAGTCCTTCATCCATCTAATATCCTAGAGACCGTATACTGGGCATGGTGCTGTTAGACCCAAATGGTTTCTACTCGAGTCTTGCTCTGATTGGATTCTCCCAAATAACTCTTTCTCTTAATCCGAGTGACCCTGTGTTAGGACTGGAGTGGCACTAAGAGGGGGGGGTAAATTAGTGCAATGGTAAAGTATGATAAACTTTCGACAATTTAAACAATTATTGAAACTTCGTACGATAAAAGCAACGTTTTGTTTCAAACCGTTTCGATTGTATTTTAACTTGAAGGCATATATAAGAAGGAGACAAAGAAGTAGAGCATCAAAATGAAGATGGTTTGCAGTAATATAAATGACAATAAGATAAATGCAAACCAGAGAAGGCGGTAGTTTATAGTGGTTCGGTCAATCGTGACCTACATCCACTCCTCCGATTCCTCTTCCGTCGAGGCCACCGACATCCACTAATGATTTTCCTTTACTAGGTGAAGATCAACCTCTTTCTTACACCCCTCTTACAACCTCTTACAAGTGGTTCACCCTTTTACAAAGATTTCAATGAAAAGAAAGGAGGTGAACACTCAAGCTATTGAAAACAAGACTTTTCCTAAAGCTTTTCTCAACTTCTAGCTTCTCAAAAGGTTGTATTCTCTGCTGAGAATTGAGGGGTATTTATAGGTCCCAAGAGGATACAAATTTTGGCTCTAAAATTTGAATTCTCTTGGGTTTCCGAGGCTGGCGGTGCCACCGCCTGTCAGTGGCGGTGCCACCGACTGTCAGTGTCAGACACTGACTGTGGACTGGCGGTGCCACCACCCAGCCAAGTGGTGCCACCGCCAAGCTCTCGGGTGTTGGGCGGTGCCACCGCCTAGGCTAATTCAGCTCACTGGTTGGGCTCCAAACTTGGCCCAAACCAGTCCGAACTCGGGCCCAATTGGCCCCTACTTGGGTTATAGGATTAACACCTAATCCTAACCCTAATTAATGTGCTAAATATGAATTAAAGACATTTTCTAAGCTATTACAAAGTCCGTAAGTCAAGACTTCTTCCGGTAAGCTTCCGGCGAACTTCAGACGGTTTTCCGATAAACTCTCGGAAACCATTCTGCGGACTCCCGGCAAGCTCCTAGACTTCACGATTTGATCTTGGCGAGTTCCAATGAGCTTCTTCAACAAGCTCCAATCTTTCTTGGAGAGCTCCGCGAACTTCCAACGAACCTTCCGGCGAGCTTCTGAAAAACCCTTCGGCAAGCTCCCTACTCATTCTCGGCTAGTTCCGGCAGCATTCCCGACGAACCTTCGGACTTCCGTCAAACTCTCGAACTCCTAACGAATCCTTCGCGCTTGACTCTGATACTTTATTTCGCTTTATGTCTTCATCGTTATCATAGTTAATCCTACACACACAAGCCAAAACTCTACTCCGATCTAGACAATTATTACAAAGCGAATTGACATTCTATTACCCGGCACGTCATTGGTTGGCGCTTCGTCCGATTCTTCAGCGCATCATCCTCTCTTGCGGCTTGTTGCCCAATCGGTGGTTGACCTCCGCAACCCCGATATCCTTGGCGCAATTCCACTCTTGGCCCGATGCCCGACGTCTGAAGCCTTCTGCCATCCAATATCCTAACGTGATCTCCTCCGGCGCAACGTCAATTCTTCTTGCGTTAACTTGTCTAATCCTGATCGAGTAGACCTGCATCACTCAAAATATAGTTTAAATTATAAACACATGTCAAGTGGTTTCATCATCAAAATACGAGATTAAACAATCTCCCCCTTTTTGATGATGACAACCACTTAATGACGGAGTTAACCTTAACTCCCGGAGTTTAAACAAACTCCCCCTATCAATATGGCTTATTGATAGAAACTCTTGGATTCAAGAATCCAAGCAACATGTCATCATAAACTTATGCATAACATGTCATGTCATCATACTTCTCCCCCTTTGTCATCAACAAAAAGGAGAAGTTCCTACTCTTATGTGTTTAGAGATAAAAAGTTCCATACATTGCATGAAAAACATAGTATCAAATTTTATCATCATGCAATCTAGCAATTAAAGATGTGTAAGTTTAGCATGTTTGCTTTTCTTGAGATAACAACTAATTACTTCTCTTTAGACTACAAGCTAGCAATTTTCATGATATGCAAGTTGCAAGCTAGCAAATTTTTGCTTCCTTTGCAATGTTTGAGCTAGCAATTTTACTTCCGTAACAAGTTAGCATGTTTTGTATTTTGAGATAGGCAAGATAGCACATTTGCTTCTTTTGAGATAGCAACTCTTTTGAGATAGTGATCTTAGCAAATTTTACATCATGCAAGGTAGCAATTTTTGTGATGTTCAAGATAGTAAGTTCTTTCTTCTCTTTTGAGAAGTGCTATTTTTCACTTCCTTTACAAAGTGCAAGCTAGCAAAGTGTTTGAAAAAGTGAGCAAGTTTTCCCATATACAAGCTAGCAAAAATCTCGAAAGCAAATATAAGATAGCTTTCTTGTTGAAGTGTGTAAGCTATCGATTCTTGCTTCCTATTGTAATGTGCAGGTTGCAAGTCTTGCTTCTTGAGATAGGTAAGATAGTGATGTTCAAGAAGACAACTTTTGCTTCTTGAAATAAGCAAGTTAGCTATCTTTGCTACTTAAGATAGGCAAGCTAGCAATCAAGTTTTTGCATCTTCTTAACTTGTGCAAGCTAGCTATCTCCCCCCTTGTCATTGTCAAAAAGAAGGGAAGACCCTTTACATCAATTATGACAAAGGTAAGTATCAATCTTATTTGTGCATCATCATATTTTTAAATTAGAATATGCACATTTTCAAAAATCTTATATTCATTCATGCACAATATTGAATAAATCGATCAACATTATGAGGATATCATACATGATACTAAAATTTTTAACTATTTATCAACATTTTGATCATGATACCAATCATTCATCATTTAAAGTATTTATGATACAAAACATTAAATCAATATTTATAATACATCATTTTAGCAACAACTCATAGTATTTTAAATCATGATTTACATCATATGTAATACATCACATCATAATTAGAAAGCACAAGTATTGTATGCATCATTGCAAATCATAAACATTTCAAATCATCATAGTATTAATCTGTCAAATTGCATCCTGTCATGCATGATCATAACTTTTTCCCATTTTATCATTGTAAACAAGAAAGAATAAGGGAAGAATAAAATAATGCATAATATTTCAATTATTTCAAGGCATACAAGCCATAAATCCAATGGCATTATGTCATGAAAGATAAGACCTCTTGAATTACAAAAGACATGATTCATTTTATCAAATCACTTCTTTTTATAAATAACAAAAATTATAGGTGTACAAAGAAGAGATTGTGATTAAAAAAAATCTCAAGTAGTAAATCCAAGAAATCAAGATCATAATTTGAATACAATCTCATTTAAATTCAAATCGTCAAATTCATCAAAATCTCAACATTACTTTCGAGAGATTCAAAATGGTATACATAGATTTATCCTAATAAACATCAAGATCAATAGGATAGAGAAAAATAATTTTTCAAGGAAAAAATATTTTCCTCTTTTTAGTTGTTTCAATTCATATGATTTTATTTCACTTATACCAAATAAAAACATATATCATGTTTAAAACCGAAAGTGTAAGATTTATTACAACAAAGATTAATAAGGCACTTTCATTATGGTAAACATCAATAATCCATAAATCACAAGATTCATCATGCATAAATTTGAAATTTATTAAGCATGATCAATATGCATGACACTCATTTATTTTCAAAATATTCATCATGTTTATTTTCATGAGATTCACAAGAATGGTAAAATAAATTCATTAATCTCAATAGGATATAAAATTTATTTCCATTTCATACAATTGATTTCATGTGAGGGTGTTCAAGTTTTTTTGTGAAAACAGTATCATCATTTAAAATCAAAACATAAGTTTCGTCATAAAGCCGTCAAGACTAAACACATCAAAAATAAAACATCATGATATCACATCTAACATCGAAAGACTATCAAGAAATTCATACATAGATGTACATACACTATGTCATCTTAATATGTCATGAGAATGTCATCTTAATTCGTCATAAAAATGATTCAACCAAAAACATGTTAATCCAAAATGAGAGTTTCAAATCAACATTTACTTCAAAAACTCATGCATGACATAAAATCATCAACATACATATGTATAGATTAATCCTAAGCTTTATCACATATAATATTATCATCCCAAATATTGCATCATTCAACATTTCAAAACATAACATGCATGAAACTTTTGCAATATACTTTTTATGATCAAATTTTTAATTTTTCAAAGATGCTACAAAGAAAAACATAATATGATTTTTGAAAAACAATTTTTTATTTCCTATTCCTATTATCTAAATTAAGCACTTCATGAAAAACTTCAAGTAATTTCAAAATAATTCAAGAGAGTTGAGTTACTTACCTTGTAGTCGAAGCCCGTCAAAGCCCAATTCGTTGTTTCACCTTTGGAAGTTCTTGATTCATCCTTGGTTGCTTTTCTCTTCTTTGGCCTCTTCCTCCATTCATGTTCATTGTTTATTTTAGATTTTTGTTTAATAAACTTATTAAGATTTAGTGTTCGAAGTTCAAGTTCATCATTGTCCTCATTACTTGATTCATCACTCAAGTGGTATTCATTTGTCCGGGGTTCCAAATCCTTCCTATTATTTGGAAGGTGGTTCAAGTGTTCATTGTGTTCATCATATGCATTGTGCACCATTTCATATGTCATCAACGAACCAACTAGTTCTTCAAGTGGAAAAATATTTAAATCTTTTGTTTCTTATATTGCGGTTATTTTAGGATCCCACCTTTTTGGAAGGGATCTTAAGATCTTACTTACGAGATCAAAATTTGAAAAAGATTTACCAAGAACTCTTAGATTATTGACGACATCCATGAAACGGGTGTACATGTCGCCTATAGTCTCGCTTGGTTGCATTCGAAAAAGCTCAAAATCATGCAATAAAATGTTAACATTCGAGTCTTTGACTCTACTAGTTCCCTCGTGCGTGATTTCAAGTATTCGCCAAATATCAAAAGCCGTTTCACACGTAGAAATCCGATTGAAATCATTTTTGTCTAAAGCGCAAAATAAGGCATTCATAGCCTTTGCGTTTAAAGAAAAATACTTCTTCTCCAAATCCGACCATTCGTTCATCGGTTTAGAGGGATGTTGAAAATCATTTTCAACGATATTCCATAAATCTAAATTCATAGAAATCAAGAAAACTCTCATTTGAGTTTTCCAATAAGTGTAGTCCAATCCGTTAAACAATGGTGGACGAAAAATCGTTAAGCCCTCTTGAAAGCCATGAAGAGCCATTTCTCTCGGGTGTAAATCCGAAATGAGAAATACCGGGCTCTAATACCAATTGTTAGGACTGGAGCAGCACTAAGAGGGGGGGGTGAATTAGTGCACCGGTAAAGTATGATAAACTTTCGACGATTTAAACAATTACGGAAACTTCGTACGATAAAAGCAACGTTTTGTTTGAAACCGTTTCGATTGCGTTTTAACTTGAAGGCATATGTAAGAAGGAGACAAAGAAGTAGAGCATCAAAATGAAGATAGTTTGTAGTAATATAAATGACAATAAGATAAATGCAAACCAGAGAAGATGGTAGTTTATAGTGGTTCGGTCAATCGTGACCTACATCCACTCCTTTGATTCCTCTTCCGTCGAGGCCACCGGCATCCACTAATGATCTTCCTTTACTAGGCGAAGATCAAACTCCTTCTTACACCCCTCTTACAACCTCTTACAAGTGGTTCACCCTTTTATAAAGATTTCAATGAAAAGAAAGGAGGTGAACACTCAAGCTATTGAAAACAAGACTTTTCCTAAAGCTTTTCTCAACTTCTAGCTTCTCAAAAGGTTGTATTCTCTGTTGAGAATTGAGGGATATTTATAGGCCCCAAGAGGATTCAAATTTGGGCTCTAAAATTTAAATTCTCTTGGGTTTTCGAGGCTGGCGGTGCCACCGTCTGTCAGTGGCGGTGCCACCGCTTGTCAGTGTCAGACACTGACAGTGGACTGGCGGTGCCACCGCCCAGCCAAGCGATGCCACCGCCCAGCCAAGCGATGCCACCGCCCAGCTCTCAGGTGCTGGGCGGTGCCACCGCCCAGTCTAGGCGGTGCCACTGCCTAGGCCAATTCAGCTCACTGGTTGGGCTCCAAACTTGGCCCAAACCAGTCCGAACTCGGGCCCAATTGGCCCCTACTTGGGTTATAGGATTAACACCTAATCCTAACCCTAATTAATATACTAACTACGAATTTAAAGACATTTTCTAAGCTATTACAAAGTCCGTAAGTCAAGACTTCTTCCGGCGAGCTTCCGGCGAACTTCCGACGGTTTTCCGATAAACTCTCGGAAACCATTCTGCGGACTCCCGGCAAGCTCCTAGACTTCACGATTTGATCTTGGCGAGTTCCAATGAGCATCTTCGACAAGCTCCGATCTTTCTCAGAGAGCTCCGCGAACTTCCAACGAACCTTCCGGCGAGCTTCCGAAAAACCCTTCGGCAAGCTCCCTACTCATTCTCGGCTAGTTCCGGCAGCATTCCCGACGAACCTTCGGACTTCCGTCGAACTCTCGAACTCCCAACGAATTCCTCGCGCTTGACTCTGATACTTTATTTCAAACTCTACTTCGATCTAGACAATTATTACAAAGCGAATTGACATTCTGTTGCCCGGCACGTCATTGGTTGGCGCTTCGTCTGATTCTTCAGCGCATCATCGTCTCTTGCGGCTTGTTGCCCAATTGGCGGTTGACCTCCGCAACCCCGATATCCTTGGGGCAATTCCGCTCTTGGCCCGATGCTCGACGTCCGAAGCCTTCTGCCATCCAATATCCTAACGTGATCTCCTTCGGCGCAACGTCAATTCTTCCTGCGCTAACTTGTCTAATCCTGATCGAGTAGACCTGCATCACTCAAAATGCAGTTTAAATTATAAACACATGTCAAGTGGTTTCATCATCAAAATACGAGATTCAACACCCTGGCCAGGGATTTGTCTGAGCAAGAACATATGGGGCATTCCTCTCATGATACCGAGAGTGGATGATCCTCTATCGACACTCAATAACCCTCGTAAGATTGATTACCACTCCTGAAGGCCAGTTGTGCTAGGTCTGGGACATCCTTGGTGTCTCAAGTCTAAGGACCAGATACACCATTGGGACTACAGAATCGTTGTCTAATAATAAGGCATCATCAACCATCCAGTATTCCGTAAGCAGATCAATCAGTGAACTCATTCCGCAATGAGCACCCATATTGTATCCCTAGTGTCCCCACACGAGCAGCTATGAGACCAGTTGCATCCATTATATAGATGGGTAAACAACATACCAATTTGTCCAGTTATCTCGATGTCTCACTCGAGCAACCTATAACCGGGATTTTTTAGGATCTGTGTTTAAAGGCGAATCAGTCTCATTATCATGATCTCATCACGATCTGATTCCCATTACATAGGTCCAAGGACACACACACACACACACACATATATATATATATATATATATATATGTATATATATATAAATATATGTATGTATATATATATAAATATATGTATGTATATATATATATGTATGTATATATATATATATATGTATATATATACATATATATGTATATATATACATATATATATATATATACATACATATATGTATATATATATGTATATATATATATACATATATGTATGTATATATATATATGTAATAGTCAATATAAAGTGATAAAAACTAAAATATAATAAGCAAAACGACTGCGTGTCAAGTCACACGTGCCATCACTCTTGTGATTGGCTTATTGGGCACCTATGACGAGCAATCTCCTACTTTACCTAAAGCGAATCACTTATGCGTCTGATCCCTATCAAACCCTTGTGACGCTAAAAAATAATCTGAGACAACGACTTTGTTAATGGGTTTGCAATGTTATCTTCGGATGGAACTCTTTCCACTATTACATCTCTTCGGGTCACGATCTCTCTGATCAGATGGAACCTCCTCAAAACATGCTTAGATTTCTGATGAGACCTGGGTTCCTTCGCTTGAGCAATCGCCCCATTGTTGTCGCAATATAAGGAAATCGACTCCTCACTACTCGGCACGACTCCCAAATCTATGATGAACTTCTTCATCCAGACTTCTTCCTTTACTGCCTCTGCTATAGCAATGTACTCCGCCACTGTAGTCGAGTCAGTAGTAGTATCTTGCTTGGAACTTTTCCAGTACACTATTCCTCTATTCAAGGTGTACACATATCCTGAATTCAACTTGCTATCATCGATATCAGATTGAAAACTTGAGTCCGTGTAGCCTTCAACCCTGAGGCTACTACCTCCATATACTAGTAAAAGATCCTTAGTCCTTCTCAAGTACTTAAGGATACACTTTATTGCTTTTCAATACTCCAAGCCTGGACTCACTTGATACCTACTGGTGATACTCAAAGCATGTGCTATATCTAGTGATACCTACTGGTGATAATCAAAGCATGTGAATTAGTGCAGCGGATTAAAACTTCGATTTTGGAAAAATCTTTCGTATGATAAAAAACCGAACTCGGAAGTGCTTATCTTGAAAGCGTGTTCGTAAAGGTATGCAGCAAAAGTAATGAGGAGGTAAAGCATGTATGAAGCTTTACAGTAAGGTAAATAGCAATAAGTAAATGCAAACCAGAGAACACACCAATTTAAAGTGGTTCAGTCAAAATGACCTACATCCACTTGCGAAACCTTCTTCAAAGAGGCTCCCAACTTCCACTAGCAAATCACTTTCAAGGGGAAGGACAAATACCCCTCTTACAACCTTTTATAAGTGGTTCACACTCTTACAAATTTTCAAAGAGAAAGAGGGAGGTGAACACTCAAGCTATTGAAAATAAAAACTTGCTAAAGGCTTTGCTAAGACTTTTATCTCAATCTCTTACTTATCAAAGGTTGTTATCTCAGCTGAGAATTGAGGGGTATTTATAGGCCCCAAGAGGATTCAAATTTAGGCTCCAAATTTTGAATTCTCTTGGGTTTCCGAGGCTGGCGGTGCCACCGCTTGTCTGTGTCTGACAGATAGTGTACTGGTGGTGCCACCGCCCAGTTCGGCGGTGCCACCGCCGGACCTCTCGGGTGCTGGGCGGTGCCACCGCTCAGTCCAGCAGTGCCACCGCTCAGTTCTTGGGTTTTAGGCGGTGCCACCGCCTACACTATTTCAGCTCACTGGTTGGGCTCCAAACTTGGCCCAAACCAGTCCGAACTCGGGCCCAATTGGCCCCTACTTGGGTTATAGGATTAACACCTAATCCTAACCCTAATTAATGTGCTAACTATGAATTTAAAGACATTTCCTAAGCTATTACAAAGTCCGCAAGTCAAGACTTCTTCCGGCGAGCTTCCGGCGAACTTCCGACGGTCTTTCGATAAACTCTCGGAAACCATTCTGCGGACTCCCGGTAAGCTCCTAGACTTCACGATTTGATCTTGGTGAGTTCCAACGAGTTTCTTCGGCAAGCTCTGATCTTTCTCGGCGAGCTCCGCGAACTTCCAACGAACCTTCCAGCGAGCTTCCGAAAAAACCTTCGGCAAGCTCCCTACTCATTCTCGACTAGTTCCGACAATATTCCCGATGAACCTTCGAACTTCCGTCGAACTCTCGAACTTGCAACGAATCCTTCGCGCTTGACTCCGACACTTTGTTTCGCTTTATGTCTTCGTTATTATCATAGTTAATCCTGCACACACAAGCCAAAACTCTACTCCGATCTAGACAATTATTATAATGCGAATTGACATTCTGTTGCTTGGTACGTCATTGGTTGGCGCTTCATCTGATTCTTCAACGTATCGTCCTCTCTTGCAGCTTGTTGCCTAATCGGTGGTTGACCTCCGCAACCCCGATATCCTTGGCGTAATTCCGCTCTCCTTGGCCCAATGCCCGACGTCTGAAGCCTTCTGCCATCCAATATCTTGATGTGATCTCCTTCGGCGCAACGTCAATTCCTCCTGCTTTAATTGTCTCATCCTAATCGAAGCATCCTGCGTCACTCAAAACGTAGATTAAATCATAAACACATATCAAGTGGTTTCATCATCAAAATACGAGATTCAACAATATCAGTCCAGGTACATAGCATGACATACATGATAGACCTTATTGTTGATGTATAGGGTATCATATCCATGTTCGCCCTTTCTTTAGGAGTCTTTGGGGACATACTCGTAGAAAGCGATATCCCATGTCTCATCGGTATGAGACCTCTCTTGGAATTTTCTATGCCAAACCTTTTGACAATGGTGTCTATGTACCTGTACTGGGATAAGCCAAGCATCCTCTTAGATCTATCTCTATAAATCTGAATCCCCAAGATATAGAATGCTTCCCCTAAGTCCTTCATGGAGAAGTGTCTAAATAACCAAGCCTTTACTGTGGATAATATTCCTATATCATTCATAATGATCAGGATGTCATCCACATATAATACCAAAAAGGTGATAGCACTCCCACTTACCTTCATGTACACACAAGGTTCCTCTTCGTTCTTAACTAAGTCATAAGAACTGATTACCTCATCAAATTTATGTTCCAACTTTGAGAAGCTTGCTTTAGTCCATAAATTGATCTAAGCAACCTGCACATCTTATCTAGGCAGTTCTTGGACACGAATCCCTCGGGTTGTATCTGTTGGAAAATCTTAGGGGCGACATCACATGCGCAGCGGAAGAACAAGAAAACAAAATCCTCGATTCCCAAAGAGATGTTCGTCGTCATGTGAAGATTGGTGCGCAAAATCCGTGAAACTTAAAACTGCATATAGAGTAGATTGTGTTACCTAAGGAGATCGTATATCCATGTTTCCTTGCAGATCCTTAGGAGAGGGTGAAGGAGTTCAAGCATCCTCCTCTCTAGCGGTGATCCACACAACAGGGCCGCGATGACGCTCCTCGAAACTCTAGGCCTGCTTTGAGGTGAAGAGGGGGAGGAGAATAGGAGAGACAAGCAAAGGCTCTAGCCTATGAGGCTTTGAATCCCTCCTATTTATAAAGGTCCCCTGTCAAACCCTAATGGATCCTCCCCTAGTAGGTATTGGATCTGCATCTAATAACCCAAGCCTTTTAGATTAGTGGATCTCTATCCAATAATCTCTCATGGGCTCTTATTGGATCTCGTCCATGGGATCCAATAATTCAGAGGCTTATTGGATATCCAATAAGACAAGGGCTCCGTCGGATATCTAATATCCGAACCTCTACTCATCGCAATGCCTACCATATATGTGTGACCCTCTAGGCCCAATATCGAGCTGGCCGTGAGTCATACCTGTTAGAACTCCTTCTAACTCAGTGAATTATTATCTCTGTAATAATTCACTTGATTCATCGACTACGGACGTACTAGGCCACTACGCCGTAGTCCCCAGACGATATAAGGGAATCCAATCCATTGGACCTATCTGTCCTCAGTTACCGTGTACCTATAGTCCCTCATCCATCTAATATCCTAAAGACCGTATATCGAGCATGGTGTTGTCAGACCCATATGATTTCTACTCGAGTCTCGCTCTAATTGGATTCTCCCAAAGAACTCTTTCTCTCTCAACCCGAATGACCCTGGCCAGGGATTTGTTTGAGCAAGAACACATGGGATATTCCTCTCATGACTCCGAGAGTGGATGATCCTCTATCGACACTCAATAGCCCTCGTAAGGTCGACTACTACTCCCAATGACCAGCTGTACTAGATCTGGGACAACCAAACTTATAAGTCTGGTATCAAAGAGTGGAGCACTCATACAGGACATCCTTGGTGTCTCAAGTCTAAGGACCAGATACACCACTAGGACTACGGAATCGCTGTCTGACAATAAGGCATCATCAACCATCTAGCATTCCGTAAGCGGATCAATCAGTGAACTCATTCTCCAATGAGCACCTGTACTGTATCCCTATTGTCCCTACACGAGCAGCTATGAGACCAGCTGCATCCATCATATGGACGGGTATACAACACACCAGTCTATCTGGTTATCACGATGTCCCTCTCGAGTAACCTATTACCGGGATTATTTAGGATCTGTGTTTAAAGGTGAATCGATCTCATTATCGTGATCTCATCATGATTTGATTCTCATTGTACAAATCCAAGGACATAACAATATATATATGCATATATGCAATAGTTATAAAGTGATATACGCCAAAATATAATACGCAAAAAGATTCTGTATCAAGTCACACGTGCCACACTCACGTGATTTGCTTGCTGGGCACCTATGACTAGCAATCTCCCACTTGACCTAAAGCCAATCACCTATGTGTCTGATCCCCATCAGACCCCTGTGACACTCAAAGACAATATGAGATAACAGCTTTGTCGGTGGATTTGCAATGTTATCTTCGGATGGAACTCTTTCCACTACTACATCTCCTTGGGTTACGATCTCTTTGATAAGCTGGAACCTCCTCAGAACACTTCTGATGAGACCTGGGTTCCTTCACTTAAGTAAACGCCCCGTTGTTATCGCAAGATATGGAGATTGGCTCCTCGCTACTCGGCACGACTCCCAAATCTGTGATGAACTTCTTCACCCAGACTCCCTCCTTTGCTGCATCTGATGCAGCAATGTACTCCGCCTCTATGGTTGAGTCAGCAGTGGTATCTTTCTTGGAACTCTTCTAGCACACTGCTCCTCCATTCAAGGTGTATACATACCCTGAATTTGACTTGCTATCATCGACATCAGACTGAAAACTTGAGTCCATGTAGCCTTCAACCTTAAGGCTATAACCTTCATATACTAGTAAAAGATCCTTAGTCCTTCTCAAGTACTTAAGGATACACTTTACTGCTTTCTAGTGCTCCAAGCTTGGATCCGCCTGATACCTGCTCATGACACTAAGAGCATACGCTATATCAGGCCTAGTACATAGCATGACATACATGATAAACCCTATTGCTGAGGCATAAGGTATCATATTCATGTTCGCCTTTTCTTCTAGAGTCTTTGGGGACATACTCGTAGAAAGCGATATCCCATGTCTCATCGGTATGAGACCTCTCTTGGAATTTTCCATGCCAAACCTTTTGACAAAGGTTTCTATGTACCTAGATTGGGACAAGCCAAGCATCTTCTTGGATCTATCTCTATAGATTCTAATCCCCAAGATATAGGATGCTTCCCCTAAGTCCTTCATGGAGAAGTGTCTAGATAACCAAGTCTTTACTATGGATAGCATTCCTACGTCATTCCCAATGATCAGGATGTCATCCACATATAACACCAAAAAGGTGATAATGCTCACACTTACCTTCTTGTACACACAAGGCTCATCTTCGTTCTTAACGAAGTCATAAGATCTGATTGCCTTATCAAATCTTATGTTCCAACTTTGGAAAGCTTGCTTTAGTCCATAAATGGATCTAAGCAACCTACACACCTTATCTGGGTAGTTCTTGGACACGAATCCCTCAGGTTGCATCATATACACCTCCTCCTCGAGGTTCCCATTGAGGAATGCGGTTTTCACAGCCATCTGCCAGATCTCATAATCATAGTGTGCTACAATAGCCAATAGAATTCTGATGGATTTTAGCATTGTTACGGGTGAGAAAGTTTCGTCGTAGTCAACACATTGCTTTTGATGATACCCCTTAGCCACTAGCCTTGCTTTATAGGTCTCTACCTTTCCATCTACTTCGATCTTTTTCTTAAAGATCCACTTGCAACCGATGGGTACAATACTTTCGGACGTATCAACTAGGTTCTAAACCTTGTTGGAGTACATAGAATCCATCTCAGAATTTATGGCTTCTTGCCACTTCCCGGAGTCTATACTTATAATAGCCTCCTCGTAGGTCTAAGGATCAATATCCTCAACATCCTCTCCTCTAATATGTCCCACATATCTCTCAAGAGGATGGGATACTCTATCAGACCTATGTAAAGTTGAAACTTGTGTATTTGGTACCTGAATAAACTCGGGCTATAAAGTGGTGCTTGAGCTTGGTTATCCAACCTCGCTCAACTCTATCATTCTCCCACTATCTCCGGCAAGAATGTGTTCCTTCTCAAGGAACACTGCTATCTTAGCTATAAAGACCTTTTGGTCCTCGAGATGATAGAAATAATACCCACAAGTTTCCTTGGGGCATCCCACAAATTTGCATCGCTCTGTCCTTGATTCTAATTTATCGGGGTTGTGTCTTTTCACGTGGGCAGGGCAGCCCCAAATCTTAACAACCTTAAGATCAGACTTATTCCCTTTCCATATCTCATATGGTGTAGACACTACCGACTTAGTTGGAACTCTGTTCAGAAGGTAAGCTGCGGTCTCTAGGGCATATCCCTAGAATAAGATGGGTAGGTCAGCGAAACTCATCATGGACCGTACCATATCTAATAGTGTACGATTCCTCCTTCCAGAGATACCATTGAGCTGAGGTGTATAAGGAGGTGTCCATTGGGATAATATCCCATAGTCCTTGAGGAACTGAGTAAACTCTATACTTAAGTACTCATCTCCTCGATCTGATCGAAGAGTTTTGATACTCTTTCCAGTCTGGTTCTCTACCTCATTCTTATACTCTCCGAATTTCTCAAAAGCCTCGGACTTGTACTTCATTAAGTACACATATTCATACCTTAAGAAATCATCAGTAAAGGTAATGAAGTAGGAGTAACCACCAATGTTATGAGTTGACATGGGTCCACATACATCACTATGTATGAGTTCCAACAGCTCAGTGGCTCTCTTTCCAGTTCCACTAAATTGAGAGTTGGTTAGTTTTTCACGAAGGCAAGGCTCACAAGTTGCATATGACACATAGTCGAATGGATCTAGATATCCATCATTTAGCAACTTTTGAATCCTTCTTTCATGGATGTGACCTAGCCTACAATGCCACAGGTATGCACTGTTCATCTCATCTCGTTTCTTCTTGGAAACATTTACATTCATGATATGTGGAGTAGTGTCTAGCAAAACAAACCTTTATTCAATATTCCTCTCGCCAATCTCCCCTCGGCTTTGATAGAATTTACAATAAATTGTAGATGTGATAAGCAATACTAGTATCCAATACCAATGCACTATCATAAAAATCCGACAATTGGAGATTGATCATGAATGTACCTGAAGCTTCTCTAAGCTTCTATTTCGCCCTCTCTGCATGGTACTCTTTGCAGTTCCTCTTCCAGTGTCCATCTTTGCCTTAGTGGAAGTACTGGCCTTTGTCCTTTGTTGGGTCATTTTAGCAACCTTTGCTTTACCTGGTCTGCCCTTGCCCTTTCCCTTCTTAAGGGACCTTTCTGCTTTCCTTTTCTTTCTAGTCTCACCAGTATAGAGAACTGGCTTCTCTTTCTTAATAGTACTCTCTACCTCCCTCAACATATTGAGGAGCTCTGGGAGAGTCACCTCAAGCTTGTTTATATTAAAATTCATTATGAACTGTGAAAAGGAATCTGGTAGGGACTGAAGCACAATGTCCACACACAAGTTATCCTCTAGGACCATTCCTAGACATGTGAGTTTTTCTATCAACTTAATCATCTTTAGGACATGGTTATGAACCGGTGTCCCCTTAGTCATCCTAGCACGGAAGAGGCTCTTGGATATCTCATATCGTTGAGTCCTTCCCTGTTCCTCAAACAATTTGCGGACATGTAGGAGAATAGATCTGGCATCCATCTTTTCATATTGTCTCTATAACTCAGGAGTCATAGAGCCCAACATATAACATTGAGCAAGAGTGGAGTCATCAATGTACTTCACGTAGCGAGTGATCTCATCCTCGCTTGCCCCTTCTTCGGGCGTAGACATTATTTTATCAAGGACGTACACGATTTTCTCCGCCGTGAGAACAATTCTCAAGTTACGGAGCCAATCCGTATTATTTGGACCAGTGAGGCGATTGACATCAAGTATGCCACGTAAGTGATTTGAAAGCAATATTTTCTAAAATTAAAGATGCAGCATAAATGAATAACATGCAGATTTTACAAGAAATAAACTATCAAGATATGGACTTCTATCTTAATATGCTCCCACTATTTTACTAACGAGTCACGCGACACCCTCAGCACATGAAACGAAAGTCTCCGGCAGACTTCTAGTGGGGATAAGGATCCAATCAGCATCTTAGTGTAACCTCGAGGGACTCGACCAATCATACTAAGCCTAAAAGGTAGGCAACTCTTACTGATCACAACTCCTTGTGATTCCCGTCCTGTTCAGCCTCCGAATCACCATGGTCTCGAGGGACTCGACTAACCATGATGCTCGGTTAAGTCAACACCTTTGTTATAAGATGAGTTTGATTTGATGATATACCCTCGAGGGACTCGACCAAGCATACCATGCCCTCAGGTCACCGGTGACATCTCTATGTCGTAAGCAAGATAGTAAATTGCGATATAGGTGAGTCTCGAGGGACTCGACCAACTCAACCTACACCGGGAATCGGTTCCTACTTATAACGATGGAAGGCCACGTGGGTCAATCTAATTGCCTCACGTTTACCGACTTAATATTATCGAGAGAAATGTTTATATGATTTGGTCTTCTAATATGACATGTCACACATATACATATTTAATATATATCTACATCGCATGCAAATATATATACATATCTAGTATGTGTATAAGCATTCACACCAGATAATCATGGACCACAATCTAATGTGATTAGGCCCGAGCTAGTAGGTCTAATCACTCACATCAAGCTCTATGTGTGCAACGGTGCATCTCTATGCCCTGTGATCGTCCATCTCGTCCTCGTTGGTTCCGTCGACATCTTGATGCATCTCGTCCATCTCATGGGTCCCGCTATCGCATTCACGCTCCCGCTGCGCCTCCTCATGTGATTATAACTTAATCAAAAGCACGCAGGCGCGACAATAAACGAGAAATATAATGGAGGCTCACAGACCTCAATAATAATAATCACAAGTACACACATCACATAGTTCATGATCATCCGTCCACACATCATACATCACATGTATAAATAATCATCATCATGTAGGACTACTAGATAATAATAAAATAATAATCAACTAAACTTTTTAATTAATTAATATTTTCTGAAATCAGGGACATATAGGGAATTTCTGAATTCCTAAGGGTGTTTTTGTAATTTGGACAAAAGACAAAAATTAGAATTTCTCAAATTCCGAGGGGCAAAACTATCTTTTGCCCAAAAAACCCTAATGCCCTACTCCCCTTTGCTGCTACCGCCGCCGCCACCCTGCTGGCGGTGGCCTGTGCGGCGGGGCGTGGGGGCGCCGCCCCTATAGGTGGGCACCACCGTGGGTTGGTGCCCCTGCGGGTGGCGCAGCGCCCGCGAGTGCTGTGCCCGCGGTTGCAGTGCTCCGCCGGGCGGCCACCCCTGTGGGGGGGGGGGGGGGGGCGGTTTGCCCGCAGGAGCAGTAGTTGCAAGCGCCGTTGCCCCGTGGTGCCTTAGCCCGCGGGCACTGCGGTTGCAGGCGCCTTGCCCGGCGGTGCCTTTGCCCGCGGGTCCAGCACCCGCAAGCATCACCCTTGTGCGCGAGCATAGTGACCGCACGCAGGTGGCCGCCTTGCCTGTAGCCCTGCCTGCCGGCGCTGTGCGGCAATGACCGCGGGTGGGGCACCCGCGGGCTGCTAGCTCCACCGGTTGCAAGCCTGCTATAGGCGCAGCTCCTATGCTGCCTGCCTTCGGTTGCGCTGCACGCACGCAGATCGAGGGAAGCAACTATAGCTGCCCTTCCTAGTTTTTACGTCAACGATTTTGACGTCAAAAGTTTTTCCTAAACACAACACACGTAGTTCAAAACCAATCATTCGCACGAACAACCTGGCTCTGATATAACTGT
Organism: Musa acuminata AAA Group; assembly: GCF_036884655.1. Classification (NCBI taxonomy): domain Eukaryota; kingdom Viridiplantae; phylum Streptophyta; class Magnoliopsida; order Zingiberales; family Musaceae; genus Musa; species Musa acuminata. Next base: position 26,258,827 of record NC_088335.1, read on the forward strand.
TGGGAAATCTTGGGGGCAACATCACATGCGCAACAGAAGAACAAGAAAACAAAATCCCCGATTCCCAAAGAGATGTTCGTTGTCGTGTGAAGATTGGTGCACAAAATCCACGAAACTTAAAACTACGTATAGAGTAGATTGTGTTACCTAGGGAGATCGTATATCCCTGTTTCCTTATAGATCCTTAGGAGAGGGTGAAGGAGGTCAAGCGTCCTCCTCTCTAGCGGTGATCCACACAGCAGGGCTGCGACGACACTCCTCGAAACTTCAGGCCTGCTCTGAGGTGAAGAGGGGGAGGATAATAGGAGAGACAAGCATAGGCTTTAGCCTATGAGGCTCTGAATCCCTCCTATTTATAGAGGTCCCCTATCAAACCTTAATAGATCCTCCCCTAGTGGGTATTGGATCTGCATCCAATAACCCAAGCCTTTTAGATTAGTGGATCTCTATCCAATAATCTCTCATGGGCTCTTATTGGATCTCGTCTATTAGATCCAATAATTCAGGGGCTTATTGGATATCCAATAAGACAAGGGCTCCGTCGGATATCTCATATCCGAACCTCTACTCGTCGCAATGCCTACCATATGTGTGTGACCCTCTAGGCACAATATCGAGCTGGCCATGAGTCATACCTGTTAGAACTCCTTCTAACTCAATGAATTATTATCTCTGTAATAATTCACTTGACTCATCGTCTACGGACGTACTAGGCCACTACGCCGTAGTCCCCAAACGATACAGCGGAATCCAATCCATTGGACCTGTCTGTCCTCAGTTATCGTGTACTTGTAGTCCCTCATCCATTTAATATCCTAGAAACCGTATATCGTGCATGGTGTTGTCAGACCCATACGGTTTCTACTCGAGTCTCGCTCTAATCGGATTCTCCTGGAGAACTCTTTCTCTTTCAACCCGAATGACCCTAGCCATGGATTTGTCTGAGCAAGAACACATGAGATATTCCTCTCCTGACACCGAGAGTGGATGATCCTCTATTGACACTCAGTAGCCGTCGTAAGGTCGAGTATCACTCCCAATGGCCAGCTGTACTAGATCTGGGACAGCCAAACCTATAAGTCTGGTATCAAAGAGTGGAGCACTCATATAGGATATCCTTAGTGTCTCAAGTTTAAGGACCAGATACACCACTAGGACTATGGAATCGTTGTCTGACAATAAGGCATCATCAACCATCCAGCATTCCGTAAGTGGATCAATCAGTGAACTCATTCTCAAATGAGCACCTGTATTGTATCCCTAGTGTCCCTACATGAGCAGTTATGAGACCAGCTGCATCCATCATATGGACGGGTATACAATACACCAGTATGTCTGGTTATCACGATGTCCCTCTCGAGTAACCTATGACTGGGATTATTTAGGATCTGTGTTTAAAGGTGAATCGATCTCATTATCGTGATCTCAGCACGATCCGATTCCCATTGCACAAATCCAAGGACATCACAATATATATATATATATATATATATATATATATATATATATATATATATATATATATATATATATATATATATATATGCAATAGTTATAAAGTGATATACGCCAAAATATAAGAAGCAAAAAGATTCTGTATCAAGTCACACGTGCCACCACTCATGTGATTGGCTTACTAGGCACCTATGACTAGCAGTATCACATACACCTCCTCCTCGAGGTTCCCATTGAGGAATGCAGTTTTCACATCTATCTGCCATCTCATAATCATAGTGTGTTGCAATAACCAATAGAATTCGGATGGATTTTAGCATTGCTATGGGTTAGAAGGTTTTATCATAGTCAACACCTTGACTTTGACAATACCTCTTAGCCACTAGCCTTGCTTTATAGGTCTCTACCTTTCTATCTACTCCGATCTTTTTCTTAAAGATCCACTTGCAACCGATGGGTATAATACCCTTGGGCACATCAACTAGGTTTCAAACCTTGTTGGAGTACATGGAATCCATCTTGGAATTCATGGCTTCTTGCCACTTCCCGGAGTCTATACTCATAAAAGCCTCCTCGTAGGTCTAAGGATCAATATCCTTAACATCCTCTCCTCTAATATATCCCACATATCTATTAAGAGGATGAGATGCTCTACCAGACCTATGTAAAGTTGGAACTTATATATTAGATACCTGAACAGACTTACTGTGGAGTGGTGCTTAAGCTAGGTTCTCCAACCTCGCTCAACTCTATCATGCTCCCACTATCTTCGCCAAGAATGTGTTCCTTCTCAAGGAACATCGCTTTCTTGGTTACAAAGACCTTTTGGTCCTCGAGATGATAGAAATAATACCCACAAGTTTCCTTAGGGTATCACACGAACTTGCACCACTCCGTCCTTGATTCGAACTTATTGGGGTTGTGTCTTTTAATGTGGGCAGGGCAGCCCCAAATCTTAACAACCTTAAGATCGAGCTTTTTTCATTTTCATATCTCATATGGTGTAGATACTAGCGACTTAGTTGGAACTCTGTTCAGAAGGAGATATGGTCTCTAGGGCATATCCCTAGAATAAGATGGGTAGGTTAGTGAAACTCATCATGGACCGTACCAGCGTTCGATTCCTCCTTTCAAACACATAATTGAGCTGAGATATATAAGGAGGTGTCCATTGGGATAAAATCCCATAGGCTTTGAGGAACTAGGTAAACTTTGTACTTAAGTACTCACATCATTGATTTGATCGAAGAGTCTTAATACTCTTTCTAGTCTGGTTCTCCACTTCATTCTTATACTCTTTGAATTTCTCAAAGGCCTCAGACTTATATTTCATTAAGTACACATATCCATACCGTGAGAAATCATTAGTAAAGGTAATGAAGTAGGAGTAACCACCAATGGTATGAGTTGACATGGGTCCACATACATCACTATGCATGAGTTCTAGCAGCTCATGACTCTCTCTCTCCAGTTCCACTAAATGGAGAGTTGATCAGTTTCCATGAAGGCGAGGCTCCCAAGTTGCATATGAGTCATAGTCGAATGGATCTAGATATCCATCCTTTAGCAACTTTTGAATCATTCCCTCATGGATGTGACCTAGCTACAATGCCACAGATATGCACTGTTCACCTCATCTTGTTTCCTCTTGGACACACTTAGATTCATGATATGTGGAGTAGTGTCTAGCATAAACAAACCATTATGCAATGTTCCTTTCGTGATGATCTCATTATCTAATAATATTGAACAATCATTGTTCTCAAAAACTAGTTTAGATCAACTAACTGTCAAACATAAAATAGAGATACTGTTTTTGATAATAGAAGGAACAAAATAAAATGTATTTAATGCAATAATAGCTCCACCAGGTAGATGTAGGGCGATCTCGCCAACAGCTACTATAGTAACTTTTACTCCATTGCCCATCTTGAGGTCCATCTCGCCTCTCGCCAATCTCCTAGGCTTTGCTAGAACCTGTAACGAATTCCAAATATGATAAGCACTACCGGTATCCAATACCCATGTGTTATCATAAGAGTATGACGAATGAAGACGGATCATGAATATACCTAAAGTTTCTCCAAGCTTTTGTTTTGCCCTTTCTATAAGGTACTCTTTGCAGTTCCTCTTCTAGTGCCCATCTTTGCCATACTGGAAGCATTAGCTAGCCTTTGGCCTTTGTCTTTTGCCGGGTTTTTCTTAGCAACCTTTGCTTTACCTAGTCTGCCCTTGCCCTTCTTAAGGAACTTTTCTGCTTTCCTTTTCTTTTTGGCCTTACTAGTGTAGAGAACTAGCTTCTCTTTCTTGATAGTGCTCTTTGCCTCCCTCAACATATTGAGGAGCTTTAAGAGAGTCACCTCAAGCTTGTTCATATTAAAATTCATTATGAATTGTGGAAAGGAATCCAGTAGGGACTGAAGCACAATATCCACACACAAGTTATCCTCTAGGACAATTCTTAAACCTGTGAGTTTCTCTATACACTCAATTATCTTTAGGACACAGTTCTGAATCGGTGTCCCCTTAGTCATCCTAACATGTAAGAGGCTCTTGGATATCTCATATCGTTGAGTCCTTCTCTGTTCTTCAAACAGTTTACGGACATGTAGGAGAATGGATCTGGCATCCATTTTTTCATATTGTCTCTGTAGCTCAAGAGTCATAGAGCCCAACATGTAACATTGAGCAAGAGTGGAGTCATCAATATACTTCGTGTAGCTAGCGATCTCATCCTCGCTTGCCCCTTCCTTAGGCGTATGCATTACTATATCAAGGATGTACGTGATTTTCTCCATTGTGAGAATAATTCTTAAGTTGCGGAGCCAATCCATATAATTTGGACTAATGAGGCGGTTGACATCAAGTATGCCACATAAGGGATTTGAAAATAATATTTTTCTGAAAATAAAGATGTAGCATAAATAAATGACATACAGATTTTATAAAAAATAAATAATCAAGATATGGACTTCTATCTTAATATGCTTCCACTATTTTACTAGCAAGTCACGCAACACCCTCAGCACGTGAAATGGAAGTCTCCAACAGACTTCTAGTGGGGATCAAGATCTAATCAGCGTCTTAGTGTAACCACGAGGGACTCGACTAATCACACTAAGCCTAAAAGGTAGGCAACTCTTGCCGATCACGACTCCTTGTGATTCCCGTCCTGTTCGGCCTTCGAATTACCATAGTCTCGAAGGACTTGACCAACCATGATGTTCGGTTAAGTCAACACCATCGTTATAAGATGAGCATGATTCGATGATATACCCTTGAGGGACTCGACTAAGCATACCATGTTCTTAGGTCACAGGTGACATCTCATGTTGTAGGCAAGATAGTGAAATCGTGATATAGATGAGCCTCAAGGGACTCGACTAACTCAACCTACACCGGAAATCGGTTATGTAATATCCCTAATTTTTGAAAATTATTAATAAATATTTATTTATAAATCGGAGGACCTATATGTAAATATAGATATTTCAAGGACTAAACTGTTAAGTTAAAAAAAAAACTAAAAATTTCGGTTTTATCCCACCGCCCCCCACACTCTTTATTTCTCGAGAAATAGAGAGAGGAGCAGTGGGGTGTGGGGAGAAGAAGAGAGGAAGAAGAGGGAGAAGAGAAGAATTGAAGAAGAAGAAGAAGAGAGGGAAGAAGGAGAAGAAAGAGAGATAACTGCAGCAGCTAGGGCTATGGCACCTCTATTTTGTATAGGAGGAAACATAGGAGTTCATGTGTGGGGTGTCGGGGAGGAGAAGGGAAGAAGAGGAGAAGAAGAGAAGCAGAAGAAGAAGAAGAAGAAGAAGAAGAAGAAGAAGAAGAAGAAAAGAGGAGGTGGCTACGGCAAGGGTTGCAGCGAGAAGCTGTGGGGTGTTGGGGAGGAGAAAGGAAGAAGAGGAGAAGAAGAAAAGAAGAAGAAGAGGGGAAAGAAGAGAGGAGGAAGAAGATGGAGAAGAGAAGAATAGAAGAAGAAGAAAAAGAGAGGGAAGTGGGAGAGGAGCGAGAGGTGGCAGCAGCTAGGGCTGTAGCACCTCTGTTTCCTACAAGCGGTAACAGAGGAGAGGAGGTGTGGGGCGTTGGGGAGGAGAAGAAGAAGAAGAGGAAAAAGAAGAAGAGAAAAAGAAAAAAAAAGAAGGATGGCTGTGGCATGGGCTGCAGTGAGAAGGTGTGGGGTGTTGGGTAGGAGAAGGGAAGAAGAGGAGAAGAAGAAGGAGAAGAAGAAGAAGATGAAGAGAAGAAGTAGAAGCGGGTGAAGTGGCGGCACCTCTATTTTCTGCAGGAGGAAATAGAGGAGAGGAGTGTTAGGATCAAGAGCACTAAGAGGGGGGGGGGGAATTAGTGCAGTGGAAAACTTTCGACGATTAAAAAGGTGTTCGTACGATAAAAGCGATTTCGGTAGAAAAGCTGATTCGTAAATCTCTTTAACTTGTAATCAAGCGAGATGTAGTTAAAGGAAATCTATGAAGGCAGTTTGCAGTTATGATGAAAGTTAAAATGTAAGCACAAACTGAAATATGATGTTCGTACGATAAAAATGATTTACGTCCAAACGCCGATTCGGAAAATACTGAATTTTAAAACACGATCATAAATGTGCAGAAGGCAGTAAGCTATTGAGGAGGTTTGCAGTAAGGATAAGATGCTCAAAGTAAATGCAAACCGAGATTTAGAGTGGTTCGGTCAATCTTGACCTACATCCACTTTTGGCTTCCTCCACCGACGAGGTCACCGACGTCTACTAGAGGCCTTCCTTCAATAGGCGAAGACCAACTACCCTTTTACAGTTTCACTCCTTTTGACGGGATTAGGAGACAATCCTTATAGAATTTTCTCTCATCTCTTTAAAGATCAGAACTTGGAAGAAAAGAGGGAGAAGAACTTTTGGCCTTTACAATAATTTTCAGCTCTAAAAATCATAAAATAAGATCAGGATTTCGGTGTGTTTTTGGTGCTATTTCAGTGCTGAAAGGGTGGGGTATTTATAGGCCCCAATCCAGTTTGAATTTCTAGCTCAAAACTGTCAATTCCCGAAATTTTGGGATCTGGCGGTTGCACCTCCTGACTGAGGCGGTTGCACCGCCTGGTAGAGCTCGAAGACTGAGCCTCTAGGCGATACCACCTCCTGTCAGGGGCGGTTGCACCTCTTGCCATAGCTCGAAGACCGAGTTCAAGCGGTGCCACTGCCTGACTGAGGCAGTTGCACCTCTTGCCAGATTGAAGACCGAGCTCAGGCGGTGCCACCTCCTAGTTGGGGCGGTTCAACCGCTTGGCAAAAATCAGGGTCTGAATGGGTTGATCCATTCGGCTCAATTTGGGTTTTTTAGGGGCCCAATTGCCCCAAGATTAAGTTAATGAGATCACCTCCCATTTCCAACTTAATCATTGGGCTAACTATGATATTTCCTAAGACATTTACTGTAACTTGCTCCAGTGCGTCAATCGCTTCTTCCGGCGAGCTTCCGGCGAACTTCCGTCGATCATCCGATGAACCCTCGGTGATGCTCCTGCGGACTTCCGGCAAACTCCTGGACTTGCGACGATCCACTTGGCGAGTTCCGACGAGCTTCTTTGGTAAGCTCATGGACTTCTCGGATTTGTTCCCGCAGAACCTCCGACGACTATCCGAACTTCCGTCGAACTCTCGAACTCCCAACGTGATCATTGTCTTGATTCCGGCGCAACTCCTGCTGCATATCTTACTTTCATCGTAGTTAATCCTGCACACTTATCTCAACATATAGATTAGATAACAAATAACAATTGACTTCATCATCAAAATCCGAGATTCAACAATCTCCCCCTTTTTGATGATGACAATCAATTGATAATGGAGTTAACCTTAACTCCCCCTGTCTATATGCTATACTTGAGATAAGTCATTCTTGAATTCAAAACCTTTAAATTCAAGAGACATATTGATAAATTAAAATCATTTAAACTTATCAATACTCCCATCATGATTCCTATCATGAAGTTTCTCTCTGAAGATGATGTCAAGGCTTGACATTCATTTTCAAATTTTACATTACAAGTTTGAATGATGGTAATAGTAGCAATTCATCATATTGTAAGATGTCAACATGTAAAACTGCGAAGTAAGATTTTGATATCATTACATGATGCACACATTTCAAATGTTTTAGCAATTATTATATTTCATCACATGGTAAGATATCAATACGTAAAATTACAATGTAAGTTTTTTGTTTGATATCTTGACATGATACAAACAAGGCATAGCATAGCATTAATACTCATATATTTCTCCCCCTTTGTCATCAACAAAAAGTGTGGTAATTGTGATACCAGGAGAATAATATAAGCAAATTTTGAGCATAAGTGTGATAATTGTTCATGCCTTTACTAGGTTAATGTTATTTTCCAATAGTGAATGATAGGAAATTAATTATACAAGCATATAAAGGAAAGCATGATATGTAGATCGCTTTGAGTACTTCTTCCTTTTTATTTGTTATAATCATTTTGCATGAAGGAGGAAGGCTATTTGTGAGTTTACTTTGAGTGAAGTTAAAATCGATGAGAGATTAAATCATGCTTCATTTTTACAAGGATCAAGATATGTATGTGAAACAAATCTTTGCAAGTAAAAACACTATCATCCATATTTCAAGATGGAATTTATAATCAGGAATCATTTCATCAAATCCATTTCAGAAAAATATTTTTCATATAATAAGTGTATGAGAAAATCCGATTGTTAGGATACCAATTATTAAGCGAATCCGAAAATGAAATTAACACTTTCATGCAGTCGGACAAGACTATGCTATAGATTTTCAAATACAATCATGAAGACAAAACATGCTTATTGTTATGAAAATTTTTATATTCAACACATAATTTCCAACATGTTATTTAGGCATGTAATGGCAATCAAGTGATTTGATCATTCAATAAAGTCCGAAAAATAATTTTAACTAGTTTATGTATTCGGACACATCAATATTCCTAATTCTCTTTTTATGAAATCAAATTGTTCTTCACTTAGAGGTTTTGTAAAAATATCAACTAGTTGATGTTTAGTATCAATGAACTCTATGATTACATCATGATTAGTAACATGATCTCGTATAAAGTGATGTCTAATATCAATATGTTTTGTTCTTGAGTGTTGTATAGGATTCTTTGTTAAGCATATTGCACTTGTGTTATCACATTTAATGGGAATATTTTTAAGATGAACTTTATAATCTTCTAAGGTGTTTTTCATCCATACAACTTGTGCACAGCATGCACTTGCTGCAATATATTCAGCTTCGGTTGTTGATAGTGCAACTGAGTTTTATTTCTTAGATGACTAGGAAACAAGGGCATGTCCTAAAAATTGACATGTTCCTAACGTGTTTTTTCTATCTAGTCTACAGCCAGCAAAGTCTGCATCAGCATAAGCAATTAACTCAAGATTCTCTGATTTTAGGTACCATAATCCTAGATTTGTGGTACCATTAAGATATCTAAGTATTCTTTTAACTGCTTTGAGATGAGATATCTTAGGGTTTGATTGAAATCCAGCACAAAGTCCTACACTGAACATGATATCTGGTCTAGTTGCAGTGAGGTAAAGTAAACTTCCTATCATGCCCCTATAAGTTTTTTGATCGAAGCTTTCTCCACTTTCATCAATTTCTAACTTAGTGGAGGTACTCATAGGAGTGTTAATAGCTTTTGAGCTATTCATATTAAACCTTTTTAGCAAATTCATAGCATATTTAGTTTAACTAATAAAGATGCCATTGCTTAGTTGTTTGATTTGTAAGCCTAAGAAGAATGTTAATTCTCCCATTAAACTCATTTCGAATTCAAGACTCATAGTTTTAGCAAAAGATTCACAAAGAGATTCATTCATAGAACAAAAGATAATATCATCAATATAAATCTGAACAATGAGAAAATTATATTCAAAATTCTTGATGAACAATGTAGTATCAACCTTGTCTTTTGTGAAATTATTTTCAATAAGAAAAGAACTAAGTCTCTCATACCAAGCCCTCGGAGCTTGTTTTAAACCAGAGAGAGCTTTAGTTAATCTAAACACATGATTAGGGAGGCTATTATTTTCAAATCCAGGAGGTTGTTCAACATAGACTTCTTCAGAAATAAAGCCATTAAGAAAAATGCTTTTAACATCCATTTGAAACAACTTAAAATTATTACTACTAGCATAGGCAAGGAGCATCCTTATGACTTCTAATCGAGCCACAGGAGCGAAGGTTTCTTCGTAATCAATACCTTCTTCTTGGTTGAAACCTTTGGCCACTAATCTAGCCTTGTTTCTAACCACGATACCATATTCATTTTGCTTGTTTCTAAAAACCCATTTAGTGCCAATAACTAAATGGTTAGTTGGCCTAGGAACAAGCTTCCACACCTCATTTCTCTCAAATTGATTTAATTCATCTTGCATTGCGATAATCCATGAATCATCTTTCATGGCTTCGTCAACACATTTGGGTTCAATTTGGGAGAGAAAAGCGGTGTTGGCACCAAAATTTTTAAGAGAAGAACGTGTTTGAACACCCTTTGATGTGTCTCCTAAGATTAGCTCCTTAGGATGAGCATCTACATACTTCCAATCCTTGGGTAAGGATGTTTTGGAAGTGGATGCATCCAAGTTGCTAGTTGGAGACGGGGTTTCATTTAAATTCAAGGAATCAAAATTAACATCATCATCAAAATCGATTTTCCTGATTTCGAAAATCTCATTGAAAACAACATGAATGGATTCTTCAATAATTAAAGTTCTTTTATTGAAGATACGAAAAGCTTTAGAAACCGAAGAATAACCAAGAAAGATTCCTTCATCGGATTTAGCATCAAATTTTCCTAAGTTATCTTTTTCATTCAAGATAAAACACTTACACCCAAAGACTTTAAAATATGAAACATTGGGTTTTTTGTTGTTCCATAACTCATAGGGAGTTTTGGTGAGTAAGGGTCTTACTAGAACTCTATTCAAAATATAGCATGTAGTGTTTACGGCTTCGGCCCAAAAATATTTGGGTAGGCTATGTTCATTCAACATGGTTCTTGCCATTTCTTGTAAATTTTGATTTTTTCTTTCTACTACTCCATTTTGTTAAGGATTTCTAGGAGTAGAGAAATTATAGTTATATCCATTGAGTTCACAAAATTCTTGGAAATCATGGTTTTGAAATTCACCACCGTGATCACTTCTAATTGACGAAATCATAGAACCCTTCTCATTTTGAACAAGTTTACAAAACTTGGTAAAATATCTAAAGCATTCATTTTTCTGTTTTAAGAAGTAAGTCCATGTGTATCTGCTATAGTCATCCACAATGACGAAGGTGTATTTGCTACATCCTAGGCTTGATGTAGAGATTGGTCCGAACAAGTCCATATGGATCAATTGTAAGGGCCTAGAGGTGCGTATTTGATTCTTAGATTTTAAACTATCCTTAATTTGTTTACTTAATTGGCAAGCATCACATATATTATCTTTGATGAACTTGATATGAGGAATTCCTCTTACAAGTTCTTTAGATGATATTTGAGTGATTAGTTTCATGCTAGCATGACCTAACCTTCTATGCCATAGCCAATCATCCTCATTCGAAATTGAAAAACATATTTCATTACACAAATCATTGATGTCAATAGTGTATACGTTATTTTGTTTTAATGCAATCATAGACGTGTTTTTGTGTGGTTTTTCAATGATGCAAGCATTAGATTTGAATATGACAATATATCCTTTATCACATAATTGACTAATGCTTAAGAGGTTATGTTTTAAACCATCAACTAACAAAACATCTTCAATAAAGAAGTTGGATTTGTTACCTATGGTTCCTTTGCCAATGATTTTACCCTTGTTGTTGTCTCTGAAGGTGACATAGCCTTCGTCTATGCTAGTGAGCTTAGAGAATTGAGATGGATCTCCGGTCATATGCCTTGAGCATCCACTATCAAGGTACCATCTCTTGCTCCTAGCTTGCGATGGTATAGGTTTCTACAAGAAAGGATGATCTTTAGGTACCCATTTGCTTTTGGGTGCCTCAAAAATAGATCTACATTGTTTATCATGTTGCATAGAATTTATCATGGTTCCTTTAGGAACCCAAATTAATTTGTTCGGACTAATTTTCTTGAATGGACAATAATACGTTTTGTGTCCAAGTTTGCAACAAAAGTTGCATTTGCTTTGGTGTCGAATATGTAAGATGGGGCCTTTTATGAAGGTGGTTGGATTTTGGTGAGGACTTCTCACAAATGCGATTCCACTTCTTTTGGGAACGTGACCCTTGTTTGCAAGGATCATGTTCAAAGACTTGCTACCAACCTCGAATTTCTTCAAGGTGTCTTTAGGTAGCAAGTTTTCCTTTTGGAGAGTTTCTAGATCATGGCATTTTATGCATGAACCTAAACTATCATGATATTCAGTTTTTAACTTATCAAAATTACAAGTAAGACTATCATGCTCCTTTTTTAGCAATTTGTATTTTCTACTAATAATCTTGCATTCATCAAATAAGTCATGGAAGGCATTTAATAATTCGTCAAATGATAAATCTGCATCTATTAAATTCGTTATCTCCTCCCCGATGGCCATTAAGGCGTAATGAGCAACTTGCTCGGTATTGGACTCCTCTTCTTCGGACGTGCTCGAGTCATCCCACATTGCTTTGAGCGCCTTCTTCTTTGATGTTCTATTTTTGACTTAGGGACAATCACTTTTGTAGTGTCCCGCCTTTTTACACTCATAGCAAATAACTTGGTCCTTCTTGGGTTTAAATTTATTTTTTTTTTATTCTTAAACTTGTTTCTTTTAATGAATTTTTTAAACTTTCTTGTTAGAAGTGCCAAGTCATCATCACAGTCCTCATCACTTGAGTTTTCTCTCAAGTGGTCTTCTGAAGTTCTAAGTGCCATATCCTTCCTATTCTTTGGAAGGATGTCTTCTTGCTCTTCATGAGCTTTGCAAGTCATCTCGTAGGTCATTAATGACCCGATTAGTTCTTCAAGAGGGAAGTTGTTTAGATCTTTCGCCTCTTGAATGGCAATGACTTTAGGATCCCAACTCTTAGGAAGGGATATTAGAATCTTATTTACAAGCTCAAAATCCGAAAAACTTTTTCCGAGTCCTTTTAGACCGTTGACGATATCCGTGAAACGGGTAAACATGTCACCAATAGTCTCACTCGGTTTCATTTGGAAAATTTTGAAAGAATGTATCAAAAGATTGATTTTTGACTCTTTCACTCTACTTGTGCCTTCGTGAGTCACTTCGAGTGTGTGCCAAATATCAAATGCGGTTTCACAAATCGAAACACGATTGAACTCGTTTTTATCAAGCGCACAAAATAAGGCATTCATAGCCGTTGCATTAAGAGCGAAAGCCTTCTTCTCCAATTCATTCCAATCGATTATGATTGTGCCATCTGTTATCACACAAGCAAGGCCAATGTTGTAGCTGATGCACTTAGTAGGAAATCTACAAGTTTTATGGCTAGTCTGGTCGTGAGGCAATGGAAGCTAATAGAAGAAAATTTTGATTTGAAAGCTTTGAGGAAAGAGCAAGACTCGATGATTTTGATGGCCTCCATTCAAGTGCAGTCTGATCTTATGCAACAAATTAAGGAAGGACAATTACGAGATCCACATTTAATCTACTTGAGGAGTGAAGTAGAAAAAGGATTGAAGCCACAATTTCAAATTTCAAAGGATGGCCTATTGAGATTTGGGGAGAGAGTATGTATACCAAATGAACTAGATATCAAGAATCAAATCCTAACTGAAAGTCATACTTCAAAGTACACCCTATGCTAGTCATAAGTGCCCAGCAAGCCAATCACGTGAGTGATGGCACGTGTGACTTGATACAGAATCTTTTTGCTTATTATATTTTGGCGTATATCACTTTATAACTATTGCATAAATGCATATATATTGTGATGTCCTTGGATTTGTGCAATGGGAATCGGATCGTGATGAGATCACGATAATGAGATCGATTCACCTTTAAACACATATCCTAAATAATCCCGGTCATAGGTTACTCGAGAGGGACATCGTGATAACCGGATAGACTGGTGTGCTGTATACCCGTCCATATGATGGATGCAGCTGGTCTCATAGCTGCTCGTGTAAGGACACTAGGGATACAGTACAGGTGCTCATTGGAGAATGAGTTCACTGATTGATCCGCTTACGGAATGCTGGATGGTTGATGATGCCTTATTGTCAGACAACAATTCCGTAGTCCTAGTGGTGTATCTGGTTCTTAGACTTGAGACACCAAGGATGTCCTATATGAGTGCTCCACTCTTTGATACCAGACTTATAGGTTTGGCTGTTCCCAGATCTAGTACAGCTGGTCATTGGGAGTGGTAGTCGACCTTACGAGGGCTATTGAGTGTTGATAGAGGATCATCCACTCTCGGTATCATGAGAGGAATATCCCATGTGTTCTTGCTCAGACAAATCCCTAGCCAGGGTCATTCGGGTTGAGAGAGAAAGAGTTCTCCGGGAGAATCCGATTAGAGCGAGACTCGAGTAGAAACCGTATGGGTCTGACAGCACCATGCTCGATATACGGTCTCTGGGATATTAGATGGATGAGGGACTATAGGTACATGGTAACTGAGGACAGACAGGTCCAATGGATTGGATTCCCCTGTATCGTCTGGGGACTACGGCGTAGTGGCCTAGTACTTCCGTAGTCGATAAGTCGAGTGAATTATTACAGAGATAATAATTCACTTAGTTAGAAGGAGTTCTGACAGGTATGACTCACGGCCAGCTCGATCTTGGGCCTAGAGGGTCACACACATATGGTAGGCATTGCGATGAGTAGAGGTTCGGATATGAGATATCCGACGGAGCCCTTGTCTTATTGGATGCAGATCCAATACCCACTAGGGAAAGGACCCATTAGGGTTTTGACACGGGATCTCTATAAATAGGAGGGATTCACAGCCTCATAGGCTAGAGTCTTTGCTTGCCCTTCCTATTCTCCTCTCCCTCTCCACCTCAGAGTAGGCCTGGAGTTTTGAGGAGCGTCGTCGCAACCCTGCTGTGTGGATCACCGCTAGAGAGGAGGACGCTTGACCTCCTTCACCCTCTCCTAAGGATCTGCAAGGAAACAGGGATATACGATTTCCCTAGGTAACACAATCTCTATACGCAGTTTTGTGTTTTTGCGGATTTTGCGCACCAATCTTCGCACGACGATGAACATCTTTTTGGGAATCGGGGATTTTTGTTTTCTTGTTCTTCCGCTGCGCATATGATGTCGCCCCCCCCCTATGATTTGCCAACAGTGGTATCAGAGCCAGGTTGTTCGTGCGAATGATTGGTTTTTGAACTGCGTGTGTTGTGTTTAGGAAGAATATTGACGTCAAAATCGTTGACGCAAAAGCAAGGAAGGGCAGCAACAGTTGCTGCCCTCGATCTGCATGCCTGCAGCCAGCTGCAGCCGCAGCCAGGCAGCACAGCGCCGGCGCATGCGCAAGCGCTGTGCCTGCAGCAGCCGGCCGGTGGTCTGCTTACAGCAGGCTTGCGGCCGGCGGGGCTGGGAGCCCGCTCGGTAGAAGCGCTTGCGGCCACTGAGCCCGCGGGCAGAGGCGCCACGGGGCAGCAGCGAGGGCTGAGGCACCGCAGGGCAGCGGCGCCTGTGGCCGCTGCTCCCACGGGCAAAAACCCCGCAGGGGCGGCCGCCAGCGAGACAGCACCACCTGCGGGCGCTGACTCGCGGGCAGAACCGCCCGCGAAGGCGGCGGCGCCCGCGGGGGCGCCCACCTGCAGCGGCAGCGACCCCAGCGGGCGTGCCACCTGCAGGCGAGGGCAGTGCCCTCGCCCTCGCCGCACAGGCCGCCGCCAGCAGGGTGGCGGCGGCAGCGGCGCAGCAGCGAAAAGGGGAAAGGGTATTAGGGTTTTCTGCGCAAAAGACAGTTTTGCCCCTCGGAATTTGAGAAATTCCAGTTTCTGTCTTTTGTCCAAATTACGAAAATACCCTTAGGAATTGAGAAATTCCCTATATATCCCTGATTTCAGAAAATATTAATTAATTAAAAGGTTTAGTTGATTATTATTTTTATTATTATCTAGTAGTCCTACATGATGATGATTATTTATACATGTGATGTATGATGAGTGGACGGATGATCATGGACCGTGTGATGTGTGTACTTGTGATTATTATTATTGAGGTCTGCGAACCTCCATTATATTTCTCGTTTATTGTCGGGCCTGCGTGCCTATGATTAAGTTGTAATCACATGAGGAGGCGCAGCGGGAGCGTGGAAGCCATAGTGGGACCCACGAGACGGACGATCGTGATGCATGAAGATGCATCAAGATGTCGACGGAACCAACGAGGACGAGATGGACGATCACAAGGCATGGAGATGCACCGTTGCACACATAGATCTTGATGTGAGTGATTAGGCCTACTGGCTCGGGCCTAATCATATTAGGTTGTGGTCCATGATCATCTGGTGTGATTGCTTATACACATACTAGATATGTATATATATTTGCATGCGATGTAGATATATATTAAATATGTATATGTGTGACATGTCATATTAGGAGACCAAATCATAGAAACATCTCTCGATAATATTAAGTCGGTAAACGTGAGGCAATTAGATTGACCCACGTGGCCTTCCATCGTTATGAGTAGGAACCGAATCCCGGTGTAGGTTGAGTTGGTCGAGTCCCTCGAGACTCACCTATATCGCGATTCGCTATCTTGCTTACGACATAGAGATGTCACCGGTGACCTGAGGGCATGATATGCTTGGTCGAGTCCCTCGAGGGTATATCATCAAATCAGACTCATCTTGTAACGAAGGTGTTGACTTAACCGAGCATCATGGTTGGTCGAGTCCCTCGAGGCCATGGTGATTCGGAGGCCGAACAGGACGGGAATCACAAGGAGTTGTGATCGGCAAGAGTTGTCTACCTTTTAGGCTTAGTGTGATTGGTCGAGTCCCTCGAGGTTACACTAAGACGCTGATTGGATCCTGATCCCCACTAGAAGTCTGCCGGAGACTTCCGTTTCACGTGCTGAGGGTGTCGCGTGACTCGTTAGTAAAATAGTGGGAGCATATTAAGATAGAAGTCCATATCTTGATAGTTTATTTCTTGCAAAATCTGCATGTTATTCATTTTTGCTACATCTTTATTTTCAGAAAATGTCGCTTTCAAATCCCTTACATGGCATACTTGATGTCAACCGCCTCACTGGTCCAAATTATACGGATTGGCTCCGTAACTTGAGAATTATTCTCACAGTGGAGAAAATCGTGTACGTCCTTGATACAGTGATGCCTACGCCCGAAGAAGGGGCAAGCGAGGATGAGATCGCTCGCTACATGAAGTACATTGATGACTCCACTCTTGCTCAGTGCTATATGTTGGGCTCTATGACTCCAGAGTTACAGAGACAACATGAAAAGATGGATGCCAGATCCATTCTCCTACATGTCCGTAAATTGTTTGAGGAACAGGGAAGGACTCAACGATATGAGATATCCAAGAGCCTTTTCCGCGCTAGGATGACTGAGGGGACACCGGTTCAGAACCATGTCCTAAAGATGATTGAGTGGAAAGAGAAACTCACAGGTCTAGGAATGGTCCTAGAGGATAACTTGTGTGTGGACATTGTTCTTCAGTCCCTACTAGATTCCTTTTCACAGTTCATAATGAACTTTAATATGAACAAGCTTGAGGTGACTCTCCCAGAGCTCCTCAATATGTTGAGGGAGGCAGAGAGTACTATTAAGAAAGAGAAGCCAGTTCTCTACACTGGTGAGACCAGAAAGAAAAGGAAAGCAGAAAGGTCCCTTAAGAAGGGAAAGGGCAAGGGCAAACAAGGTAAAGCAAAGGTTGCTAAGAAAGACCCAACAAAGGACAAAGGCCAGTGCTTCCACTGTGGTAAAGATGGTCACTGGAAGAGAAACTGCAAAGAGTACCTTGCAGAAAGGGCGAAACAAAAGCTTGATGAAGCTTCAGGTACATTCATGATCAGTCTCCATTTGTCAGACTCTTATGATAACACATGGGTATTAGATACCGGTAGTGCTTATCATATATGTAATTCGTTGCAGGTTCTGGCAAGGCCTAGGAGACTAGAGAGAGGCGAGATGTACCTCAAGATGGGTAATGGAGCAAAAGTTGCTGTATTAGCTGTTGGCGAGGTCGCCCTACATCTGCCTAGTGGAGCTTTTATTGCATTAGATGCATGTTATTTTGTTCCTTCTATTATCAAAAACATTATCTCCATTTCATGTTTAACAGTTAGTGGATATAAATTTGTTTTTGAGAACAATGGTTGTTCGATATTATTAGATGATAAGATCATCACGAAAGGAACATTGCATAATGGTTTATTTATGTTAGACACCACTCCACATATCATGAATATAAATGTGTCCAAAAGGAAACGAGATGAGTTGAACAGTGCATACCTGTGGCATTGTAGGCTAGGTCACATCCATGAAAGAAGGATTCAAAAGTTGCTAAATGATGGATATCTAGATCCATTCGACTATATGTCATATGCAACTTGTGAGCCTTGCATTCGTGGAAAACTGACCAACTCTCCATTTAGTGGAACTGGAGAGAGAGCCACTGAGTTGTTGGAACTCATACATAGTGATGTATGTGGACCCATGTCAACTCATGCCATTGGAGGTTACTCCTACTTCATTACATTTACTGATGATTTCTCAAGGTATGGATATGTGTACTTAATGAAGTACAAGTCCGAGGCCTTTGAGAAATTCAGAGAGTATAAGAATGAGGTGGAGAACCAGACTGGAAAGAGTATCAAAACTCTTCGATCAGATCGAGGAGGTGAGTACTTAAGTACAGAGTTTACTCACTTTCTCAAGGACCATGGGATATTATCCCAATGGACACCTCCTTATACACCTCAGCTCAATGGTGTCTCTGAAAGGAGAAATCGTACATTATTAGATATGGTACGGTCCATGATGAGTTTCGCTGACCTACCCATCTCATTCTGGGGATATGCCCTAGAAACCGCAGCTTACCTTCTGAACAGAGTTCCAACTAAGTCGGTGGTGTCTACACCATATGAGATATGGAAAGGGAAGAAGCCTGATCTTAAAGTAGTTAAGATTTGGGGCTGCTCTGCCCATGTTAAAAGACACAACCCCGATAAGTTAGAATCAAGGACAGGGCGATGTAAATTTGTGGGATACCCCAAGGAAACTTGTGGGTATTACTTCTATCATCTCGAGGACCAAAAGGTCTTTGTAGCTAAGAGAGCAGTGTTCCTTGAGAAGGAACACATTCTTGACGGAGACAGTGGGAGAATGATAGAATTGAGCGAGGTTGGAGAACCAAGCTCAAGCACCACTCTACAGCCCGAGTCTGTTCAGGTATCTAATACACAAGTTTCAACTTTACGCAGGTCTGATAGAGTATCCCATCCTCCTGAGAGATATGTGGGACATATTAGAGCAGAGGATGTAGAGGATATTGATCCTCAGACCTACGAGGAGGCTATTATGAGTATAGACTCCGGGAAGTGGAAAGAAGCCATGAATTCTGAGATGGATTCTATGTACTCCAATAAGGTTTGGAACCTAGTTGATGCACCCGAAGGTATTGTACCCATCGGTTGCAAGTGGATCTTTAAGAAAAAGATCGGAGTAGATGGAAAGGTAGAGACCTATAAAGCAAGGCTAGTGGCTAAGGGGTATCGTCAAAGGCAAGGTGTTGACTACGACGAAACTTTCTCACCCGTAGCAATGCTAAAATCCATCAGAATTCTATTGGCTATTGCAGCACACTATGATTATGAGATCTGGCAGATGGATGTGAAAACCGCATTCCTCAACGGGAACCTGGAGGAGGAGGTGTATATGATGCAACCTGAGGGATTCGTGTCCAAGAACTGCCCAGATAAGGTGTGTAGGTTGCTTAGATCCATTTATGGACTAAAGCAAGCTTCCCGAAGTTGGAACATAAGATTTGATGAGGCAATCAGATCTTATGACTTCGTTAAGAACGAAGATGAGCCTTGTGTATACAGAAAGGTAAGTGGGAGCGCTATTAGCTTTTTGGTGTTATATGTGGATGACATCCTCATCATTGGGAATGACATAGGAATGCTATCCACAATAAAGGCTTGGTTATCTAGACACTTCTCCATGAAGGACTTAGGAGAAGCATCTTATATCTTGGGGATTAGAATCTATAGAGATAGATCCAAAAGGATGCTTGGCTTGTCCCAGTCCAGGTACATAGAAACTATTGTCAAAAGGTTTGGCATGGAAAATTCCAAAAGAGGTCTCATACCGATGAGACATGGGATATCGCTTTCTACGAGTATGTCCCCAAAGACTCCAGAAGAAAGGGCGAACATGGATATGATACCTTATGCCTCAACAATACGGTCTATCATGTATGCCATGCTATGTACTAGGCCTGATATAGCGCATGCTCTGAGTGTCACGAGCAGGTATCAGGCGGATCCAGGCTTGGAGCACTGGAAAGCAGTAAAGTGTATCCTTAAGTACTTGAGAAGGACTAAGGATCTTTTACTAGTATATGGAGGTAATAGCCTTAAGGTTGAAGGCTACACTGACTCAAGTTTTCAGTCTGATGTCGATGATAGCAAGTCGAATTCAGGGTATGTGTACACCTTGAATGGAGGAGCAGTGTGCTGGAAGAGTTCCAAGCAAGATACCACTGCTGACTCGACCACAGAGGCGGAGTACATTGCTGCATCAGATGTAGCAAAGGAGGGAGTCTGGTTGAAGAAGTTCATCACAGATTTGGGAGTCGTGCCGGATAGTGAGGAGCCGATTTCCCTATATTGCAACAACAACGGGGCAATTGCTCAAGCGAAGGAACCTAGGTCTCATCAGAAATCTAAGCATGTTCTGAGGAGGTTCCACCTTATCAGAGAGATCGTGACCCGAGGAGATGTAGCAGTGGAAAGAGTTCCATCCGAAGATAACATTGCAGATCCACTAACAAAGCCATTATCTCAGATTGTCTTTGAGCGTCACAGGGGTCTGATGGGGATCAGACACATAGGTGATTGGCTTTAGGTCAAGTGGGAGATTGCTAGTCATAAGTGCCCAGCAAGCCAATCACGTGAGTGATGGCACGTGTGACTTGATACAGAATCTTTTTGCTTATTATATTTTGGCGTATATCACTTTATAACTATTGCATAAATGCATATATATTATGAAGTCCTTGGATTTGTGCAATGGGAATCGGATCGTGATGAGATCACGATAATGAGATCGATTCACCTTTAAACACATATCCTAAATAATCCCGGTCATAGGTTACTCGAGAGGGACATCGTGATAACCGGATAGACTGGTGTGCTGTATACCCGTCCATATGATGGATGCAGCTGGTCTCATAGCTGCTCGTGTAGGGACACTAGGGATACAGTACAGGTGCTCATTGGAGAACGAGTTCACTGATTGATCCGCTTACGGAATGCTGGATGGTTGATGATGCCTTATTGTCAGACAACGATTCCGTAGTCCTAGTGGTGTATCTGGTTCTTAGACTTGAGACACCAAGGATGTCCTGTATGAGTGCTCCACTCTTTGATACCAGACTTATAGGTTTGGCTGTTCCCAGATCTAGTACAGCTGGTCATTGGGAGTGGTAGTCGACCTTACGAGGGCTATTGAGTGTCGATAGAGGATCATCCACTCTCGGTATCATGAGAGGAATATCCCATGTGTTCTTGCTCAGACAAATCCCTGGCCAGGGTCATTCGGGTTGAGAGAGAAAGAGTTCTCCGGGAGAATCCGATTAGAGCGAGACTCGAGTAGAAACCGTATGGGTCTGACAGCACCATGCTCAATATACGATCTCTGGGATATTAGATGGATGAGGGACTATAGGTACATGGTAACTGAGGACAGACAGGTCCAATGGATTGGATTCCCCTGTATCGTCTGGGGACTACGGCGTAGTGGCCTAGTACTTCCGTAGTCGATGAGTCGAGTGAATTATTACAGAGATAATAATTCACTTAGTTAGAAGGAGTTCTGACAGGTATGACTCACGGCCAGCTCGATATTGGGCCTAGAGGGTCACACACATATGGTAGGCATTGCGATGAGTAGAGGTTCGGATATGAGATATCCGACGGAGCCCTTGTCTTATTGGATGCAGATCCAATACCCACTAGGGAAAGGACCCATTAGGGTTTTGACACGGGATCTCTATAAATAGGAGGGATTCACAGCCTCATAGGCTAGAGTCTTTGCTTGCCCTTCCTATTCTCCTCTCCCTCTCCAACTCAGAGTAGGCCTGGAGTTTTGAGGAGCGTCGTCGCAACCCTGCTGTGTGGATCACCGCTAGAGAGGAGGACGCTTGACCTCCTTCACCCTCTCCTAAGGATCTGCAAGGAAACAGGGATATACGATCTCCCTAGGTAACACAATCTCTATACGCAATTTTGTGTTTTTGCGGATTTTGCGCACCAATCTTCGCACGACGATGAACATCCTTTTGGGAATCGGGGATTTTTGTTTTCTTGTTCTTCCGCTGCGCATATGATGTCGCCCCCCCTATGATTTCCCAACATCTATAGAGGATCATCCACTCTCGGTATCATGAGAGGAATATCCCATGTGTTCTTGCTCAGACAAATCCCTGGCCAGGGTCATTCGGGTTGAGAGAGAAAGAGTTCTCCGGGAGAATCCGATTAGAGCGAGACTCGAGTAGAAACCGTATGGGTCTGACAGCACCATGCTCGATATACGGTCTCTGGGATATTAGATGGATGAGGGACTATAGGTACATGGTAACTGAGGACAGACAGGTCCAATGGATTGGATTCCCCTGTATCGTCTGGGGACTACGGCGTAGTGGCCTAGTACTTCCGTAGTCGATGAGTCGAGTGAATTATTACAGAGATAATAATTCACTTAGTTAGAAGGAGTTCTGACAGGTATGACTCACGGCCAGCTCGATATTGGGCCTAGAGGGTCACACACATATGGTAGGCATTGCGATGAGTAGAGGTTCGGATATGAGATATCCGACGGAGCCCTTGTCTTATTGGATGCAGATCCAATACCCACTAGGGAAAGGACCCATTAGGGTTTTGACACGGGATCTCTATAAATAGGAGGGATTCACAGCCTCATAGGCTAGAGTCTTTGCTTGCCCTTCCTATTCTCCTCTCCCTCTCCACCTCAGAGTAGGCCTGGAGTTTTGAGGAGCGTCGTCGCAACCCTGCTGTGTGGATCACCGCTAGAGAGGAGGACGCTTGACCTCCTTCACCCTCTCCAAAGGATCTGCAAGGAAACAGGGATATACGATCTCCCTAGGTAACACAATCTCTATACGCAGTTTTGTGTTTTTGCGGATTTTGCGCACCAATCTTCGCACGACGATGAACATCTTTTTGGGAATCGGGGATTTTTGTTTTCTTGTTCTTCCGCTGCGCATATGATGTCGCCCCCCCCCTATGATTTGCCAACACCCTACACCCTGGGAGCACTAAGATGTATAGAGATCTTCAAAGTCATTATTGGTGGGAAGGCATGAAGAAGGAAATTGCAATGTATGTTTCAAAATATTTGACGTGTCAGCAAATCAAAGTAAAACACCAAAGACCTGGAGGGTTACTGCAACCTTTAGTTATTCCTGAATGGAAATGGGAATGTATTACTATAGACTTTGTTTCGGGACTACCCAGAACCTCGAGGAAGCATGATGCTATTTGGGTTATCATTGATAGGTTAACAAAATCTGCACATTTCCTACCGATTAATATGACTTATTCGCTTGATAGACTTGCAGATTTATATGTTAATGAAATAGTAAGACTTCATGGTATTCCAAAGGAGATCATCTCTGATAGAGACTCCAGATTTCTCTCTAGATTCTGGAGAAGATTACAGGAATCTATGGGCACTAAAGTCAAGTTTAGTACTACATATCATCCTCAAACTGATGGTCAGTCAGAAAGAACAATTCAAACACTTGAGGATTTGCTTAGAGCCTATGTTATGGATTGGAAAGGTGAATGGGATAAGGATATTTCACTTGTTGAGTTCACGAATAATAATAGTTATCATTCAAGTATTCAGATGGCTCCTTATGAAGCTCTATATGGGCGAAAGTGCATAACACCTATAGGTTGGGAGGAAGTTGGAGACAGAAAGTTGTTAGCACCGGACAAGGTACAAGAAACTACCGAGAAAATTCAAGTTATAAGGAAAAGTTTAAAAGCTGCTCAGAGTCGTCAAAAGAGTTATGCCAACACTAGGAGACGAGATATTGAGTTTGAAAATGGAGATTTTGTATTCTTAAAAGTCTCCCCTTCCAAAGGCATTATGAGGTTTGGGAAGAAATGAAAATTAAGCCCAAGATTTATTGGACCTTTTGAGGTTCTTGAGAGGGTTGGTTCTGTCGCTTACAGGATTGCCTTGCCACCAGCATTGAGCCATGTCCATGATATATTTCATGTCTCGATGATTAGAAAGTATATGTATGACCCTTCTCACATCATTAAGTATGAGATGATGGAGATCGATAATGATTTATCCTATGTGGAAGAGCCTATTCAGATTATTGATAAGAAAGAAAAAGTCCTAAGGAATCGGGTCATCCCACTGGTTCAAGTAATTTGGAGATATCATTCTGGAGAGGAGACAACTTGGGAGCTAGAAGAGGAAATGAAAAAGGTGTATCCTCGTCTTTTCATCGAATAGAGGTACGATAAATTTAGAGGACTAAATTTTTCTTTTAAGGGGGGGGAGAGTGTAACACCCCTCATTTCCGAATGTTCGTATAAATTTCTGGTGATAATGTAAGCATCTATTTTAATTGACAAAAGAAATAGAGTATGAATCAGAGGTAACTTATTTTTAAGATTTGGGAGATCTGTTCAAAAAAAAAAAAGAAAGAATCTGAGGACCTATATGTAAACCCTAAGGACCTAATCGTGAATATGAAAAAAACAAGGACAAAACTGCAAAATGCACCAAATGACAAATCCCACCGCTTAAGCTTCTCTGCCTTTGTTCTTAAGGAAGCAGAGAAGGCAGCTCGTGGGTGATCAGGGAAAGAAAGAAAGAAAGAAAGAAGAAGAAGAAGAAGAAGAAGAAGAAGAAGAGAAACAAAAATTGGGGCTTTTAGGGTTCTTGCGTTAATCTTTTCACTTCAGGTCAAAATTTTCAAAGGCAAGTGTTCTAACCCCATCCTACAGAAGTATTAGACTCTGTTTTTATGTTGATTCAAAATAAATTGGAAGATTTCTGTTTAGAAACTGATATGACTCTTTTTGGACCTAAAACCATGGATTCTGAAATATTTTCGGTAAACTGACCCCTATACATTGTTTCGGCTATAAGTTTTAGTATAAGATGTGAATTCAGGTAGGAACTACTTTGTTTGTAATTAGACTCTTATGTCTTTCTTTTGACACTGATTTTGTAGATTTTGGACACTGAATACTTACCCAAACATTTTTTTCAAATGAGCCTATAGACGCTGTAAAATAGAGTTCAAGATTTCTGACCTATTGCTACTAAAATGCCTATAACTCCCTGTTGAAAATTCTGATTTATAACAAACTGATTTTATTTGAAACTAGACTTGAAAATATTTCTTTTGACATATAGGTTGAAAATTTTGGAATTCAATTTCCTACCCTTTTATCTGTTGAATCCGACCCTATAAATTCTACAAAACAGTGATTGTGATTTTGACCTTGTGTTACCAAATCAGAGGTAACTCTGTGTTGGGAGCCCTGTTTCATATGAAATCTATTCCATCCGAATATAGATTGATATATGGTTTGACCATAGTCTTCTTATGGGTATTGGAGCAAAATTGTTATTCTGAAATATTTGTTTGATGTGCCACTGGAATTCTGTCCGAAATCGAGCTTTGGTCGATTTCGCGTATTCTGTTCTATTCCTTTGATTACTTGAATTCATCTAACCTTCTTATTTGAATTGAGCTAACTATAATTGGATTCCCTGTACACTCTTGCTTCCATTTTCCTTTCTAATATGAATACATTTGTGAGAGATTTTTTCCTTGCGTCATTTGTTCTTAAAAAGGCACATGTAAGCTTCGTTGTTCCGCGTGTGCTTCCGATGTATGCTACATATTGTTGAAACTGCCCTTTTGTACTCTGGTGTGTGGGATTGTCTGGACCTTTGCCAGAAATGGTAAAGGATATGCGCTATTTGCCCGCTATGTGGGGTCCCGCTATGAGGGATATTCTGTATGCGCTTGTTGCCCGCTACGTGGGTATGTGATTAGAGCCTGCGATGCTCTGCCGGCCCCCTTTGACTTCACCTAGACGTGGGTGGATGGAGCTCCCAGACGTGGGAGACTTTTGTCAAGTGGTCATTCAGAAATGGATGAATCACATTCTGACTGAGATCCCACTACACCCTCTATATGTTTGATATGACATCTAGAGTTTTGGTGAGTTGTTTCTGTTCATACTCTGGATAAGATTGATATGATTGTAATGTCAAGGACGACGTTTGAGCTATTGTACGATATGTGTACTGATATGCTCTGAAAGGCTTCATTCCCTAATGATTTTGCTTCGAAATGTTCCATATGCCGTTGATATGCTTCGAAACATTTTATATGCCATTGATAAGCTCCGATATGTTTCCTTTGTTTCTGATATGCTCCAATTACTCTATGCTCCATCTGTCAGGAACCTAATGGGTATGATTGGAAGGATAATTGTGATTCTGCTCCTAATGATATTATGTCTACGAAATCGTATATTCTGCTTTGTGTTTTGAAACTGTATCTTTTTGGAAATCGTACTATTTTGATATGGATATGTTAGTCACTTGCTGAGCTCTTTATGCTCACCCCGTTTGATGATAAATTTTTCAGGATAGCGTATCGCTTGCTTAAATATTAAGATTGTGCTGAGGCAGTGGAAAGTTTAGAAGACGTTGGGCAGAACTTTTGTTAGCATATATGTAGTTGTGTATAAGCTACCTTGCATCTAATGAAATGTGACTATGAATCTAAACCTGTGGATTTTGTGTAAGCTAAAGGATCCCTCATGTATAGGGTTTTGGAATGTTAAATTAAATTTGTGTAATGGTATGAACTTATGGTAAATCGATGATTGTGGTGACTGCATAGATTTCCCCACTTGTGGATTTATATTGTGGTTTTTATTTTGATGAGTTGAGTTCAGATTGTATGAATTATCGAGAGATGTGTGCTATGTTTATGAATTGCACAGGGTTATGAATTGGTAGATTATAGAAGTGAAATTTTTGATCTGAATGTTTTCTTAGTGACCTCAAATATGTGTTTGGATCCTGGGTTTGTTGTGATGAAGATCTTAAATATTGTCGATATTTTGTCGGGTCGTGACAGAGGTGGTATCAGAGCATGATTTAAGAATCACTAAGAATATTATCTTTATTTGAGGTTTATTGACTATCATTAGAGATTGATCAAAGAAAATGTTCTTTTGATGTTTTAGGAAGCGAGGATGACGAGATCATCTGGTTCTCCTGTTGCATCTACTGCTGATCAATTGAGTGGTATTATGCGGACTTTGGAGACTATGGCACAAGTGATGCAACAACAACAACAACAACAACCTGTCCAACAAGGAAGTAATGATGGAACAGAGACATCAAACGAGACGGGGTTGGGAATTGGACAGTTTAAGAAGCTTAGTCCTCCCAGTTTTAGTGGTGAGTCTGATCCAATGGTGGCAGAACGATGGATGATGCAGATAGAGAAAATATTTGATGCTTTAAATTACCCTGATGATCGAAAGGTTTTTCTTACCACCTTTATGCTGGAAGGAGAAGCTGAACACTGGTGGAGAATGATTAAGAGGATGTCTGAAATCAAACATGAGCCAATGACATGGAAGTTATTCCAAGAAAAGTTTAACGAAAAATATTTTCCAGATTGTATGAGAGAGCAAAAAGAATTGGAGTTCTTGAATCTTATCCAGGGAAGTATGACGGTTACAAAGTATGAATCTAAATTTACTGAGCTCTCCAGGTTTGCCACACATATGACTGATGATGAATCTAGAAAAGCAAGAAGGTTTGAAAGGGGATTACGGCCAGTAATAAGACGCCGAATGTCAGCTTTAAAATTATAAATATATGCTGATACGGTAGAAAGAGCTTTGAAAATTGAAAGAGACATGGAGGAAATTCAAGAAATCATTGGCAAGAACAAAAGGGACAAATTTACTAGCAAAAGCAGGAGAGAAAATGAGTATGAAGATAGTAACAAGAGGTTTAAGACATCTGGATTTGAGAAAAGGAAACCATTGGGGAGGACTCAGTTATGAGCAAAATGCGGATTAAATCATGAAACAAGTCGGTGTTTTCGGGTGACTAGAGCATGTTTTGGTTGTGGAAAGCTAGGTCATCAACTAAGAGATTGCCCACTGAACAGGAAAAAAGAGCCACTGTCTCCTAGACCCTCAGCCCATGCTAGAGTGTACGCTATCACTGAACAAGATTCTAAAGCTTCTAAATCAGTGGTGGAAGGTATTCTTCATGTTTCTAAAAGAAATGCAAAAGTTTTGTTTGATCCCGGCTCCAACTTATCGTTTGTTTCACAATACTTTGCTTGTCACTTGGATATTCTACCTAAACCCCTGGATTATATGTTATATGTTACAACTGCTGTTGGAGATTCATTGGCAACAAACTTAGTCTACCCATCTTGTTTGATCTCTATTGGAGACCATGAACTCTTTGCTGATTTGATTCTCCTAGAGATCCAGGGTTTTGATATTATACTTGGCATGGATTGGTTATCTTCTCATCACGCTAGTATTGATTGTTAGAAAAAAATAATTACTTTCTGCATACCAGATCAGCCTATATTTTTCTTTAAGGGCATTAAGCATGATTTGCCTCCTTGCTTAATATCAGCACTTCAAGCTTATCGTCTTATGCAGAAAGGTTGTTTTTGTTATATGGTGTGTGTAAAGGAGCATTCAAATCAGGAAACCCACCTAGATGAAATTTCAGTGGTCAAAGAATTCTCTGATGTATTTCCAAATGACTTACCTGGTTTACCTCTAGATAGAGAGGGTGAATTTGCTATTGATCTAGTCCCCAGTACAACCCCAATATCTAAGCCTCCCTACAGAATGGCACCACTCGAGCTAGAGGAGTTAAAGAAGCAAATACAAGAATTATTAGATAAGGGTTTCATACGACCCAGTGTATCCCCATGGGGTGCTCCGGTGCTATTAGTGAAGAAGAAGGATGGAACATTGAGGCTTTGTATTGATTATAGATAGTTGAATCAGGTGACCATCAAAAACAAATATCCCATACCTAGAATTGATGATTTGTTTGATCAACTGTAGGGTGCACAAGTATTCTCTAAGATTGACCTGAGGTAAGGTTACTATCAGTTGAAGATCAAGGAGGAGGATATTTCAAAAACAGCTTTCAGAACTCGATATGGTCATTATGAATTCTTAGTGATGCCTTTTGGTTTGACAAATGCGCCTGCAGCTTTTATGGAACTAATGAATAGGATATTTCAACCGCTCTTGGATATCTATGTAATTGTATTTATCGATGACATATTGGTGTATTCAAAGAGTAATCAGGAGCATGAGGAACACTTGAGAGTTGTATTGTCCATACTAAGAGAAAAGAAGTTGTATGCAAAATGTGAATTTTGGTTGAATGAAGTTGCTTTCTTAGGCCATGTGATTTCAGGGAAGGGTATATCTGTTGATCCAAGGAAAATAGAAGCTGTAGTTGAATGGGAAGTACCAACAAATGTAACAGAGGTTAGAAGTTTCTTGGGCATGGCAGGTTATTACAGGAGATTTATGGAGGGATTTTCTCGAATTGCTCAACCTCTCACCAAACTCACTAAGAAGAATATGAAATTTGTATGGGGTGATGATTGTGAGCAAAGCTTTCAAGAGTTAAAAAGAAGATTGACTAGTGCCCCTATTCTCACTATTCCAAGTGGTAGTGAGGGATTTGTAGTTTATACTGATGCTTCAAGAAAGGGCCTAGGATGTGTTTTGATGCAGGAAGGGAGAGTAATTGCTTATGCTTCTAGGCAACTTAAAGGTTATGAATTGAATTATCCAACTCATGATTTGGAATTAGCAGCAATCATTTTTGCTCTAAAGATTTGGAGACATTATTTGTATGGTCGACAGTTTGAAATCTTCACTGATCACAAGAGTTTAAAATATATTTTCACTCAGAAAGAGTTGAACATGAGGCAGCGAAGATGGATAGAACTTTTGAAGGATTATGATTGTGCCATCCGTTATCACCCAGGCAAGGCCAATGTTGTAGCTGATGCACTTAGTAGGAAATCTACAAGTTTTATGGCTAGTCTGGTCGTGAGGCAATGGAAGCTAATAGAAGAAAATTTTGATTTGAAAGCTTTGAGGAAAGAGCAAGACTCGATGATTTTGATGGCCTCCATTCAAGTGCAGTCTGATCTTATGCAACAAATTAAGGAAGGACAATTACGAGATCCACATTTAATCTACTTGAGGAGTGAAGTAGAAAAAGGATTGAAGCCACAATTTCAAATTTCAACGGATGGCCTATTGAGATTTGGGGAGAGAGTATGTGTACCAAATGAA
This sequence comes from Musa acuminata AAA Group, assembly GCF_036884655.1. Lineage (NCBI taxonomy): Eukaryota > Viridiplantae > Streptophyta > Magnoliopsida > Zingiberales > Musaceae > Musa > Musa acuminata. Next base: position 26,288,912 of record NC_088335.1, read on the forward strand.
CTAGATATCAAGAATCAAATCCTAACTGAAAGTCATACTTCAAAGTACACCCTACACCCTGGGAGCACTAAGATGTATAGAGATCTTCAAAGTCATTATTGGTGGGAAGGCATGAAGAAGGAAATTGCAATGTATGTTTCAAAATGTTTGACGTGTCAGCAAATCAAAGTAGAACACCAAAGACCTGGAGGGTTACTGCAACCTTTAGTTATTCCTGAATGGAAATGGGAATGTATTACTATGGACTTTGTTTCGGGACTACCCAGAACCTCGAGGAAGCATGATGCTATTTGGGTTATCATTGATAGGTTAACAAAATCTGCACATTTCCTACAGATTAATATGACTTATTCGCTTGATAGACTTGCAGATTTATATGTTAATGAAATAGTAAGACTTCATGGTATTCCAAAGGAGATCATCTCTGATAGAGACTCTAGATTTCTCTCTAGATTCTGGAGAAGATTACAGGAATCTATGGGCACTAAAGTCAAGTTTAGTACTGTATATCATCCTCAAACTGATGGTCAGTCAGAAAGAACAATTCAAACACTTGAGGATTTGCTTAGAGCCTATGTTATGGATTGGAAAGGTGCATGGGATAAGGATATTTCACTTGTTGAGTTCACGTATAATAATAGTTATCATTCAAGTATTCAGATGGCTCCTTATGAAGCTCTATATGGGCGAAAGTGCATAACACCAATAGGTTGGGAGGAAGTTGGAGACAGAAAGTTGTTAGCACCGGACAAGGTACAAGAAACTACCGAGAAAATTCAAGTTATAAGGAAAAGGTTAAAAGCTGCTCAGAGTCGTCAAAAGAGTTATTCCGACACTAGGAGACGAGATATTGAGTTTGAAATTGGAGATTTTGTATTCTTAAAAGTCTCCCCTTCCAAAGGCATTATGAGGTTTGGTAAGAAAGGAAAATTAAGCCCAAGATTTATTGGACCTTTTGAGGTTCTTGAGAGGGTTGGTTCTGTCGCTTACAGGATTGCCTTGCCACCAGCATTGAGCCATGTCCATGATATATTTCAGGTCTCGATGATTAGAAAGTATACGTATGACCCTTCTCACATCATTAAGTATGAGCTGGTGGAGATCGATAACGATTTATCCTATTTGGAAGAGCCTATTCAGATTATTGATAAGAAAGAAAAAGTCCTAAGGAATCGGGTCATCCCACTGGTTCAAGTAATTTGGAGACATCATTCTGGAGAGGAGACAACTTGGGAGCAAGAAGAGGAAATGAAAAAGGTGTATCCTCATCTTTTCATCGAATAGAGGTACGATAAATTTAGAGGACTAAATTTTTCTTTTAAGGGGGGGAGAGTGTAACACCCCTCATTTCCGAATGTTCGTATAAATTTCTGGTGATAATGTAAGCATCTATTTTAATTGACAAAAGAAATAGAGTATGAATCAGAGGTAACTTATTTTTAAGATTTGAGAGATCTGTTAAAAAAAAAAAAAAAAGAATCTGAGGACCTATATGTAAACCCTAAGGACCTAATCGTGAATATGATAAAAACAAGGACTAAACTACAAAATGCACCAAATGACAAATCCCACCGCTTAAGCTTCTCTGCCTTCGTTCTTAAGGAAGCAGAGAAGGCAGCTCGTGGGTGATCAGGGAGAGAAAGAAAGAAAGAAAGAAGAAGAAGAAGAAGAAGAAGAAGAAGAAGAAGAGAAACAAAAATTGGGGCTTTTAGGGTTCTTGCTTTAATCTTTTCACTTCAGGTCAAAATTTTCAAAGGCTAGTGTTCTAACCCCATCCTACAGAAGTATTAGACTCTGTTTTTATGTTGATTCAAAATAAATTGGAAGATTTCTGTTTAGAAACTGATATGACTCTTTTTGGACCTAAAACCATGGATTCTGAAATATTTTCGGTAAACTGATCCCTATACACTTTTTCGGCTGTAAGTTTTAGTATAAGATGTGAATTCAGGCAGGAACTATTTTGTTTGTAATTAGACTCTTATGTCTTTCTTTTGACACTGATTTTGTAGATTTTGGACACCGAATACTTACCCAAACATTTTTTTCAAATGAGCCTATAGACGCTGTAAAACAGAGTTCAAGATTTCTGACCTATTGCAACTAAAATGCCTATAACTCCCTGTTGAAAATTCTGATTTGTACCAAACTGATTTTATTTGAAACTAGACTTGAAAATCTTTCTTTTGACATATTGTTTGAAAATTTTGGAATTCAATTGCCTACCCTATTATCTGTTGAATCCGACCCTATAAATTCTACAAAACAGTGATTGTGATTTTGACCTTGTGTTACCAAATCAGAGGTAACTCTGTGTTGGGAGCCCTGTTTCATATGAAATCTGTTCCATCCGAATATAGATTGATATATGGTTTGACCATAGTCTTCTTATGGGTATTGGAGCAAAATTGTTATTCTGAAATATTTGTTTGATGTGCCACTGGAATTCTGTCCGAAATCGAGCTTTGGTCGATTTCGCGTATTCTGTTCTATTCCTTTGATTACTTGAATTCGTCTAACCTTCTTATTTGAATTGAGCTAACTATAATTAGATTCTCTGTACACTCTTGCTTTCATTTTCCTTTCTAATATGAATACATTTGTGAGAGATTTGTTCCTTGAGTCATTTGTTCTTAAAAAGGCACATGTAAGCTTCGTTGTTCCGCGTGTGCTTCCGATGTATGCTACTTATTGTTGAAACTGCCCTTTTGTACTCTGGTGTGTGGGATTGTCTGGACCTTTGCCAGAAATGGTAAAGGGTATGCACTATTTGCCCGCTATGTGGGGTCCCGCTATGAGGGATATTCTGTATGCGCTTGTTGCCCGCTACGTGGGTATGTGATTAGAGCCTGCGATGCTCTGTCGGCCCCCTTTGACTTCACCTAGACGTGGGTGGATGGAGCTCCCAGACGTGGGAGACTTTTGTTAGGTGGTCATTCAGAAATGGATGAATCACATTCTGACTGAGATCCCACTACATCCTCTATATGTTTGATATGACATCCAGAGTTTTGGTGAGTTGTTTCTGTTCATACTCTGGATAAGATTGATATGATTGCAACGTCAAGGACGACGTTTGAGCTCTTGTATGATATGTGTACCGATATGCTCTGAAAGGCTTCATTCCCTGATGATTTTGCTTCGAAATGTTCCATATGCCGTTGATATGCTTCGAAACATTTTATATGCCATTGATAAGCTCCGATATGTTTCCTTTGTTTCTGATATGCTCCAATTACTCTATGCTCCATCTGTCAGGAACCTAATGGGTATGATTGGAAGGATAATTGTGATTCTGCTCCTAATGTTATTATGTCTACGAAATCGTATATTCTGCTTTGTGTTTTGAAACTGTATCTTTTTGGAAATCGTACTATTTTGATATGGATATGTTAGTCACTTGCTGAGCTCTTTATGCTCACCCCGTTTGATGATAAATTTTTCAGGATAGCATATCGCTTGCTTAAATGTTAAGATTGGGCTGAGGCAGTGGAAAGTTTAGAAGACGTTGGGCAGAACTTTTGTTAGCATATATGTAGTTGTGTATAAGCTACCTTGCATCTAATGAAATGTGACTATGAATCTAAACCTGTGGATTTTGTGTAAGCTAAAGGATCCCTCATGTATAGGGTTTTGGAATTTTAAATTAAATTTGTGTAATGGTATGAACTTATGGTAAATCGATGATTGTGGTGACTGCATAGATTTCCCCACTTGTGGATTTATATTGTGGTTTTTATTTTGATGAGTTGAGTTCAGATTGTATGAATTATCGAGAGATGTGTGCTATGTTTATGAATTGCACAGGGTTATGAATTGGTAGATTATAGAAGTGAAATTTTTGATCTGAATGTTTTCTTAGTGACCTCAAATATGTGTTTGGATCCTGGGTTTGTTGTGATGAAGATCTTAAATATTGTCGATATTTTGTCGGGTTGTGACAGAGGTGGTATCAGAGCATGATTTAAGAATCACTAAGAATATTATCTTTATTTGAGGTTTATTGACTATCATTAGAGATTGATCAAAGAAAATGTTCTTTTGATGTTTTAGGAAGCGAGGATGACGAGATCATCTTGTTCTCCTATTGCATCTACTGCTGATCAATTGAGTGGTATTATGCGGACTTTGGAGACTATGGCACAAGTGATGCAACAACAACAACAACCTGTCCAACAAGGAAGTAATGATGGAACAAAGACATCAAACGAGACGGGGTTGGGAATTGGACAGTTTAAGAAGCTTAGTCCTCCCAGTTTTAGTGGTGAGTCTGATCCAATGGTGGCAGAACGATGGATGATGCAGATAGAGAAAATATTTGATGCTTTAAATTACCCTGATGATCGAAAGGTTTTTCTTGCCACCTTTATGCTGGAAGGAGAAGCTGAACACTAGTGGAGAATGATTAAGAGGATGTCTGAAATCAAACATGAGCCAATGACATGGAAGTTATTCCAAGAAAAGTTTAACGAAAAATATTTTCCAGATTGTATGAGAGAGCAAAAAGAATTGGAGTTCTTGAATCTTATCCAGGGAAGTACGACGGTTACAAAGTATGAATCTAAATTTACTGAGCTCTCCAGGTTTGCCACACATATGACTGATGATGAATCTAGAAAAGCAAGAAGGTTTGAAAGGGGATTACGGCCAGCAATAAGAAGCCGAATGTCAGCTTTAAAATTATAAACATATGCTGATACGGTAGAAAGAGCTTTGAAAATTGAAAGAGACATGGAGGAAATTCAAGAAATCATTGGCAAGAACAAAAGGGACAAATTTACTAGCAAAAGTAGGAGAGAAAATGAGTATGAAGATAGTAACAAGAGGTTTAAGACATCTGGATTTGAGAAAAGGAAACCATTGGGGAGGACTCAGTTATGTGCAAAATGCGGATTAAATCATGAAACAAGTCGGTGTTTTCGGGTGATTGGAGCATGTTTTGGTTGTGGAAAGCTTGGTCATCAACTAAGAGATTGCCCACTGAACAGGAAAAAAGAGCCACTGTCTCCTAGATCCTCAGCCCATGCTAGAGTGTACGCTATCACTGAACAAGATTCTAAAGCTTCTAAATCAGTGGTGGAAGGTATTCTTCATGTTTCTAAAAGAAATGCAAAAGTTTTGTTTGATCCCGGCTCCAACTTATCGTTTGTTTCACAATACTTTGCTTGTCACTTGGATATTCTACCTAAACCCCTGGATTATATGTTATATGTTACAACTGCTGTTGGAGATTCATTGGCAACAAACTTAGTCTACCCATCTTGTTTGATCTCTATTGGAGACCATGAACTCTTTGCTGATTTGATTCTCCTAGAGATCCAGGGTTTTGATATTATACTTGGCATGGATTGGTTATCTTCTCATCATGCTAGTATTGATTGTTACAAAAAAATAATTACTTTCTGCATACCAGATCAGCCTATATTTTTCTTTGAGGGCATTAAGCATGATTTGCCTCCTTGCTTAATATCAGCACTTCAAGCTTATCGTCTTATGCAGAAAGGTTGTTTTTGTTATATGGTGTGTGTAAAGGAGCATTCAAATCAGGAAACCCACCTAGATGAAATTTCAGTGGTCAAAGAATTCCCTGATGTATTTCCAAAAGACTTGCCTGGTTTACCTCTAGATAGAGAGGGTGAATTTGCTATTGATCTAGTCCCCAGTACAACCCTAATATCTAAGCCTCCGTACATAATGGCACCACTCGAGCTAGAGGAGTTAAAGAAGCAAATACAAGAATTATTAGATAAGGGTTTCATACGACCCAGTGTATCCCCATAGGGTGCTCCGGTACTATTAGTGAAGAAGAAGGATGGAACATTGAGGCTTTGTATTGATTATAGACAGTTGAATCAGGTGACCATCAAAAACAAATATCCCATACCTAGAATTGATGATTTGTTTGATCAACTGCAGGGTGCACAAGTATTCTCTAAGATTGACCTGAGGTCAGGTTACTATCAGTTGAAGATCAAGGAGGAGGATATTTCAAAAATAGCTTTCAGAACTCGATATGGTCATTATGAATTCTTAGTGATGCCTTTTGGTTTGACAAATGCCCCTGCAGCTTTTATGGAACTAATGAATATGATATTTCAACCGCTCTTGGATATCTGTGTAATTGTATTTATCGATGACATATTGGTGTATTCAAAGAGTAATCAGGAGCATGAGGAACACTTGAGAGTTGTATTGTCCATACTAAGAGAAAAGAAGTTGTTTGCAAAATTCAGCAAATGTGAATTTTGGTTGAATGAAGTTGCTTTCTTAGGCCTTGTGATTTCAGGGAAGGGTATATCTGTTGATCCAAGGAAAATAGAAGCTGTAGTTGAATGGGAAGTACCAACAAATGTAACAGAGGTTAGAAGTTTCTTGGGCATGGCAGGTTATTACAGGAGATTTGTGGAGGGATTTCCTCGAATTGCTCAACCTCTCACCAAACTCACTAAGAAGAATATGAAATTTGTATGGGGTGATGATTGTGAGCAAAGCTTTCAAGAGTTAAAAAGAAGATTGACTAGTGCCCCTATTCTCACTATTCCAAGTGGTAGTGAGGGATTTGTAGTTTATACTGATGCTTCAAGAAAGGGCCTAGGATGTGTTTTGATGCAGGAAGGGAGAGTAATTGCTTATGCTTCTAGGCAACTTAAAGGTTATGAATTGAATTATCCAACTCATGATTTGGAATTAGCAGCAATCATTTTTGCTCTAAAAATTTGGAGACATTATTTGTATGGTCGACAGTTTGAAATCTTCACTGATCACAAGAGTTTAAAATATATTTTCACTCAGAAAGAGTTGAACATGAGGCAGCGAAGATGGATAGAACTTCTGAAGGATTATGATTGTGCCATCCGTTATCACCCAGGCAAGGCCAATGTTGTAGCTGATGCACTTAGTAGGAAATCTACAAGTTTTATGGCTAGTCTGGTCGTGAGGCAATGGAAGCTAATAGAAGAAAATTTTGATTTGAAAGCTTTGAGGAAAGAGCAAGACTTGATGATTTTGATGGCCTCCATTCAAGTGCAGTCTGATCTTATGCAACAAATTAAGGAAGGACAATTACGAGATCCACATTTAATCTACTTGAGGAGTGAAGTAGAAAAAGGATTGAAGCCACAATTTCAAATTTCAAAGGATGGCCTATTGAGATTTGGGGAGAGAGTATGTGTACCAAATGAACTAGATATCAAGAATCAAATCCTAACTGAAAGTCATACTTCAAAGTACACCCTACACCCTAGGAGCACTAAGATGTATAGAGATCTTCAAAGTCATTATTGGTGGGAAGGCATGAAGAAGGAAATTGCAATGTATGTTTCAAAATGTTTGACGTGTCAGCAAATCAAAGTAGAACACCAAAGACCTAGAGGGTTACTGCAACCTTTAGTTATTCCTGAATGGAAATGGAAATGTATTACTATGGACTTTGTTTCGGGACTACCCAGAACCTCGAGGAAGCATGATGCTATTTGGGTTATCATTGATAGGTTAACAAAATCTGCACATTTCCTACCGATTAATATGACTTATTCGCTTGATAGACTTGCAGATTTATATGTTAATGAAATAGTAAGACTTCATGGTATTCCAAAGGAGATCATCTCTGATAGAGACTCCAGATTTCTCTCTAGATTTTGGAGAAGATTATAGGAATCTATGGGCACTAAAGTCAAGTTTAGTACTGCATATCATCCTCAAACTGATGGTCAGTCAGAAAGAACAATTCAAACACTTGAGGATTTGCTTAGAGTAAGATGTCTTAATTATTATAGTTAGAGTATAGATTAAGTTAGGATTGGGAGATAATCCCACTAACTTAATTAGGGGCCAATTGGACCCTTAATAGACCCAAATTGGGCCGAATGGAATAGCCCATTCGACCCCAGAATTCTTGGCCGGTCATGGCACTACTTGGGAGACTCGGTCTCCTAGTAATTCTGGGCAGTGGTACCACCTGAGCTCGATCTTTGAGTGCTGTAAGGTGGTAGTACCACCCAAACTAAGCGATAGTACCACCTAGTGCCCGATGATAGGCGGTAGTACCGCTTCATAATGGTGATGTGTTAGAACCCTTACAGATTCTAAACTTGGGGTTGATCTCTTTAGGTCATCGGCCTCCTTGTAGGGGGCCTGCCTACACACGGTCGATTGTTTAATCTCGGATTTTGACGATGAAGTCAATTGTCATTTGTTGATGTAATCTATATGTTGAGAAAAGTATACAGGATTAACTAAGATGGCAGTAAGACATGCAGCAGGTGTTATGTCGGAGTCAAGATCAAGATCACATTAGGAGTTCGAGAGTTCGTCAGAAGTTTTGTGGGAACCAGCCGAGAAGTCTAGGAGCTTGCCATAGAAGCTCATCAGAACTCGCCAAGAAGATCATCACAAAGTCCAAGAGCTTGCCGGGAGTCCATCGGAGCATCGCTGAGAGTTCGTCGGATGTTCGCTGGAAGTACGCCGGAAGCTCGTCGGAAGAAGCGATTGATGCACCAGAACATAAATTGCAATAATGATGTCTTAATTATTGTAGTTAGAGTAGAGACAAGTTAGCATGCTTTGTATTTTGAGATAGACAAGATAGCACATTTGCTTTTTTGAGATAGCAACTATTTTGAGATAGTGATCTTAGCAAATTTTACATCATGCAAGGTAGCAAATTTTTGTGATGTTCAAAATAGTAAGTTCTTTCTTCTCTTTAGAGAAGTGCTATTTTTGCTTCCTTTACAAAGTGCAAGCTAGCAAAGTTTTTGAAAAAGTGAGCAAGTTTTGCAACACACAAGCTAGTAAAAATTTCGAAAGCAAATGCAAGATAGCTTTCTTATGTAGGCCCATGACTCTTGCTTCCTATTGCAATGTGCAAGTAGCAAGTTTTTGAAATATCCAAGTTCAACATTGGATACCAACATTGCATAATTAACATAATCTCCTAGTTTTATCATTATGCAATTTTGCTATCATCATAGATATGCAAGGTAGTATGATAGTAATTTCTACAACATATAAGCTAGCAAATTTTATAATATTTTTAGAGCATGCAAGCTAGTAGTTTTGAGATGTACAAGAAAGCAACCCTTGCTTCTTGAAATATACAAGTTTGCTAGATGTTCACGTTAGCATGTTTTGCTTCTTGAGATAGGCAAGATAGTAATATTCAAGAAGATAACTTTTGCTTCTTGAAATAAGCAAGTTAGCAATCTTTGCTACTTAAGATAGACAAGCTAGCAATCAAGTTTTGCATCTCCTTGACTTGTGCAAGCTAGCTATCTCCCCCTTTGTCATTGTCAAAAAGAAGGGAAGAACAATACAATCATGTAATTCATTTCCCTTTACTATAATCTTCAAATCATGACAAGCGTAAATAACAAAGATAAAATTGATTGTCAAAAGACATATATCATTTTTGACAAATTTCTTCAATTGTAAATAGAAAACATGATATGAAACAATCTTGATTCAAAAGGAAAACTCAAGTTATAAATTATTAAGATATCAAGTAGCGTATCATGGTTTACAAGAACAAGTTTCTTGTTAGTTAATAGCGAAAAGAATCATAGGAGAACAAAATCTCAATTCATGCATATAAAATCTTATGATTCACATCATATGCAATACATCACATATATTATCATAATAAAAAGCATAAGTATTGCATGCATCATTCCAAATTATAAATATTTCAAATCATAATGGTATTAATTTGTCAAATTGCATCCTACCATGCATGATCATAACATTTCATTTGTATGCATCAAAATAATCTCAAGAGTATTTCATGCATAATTTTATATCACCACATAAGGAATATCAAGAAGAAAATAATTGGGTGATAAACATTTCATGAATATTAGGAATTGTATAAAAATCATATCATGAAAGATTAGAACATATGAATACCAAAAGGCATGATTTCTTTTTGAAAAACCTACTCATAAATAATCAAAAGAAAATCTTAGGAGATCGATTAATGAAAAAATCTTGATTCATAATAAATCTTAATTTGTAAATATCACGGAATCAAGATCATGATTTTGAATAAAACTCATTCAAATTCAAATCATCCAAATCATCAAAATCTCAACATTTCTTTCAAGAGATTCAAAATGGCATAGATAGTTTTATTGGTCTCTTAGGTAGAAATCAATAAGATAAAGGATTACATTTCATTTTTATAAATTTCTATTCATGTGATTTGCTTCTTATGAGCATGCCTTAGTCTTTATATGCCAAATCAATATAAGCATTAAAGTTCAAGATGTAAAGACAAAATCTTATAAGACAACTCATTTATAAAATATTCATCATGTTTATTTTCATGAGATTCATAAGATTGGTAAAATAAATTCATTAATCTCAATAGAATAGAAAATTCATTTCCATTTCATACAATTGATTTCTTGTGAGAGTGTTCAAGTCTTTTTGTGAAAACATTGTATCATCATTTAAAGTCAAAACATAAGTTTCGTCATAAAGCCGTCAAGACCAAATACATCAAAAATAAAACATCATGATATCACATCTATCATCAAAAGACTATCAAGAAATTCATACATAGATGTACATGCACTATGTCATCTTAATATGTCATGAGAATGTCATCTTAATTCGTCATAAAAATGATTAAACCAAAAACATGTTAATCCAAAATGAGAGTATCAAATCAATATTTACTTCAAAAACTCATGCATGACATAAAATCATCAAAATACACATGCATGGATTAATCCTAAGCATTATCACATATCATATAACTATAATCCATAATGTTGCATACATCATTCAACATTTCAAAACATAACATGCATGAAACCTTAGCAATATACTTTTCATTGATCAAATTTTTAATTTTTTTAAAGATGCTAAAAAAGAAAAACATGATATAATTTTTGAAAAATAAATTTTTTTTATTTCCTATTCCTACTATCTAAATTAAGAATTCAAGAAAAACTTCAAGTAATTTCAAAATAATTCAAGAGAGTTGAGTTACTTACCTTGTAGTCGAAGCCCGTCAAAGCCCAATTCGCCGTTTCACCTTTAGAAGTTCTTGATTCATCCTTGGGTGCCTTCCTTTTCTTTGGTCTCTTCCTCCATTCAAGTTCATTGTTTATTTTAGATTTTTGTTTAATGAACTTATTAAGAGTTGGTGTTCGAAGTTTAAGTTCATCATTGTCCTCATCACTTGAGTCATCGCTCAAGTGGTATTCATTTGTCCAAGGTTCCAAATCCTTCTTGTTCTTTGGAAGGTGGTTCAAGTGTTCATTGTGTTCATCATGTGCATTGCGCACCATTTCTATTGTCATTAATGAGCCGATAAGTTCTTCAAGTAGAAAAATATTTAAATCTTTTGTTTCTTGTATTGCCATTACTTTTGATTCCCAAGCTTTAGAAAGTGATCGTAAAACTTTACTAACAAGTTCAAAATTCGAGAAACATTTGCCAAGAGCTTGTAAACCATTGACGACATCCGTGAAACGAGTGTACATGTCAAAAATGATTTCACTCAGCTTTATTTGAAAAAGCTTGAAATCATGCATTAAAATGTTGATTTTCAAATCTTTAACTCTAGAAGTGCCTTCGTGTGTGATTTCAAGAGTGTGGCATTTGTCGAAAGCCGTTTCGCGTAAAGAAACCCGATTGAACTCATTTTTGTCCAAAGCGCAAAATAAGGCATTCATAGCCTTTGCGTTTAAAGAAAACATCTTTTTATCCAAATCATTCCATTGGTTCATTGGAAGAGAAGACATTTCAAATCCATTTTCGACTATGTGCCATAAATTCAAATCCAAAGACAGTAAGAAAACTCTCATTCGAGTTTTCCAATAAGTGTAGTCTGTCCCATTGAAAAAGGGAGGACAAATGAGAGAGTGACCCTCTTGAAAGCCGTAAAGAGCCATTTCTATTTAGGTGTTAAACCAAGGTAGAAAAACGTGGCTCTGATACCAATTGTTAGGATCGGAGCGGCACTAAGAGGGGGGGGTGAATTAGTGCAGCGGATTAAAACTTCGGTTTTAGAAAAATCTTTCGTACGATAAAAAATCGAACTTGAAAAGCTTAATAACTTAGAAGCGTTTGGAAGCGTAGTGACTAAGTAAAGTAGTTTGCAGTATGTAAATGGCAAGAATAAAATGCAAACCAGAGAAGACGGTAGTTTATAGTGGTTCGGTCAATCGTGACCTACATCCACTCCTCCCATTCCTCTTCCGTCGAGGCCACCGGTATCCACTAATGATCTTCCTTTACTAAGCGAAGATCAACCTCCTTCTTACACCCCTCTTACAACCTCTTACAAGTGGTTCACCCTTTTACAAAGATTTCAATGAAAAGAAGGGAGGTGAACACTCAAGCTATTGAAAACAAGACTTTTCCGAAAGCTTTTCTCAACTTCTAGCTTCTCAAAAGGTTGTATTCTCTGCTGAGAATTGGGGGGTATTTATAGACCCCAAGAGGATTCAAATTTGATTTCCAAAATTTGAATTCCCTTGAGTTCCCGAGGCTGGCGGTGCCACCGCCTGTCGACCGTTGCACTGGCGGTGCCACCGCCCGACTTCTCGAGTGCTGGGCGGTGCCACCGCCCAGTCAAGCGGTGCCACCGCCTAGCTCTTGGGTGCTGGGCGGTGCCACCGCCCAGTCTGGCGGTGCCATCGCCAGACCCTTGCAGCTTACTAGTTTGGGCTCCAAACATGGCCCAAACCAGTCCAAACTCGGGCACAATTGGCCCCTACTTGGGTTATAGGATTAACACCTAATCCTAACCCTAAGTAATGTGCTAACTATGAATTTAAAGACATTTTCTAAGCTATTACAAAGTCTACAAGTCAAGACTTCTTTCGACGAGCTTCTGGTGAACTTTCGGCGGTCTTCCGACAAACTCTCGAAAACCATTCTGCGGACTCCCGACAAGCTCGTAGACTTCACGATTTGATCTCGGCGAGTTCCAATGAGCTTCTTTGGCAAGCTTCGATCTTTCTCGGTGAGCTCCATGAACTTCCGACGAACCTTTTGGCGAGCTTCCGAAAAACCCTTCGGCTAGCTCCCTACTCATTCTCGGCTAGTTCCGGCAGTATTCTCGAAGAACCTTCGGACTTCCGTCGAACTCTCGAACTCCCAACGAATCCTTCGTGATTGACTCCGGCACTTTGTTTCGCTTTATGTCTTCATCGTTATCGTAGTTAATCCTGCACACACAAGCCAAAACTCTACTCCGATCTAGACAATTATTACAACGCGAATTGACATTCTATTGCCCGGCACGTCATTGGTTCGCGCTTCATCCGATTCTTCGGTGCATCGTCCTCTCTTGCGACTTGTTGCCCAATCGGCGGTTGACCTCCACAACCCCAATATCCTTGGCGCAATTCCACTCTCCTTGGCCCGACGCCCGACGTCCGAAGCCTTCTGCCGTCCAATACCCTAACGTGATCTCCTCCGGCACAACGTCAATTCCTCCTGCGTTAACTGTCTAATCCTGATCGAGTAGACCTGCATCACTCAAAATGCAATTAAACATAAACATAATTATCAATTAGTTTCATCATCAAAATACGAGATTCAACAAGCGGTAGTACCACCCAGTGCCCGATGATAGGCGGTAGTACCACCTAGTAATGGTGATGTGTTAGAACCCTTGCAGATTCTAAACTTGGGGTTGATCTCTTTAGGGGATCGGCCTCCTTGGAACTCTATAGGGGTTCCTCCCTCCAAGTTGCTACTCAAAGGCTGCAGAAAAGATTCATCTATTGCTTATCAAAAGAGGAGGAATACATGACTATTTATAGGGCTTCTAAACCCTAACTCATAATAGGACTCCTACTCAAGACTCCTACTTCTAACCAACTCTTAATAGGACTCTTACTCGACTCCTACTTCTAACCAACTCCTAATAGGACTCCTACTCAAGACTTCTATTCCTTTACAACTCCTAATTCTTCTATAAGAAACATCCTCCTAACCCTAGCCGGCCTCTTCACCTCTTTAATAGGGGTAAGCTTAGGTAGGTTTTACATGAATGTCCCTCTTAATTAGGACTCTCCTAGCTAGAGTCCTAATAGACCCGCCCTCTTCAAATCAGTCTTGTCCTCGAGGCTGACGATTCATAAATTCTGAGAATTTAATCTTCAAGTCATCATAGTTCTCCCAAGTGGCATCTTCTGTTTGTAGGTTCACCCATTGTATTAGCACTTTAGTAGTGAGTCGTCGTCATCGAGTCATGATCCATCGATCAATAATGGCACTTGGCTGGGTCTGGAGTTCTCCTTGGGTAGTCATATTTGGTGGGTGGCTTTGAGCTATCTCCAAGCACTTATTTACAACTTTCGTCTGGTTGTCGGTTTGTAGGTGATATGCCGTACTCCTTTTCAATTTAGTACCCTGCATATAGAATAACTTTGTCCAAAATCTGCTCATGAAGATGTAAGTAGAATTTGTCATAAGCACAATGTGTCCCTTATAGCATAATTCTTTTGAGTCTCAATTGTAATGAGTCACGAAGCTTGGTGCTTCCTCCAATTTTTTTATGATCTTACTGGTCTCCAAATCTTCTTGCCATTCCATCTTAATATCCTAAAGGAAGTCACTAGTCGAAAGTGAAATGACCAAAAATTTAGCTTGCTTAGGTAGTCGTAAAAGCGCATTTGCAACAACATTCTCTTTCCCCTTTTTGTAAGTTATTTCATAATCATATCCAAGAATCTTTGTTACCCATTTTTGTTGCTCGAGGGAAGATATTTTCTACTCCAAGAGATATTTTAGGCTTTTATGGTCGATCTTGATTTGAAAGCATCGCCTGATAAAGTACGATCTCCACCTCGTTGCTGCGTGCACAATGACGAGCATCTCCTTATCATATGTTAATATGTTTTGATAGGGGGGAGACAATGCCTTGCTAATGTATGTGAGTGGTCGACCATCTTGCATGAGAACGTCTCCCATTCTGTCTCCAAATGCATCGACCTCAATGATGAAGGGTCGGTTAAAATCTAGTAGCGCTAGCACCGGCATCATCATCATGGCTGCCTTAAGTTTGTCGAAGACAGTGGAGGCTTTGTCCGACCATTAGAAGGTATCATTTTTTAGTAGAGAAGTGAGTGGTGCACTGATCTTTCCATAGTTTTTTACGAACTTACGGTAGTAGCCTGTTAAACCCAAAAAGCCATGTAGTAATTTTATGTTCCTCGGGGTAGGCCAGTTTTGCATTGCTCCAATTTTAAAGGGGTCCACCGTCACACCTTCCTCTGATATGATATGCCCAAGATATTCCACCTTTTGTTAAAGAAAGCAAAAATTCGTAGTGGTCGTTGTGTGTTCGAAAGGCAATTTTCGGTATGACTTCTTCGTACACTCGTATTTGATGATACCCGGATCAAAGTTCCAGCTTTGTAAAGATTTGTGCTCCCTTTCATCTAGCAATTCATCTACTA
Source organism: Musa acuminata AAA Group (assembly GCF_036884655.1). Taxonomy (NCBI): domain Eukaryota; kingdom Viridiplantae; phylum Streptophyta; class Magnoliopsida; order Zingiberales; family Musaceae; genus Musa; species Musa acuminata. The sequence continues at coordinate 26,304,331 of NC_088335.1, forward strand.
CTGGAATAGGGTATTTATCCTTGATGGTTATATCATTGAGAGCTCGGTAATCAACGCATATTCGCCATATTCCGTCCTTCTTGCATACAAGTAGCACCGATGAAGAGTAGATGTTACAACTTGACCGAATAACTCATGTTTCGAGCATATCTTTTATAATCCTTTCTATTTCATCCTTCTGGAGATGTAGATACTGATATGGTAGAGTATTTGCTGGAAGTTTGTCAGAAAGAATCGTTATATAATGATCATACCGACGGGTAAGAGGTAGGTTGTGTGGTTCGTCAAATATATCTGAAAATTCAGCAAGCAAAGGTAGTAGGTTTGGATTTTCAAATTCTATTGGCTCTCCCTTAGTTTGCTGCTCAAGTTATGCCAAAAAGCTGCTACATGCTTTATGCAAAACCTTCTCCATTTGTTGTGTGCAAATTGTCGTTACGTCGCCCCCACGTTTCCCATTCAGTATCACCTGTTTCTCCTTACTGTAAAATTTCATAATTAGTTGCATAAAATTCCAAGAAATATCACCTAATGTCATCAACCATTTAATTCTGGGCATAGCCTCATTATCATCAAGAGGAAGAAGGAAGAAATATGTAATTATCTCTTGGTAAGGCCTCATGATCAGCAACAGTTTCACTTGCGGGCGCCTACGATCATACTTCAAAATCCATTCGTCGGTGACCTTAATGTCAAACCTGCTGCAATTCTCAATAGGTAAGGCCATCTGGACAACAATCTTACTGTTTATGAAGTTATTAGTACTGCCTGTGTCGATGAGAACAGTGATAGGTTGTTGTTTGAGAAGGCCTCCAACTTTTATCGTTTGCGGGTTTGAGTAGCCGGCTAGTGCATGTACCATAACTTCGGTCGGTTATGGCTCTTCTTCTGCATCTTCTTCTTCATGTTCAAGGCTCTCTTCTGGAAGTTCAATGACCTCTTCTTCTATTGGTTCAATCATAAGAAGTCTCCCTTTACTATAGAAATGCTCACGGCTCCACTGCTCGTCGCAATGCCAACATAACCCCTTCGCATATCGCTCCCGAAGCTCTTCTATTGTCAATCTTTTTAGTGTAGGAACTCAGTCGATAGTAGGGGGGGCTGAATGTTTCAGTATTGCTGGTTGAGGAGTGAACCTAGTCCTCCGAGCTTCATGGTTCAATCGCTCCTCTTGATGTCGTGCGAAAGAGATGGTTGCCATAAGCGTGTACGGTTGTTGCGCTTTAACTTCTCCTCGGTTCTCCAGCTTCAAGCCCTCAATGAAGGTCCTCAATAGCTGTTTTTAAGACCGATCATGAGTTTGATTAGATAACCTTTCAAACCTGGTTTGATACTCCTGAATGGTGGAGGTTTGTCGGATCTTTGCTAGTTGTCCGTCAATATTCTCGTAATCGGTTGGTTTGAATCAGATCAGTAGTCCTTCTTTGAATTATCACCATGAAAGGACTCCATAAGTATGTTCAAACTAGTCAAACCACTGTATAGCATCCCCTTCAAGATGTATAGCAACAATTTTCACCATAGATGCATCCGCGGTTTTGTGGTACCGAAAATATTGCTCCGCGCTCGAGATCCAACCAATCGGGTCTCCTTCTTCCCATCTAGGGAAGTCCACTCTCATGCATGGATAGTTGGGGTCGGTCATAGGCCTTCCCCTCTCTTGAAAGTCATATCTTCGGGCTTGGTGTGGTTGGGCAAAGCTCTCTCCTTGATGTGATTTCTTCGGGCTTAGTGGTCGGCCTAATCTGAGTTCGGTAAAGAGCGTCCGAATCTTATCCTCCATTCGTGCCTCGAATGCTTCAAATTTAGCATTGATTACCTCCTCAGATGCCATAGTATATGCTGCCAAATCTATGATGTTAGGATCTCTCTTTTGTTGTCAGGTTAAAGGCATGTATTGGTTGAGAGAGGTGATGGTCGAAAGGGTTGGTGGATTGGTGGATGTAGGCTACGGTTTAGGATTGTTTTATGGCTATTTTGGGTGCAGTTTGAGGGTGTGGTTTGGTGGAGTTTTAGGGCTGTGGATGAAAGTTTTGAATCTGTGGTAGATGGCAGCAAAGGTTTAATAGAAATTAGTGGAAGTTGCAGCAAGTATGTGCTGTCTTGTAAGAGCAGAATTGTCGTCGAAGAAACAACGATTTCTCGATGTAATTTCCACCAAAAGCTTGAGAGAATTGAGGAGGGAATTAACAACAAAATCACAGTTTATATGACAGCAAGGATGTCTAATTTAATTAAGAAAATTTTGGCAGTATAATAGCTAGGAAATTGGTGCAAGTTGCGATAGTAGAATTCTCGTCAAAAAATTTCAGCAACTTACGACAAAAATTTGTAGCAACACAAAATTGTTTTTAGAGATGAATTCCTTAATAGATCAATATTAGATGGAAGCCAAGATAATCTATGAAGTATATAAGAAATTTTAATAAAAAAGGATTGCAAATAGATGGGTTAAGGCAATAATATGCGGCTGAAATTTTCTGCAGCATAGATTTTCAAGTATAGCAAATTGGACATAAAAGATCAGTGATTTATATTAAGAATTTTTTGACAAAACCAAAGAAAAATCTACTTTAGGAAGTGTCAAAGCTATCATAAAAATTTTAGCAAGATTTGGATAGAAAAAAATGTTGTATCAAGATCAAATAAATAGTGCGACGCGGTTGAAATTTTACAATGAAGATTTTCAAGTATAGCAGATTAGACGTAAAAGATCAATAGTTTATATTAAATTTTTTTTTGACAAAAATAAAGGGAAATCTGCTGTTAGGAAGTGTCAAAGATGTTATAAAAATTTTGTAGAAATTTGGATAGAAAAAACACAGTAGCAAGATCAAATAGATAGTGCTATGCGGTTGGAATTCTGTAATGTATCTTTCATCGTAGAGATAAAAACTTTGTGACGAAATGTTTATGCAGTAATATAGGAACAATTTTTTTTTTGGATTTCGAATAAGGATAACTAAATTACAGCAGCAGTAAGGTAGGAAACCAGAACCTGTTGCAATTCAGGGGAGATCAAAGGATGATCCGCGGTGGTGGAGATGATGGCAGAATTTAGCGATGATCTTTTAAGCAATTGTGGGAATTGCTTTGGGCGGTTGTGGAGGGCTGATGGATGGTTGTGGAAGGGCAGCGAGATGCCAAGAGCGCTGCTCTGATACCAGGTGTTAGAACCCTTATAGATTCTAAACTTGGGGTTGATCTCTTTAGGGGATCGACCTCCTTGGAACTCTATAGGGGTTCCTCCCTCCAAGTTGCTGCTCAAAGGCTGCAGAAAAGATTCATCTATTACTTATCTAAAGAGAAGGAATACATGACTATTTATAGGGCTTCTAAACCCTAACTCCTAATAGGACTCCTACTCAACCCTCCTACTTCTAACCAACTCCTAATAGGACTCCTACTCGACTCCTACTTCTAACCAACTCCCAATAGGACTCCTACTCAAGACTCATATTCCTTTACAACTCCTAATTCTTCTATAAGAAACATCCTCCTAACCCTAGCCGGCCTCTTCACCTCTTTAATAGGGGTAAGCTTAGGTAGGTTTTACATGAATATCCCTCTCACTTAGGACTCTCCTAGCTAGAGTCCAAACATGATGGTACCTCCAGGACCACAAAAATATGAGAATTGACACTTTTAGGATTCATTTTTGAACTCATTGGGGCCTATAAAAACCTCACCCTTTCCTGTATGAAAGGGCAATGAAAACTTGACATTATCTTGAGTCTTTGAGGCCTTAAAGTATTCTAAAAACTAGAGTTCTTCTCCTTTTTAAGTGTTAAGATGATTCAAGAGAGGAGTGAAACTTGTAAGGGTTGTCTCCTAAGCCTAGCAAAAGGAGAAAAGCTGTAAAAGGGTAGTTGGCCTTCGCCTATTGAAGGAAGGCCTCTAGTGGATGCCGGTGACCTCGTCGGAGGAGGAAGCCAATAGTGGATGTAGGTCACGTTGATCGAAACACTCTAAAAACTCAGTTTACATTTACTTTGAGAAACTTTCCTTTATAGCAAACTGCCTCTCCTCCTTTCTGTGCCTTAACTACGTCTACTTACGCTTTGATGTAAACATTTTCTGAGATCGGCTTTAATTGTACGAAGACCTTACAAAACCGATGCTTTTCATTTGTGCACTTTACTTTGTTACAAATCACCTTAGTCTTTTCTTGCTCTTCCACGAAAGGTTTCAAGTTTAAAGTTCTTCCAAAAAGGATTGAGTTGAAACCATTCTTGTTGAATCGGCTTTAATCGAAATAAGTTTATTGAAATCATAAAAGTTTTCTTCTGCACTAATTCACCCCCCCCCCCCCCCCTCTTAGTGCCCTCTTGATCCTAACAATTGGTATCAGAGTGAGGTTCACTCTCTGTTTGTTTAAAACCCAAGAGAGATGGCATTTGCCGGGAACCAAGAGGGTCATTCAATTATACATCCGCCCATGTTCAATGGGACGGATTACACATATTGGAAGACAAGAATGAGGATCTTCCTGATTTCAATGGATTTTGAGCTTTGAAATATTATAGAAAATAGATTTCAAAAGTCTTCTCTTCCAATGAACAATTGGAATGAGTTGGAGAAGAAGACTTTCACTTTAAACGAAAAGGCTATGAATGCCTTGTTTTGTGTATTAGATAAAAACAAATTTAATCGAGTGTCGATTTGTGAAACGACTTTTGATATCTGAAACATACTCGAAGTGACTCATGAAGGCACTAGTAGAGTGAAAGAGTAAAAAATCAACCTATTAATACATTCTTATGAATTATTTCGATTTACTGAATCTCGTATTTTGATGATGAAACCACTTGATATGTGTTTATGTTTTAATCTGCGTTTTGAGTGACGCAGGATGCTTTGATCAGGATGAGACAACTAAAGCAGGAAAAATCATGTTATGCTAGAGGAACATGTCAGAAGATTGGACGTCAGGCCGGTGGATCGGTCGACGTATCGACAGAAGGCTTCGGGCCGTGGACTCGGGCATCAGGCCAAGAAGAGCAGGTATTGTGCCAAGGATATCGGAGTTGTGGAGTCAACTGGCCGATTGGCCAATAGGCCGCAGGAGAGGATGATGCGCCGAAGAATCAGACGAAGCATCGAGGGACCATTGACATGCCGGACAACTTGGTTAATTGCTTAGGATTAATTGTCTAGATCGAAGTTTTGTTTTACATGTACAGGATTAACTATGATGGAAGTAAGATATGTAGCAGGAGTTGCGTCGGAGTCAAGACTATGATCACGTTGGGTGTTCGAGAGTTCAACGGAAGTTCGGACGGTCGTCGAAGGTTCTGCGGGAACAAATCCGAGAAGTCCAGGAGTATGCCAAAGAAGCTCATCGGAACTCGCCAAGTGGATCATCACAAGTCAAGGAGTTTGCTGGAAGTCCACCGGAGCATCACCGAAGGTTCATCGGATGTTCGTCGGAAGTTCGCTGGAAGAAGCGATTGATGCACCAGAGCAAGTTGCAGTAAATGTCTTAAGAAATATCATAGTTATCATGTAGATTAAGTTAGGAATAGGAGGTGATCCCATTAACTTAATCTGGGGGCAATTGGGCCCGTGATAGACCCAAATTGGGCCGAATGGATCGACCCATTCGGACCAGAATTCTTGCTAGGCGGTGGCACTGCCAGGGTCGACGGTGGCACTGCGCAGGAGATGGTCTCCTAGGAAAGCTGGGCGGGGCAATCACCTAGGTTAGGCGGTGGCACCGCCTTGGCTCAGTCTCCGAGCGAGATTGGGCGATGCAACCGCCCCAATCAGGCGGTGGCACCATATGGGCTCAGTCTTCGAGCGAGACTAGGCGGTGCAACCACCCCTGTCAGGCAATGACATCGCCTAGAGGCTCAGTCTCCGAGCTACCAGGCGGCTATATCGCCCCAGTCAGGAGGTAGTACCACAAGGACCCCGGAAATCCGGGAAAAGACACTTTTGAGCTCCAAATTCAAACTAGTTTGGAGCCTATATATACCCCACCCTTTCCTGCATGAAAGGGCAACCAAAAGCACCAAAAATCCAATCTTACTCTATGATTTTTAGAGCTCAAAAGTGTTGTAAAGGCTAGAAGTTCTCCTCCCTCTTTTCTTCCAAATTTTGATCTTTCAAGAGAGGAGAGATAAGTTTGTAAGGGTTGTCTCCTAAGCCCGACAAAAGGAGTGAAATTGTAAAAGGGTGGTTGGCCTTCGCCTATTGAAGGAAGGCCTCTAGTGGACGTCGGTGACCTCATCGGAGGAGGAAGTAAAAAATGGATGTTGGTCAAGATTGACCGAACCACTCTAAATCTCAGTTTGCATTTACTTTTTGTTCTCTATCTTAACTGCAAACTGCCTCCATAGCTTTACTTTAATTGCTTTCGCCTAATCTAAGTTAAAGAAACTTCCAAATCGGCTTTCATACAGAAATCGCTTTTATCGTACGAACGTCGTATTTCGGTTTGCAATTATATTCTGTTCTCTATCTTAACTGCAAACTGCCTCTATATCGTTACTCTAACTGCATCTCGCTTGATCACAAGTTAAAGTGATTTCTGAATCGGCTTGCTTACCGAAATCGTTTTTTTCGTACGAACGTCGTTTTAAATCATCGAAAGTTTTCCGCTGCACTAATTCACCCCCCCCCCCCCCTTAGTGCTCTTGATCCTAACAATTGGTATCAGAGCTCGGTATTTCTCATTTCGGATTTACACCCGAGAGAAGTGACTCTTCATGGCTTTCAAGAGGGCTTATCGGTTGTTTGTCCACCGTTGTTTAACGGATTGGACTACACTTATTGGAAAACTCGAATGAGAGTTTTCTTGATTTATATAAATTTGGATTTATGGAATATTATTGAAAACAATTTTCAACTTCTCTTTAAACCGATGAACGAATGGTCAGATTTGGAGAAGAAGTATTTTTCTTTAAACGCAAAGGTTATGAATGCCTTATTTTGCACTTTGGACAAAAATGAGTTCAATCGGATTTCTATGTGCGAAACGACTTTTGATATTTGGCAAACACTTGAAATCACGCACGAGGGAACTAGTAGAGTCAAAGACTCGAAAGTTAACATTTTATTGTATGATTTTGAGCTTTTTCGAATGCAACCAAGCGAGACTATAGGCGACATATACACCCGTTTTACGGATGTCGTCAATAATCTAAGAGTTCTTGGTAAATCTTTTTTGAATTTTGATCTCGTAAGCAAGATCTTAATATCCCTTCTAAAAAGGTGGGATCCTAAAATAATCACAATACAAGAGATAAAAAATTTAAATGATTTTCCATTAGAAGAATTAATCGGGTCATTAATGACATATGAAATGACACGTTTAGAACATTTTGAACCAGATGAGCACTTGAATCACCTTCCAAAGACTAGGAAGGATTTGGAACTCCGGACAAATGAATACCACTTGAGCGATGACTTAAGTGATGAGGACAATGATGAACTTGAACTTCGAACACTAAATCTTAATAAGTTTATTAAACAAAAATCTAAAATAAATAATGAACTTGAATGGAGGAAGAGGCCAAAGAAGAGAAAGGTAACGAAGGATGAATCAAAAACTTCCAAAGGTGAAATGGTGAATTGGGCTTTGACGGGCTTCGATTGCAAGGTAAGTAACTCAACTCTCTTGAATTATTTTGAAATTACTTGAAGTTTTTCATGAGTGCTTAATTTAGATAGTAGGAATAGGAAATAAAAAATTGTTTTTCAAAATTTATATCATGTATTTCTTTTTAGCATCATTGAAAAATTAAAAATTTGATCATGAAAAGTATATTGCTAAGGTTTCATGCATGTTATGTTTTGAAATGTTGAATGATGTATGCAACATTAGGGATGATAATTATATGATATGTGATAATGCTTAGGATTAATCCATGCATGTGTATCTTGATGATTTTATGTCATGCATGAGTTTTTGAAGTAAATGTTGATTTGAAACTCTCATTTTAGATTAACATGTTTTTAGTCTAATCGTTTTTATGATGAATTAAGATGACATTCTCATGACATATTAAGATATCATAGTGCATATACATCTATGTATGAATTTCTTGATAGTCTTTTGATGATAGATGTGATATCATGATGTGTTTGGTCTTGGCGGCTTCATGACGAAACTTATGTTTTGATTTTAAATGATGATACATGTTTTCACAAAAGACTTGAATTCCCTCACATGAAATCAATTGTATGAAATGGAAATGAATTTTCTATCCTATTAAGATTAATGAATTTATTTTACCAATCTGGTGAATCTCATGAAAATAAACATGATGAATATTCTGAAAATAAATGATTGTATCATACATTTGGTCTTAATGATTTCTCTTTAACATACTTTTTGAAATCATACTTGATGATGAATATCAAGATATTAAAAGGATGTTATCATGGAATCATGCTTGATGATTTGTTTTTTACCTTTCCATCTTAAATGTTGACACTTGTTTTATTAAAGGTAAAGGCATGCTTATAAGAAGCAAATCACATGAATAGAAATTTATAAAAACGAAATGCGATCCTCTATCTTACCGTCTTTTCAATAAATCTATGCTTGCCATGTATGAATTTATTGAATGTGACTTTGAGGATGATTTCGGATTTCACAAATGCTTGATTCATACTTATGACATGAGACACATTTTAAATATGAATCATGTTCAATGCTTCAATCATGTTACATCTCCCTTAATTCATTTTGTTCTCCTAGATTTATTTACCAAAGAGGAGAATCTTCCGAATGAATGAAATGATACAAATAAATCACTTATCGATATATCTTTTTGAAATATCTTTTTAATGTGATGTTGATAATTTGAGATGCCTATTGGAATTCATGATATGAGATAATTGAATCCTTGACTTACTCTTTGTATGGTTTGAAAATAGATATTTAAAATCTTGCTTGATGAGTTATTTTATAAGATTTTGCCTTTACGTCTTGAACCTTCATGCTTATCTTGATTTGACATATAAAGACTAAGGCATGCATAGATGAAAAAGAATTACTTAAAAAATATCTTTTCCGTCTGAACGAGATTCATGATTTCATGATATTTTATGAATCTCGAAATTGATTTTGATGACTTGACTATGAGTTTCAAGTTAACGATTTGACTTGAATGAGTTTTATCTAAATCATAATCTTGATCTTGCAAAATTGGAATCACAAATAATATCTTTTGGTATTCATGAATTGATACTCACAATATGAAAGTATTGTCATTCATGACTTGAATTTGATTAAAACATTGCATGCTTAAATTAATCATTCTTCTATGTTTTAAAAATTCTTTAAATGCCTTATGTGATGATTGAAAATTAATTTGCTTTATGATGAATCACGAATCATGACTTGATCTATGATATTGATATATTTTAATCATGATCCGTGGTTGTATAATTCTTTTGCTCTATTAAAAAGATTTGTCAAATGAATCATGTCTTTCTTTAATTTTCTTGATATCATGACATGATTTTGTAATATGGCTTGTATAATGATTAAATTTTTTAGCCATTGATTTCTCCCTTCTTTTCGATAATGATAAAGGGGGAGTTAGTTTACTAGCCTGCATATTTCCAAGGAAGAAAAATTTGCTAACTCGATTATTTCATTGAAAGAACTTGCTATCATGAAAACTACCAATGAATTACAAATCTTGCAATATAAAGAGAAGCAAAGAATTGCTATCTCGAAAGAAGTAAAAAATGTAAAACTTAGAAAACTTGCAATATAATTGCTCTTGCCATGCTTTGTATCAAAAATAGGTTGATATCCTTAAAAGCATCGCGTTAAATTTTTTAGTGTATCGCAATGTATCACATGCATCGTAAATTAAAATTTTTGAGACTATTATCATATTATGTTTAACAATTGATGTCTTTCATGACATGATTTCTTTGCATTGTTGTCTTGTATGTATCATGTGATGATTGAAATATTGATTGATGCAAATTCATAGTTTATGTAAAAGTCTAAATCATTGGTTCCTCTCCTTCTTTTCGGCAATAACATAGGGGGAGAAAGATTGCTAGCTCAAGGCAAATGCTGGCTAGCTTGTACTCTTCCCTTCTTTTTGACAAAAACAAAGGGGAGAAAGCTTTTGCTAGTCAGAACATGCAAAGAAAAGCAAAGTGCAATCTTGCACAAGAAGCAAGTGTTGAATTGCCATGATTGAACTTAAGAATCTTGCTATGCTTTTGTGCTTATATGTTGTGATGAAAAGCTAGCTTGTATGTAGTAAAACTTGCATATCGCAAAAATTGCTAGCTTGTAGTCTAAAGAGAAGCAAATATTTGCTATCTCAAGAAAAGCTAAACATACTAAACTTGCACTTTGCAACAGAAGCAAAATTGCGAGCTAAAACATTGTAAAGGAAGCAAAAATTTGCTAGCTTGCAACTTGCATATTTCAAGAAGCAAGAGTTGCCTTCTTGAACATCTCTAATTTGCTAGCTTGCATGATGTAGAAGTTGCTATCTCAAAAGAAGCAAAAGTGCTATCTTGTATGTTGTAAAACTTGCATATCTAAAACTTGATAGCTTGAATGTTCTAAGCATGACGTAACACTTGCTAAATTTTCTAGCTTCAAAATTGCATGATGATAAAACCTGATATTATGTTTTTTATGCAATGAGTTGAACTTATATCACAAATACAGGAATAGTTGTACTTCTCCTTTTTGTTGATGACAAAGGGGGAGAAGTATGTTGATGACATGACATGTTATGCATAAGTATATAATGACATGTTGCATGGATTTTTGAATCCAAGAGTTTCTATCAATATGGCAGATTGATAGGGGGAGTTTGTTTAAATTCCGGGAGTTAAGGTTAACTCCGTCATCAAGTGGAAGTCATCATAAAAAAGGGGGAGATTATTGAATCTCGTATTTTGATGATGAAACCACTTGATATGTGTTTATGTTTTAATCTGTGTTTTGAGTGATGCAAGATGCATCGATCAGGATGAGACAATTAAAGCAGGAAAAATCATGTTATGCCGGAGGAACATGTCAGAAGATTGGACGTCGGGCCGATGGATCGGTCGACGTATCGACAGAAGGCTTCGGGCCGTGGACTCGGGCATTAGGCCAAGAAGAGCAGGTATTGTGCCAAGGATATGTTAGGACTCTAGCTTGGAGAGTCCTAATTGAGAGGGACATTCATGTAAAACTATTAGGACTCTAGCTAGGAGAGTCCTAATTGAGAGGGACATCCATGTAAAACTGTTAGGACTCTAGCTAGGAGAGTCCTAATTGAGAGGGACATTCTATTAGGACTCTAGCTAGGAGAGTCCTAATTGAGAGGGGCATTCATGTAGGAGGTATTTTCTTAGAGAAGAATTAGGAGTTGTAAGGGAATAGGAGTCTTGACTAGGAGTCCTATTAGGAGTTGGTTAGAAGTAAGAGTCTTAAGTAGGAGTCCTATTAGGAGTTAGGGTTTAGAAGCCCTATAAATAGCCATGTATTCCTTCTCTTTTGAAAAGCAATAGATGAATCTTTTCTGCAGCCTTTGAGCAGCAACTTGGAGGGAGGAACCCCTATAGAGTTCCAAGGAGGCCGATCCCCTAAAGAGATCAACCCCAAGTTTAGAATCTGCAAGGGTTCTAATAGGATATCAGAGTTACAGAGTCAACTGGCCGATCGGGCAATAGGTCGCAGGAGAGGATGATGCGTCGAAGAATCAGACGAAGCGTCGAGGGACCATTGACATGCCAGACAACTTGGTTAATTCCTGAGGATTAGTTGTCTCGATCGAAGTTTTATTTTACATGTGCAGGATTAACTACAATGGAAGTAAGACATGTAGCAGGAGTTACGTTGGAGTCAAGACTATGATCACGTTGGGGTTCGAGAGTTCGACGGAAGTCCGGACGGTCATCGGAGGTTCTACGGGAACAAATCCGAGAAGTCTAGGAGCTTGCCAAAGAAGCTCATCGGAACTCGCCAAGTGGATCGTCGCAAGTCCAGGAGTTTACCGGAAGTCCACCGGAGCATCGCCGAAGATTCGTCGGATGTTCGCTGGAAGTTCACCGGAAGAAGCGATTGACGCACTAGAGCGAGTTGCAGTAAATGTCTTAAGAAATATCATAGTTAGCATGTAGATTAAGTTAGGAATGGGAGGTGATCCCATTAACTTAATCTGGGGGCAATTGGGCCCTTGATAGACCCAAATTGGGCCAAATAGATCAATCCATTCGGACCAGAATTCCTGCTAGGCGGTGGCACCGCCAGGGTCGGCGGTGGCACCGCCTAGGAGATAGTCTCCCAGGAAAGCTATGCGGTGGCACCGCCTTGGCTCAGTCTCCGAGCAAGACTGGGCGGTGCAACCGCCCCAGTCATGCGGTGGCACTGCTTGGGCTCAATCTCCGAGCGAGACTGGGCGATGAAACCGCCCCTGTCAGGCGGTGGCACCACCCAGAGGCTCAGTCTCCGAGCTGCCAGGTGGTTGCACCGCCCTAGCCAGGAGGTAGTACAGCCAGGACCCCGAAAAATCTAGGAAAAGACACTTTTGTGCTCCAAATTTAAACCAGTTCGGGGCCTATATATACCCCACCCTTTCCTACATGAAAGGGCAACCAAAAGCACCGAAAATCCAATCTTACTCTGTGATTTGTAGAGCTCAAAAGTGTTGTAAAGGCTAGAAGTTCTCCTCCCTCTTTTCTTCCAAGTTTTGATCTTTCAAGAGAGGAGAGAAAAGTTTGTAAGGGTTGTCTCCTAAGCCCATCAAAAGGAGTGAAATTGTAAAAGGGTGGTTGGCCTTTGCCTATTGAAGGAAGGTCTCTAGTAGACGTCGGTGACCTCAGGAGGAGGAAGCCAAAAGTGGATGTAGGTCAAGATTGACAGAACCACTCTAAATCTCGATTTTCATTTACTTTTTGTTCTCTATCTTAACTGCAAACAACCTCCATAGCTTTACTTTAACTGCACTCCACCTAATCTAAGTTAAAGCAACTTCTGAATCGGCTTTCATACCGAAATCGCTTTTATCGTACGAATGTCGTATTTCGGTTTGCAATTACATTATATTCTCTATCTTAACTGCAAACTGCCTCTATATCTTTTACTCTAACTGCATCTTGCTTGATCACAAGTTAAAGTTATTTCCGAATTGGCTTTCTTACCGAAATCGTTTTTATCGTACGAACGTCATTTTAAATCGTCGAAAGTTTTCGCTGCACTAATTCACCCCCCCTCCTTAGTGCTCTTGATCCTAACACGAATGAAACCGAGTGAGACCATTGGTGACATGTACACCCATTTTACAGATGTCGTCAATTATCTAAAAGGACTTGGTAAAGATTTTTTGGATTTTGAAAGTTTTAAGATCCCTTCCAAAGAGTTGGGACCCTAAAGTCACGACCATTCAAGAGGGCAAAGATTTAAATAACTTTCCTCTTAAAGAATTAATTGGGTCACTAATGACCTATGAAATGACATGCAAAGCTCATGAAGAGCATGAGGACACTCTTCCAAAAAACAGGAAGGATATGACACTAAGAACACAAGAAGACCACTTGAGAGAAAACTCGAGTGATGAGGACTTTGATGATGACTTGGCACTTTTAACAAGAAAATTCAAAAAAATTATTAAAAGAAATAAATTTAAAAATAACACTATAAATAAACTTAAACCTAAGAAAGATCAAGTAATTTTCTATGAATGCAAGAAACCGGAACACTACAAGAGTGAATGTTCCCAAGCCAAGAAGAGGACACCAAAGAAGAAGGCGCTCAAAGCAACATGGGATGACTCAAGAGCATCCGAAGAAGAGGAGCCTACCAACAATGAGCAAGTCGCTCACTATGCACTAATGGCCATTGGAGATGAGGTATTAAGTTCAATTGATGCAAATTTATCATTTGATGAATTATTAATTGCTTTTCATGATTTATTTGATGAATGTAAAATAATTAGTAAAAAATATAAATTGTTAAAAATGGAGAATGATTCTCTTATTAGTAATTTTGATAAATTAAAAATTGAGTATAATGATAGTTTAGCTCCATGTACGAAATGTCATGATTTAGAAATACTTCAAAAAGAAACTTGCTACTCAAGGATACCTTAAAGAAATTTGATATTAGTATCAAGTCCTTAAACATGATCCTTACCAATAAGGGTCACGTTCATAAAAGAAGTGGAATCAATTTTGTGAGTAGCTCTCACCAAAATCCAACCACATTCGTTAAAGGTCCTATCTTGTATATTTCGCCCCAAAACAAATGCAACTTTTGTTGCAAATGTGGATATAAAGCTTATCATTGTCCATTTAAAAAGGTTAGTCCACACAAATTGATATGGGTTCCTAAAGGAACCGTAAAAAATTTCATGCAACATGATAAGCAATTTAGATCGATTTTTGAGACACCCAAGGTCAAATGGGTACTTAAAAATCATCCTCTTTTATAGAAACATAAACCATCACAAGTTAGGAGCAAGAGATGGTACCTTGATAGTGGATGCTCAAGGCATATGACCGGAGATCCATCTCAATTCTCTAAGCTCACTAGCATAGACGAAGGATATGTCACCTTCAGAGACAACAATAAGGGTAAAATCATTGGCAAAGGAACCATAGGTAACAAATCCAACTTCTTTATTAGTTTTGTTAGTTGATGGTTTAAAACATAACCTCTTGAGCATTAGTCAATTGTGTGATAAAAGATATATTGTTAAATTTGAATCTAATGTTTACATTTTTGAAAATTAACATAAAAACACATATATGATTACATTAAAACAAAATAATGTATACACCATTGACATTAATGATCTTTGCAATGAAATGTGTTTTTCGGTTTTGAATGACGATGCTTGGCTTTGGCATAGGAGATTAGGTTATGCTAGCATGAAACCTATCACCCAAATTTCATCTAAAGAACTTGTAATTGGAATTCCTCATATCAAGTTTATCAAAGATATTGTGTGTGATGCTTGTCAATTAGGAAAACAAATAAAAGGTAGCTTCAAACCTAAGAACCAAATAAGTACCTCTAGACCTTTACAATTAATCCATATGAACTTGTTCGGACCTATTTCTACATCAAGCCTAGGAGGTAGCAAATACACGTTTGTCATCATGGATGATTATAGTAGATACACATGGACTTATTTCTTGACACACAAAAGTGAATGCTTTAGATATTTCTCCAAGTTTTGTAAACTTGTTCAAAATGAAAACGGTTTTATGATTTCGTCAATTCGAAGTGATCACAATGGTGAATTTCAAAATCATAATTTTCAAGAATTTTGTGAATCTAATGGATACAACCACAACATCTCTACTCCAAGAAATCCTCAATAAAATGAAGTAGTAGAAAGAAAGAATAGAAATTTTCAAGAAATAACAAGAACCATGTTGAATGAACATAGCCTACCTAAATATTTTTGGGCCGAAGCTGTAAACACAGCATGCTATGTCATGAATAGAGTTCTAATAACACCCTTACCAAAACTACTTATGAGTTGTGGAACGATAAAAAATCCAATGTTTCATATTTTAAAGTTTTCGGGTGTAAGTGTTTTATCTTGAATGAAAAAGATGCCTTCGGAAAATTTGATGCTAAATCCGATAAAGGAATTTTTCTTAGCTATTATTCGATTTCTAAATCATATCATATCTTTAATAAAAGAACCTTGATTATAGAAGAATCCATTCATATTATTTTTAATGAGGTTTCCGAATTTAAGAAAAATGATTTTGATGATGATGTTAATTTTGATACTTTGAATTTAAATGAAACCCCTTCTCCAACTAGCAACTTGAGCTCGTTAATAAATTTTAAGATCCCTTCCAAAGGGTGGGGACCCTAAAGTCATGGTCATTCAAAAGGCCAAAGATTTAATTAACTTTCCTATTGAAGAATTAATTGGGTTACTAACGACCTATGAAATGACATGCAAAGCTTATGAAGAGCTTGAGGATACCCTTCCAAAGAATAGGAAGGATATGATATTAAGAACACAAGAAGACCACTTGAGAGAAAACTCAAGTGATAAGGACTTTGATGATGACTTGGCACTTTTAACAAAGAAATTCAAAAAATTTATTAAAAGAAATAAACTTAAAAATGACAATAAAAAGAAACATGAACCCAAGAAAGATCAAGTAATTTACTACGAATGCAAGAAACCGGAACACTACAAGATTAAATGTCCCCAAGCCAAGAAGCGGACACCAAAGAAGAATGCGCTCAAAGTAACATGGGATGACTCAAGCGCATCCGAAGAAGAGGAGCCTAGCAACAACAAACAAGTTGCTCACTATGCACTAATGGCCATTGGAGATGAGGTATTAAATTCAATTAATGTAAATTTATCATTTGATGAATTATTAAATGCTTTTCATGATTTATTTGATAAATACAAAATAATTAGTAAAAAATATAAATTATTAAAAAAGGAGCATGATTCTTTTGTTAGTAATTTTGATAAATTAAAAATTGAGTACAATGATAGTTTAGCTCCATGTACGAAATGTCATGATTTAGAAATACTTCAAAAAGAAACTTACTACTCAAGGATACTTTGAAGAAATTTGAGGTTGGTAGCAAGTCATTGAACATGATCCTTACCAATAAGGGTCACGTTCATAAAAGAAGTGGAATTAGATTTGCGAGTAGCTCTCACCAAAATCCAATCACCTTCGTTAAAGGCCATATCTTACATATTTTGCCCCAAAACAAATTTAACTTTTGTTGCAAACGTGGACATAAAGCTTATCATTGTCCATTTAAAAAGGTTAGTCCACACAAATTGATATAGGTTCCTAAAGGAACCATAAAAAATTTCATGCAACGTGATAAGCAATTTAGATCGATTTTTGAGGTACCCAAGGTCAAATGAGTACTTAAAAATCATCCTCTTTTATAGAAACATAAACCATCACAAGCTAGGAGCAAGAGATGGTACCTTGATAGTAGATACTCAAGGCATATGACTGGAGATCCATCTCAATTCTCTAAGCTCACTAGCATAGACGAAGGATATGTCATTTTCAGAGACAACAACAAGGGTAAAATCATTGGCAAAGGAACCGTAGGTAACAAATCTAACTTCTTTATTGAAGATGTTTTGTTAGTTGATGGTTTAAAACATAACCTCTTGAGCATTAGTCAATTGTGTGATAAAAGATATATTGTTAAATTTGAATCTAATGCTTGCATTATTGAAAAACAACACAAAAACACATCTATAATTGCATTAAAACAAAATAATGTATACACTATTGACATTAATGATCTTTGCAATGAAATATATTTTTCGGTTTTGATTGATGATGCTTGGCTTTGGCATAGGAGATTATGTCATGTTAGCATGAAACTAATCACCCAAATTTCATCTAAAGAACTTTTAAGAAAAATTTCTTATATCAAGTTCATCAAAGATAACGTGTGTGATGCTTGTTAATTAGGAAAACAAATAAAAGGTAGCTTCAAATTTAAGAGCCAAATAAGCACCTCTAGACCTTTGCAATTAATCCATATGGACTTATTCGGACCTATTTCGACATCAAGCCTCGGAGGTAGCAAATACGCATTTGTCATCATGGATGATTATAGTAGATACACATGGACTTATTTCTTGACACAAAAGTGAATGCTTTAGATATTGCTCCAAGTTTTGTAAACTTGTTCAAAATGAAAAGAGTTTTATGATTTCATCAATTCGAAGTGATCACGATGATGAATTTCAAAACCATGATTTTCAAGAATTTTGTGAATCCAATGGATACAACCACAATATCTCTACTCTAAGAAATTCTCAACAAAATATAGTAGTAGAAAGAAAGAATAGAAATTTGTAAGAAATGACAAGAACAATGTTGAATGAATATAGCCTACCCAAATATTTTTTGGTCGAAGCCGTAAATATGGCATGCTATGTCATGAACAAAGTTCTAGTAAGACCCTTACCAAAACTACTTATGAGTTGTGGAACAACAAAAAACCCAATGTTTTATATTTTAAAGTTTTTGGGTGTAAGCGTTTTATCTTGAATGAAAAAGATGCCTTAGGAAAATTTGATGCTAAATCCGATGAAGGAATTTTTCTTGGCTATTCTTTGATTTCTAAAGCATTTTATATCTTTAATAATAGAACCTTGATTATAGAAGAATCTATTTATGTTATTTTTAATGAGGTTTCTGAAATTAAGAAAAATGATTTTGATGATGATATTAATTTTGATACTTTGAATTTAAATGAAACATCTTCTATAACTAGCAACTTGGATGTATCCACTTCCAAAACATCCTTACCCAAGGATTGAAAGTATGTAGATGCTCATCCTAAGGAGCTAATCATAGGAGACACATCTAAAGGAGTTCAAACACGTTCTTCTCTTAAAAATTTTTATGCCAACGCCGCTTTTCTCTCCCAAATTGAACCTAAATGTATTAACAAAGCCATGAAAGATAATTCATGGATTATCGCAATGCAAGATGAGTTAAATTAATTTGAGGAAAATGAGGTGTGGAAGTTTGTTTCTAGGCCAAATGACCATTTAGTTATTGGTACTAAATGGATATTTAGAAACAAGCAAGATGAATATGGTATCGTGGTTAGAAACAAGGCTAGATTAGTGGCTAAAGTTTTTAACCAAGAAGAAGGTATCAATTACAAAGAAACCTTCACTCCTGTTGCTCGATTAGAAGCCATAAGGATGCACCTTGCTTATGCTTATAGTAATAATTTTAAGTTGTTTCAAATGGATGTTAAAAGTGCTTTTCTTATTGGCTTTATTTTCGAAGAAGTTTATGTTGAACAACCTCCCAGATTTGAGAATAATAGTTTCCCTAATCATGTGTTTAAACTGACTAAAGCTCTCTATGGTTTAAAACAAGTCCCAAGGGCTTCGTATGATAGACTTAGTTTATTTCTTTTTGAAAATAATTTCTCTAAAGGCAAGATTGATACTACATTGTTTATCAAAAATTTTAAAAATAATTTTTTTATTGTTCAAATTTATATTGATGATATTATTTTTGGTTCAACGAATGAATCTCTTTGTGAATCATTTGCTAAAAGTATGAGTCTTGAATTTGAAATGAGTTTGATGGGGGAATTAACTTTCTTTTTGGGCTTACAAATCAAACAACTAAGTAATGATATATTTCTTAGTCAAATAAAATATGCTTTAAATTTACTAAAAATGTTCAATATGGATAGCTCAAAAGCTATCAACACTCCCATGAGCACCTCCACTAAGTTAGAAATTGATGATAGTGGAGAAAGCTTTGATCAAAAAACTTATAGGGGTATGATAGGAAGTCTACTATACCTCACCGCAATAAGATCGGATATCATGATTAGTGTAGGTCTTTGTGTTAGGTTTCAATCTAATCTTAAGATATCTTATCTCAAAGCAGTTAAAAGAATACTTAGATATCTTAAATGTACCACTAATCTAGGATTATGGTATCCAAAATCTAAGAACTTTGGACTAATTGCATATGCTGATGCGGATTTTGCTGGATGTAGATTAGATAGAAAAAGCACATCCAGAACATGTCAGTTTTTTGGACACACTTGTTTCTTGGTCATCTAAGAAACAAAACTCGGTTGTACTATCTACAACCGAACGTGAGTATATTGCAGCTAGTGCATGCTGTGCATAAGTTTTATGGATAAAAAATACTTTAGAGGATTATAAGATTCATCTTAAAAATATTCCCATAAAATGTGATAACACAAGTGTAATATGTTTAACAAAGAATCTCATTCAACACTCTAGAACAAAATATATTGACATTAGGCATCACTTTATATGAGATCATGTTATTAATCATGATGTAATCCTAGAGTTTATTGATACAAAACATCAATTGGCCGATATTTTTACAAAATCTTTAAGTGAAGAATAATTTGATTTTATTAGAAGAGAATTAGGAATGTTGATTTGTCTGAATGCATGAATCTGTTAAATTTCGTTTTCGGACTTTCTTGATTCTTTGATCACTCATTTAAATTCTGTGCTTATAATTTTATGATGAGAATTTTACTTGATTGTGTGCTTCAATAACATGTTCATTTTGGAAAGTTTGTAAAAAGTTTCTATGATCATGCAATATCATGGTTATCTTCATGATTGTAATTGAAAAGCTAAGACAAAACATGTCCGAATGCATGATTTTGTTGTATTTCTCTTCCAGACTTAATATATTTCTTGAATGGAGCTTTTATAAGCCTATGCCATATCAAAGCTATTTCATATCCATGCTCCATCACTTAATGATTTTTGATACATGGAATTAATTGACAAATGCATCTCTCATGGATTTATCTCTTGTAAATTTTTAAATTGAGAAATGGATTTGATATAATGATTCATTCACATGAATTCCTTCTTGATGAAGGAAGAATTTTTTTTTTGAGATGAACACTTCCAAGGATTTAATTTCACATGTATATCTTGATCTTTGTGAAAAATGAAGCATGATTTAATGAAACTATCTTATCATTTTTAACTTCATTTAAAGTTGGTTCTCAATGGTTTTTACCTTCCTTCTTTCCTTCTTCATGCAAAGTTTTGATGATAAGTAAAAGGAAAGAAGTTAATGAATGATATCATCTCATGAATGCTTAAAAAATAATTGGTATGAATTTCTTTACAAGTTGAAAAATAACATAAATTTTTACCACAATTATATATATTATTAAATTGTTCTCCTTTTTGTTGATGACAAAAGGGGAGAAATATGTGGTAAATTGATGATAAATGTATGCAATTTTACACTTGAAATGTTTGCATTATGATAAGATATCTAGAGCTTAATTTAAAATATTATAAATTGATATCTTGTCATAGAATGAATTACTATGATTGTTATTCTTCATATTTGAAATATAAGACTTGAAAATGGATGTCATGCCTTGACATCATTTTCAGAATGTTATATCATGATAGGAATCATGGTGTGTGTATTGATAAGTTTAAATGAACTTAACTTATCAATATGTCTCTTGAATTCAAAGGCTTAGAATTCAAGAATGACTTTTCTCAAGTATGGCATATAGATAGGGGGAGTGTTAGAACCCTTGCAGATTCTAAACTTGGGGTTGATCTCTTTAGGGGATCGGCCTCCTTGGAACTCTATAGGGGTTCCTCCCTCCAAGTTGCTGCTCAAAGGCTGCAGAAAAGATTCATCTATTGCTTATGAAAAGAGGTGGAATTCATGACTATTTATTGGGCTTCTAAACCCTAACTCCTAATAGGACTCTTACTTAAGACTCCTACTTCTAACCAACTCCTAATATGACTCCTACTCAAGACTCATATTCCTTTACAACTCCTTATTCTTCTCTAAGAAATAACCTCATAACCCTAGCCGGTCACTTCACCTCTTTAATAGGGGTCGGCTTAGGTAGGTTTTACATGAATGTCCCTCTCAATTAGGACTCTCCTAGCTAGAGTCCTAACAAACCCGCCCTCTTCAAATCAGCCTTGTCCTCGAGGCTGACGATTCATGAATTTTGGGAATTTGATCTTCAAGTCATCATAGTTCTCCCAAGTGGCATCTTCTGTTAGTAGGTTTGCCCACTGTATTAGCAATTCAGTAGTGGATGATCATCGTTGAGTCACGATCCGTCGATCAATAATGGCACTTGGCTGAGTCTGAAGTTCTCCTTGGGTAGTCATATTTAGTGGGTGACTTTGGGCTGTCTCCAAGCACCTATTTACAACTTTTGTCTAGCCGTCGGTTTGTGGGTGATATGCCATACTCCTTTTCAATTTAGTACCCTGCATATGGAATAACTTTGTCCAAAATATGTTCGTGAAGATGCAAGTAGAATTTATCATAAGCACAATGTGTCCATTATAGTGTAATTCTTTTGAGTCCCAATTGTAATGAGCCATGGGGCTTAGTGCTTCCTCCAATTTTTTTATAATCTTACTAGTCTCTGAATCTTCCTACCATTCCATCTTAATATCCTTAAGAAAGTCGCTGGTCGGAAGTGAAACGACTGAAATTTCAACTTGCTCGGGTAGTTGCGAAAGCGCATTTGCAAGAACATTCTCTTTTCCCTTTTTGTAAGTTATTTCATAATCAAATCCAAAAAGTTTTGTTACCCATTTTTGCTGCTCAGAGGATGATATCTTTCGCTCCAAAAAGTACTTGAGGCTTTTATGATCGGTTTTAATTTGAAATCGTCGGCCAATCAAGTAAGGTCTCCACCTCGTTGCTGCGCGCACAATGGCGAGCATCTCCTTATCATATGTTAACATGTTTTGATCGGGGCAAGATAATGTCTTGCTAATGTATATGAGTGGTCGACCATCTTGCATGAGAACATCTCCCATTCTGTCTCCAAATGCATCGGCCTTAATGATGAAGGGTCGGTTGAAATCTGGTAGTGCTAGCACCGGCGTCGTCGTTATGGCTGCCTTAAGTTTGTCAAAGGCAATGGAGGCTCTGTCCGACCATTGGGAGACATCTTTTTCTAGTAAGGAAGTAAGTTGTGCACTGATCTTTCCATAGTTTTTCACAAACTTACGGTAGTAGCCTGTTAAACCCAGAAAGCCATGTAGCAATTTTATGTTCCTCGGGGTAGGCTAGTTTTGTATTGCTTCAATTTTGAAGGGGTCCACCATCACACCTTCCTTTGATATGATATGCCCAAGATATTTCACCTTTTGTTGAAGAAAGTAAAAATTCATAGTGGCCGTTGTGTGTTCGAAAGGCGATTTTCGGTATGACTTCTTCATACACTCGTATTTGATAATACCCGGATTGAAGGTCCAGCTTTATGAAGATTTGTGCTCCCTTTCATCTAGCAATTCATCTACTACTGGAATAGGGTATTTATCCTTGATGGTTATGCCATTGAGAGCTCGGTAATCAACGCATATTCGCCATGTTCCGTCCTTCTTGCGTACAAGTAGCACCGGTGAAGAGTAGAGGTTGCAACTTGGCCGAATAACTCCTGTTTCCAGCATCTCTTTTACAATCCTTTCTATTTCATCCTTCTGGAGATGTGGATACCAATATAGCTGAGTATTTGCTGGATATTTGATTGGAAAAATCATTATACAATGATCATGCCGACGAGTAAGAGGTAGGTTTTGCGGCTCGTCAAATATATCTGAAAATTGAACAAACAAAGGAAATAGGTTTGGATCTTCAAATTCTATTGGCTCTCCTTTAATTTGCTGCTCAAGTTGTACCAAAAAGCCCCTGCATGCTTTATGCAAAACCTTCTCCATTTGTTGTGTGTAAATCATCGTTACGTCGCCCTCACGTTTCCCGTGCATTATCACTTGTTTCTCCTCACTATAAAATTTTATAATTAGTTGCATAAAATTCCAAGAAATATCACCTAATGTCATCAACCATTTAATTATGAGTATGGCCTCATGATCATCAAGAGGGAGGAGGACGAAATCTGTAATTATCTCTTGTTCCTGCAGCAACAGTTTCACCTGCGGGCACCTATGATCACACTTCAAAATCCGTCCGTTGGTGACCTTAACGACAAACCTGCTACAATTCTCAATAGGTAAGTTCATATGGACAGCAACCTTACTGTTTAGGAAGTTATTAGTGCTGCCCGTGTCAATGAGAACAGTGATCGGTTGTTGTTTGAGAAGGCCTCCAACTTTCATCATTTGCGGGTTTGAGTAGTCGGCTAGTGTATGTACCGTAACTTTGGTCGGTTGTGGCTCTTCTTCTACATATTCTTATTCATATTCAAGGCTCTTTTCTGGATATTCAATGACCTCTTCTTCTATTAGTTTAATCATAAGAAGTCTCCCTTTACTACAGCGATGCTCATGGCTCCATGACTCGTCACAATGCCAACATAACCCCTTCGCATATCGCTTCCGAAGCTCTTCTCTTGTTAACCTCTTTGGTGTAGGGACTTGGTTGACAGTAGGGGGGGCTGAGGGCTTCAATATTACTGGTTGAGGAGCGACCCTAGTCCTCTGAGCTTCATGATTCAATTGCTCCTCTTGATGTCGTGCGAAAGAGATGGCTGCCATAAGCGTATACGGTTGTCACGCTTTAACTTCTTCTCGGATCTCTGGCTTCAAGCCCTCAATGAAGGTCCTTAATAGCTATTTTTGAGACCAATCATGAGTTTGATTAGATAACCTTTCAAACCTGGTTTGGTACTCCTGAATGGTAGAGGTTTGTCGGATCTTTGCTAGTTGTCCGTCAATATTCTCGTAATCGGTTGGTTTGAAGCGGATCAGTAGTCCTTCTTTGAATTATCACCATGAAAGGACTCCATAAGTATGTTCAAACCAGTCAAACCACTGTGTAGCATCCCCTTCAAGATGTATAGCTGTAATTTTCACCATAGATGCATCCGCGATATTATAGTACCGAAAATATCGCTCCGTGCGCGAGATCCAACCAATCGGGTCTCCTTCTTCCCATCTAGGGAAATCCACTCTCATGAATGGATAGTTGGGGTTGGTCATAGAGCTTCCCCTCTTTTGGAAGTCATATCTTTCGGCTTGGTGTGATTGGGCAAAGCTCTCTCCTTGATGTGATTTCTTCGGGCTTAGTGGTCGGCCCAATCTGAGTTCGGTAAAGAGCATCCGAATCTTATCCTCTATTCGCACCTCCAAGGCTTCAAATTTAGCATTGATTGCCTCCTTAAATGCCATAGTATATGCTTCCAAATCTATGATGTTAAGATCTCTCTTTTGTTGTTAGGTTAAAGGCATGTATAGGTTGAGAGAAGTGATGGTCAAAAGGGTTGGTGGATCGGTGGATGTAGGCTACGATTTAGGCTTGTTTTGTGGCAGTTTTGGGTGCACTTTGAGGGTGTGGTTTAGTGGAGTTTTAGGACTATGGATGAAAGTTTTGGATCTGTGGTAGATGGCCGCAAAGGTTTGATAGAAATCAGTGGAAGTTGCAGTAAGTATGTGTTGTCTTGTAAGAGTAGAATTATCGTCGAAGAAACAATGGTTTCTTGATGTAATTTCTACCAAAAACTTAAGAGAATTGAGGAGGGAATTGATAGCAAAATCATAGATTATATGACAGCAAGGATGTCTAATTTAATCAAGAGAATTTCGGCATTATAATAGCAAGAAAATTGGTGCAAGTTACGATAGCAGAATTGTCGTCGAAAAATTTCAGCGGGTTATGATGAAAATATGCAGCAACACAAAATCATTTTTAGAGATGAATTCCTTAATATATCAATCTTAGATGGAAGCCAAGATGATCTATGAAGTGTATAAGAAATTTTATTCAAAAAAAGATTGTAAATAGATGGGTTAAGGCAACAATATGCCGCTGAAATTTTCTGCAGCACAGATTTTTAAGTATAGCAGATTGGACGTAAAAGATCAGTTGTTTATATTGAGAATTTTTTGATGAAACCAAAGGGAAATCCATTAATAGGAAGTGTCAAAGCTATCATAAAAATTTCGTAGAGATTTGGATAGAAATAATATAGTATCAAGATCAAATAAACAGTACTATGCGTCTGAAATTTTACAGTGCAGATTTTCAAGTATAGCAGATTAGACGTAAAAGATCAATGATTTATATTGAGAATTTTTTGAAAAAACCAAAGGGAAATCTGCTGTTAGGAAGTGTCAAAGATGTCATAAAAATATCATAGAAATTTGGATAGAAAAAGCACAGTAGCAAGATCAAACAGATGGTGCTATGCGGCTGGAATTCTGCAATGTATCTTTCGTCGTAGAGATGAAAACTTTGTGATGAAAGGTTTATGCAGCAATATAGGAACAGTTTTTTTTTTGGATTTTCGAATAAAGATAACTAAATTGCAGTAGCAGTAAGGTAGGAAACCAGAACCTATTGCAATTCACGGGGAGATCAAAGGATGATCTGCGGTGGTGGAGTTGACGATGGAATTTGGCGACGATCTTTTAAGCAATTGTGGGAATTTCTTTGGGCGGTTATAGAGGGTTGATGAATGGCAGTGGAAGGGCAGCAAGATGCCAAGAACGCTGCTCTGATACTAGGTGTTAGAACCCTTGTAGATTCTAAACTTGGGGTTGATCTCTTTAGGGGATCGGCCTCCTTGGAACTCTATAGGGGTTCCTCCCTCCAAGTTGCTGCTCAAAGGCTGTAGAAAAGATTCATCTATTACTTATGAAAAGAGGTGGAATTCATGACTATTTATAGGGCTTCTAAACCCTAACTCCTAATAGGACTCTTACTTAAGACTCTTACTTCTAACTAACTCCTATTCAAGACTCCTACTTCTAACCAACTCCTAATATGACTCCTATTCAAGACTCCTATTCCTTTACAACTCCTTATTCTTCTCCAAGAAATAACCTCCTAACCCTAGCCGGCCACTTCACCTCTTTAATAGGGGTCGGCTTAGGTAGGTTTTACATGAATGTCCCTCTCAATTAGTACTCTCCTAGCTAGAGTCCTAACAGGGAGTTAAGGTTAACTCCGCCATCAATTGATTGCCATCATAAAAAAGGGGGAGATTGTTGAATCTCGAATTTTAATGATAAACTTAATTGTCATTTGTTGATCTAATTTATATGTTGAGAAAAGTGTGCAGGATTAACTATGATGGTAGTAAGACATGTAGCAGGTGTTATGCCGGAGTCAAGATCAAGATCACATTGGGAGTTCGAGAGTTCGTTGGAAGTCCGGACGTTCGTTGGAAGTTCTGCGGGAAGTAGCCAAGAAGTCCATGAGTTTGCCATAGAAGCTCATCGGAACTCGCCAAGAAGATTGTCCCAAAGTCCAAGAGCTTGCCGGGAGTCCGCCGGAGCATCACCGAGAGTTCGTCGGATGTTCGTCGGAAGTACGCCGGAAGAAGCGATTGACGCACCGGAACACAAATTATAGTAATGATGTCTTAATTGTCATAGTTAAAATAAAGATTAAGTTAGGATTGAGAGGTAATCTCACTAACTTAATTAGGAGCCAATTGAGTTCTTAACAGACCCAAATTGGGCCAAATGGAATAGCCCATTCGGCCCTTGAATTCTTGGCCGACGGTGGCACCGCCTGGGAGACTTGGTCTCCCAAGAATTCTAGGCGGTGGTACCACCCCTGTCAGGTGGTGGTACTACCTAAGCTCGGTCTTCGAGCGCTATGAGGTGGTAGTACCGCCTAGACTAAGCGGTAGTACCGCCTAGTGCCCGATGATAGGTGGTAGTACCGCATAGTAATAGCGGTGGTACTGCTAGGACCTTGGAAATCTAGGAATGGACACTTTTAGGCTCCATGTTTGAACTCTTTGGGGCCTATAAAAACCCCACCCTTTCCTACATGAAAGTGCAATGAAAACTTGACATTATCTTGAGTCTTTGAGGCCTTAAAGTGTTGTAAAAGCTAGAGTTCTCCTCCTACTTTCGAAGTGTTGAGATCATTCAAGAGAGGAGTGAAACTTGTAAGGGTTGTCTCCTAAGCCCAGCAAAAGAAGAAAAGCTATAAAAGGGTGATTGACCTTCACCTATTGAAGGAAGGCCTCTAGTGGACATCGGTGACCTCGTCGGAGGAGGAAGCCGATAGTGGATGTAGGTTACGTTGACCGAACCACTCTAAAAACTCAGTTTGCATTTACTTTGAGGAACTTTTCTTTATAGCAAACTGCCTCTCCTCCTTACTGTGCCTTAACTACATCTACTTATGCTTTGACATAAACATTTTTCGAGATCGGCTTTAATCGTACGAAGACCTTACAAAACTGATGCTTTTCATTTGTACACTTTACTTTGCTACAAATCACCTTAGTTTTTTCTTGCTCTTTCACGAAAGGTTTCAAGTTCAAAGTTCTTCTGAAAAGGATTGAGTAGAAACCATTCTTGTTAAATTAGCTTTTATCAAAATAAGTTTATTGAAATCGTAAAAGTTTTCCGCTGCACTAATTCACCCCCCTCTTAGTGCACTCTTGATCCTAACACCGGTCTTGCAGTTGCCACAGCAAGTGGCCTACTTGCATGCAGATGGCAGCGCTGGCATCTACGACAACAGCAAGGGTAGCAATAGTTGCAGCCCTTTCTCGCTTTTGCATCAACAATTTTGATGCCAAAAGCTTCTCCAAAACACAACACACACAGTTCAAAACCAATCTATCACACGAAAAACCTGGCTCTAATACCATTGTTGGAAAATCTTAGGGGCGACATCATATGCGCATCGGAAGAACAAAAAACAAAATCCCCTATTCCCAAAGAGATGTTCGTCGTTGTGTGAAGATTGGTGCACTAAATCCATGAAAGTTAAAACTATGTATAAGATAAATTGTATTACCTAGGGAGATCGTATATCCCTGAATCCTTGTAGATCTCTAGGAAAGAGTGAAAGAGGTCAAGTGTCCTCATCTCTAGTAGTAATCCACATAGCAGGGTTGCGACAATGCTCCTCAAAACTCTAGGCCTGCATAGGAGAGGCAAGCAAAGACTCTAACCCATGAACCACTGAATCCCTCCTATTTATAGAGGTCCCCTATCAACTTAAACCTAATAGATCCTCTCCTATTGGGTATTGGATCTTTATCCAACTACCCAATCCTCTTAGATTAGTGGATCTCTATTCAATAATCTCTCATGGGCCCTTATTGGATCTCATCCATGGGATCCAATAATTCAGGGGCTTATTGGATATCTAATAAGATAGGGGCTTCGACGGATATCTCATATACAAACCTTTAGTTATCGCAATGCCTACCATATATGTGTGACCCTCTAGGCCTAATATCGAGCTAGCCATGAGTCCTACCTATTAAAACTCCTTCTAGCTCAATGAATTTTTATCTCCATAATAATTCACTCGACTCATCGACTATGGACGTACTAGGCCATTAAGCCATAGTCCCCGGACAATACAAGGGAATCCAATCCATTAGACCTGTCTGTCCTCAGTTACCATGTACCTATATTCCTTTATCCATCTAATATCCCAAAGACTGTATACTAGGCATGGTGCTGTCAGACCCATACGGTTTCTACTCGAGTCTTGCTCTAATTGGATTCTCCCGGAGAACTCTTTCTCTCTCAATCTGAATAACCATGGCTTGGGATTTGTCTGAGCAAGAACACATAGAACATTCCTCTCATGATACCGAGAGTGGATGATCCTCTATCGACACTCAATAGCCCTCGTAAGGTTGACTACTACTCCCGAAGACCGGCTATGCTAGATCTGGGACATCCAAACCTATAAGTCTGGTATCAAAGAGTGGAGCACTCATACAGGACATCCTTGGTATCTTAAGTCTAAGAACCAGATACACTACTAGAATTAGGGAATCGTTGTCTGACAATAAAGTATCATCAACCATCTAGCATTCCATAAGCAGATCAATCAGTAAACTCATTCCCCAATGGGCACTTGTATTATATCCCTAGTGTCCTCACACGAGCAGCTATGAGACCAACTGCATCCATCATATGGATGGGTATATAACACACTAGTCTGTCCAATTGTCTCAATGTCCCACTCGAGTAACCTATGACCAGGATTATTTAGGATATGTGTTTAAAGGTGAATCAGTCTCATTATCATGATCTCATCACGATCTGATTCCCATTACATAGATCCAAGGACATTACAATATATATATGCATATATATAATATTCAATATAAAGTGATAAAATGTCAAAATATAATACGCAAAACGACTGTGTTAAGTCACACGTGTCATCACTCACGTGATTGGCTTGTTGGGCACCTATGACAAACAATGCGTAGTGAGCAACTTGCTTTATGTTAGTTGGCTCCTCTTCTTTAGATGCACTTGAGTCGTCCCAAGTTGTTTTAATAGCCTTCTTCTTCTTTGGTTGCTTCTTCTTTGCTTGGGGACATTCACTTTTAAAATGTCTTAGCTTCTTGCATTCGTAGTATATAACTTATTCTTTCTTGGGTTTAAATTTATTTTTAAAGTTATTTTTAAATTTATTCCTTTTTATGAATTTTTTAAACTTTCCTATCAAGAGTGCCAAGTCATCATCATAGTCCTCATCACTTGAATTTTCTTTTAAGTAGTCTTATTGAGTTATTAGTACCATATCCTTCCTATTTTTTGGAAGGTTATTCTCAAGCTCTTCATGAGCATTGCAAATCATCTCATAGGTCATTAGTGACCTGATAAGTTCTTCAAGAGGTAAGTTGTTTAAATCCTTGGTCTCTTGAATGGTCATTACTTTAGGGTCCCAACTCTTTGGAAGAGATCTAAAGATTTTATTAATAAGTTTAAAGTTCGAAAAACATTTGCTAAGAGCTTTTAAACTATTGATGACATCCGTAAAACGTGTGTATATGTCGTTAATAATCTCGCTTGGCTTCATATGAAACAATTCATAAGTATGAACTAAAAAAGTTATCTTTGACTCATTTACTCTACTAGTGCCTTCGTGAGTGATTTCGAGTGTTTGCCAAATATCAAAAGTCGATTCACAAATAAACACTCGATTGAACTCATTTTTATCTAAAGCACAAAACAAGGTATTCATAGCCTTGGCATTTATAGTGAAAGTCTTCTTCTCCAACTCATTCCAATCACTCATTGGAAGAGAAGACTTTTGAAAGCCATTTTCTACAAGATTTCATAACTCAAAATCTATTAAAATTAGAAAAATTCTCATTCTAGTCTTTCAATATGTGTAATCCATCCCATTGAATATAGGTGGGCATGTAATTGAATGACCCTCTTAGTTGTCGGCAAATGCTATCTCTCTTGGGTTTCAAATCAAACAAGAGTGACCTTGCTCTGATACCAACTGTTAGGATCAAGAGCGGCACAAAGAGGGGGGGAGGTGAATTAGTGCAGCAGAAAAATTACGTCGATTTGAGAAACTTCATATGATAAAAACTGATTTTGACTCAAATCATTTATTTCACTTTGAATAAGTAGAGAAGAAAAGGTTGGG
This sequence comes from Musa acuminata AAA Group, assembly GCF_036884655.1. Lineage (NCBI taxonomy): Eukaryota > Viridiplantae > Streptophyta > Magnoliopsida > Zingiberales > Musaceae > Musa > Musa acuminata. The sequence goes on from NC_088335.1 coordinate 26,335,162, forward strand.
TAGTTTACAATATAGTAAAGTTAAATACAGTAAAGAGAATTTGTAGTAAGGAAAGACCACACTAGAATTTATAGTGGTTCGATCGTTATGACCTACATTTACTTTCGATTCCTCCTCCATCGAGGTTACCGGCATCCACTAACGGTCCTCCTTCAATAGACAAAGACCAACCACCTCTCTATAGCACTTTCTCCTTTTTACAGATTAGGAGATAATCCTTACAAGTCTCACACCTCTCTTGAATGATCTCAACACTTAGAAAGGGAGGAGGAGGACTCTTGTACTTTTACAACACTTTTAACACCTCTAGAATCCAATATTATGTTCACACTTTCATGCCCTTTCATGCAGAAAAGGGTGGGGTATTTATAAGCTCCAATGGCTTCAGAATTGTAGCAAAAAAATATCACATCCCTATATTTCGGGGTACTAGCAGTACCATCGCCATTATTGGGTGGTACTATCACCTAGGCGGTACGACCGCCTGATAGAGCTCAGAGACTGAACTCTGGTGGTACCACCGTGTTAGGACTCTAGCTAGGAGAGTCCTATTTGAGTGAGAGGGACATTCATGTAAAACCTACCTAAGCCAACCCCTATTAAAGAGGTGAAGAGGCTAGTTAAGGTTAGGAGGTTGTTTCTTAGAGAAGAATTAGGAGTTGTAAAGGAATAGGAGTCTTGAGTAGGAGTCCTATTAGGAGTTGGTTAGAAGTAGGAGTCTTGAATAGGAGTCCTATTAGGAGTTAGGGTTTAGAAGCCTTATAAATAGCCATGTATTCCTCCTCTTTTGATACGCAATAGATGAATCTTTTCTGCAGCATTTGAGTAGTAACTTGGAGGGAGGAACCCCTATAGAGTTCCAAGGAGGCCGATCCCCTAGATCGATCAACCCCAAGTTTAGAATCTGCAAGGGTTCTTGCTAGTCAGAGGTGCCAAACAAGCCAATCACGTGAGTGATGGCACGTGTGACTTGATACATAATCTTTTTGCTTATTATATTTTGGCATATATCACTTTATAATTATTGCATATATGCATATATATATTGTGATGTCCTTGGATTTGTGCAATGGGAATTGGATCGTAATGAGATCACGAAAATGAGATCAATTCACCTTTAAACACATATCCTAAATAATCCCGGTCATAGGTTACTCGAGAGGGACATCATGATAACCGGACAGACTGGTGTACTCTATACCCGTCCATATGATGGATGTAGCAGGTCTCATAGCTGCTCGTGTAGGGATACTAAGGATATAGTACAGGTGCTCATTAGAGAATGAGTTCATTGATTGATCTGCTTATGAAATGCTGGATGGTTGATGATGCCTTATTGTTAGACAGCGATTCCGTAGTCCTAGTGGTGTATCTGATCCTTAGACTTGAGACACCAAGGATGTCCTGTATGAGTGCTCCACTCTTTGATACCAGACTTATAGGTTTGGTTGTCCCAGATCTAGAACAGCTAGTCATTGGGAGTAGTAGTCGACCTTACGAGGGCTATTGAGTGTCGATAGAGGATCATCCACTCTCGGCGTTATGAGAGGAATATCCCATGTGTTCTTGCTCAAACAAATCCCTGGCCAAGGTCATTCGGGTTAAGGGTTAAGAGAAAAAGAGTTCTCCAGGAGAATCCGATTAGAGTGAGACTCGAGTAGAAACCGTATGGGTCTGATAGCACCATGCTCGATATACGGTCTCTAGGATATTAGATGGATGAGGGACTATAGGTACATGGTAACTAAGGACAGTCAGGTCCAATGGATTGGATTCCCCTGTATCGTCTGGGGACTACGGCGTAGTGGCCTAGTACATCCGTAGTCGATGAGTTGAGTGAATTATTACAGAGATAATAATTCACTGAGTTAGAAGGAGTCCCAATAGGTATGACTCATGGCCAGTTCGATATTGGGCCTAGAGGGTCACACACATATGGTAGGCATTGCGATGAGTAGAGGTTCGGATATGAGATATCTGATGGAGCCCTTGTCTTATTGGATATCCAATAAGCCCTTGAATTATTGGATCCCATGGACGAGATCCAATAAGAGCCCATAAGAGATTATTGGATAGAGATCCAGTAATATAAAAGGCTTAGGTTATTGGATGCAGATCCAATACCTACTAGGGGAGGATCCATTAGGGTTTGATAGGGGACCTCTATAAATAGGAGGGATTCAGAGCCTCATAGGCTAGAGCCTTTGCTTGCCTCTCCTATTCTCCTCCCCCACTTCACCTCAGAGCAGGTCAGGAGTTTTGAGGAGCGTTGTCGCAGCCCTGCTGTGTGGATCACCGCTAGAGAGGAGGACGCTTGACCTCCTTCACCCTCTCCTAAGGATCTGCAAGGAAACAGGGATATACGATCTCCCTAGGTAACACAATCTACTCTATATGCAGTTTTTTGATTTCGCGGATTTTGTGCACCAATCTTCGCACGACGACGAACATCTCTTTTGGAATCGGGGATTTTGTTTTCTTGTTCTTCCGCTGCGCATGTGATGTCGCCCCCAAGATTTCCCAATAGTTCTAACACCTGGTATCAGAGCAGTGTTCTTGGCATCTCGCTGCCCTTCCACAACCATCCATCAACCCTCCACAACCGCCCAAAGCAATTCCCACAATTGCTTAAAAAATCGTCACCAAATTCTGTCGTCATCTCCACCACTGCGGATCATCCTTTGATCTCCCCATGAATTGTAACAGGTTCTGGTTTCCTACCTTACTGCTACTGCAATTTAGTTATCCTTATTCAAAAATCCCAAAAAAATTATTCCTATATTGCTACATAAACTTTTCGTCACAAAGTTTTCATCTCTACGACGAAAGATACTTTGCAGAATTCCAACTGCATAGCACTATCTATTTGATCTTGCTACTGTGTTTTTTCTATCCAAATTTCTACAAAATCTTTATGACATCTTTGACGCTTCCTAATAGTAGATTTCCCATTGGTTTTGTCAAAAAATTCTCAATATAAACTATTAATCATTTACGTCTAATCTGTTATACTTGAAAATCTGCACTATAAAATTTCAGCCACATAGCACTATTTGTTTGATCTTGATACTACATTTTTTTCTGTCCAAATCTCTACGAAATTTTTATTATAGCTTTAACACTTCCTAACAGTAGATTTTCCTTTGGTTTCCTCGAAAAATTCTCAATATAAACCACTGATCTTTTACGTCCAATCTGCTACACTTGAAAATCTATGCTACAGAAAATTTCAGTCACATATTATTGCCTTAACACATCTATTTGCAATCTTTTTTGAATGAAATTTCTTATACACTTCATAGATCATCTTGGCTTCTATATAAGATTGATCTATTGAGGAATTCATCTCTAAAAATGATTTTTTGTTGCTGTAAATTTTCATCGTAAACTATTGAAATTTTTCGACGAGAATTCTGCTATCGCATCTAGCACCAATTTTTTGCTATTACTGCCAAAATTTTCTTGATTAAATTAGACATCCTTACTGTCATATAAACTGAGATATTGCTGTCAATTCCCTCCTCAAAATTCTCAAGTTTTTGGTGGAAATTTCATCGAGAAACTACTATTTCTTCGATGATAATTCTGCTCTTACAAGACAGCACATATTTGCTGCAACTTCCATTGATTTCTATCAAACCTTTGCTGCCATCTACCATAGATCTAAAACTTACATCCACAACCCTAAAACTCCATCAAACCACACCCTCAAACTGAACCCAAAACAGCCACAAAATGAGCCTAAACTGCAACCTACATCTACCAATCCACCAACCCTTTCGACCATCACTTCTATTAACCTATACATGCCTTTAACCTAACAACAAAAGAGAGATCTTAACATAATAGATTTGGAGGCATATACTATGGCATCTAAGGAGGTAATCAATGCTAAATTTGAAGTCTTGGAGGCACGAATGGAGGATAAGATTCAGATGCTCTTTACCGAACTCAGATTAGGCCGACCACTAAGCCCGAAGAAATCATATCAAGGAGAGAGCTTTGCCCAATCGCACCAAGCCTGAAGAGATGACTTCCAAGGGAGGGAAGGCTCTATGACCGACCCCAACTATCCATGCATGAGGGTGGACTTTCCTAGATGGGAAGGAGACACGATTGGTTGGATCTCGCGTGTAGAGCGATATTTTCGGTATCACAAAATCGCAGACGCATCTATGGTGAAAATTACGGCTATACATCTTAAAGGGAATGCCATACAATGGTTTGTCAGATTTGAACATACTCATGGAATCCTCTCATAATGACAATTCAAAGAAGGACTGCTGATCCGCTTCGGACCAACCGATTACGAGAACATTGACTAACAACTAGCAAAGATCTGACAAACCTCCACCATTCAAGAGTACCAAACCAGGTTTAAAAGGTTATCTAATCAAACTCATGATTGGTCTCAAAAACAGCTATTGAGGACCTTCATTGAGGGCTTAAAGCCGGAGATCCGGGGAGAAGTTAAAGCACGACAACCGTACATACTTATGGCCGCCATCTCTTTCGCACGACATCAAGAGGAGCAATTGAACCATGAAGCTCGGAGGACTAGGGTCGCTCCTCAACCAGCAATATTGAAGCCCTTAGCCCCCCTACTATCGATCGAGTCCCTACACTAAAGAGGTTAACAAGAGAAGAGCTTCGAGAGCGATATACGAAGGGGTTATGTTGGCATTGCAACGAGCCGTGGAGCCGTGAGTATCGTTGTAGTAAAGGGAGACTTCTTATGATTGAACCAATAGAAGAAGAGGTCATTGAACATCTAGAAGAGAGCCTTGAACATGAAAATGAAGATGTAGAAGAAGAGCCACAACTGACCGAAGTTACGGTACATGCACTAGCCGGCTACTCAAACCCACAAACGATGAAAGTTAGAGGCCTTTTCAAACAACAACCGATCATTGTTCTCATCGATACAGACAGTACTAATAACTTCCTAAACAGTAAGGTTACTATCTAGATGGCCTTACCTATCCAGAATTGCAGCAAGTTTGATGTTAAGGTCACCGACGAACGAATTTTGAAGTATGATCGTAGGCACCTGCGAGTGAAACTGTTGCTGCAGGACCAAGAGATAATTGCATATTTCTATCTCCTCCCTCTTGATGATCAGGAGGCCATGCTCAGAATTAAATAGTTGATGACATTAGGTGATATTTCTTCGAATTTTATGCAACTAATTATGAAATTTTACAGTAAGGAGAAATAGGTGATACTGCACGGGAAACGTGGGGGCGACGTAATGACGATTTGCACACAACAAATGGAGAAGGTTTTGGGTAAAACATGCAGCGGCTTTTTGGTACAACTTGAGCAGCAAACTAAGGGAGAGCTAATAGAATTTGAAGATCCAAACCTACTTCCTTTGCTTGTTGAATTTTCAGATATATTTGATGAACCGTACAACCTACCTCTTACCCGTCAGCATGATCATTATATAACAATTCTTCCAAGCAAACCTCTAGTAAATACTCGGCCATATCAGTATCTACATCTTTAGAAGGATTAAATAGAAAGGATTATAAAAGAGATGCTTGAAATAGGAGTTATTCAGCCAAGTTACAGTCTCTACTCTTCACCGGTGCTACTTGTACGCAAGAAGGACAGAACATGGCAAATATACATTGATTACCGAGCTCTCAATGGCATAACCATCAAGGATAAAACGCTATTCTAGTAGTAGATGAATTGCTAGATTAAAGGGAGCACAAATCTTTGGAAAGCTGGACCTTCGATCTGGGTATCATCAAATATGAGTGTGTGAAAAAGGCATACCGAAAATCGCCTTTCGAACATACAACGACCACTATATATTTTTGCTTTCTGCAACAAAAGATGGAATATCTTAGGCATATTATATTAGAGGAAGATGTGATGGTGGACCCCTCTAAAATAGAAGCAATGCAGAACTGGTCGACCCCGAGGAATATAAAATTGCTACATGGATTTCTGGGTTTAATAGGCTTCTACCGTAAGTTCGTGAAAAACTATGGAAAGATCAGTGCACTACTTACTTCCTTACTGAAAAAAGATGTCTTTCAATGGTCGGACAAAGCCTTCGCTACCTTCGACAAACTTAAGGCAGCCATGATGACAACGCTGGTGCTAGCACTACCAGATTTTAGCCGACCCTTCATTATTGAGGTGAAAACATTTGGAGTCAGAATTGGAGCCATTCTCATACAAGATGGTCGACCACTCGCATACACTAGCAAGGCATTATCTCCCTCCCATCAAAATATGTCAACATATGATAAGGAGATGCTCGCCATTGTGCACGCAGCAACGAGGTGGAGACCCTGCTTGATCGGTCGACGATTTCAAATTAAAACCGACCATAAAAGCCTCAAGTACTTTTTTGTAGCAAAAGATATCATACCTTGAGCAGAAAAAATGGGTAACAAAACTTCTTGGATTTGATTATGAAATAACTTACAAAAAGTGGAAAGAGAATGTTGTTGCAGATGCGCTTTCGCAACTACCCGAGCAAGCTGAATTTTCGGTCGTTTCACTTCCGACCAGTGACTTTCTTGAGGATATTAAGATGGAATGACAGAAAGATTCAGAGACTAGTAAGATCATAAAAAAACTGAAGGAAGCACCATGTCATGGCCCCTCAAATAATATCGATGATTTTAAAAATTTTCATCACAAACCAATCTAGGATCCAAACACACATTTGAGGACACTGAAAAAAATTCTATCAAATTCACATATATAAAACCTATGCAGTTTATAATCATATATCACATCACTCGATAATTCACATTTATGGAAACCCAAGCCAACTTAACAAACATGAACAACATTTATAAATCCACAAGCAAAATAAATTATACAATCAGAACTCCAACTATTCACCACAAGTTCATATCATCATAAATTAGACTTAACATTATGAAATTCCAAATAAGAGAGATCTTCTAACACTTTTACATAGTATATCCATTTCGATTCATCGACAAAATTTCATTACATACAAAATATACTTATACAACAATAACATAATGACCAACAAGACTTGCCCATAATTCAGAATAGCTCTCCACTACCTCAGCCCAATTCAAACATCTCAAAGAGTGACAAGCTGACCTGAAAGATTTATATAACAACGAAGTGAGCTAAAAATAACTCAACAAGTAACAAAGCATATATATCATGAGAAGGGACAGTTTCAAACAAACAAGATATCACAATACAAGACAGAATCCAAGAGATTCAAGGATATCATCTCATTAGATATAGAATCGCAAATGTCATTTCATTCATAACATATTTGGTTCATAACAAATGGAGCATAGAGTAATTGGAGCATATCAATAGCGTACGAGATGTGCCAGAGCATATCAATGGCAAATAGGACATTTCAGAATATATCAGTTCATAGCAAATGGAGCACAGAGTAATGGGAGCATACCAATAGCGTATAAAATGTTCCGGATCATATCATTGACAAATGGAACATTTCGGAACATATCAATGGTGTGTGAAGCATTTTGAAGTATATCAATGGCATAGGAAATATTTTGGAGCATATCAATACAAAATACGAAATAGAAGCTCAGACGTCGTACCCTAGCATAATGCATGTGAGGTTTAACTCAATGGTGGCTCCACGCCGTGATGTGATCTCGAATCCATCCACGGGTAGCCCTTTCCTACTCGATCCCTCTCACCCTGCCCAAGTGCTAGGTCAGCTCTGAATTTCATATCAAATAGATATAAGGTGAAGTAGGATTCCAAACATAATATGGTTTATCCATTTCTGAATGACCACTAAACATAATCTAGAGCATCGTAGGCTCTAAGCACATACCCTTTACCATTTCTGGCAAAGGTCCAAATAATCCCACAAACACCAGAATATAAAAGGGTATTGTGAACAATAAATTGGGACATATCGGAAGCACATGCGGAACAACGAAATGTACATGTGCCTTTATGAAACATTACGATACAAACATGAAGTTTACATAACAGATTTAGGTATCCAAATACATGTAGGACAAGAGCATATAAGAATTCAAAGCAGTAATATAAAGCTTAATTGAATAAGAAAGCTAAAGGATATCAATTTCCAAAGGAATGAAACCAGAATATGCGAAATCGACCAAAGCTCGATTTCTGGCAGAATTCAAGAGGCACATTGAACAAATGATTCAAACTATCAATCATGCTCTAATATACTCAAGAAAGCTATCAAAAGAAAGGTTTTGAGTCTATATTCTGATCAAATAATTTTTATCCAAATCAGAGGTCAATACATGAAGTTATAATCATAATAAGGTAGAAAGGTCAGAATCTCAGAAGTTGCACAGATTTGGATCGTTACGTCTAAACAGGAGATATTTCAAATGCAAGGCTAGAACAATTTAAAGTTCCTCATATTCAAAGCAAATATAGAGATAAAATTGTAGTAAGGAAAGATCAGGACACTTGCAATAGGAAGGAATTGAAAGCTTACAATAGGAAGGATCGGAACACTTGCAATAGAAAAGATTAAAAAGCTTGCAATAGAAAGGATCGAAACACTTGCAATAAGAAAAATTAGAACAATTACAGGAGAAATGATCGGGAAACTTGCCTTTTAAATATTTTGATCCAAAGATCCAAAGAAGGCGCCAGCCCAAATCCTTCTACTTTTCCTCCGTGTCCTCTCTCTGTTTCGTTTTCTACATATGTTTTTTCTTTTTCCTCCACAACTTCAGCTCATGCAGAACATAGAGGCATAGTCACCTGCTCTCTCTTACTCTCATTCCTTCGTTTTCTTTTTTAAACACAGCTGTTGCAGCCATCGCCGCTGCCACTACCATAGTTGTAGCCACGACCACAACTGTTGTCACAACCGCAATCCCTTCCACTGCACTACTTCCTTCCTCCCTTCTCTCGTTCCTACTTTTTCTTTCCCAAACACATCTACCGCAGACGCAGCTGCCACCACCGCAGCCGCAATCACGGCCAAAGCCCCTCCTTTTTTTTTCCTTTCCTTTCTTTCTCTTTCCCAAAAGCAACTACTGCAGCCACCACCGCTGCCGCAGCTACCGCAGTCGTAGTCGCAGCTACGACCACAGCCACCACACTCGCAGCCTCTTCTTCCTCCCCTGCTCTGTTTCCTCTCCTTCTCTTCCAGCTGCAGCAGCAACTGCCACTGCCGCAGCTGCCTCCCCTTCTCCTCTTCCTCTCTTCTTCCCTTTTCCTTTTCTTCTTTCCCAGCTGCACTACTGCAATCGCAGCCTCAGCCACGGCCGTAGCCTCTTCTTCCTCCCTTGCTCATCTTCCTCTCCTTCTTCTCTTCCAGCTGCAGCTGCCATCGCTGCAACCGCAGCTCCTTCTTCCCCTTCTCTTCTTCCTCTCCTTCCCTTCTGTCGTTCCTACTTTTTCTTTCCCAAACACAACTGCCGCAGATGCAGCCGCCACCACCGCAGCCGCAATCACGGCCACGTCCCCCTTTTTTTTCTCTTTTTCTTTCTTTCTCTTTCCCAAAAGCAGCTACTGCAGCCACCACCGCAGCCGCAGCTACCGCAGCCAACCTAACAGTCGCAACTGCAGTCGCAGCCACGGCCGCAGCCACCACAGCCGCAGCCTCTTCTTCCTCCCCTGCTCTGTTTCCTCTCCTTCTCTTCCAGTTGCAGCTACCACTACCGCAGCTGCCTCCCCTTCTCCTCTTCCTCTCTTCTTCCCTTTTCCTTTCTCTTCTTCTTCCTTTCCTTCTCTTCTTTCTCATCTGCACTGCTGCAGTCGCAGCCTCAGCCACGGCTATAGCCTCTTCTTCCTCCCTTGCTCATCTTCCTCTCCTTCTTCTCTTCCAACTTCAGCTGCCATCGCTGCAGCCGCAGCCGCAGCCCCTTCTTCCCCTTCTCTTCTTCCTCTCCTTCCCTTCTTCCTTCCTCTTCCTCTTTCCCTGCCACAGCTGCAGCTGCCACAGCCGCAGCCGCAGCTACTTCTTTCCCTTCTCCTCTTCTTTCTCCTTCCTTTCTTCTTCTTCTCTTCTTCTCCTTCCTCCCCTTCTTCTCCCCGACGAATAGCACCTCCTTTCCTCTGTTTCCTCTTGCAGGAAACAGATGTGCCACCTCTTCACCCGCTTCTACTTCTTCTCTTCCTCTCTTCTTCCCTTCTTCCTTCCTCTTCCTCTTTCCCTGCCACAGCTGCAGCTGCCACAGCCGCAGCCGCAGCTACTTCTTTCCCTTCTCATCTTCCTTCTCCTTCCTTTCTTCTTCTTCTCTTCTTCTCCTTCCTCCCCTCCGGCATCACACACACCCTCTCCGCTGTTTCCTCTACAAGAAACAGAGGTATCACAACCTCTTCTCCTGTTTCCTTTTCTTCTTCTCTTCCTCTTCTTCTTCTTCTCCTCTTCGAACGCCCCACACCGCTCCTCTGTTTCCACCTGCAGGAAATAGAGGTGCTGCAGCCCTAGCTGCTGCCACCTCTCACTCCTCTCCCACTTCCCTCTCTTTTTCTTCTTCTTCTATTCTTCTCTTCTCCCTCTTCTTCCTCCTCTCTTCTTTTCCCTCTTCTTCTTCTTTTCTTCTTCTCCTCTTCTTCCTTTCTCCTCCCCAACGCCCCACCGCTCCTCTCTTTGTTTTCGAGAAACAGAGAATGTCCAAGGAGGTGGGGTAAAACCGAAATTTTCGATTTTCTTTATTTTTTTTCTTTTTAAAACTTAACAGTTTAGTCCTTGAAATTTCTATATTTACATATAGGGCCTCCAATTTACATATAAATCCTTATTAATAAATTTTCAAAAGTGAGGGATATTACACTCTCCCCCTCTTAAAAGAAAATTTAGTCCTCTAAATTGGTCATAGCTCAATCGATGAAAAGATGAGGATTATGATTTCTTTATTTCCTCTTCCTGCTCTCAAATAATTTTATTAATACATTACAATTATACAATTATCCAAGAGTGACCGAAATATTCTCCTCCTTGATCCTCAATAGATGGTAACCCGACATTAAACAATCTTTGAAAATACGTATGCACCCTGCAATTAATCAAACAAGTCGTCACTCTAGAGAATACTCGTTTTTTGATGGTTACTTGATTCAACTGTCTATAATCAATACAAATCCTCAATGTTCCATCCATCTTTTTAACTAACACCGGAGCACCCCATGATGGAATATTAAGTCAAATAAAATCCTTATTTAATTGTCCTTGTAGTTGCTTTTCTAATTCCACTTAATATTGGAATTGTCCCAAAGACCAAATCAAAAGCAAAGTCATGTTTTGGAGGTAATTCAGGCAAATCATCATGGGATACATTAGGTAAGGAGATAAATCATGTCCAATACTTTCAAAATAAAAGATGGGCTGATCTAATATGCAAAAAGTGATCATTAGTTATATAACAATCCATATTGGTATAATAAGAAGATAGCCAATTCATACCAAGTATAATATCAAAATTCTAAATCTCTAGGAAAACTAAATCAGCAAAAAGTTCAAGTTCTTCAATAAAAATTAGACAAGAGGACCAGATTCAAGTTCGTTATCAAAGAATCTCCAATGATCGTATTTACATATAGCATATAATGTAGTGGTCTAGGTTGAATGCCCAAGTGATAAGCAACATGTTACAAATCAAATCGTAGATAGGACCCATGGTCAAACAAATATTTGCATTCTTTCATAAACATGCATAATACCTTTGATCACTAATTCAGAAGTTTTAGAATCATATTCAGTGATAGCATACACTCTGACATGGGCTGATGATTTATGAGGCAGTGACTCTTTTTTCTTATTCAAGGGGCAGTCTTTTATTTTATGACCCAACTTTCCACAAGCAAAATAGACTCCAGTCACCCGAAAACACAAACTTGTTTCATAATTTAACTTGTAATTCACACATGATTGAGTCATTTGTGGTGACTTCCGTTTTCAAATCCAAATGTCTTGACCCTCCTGTTATTACTCTCTGATTCATTTCCAATCATATTTTTATTGGTAAACTTGTCCTTATTATTCTTGCCACTAATCTTCAAAAATTTTTTTCATTGTTGCCATTAATGATTAGCTTCTACTTCTAATATTGTTGAATCTCGGATTTTGATGATAAAATCAATTGATGGGTTAATTGATCTAATCCATATTATTGAGCTAAGTGTGCAGGATTAACTACGATAACCAGAAAACATAAAGCAAGGATACTGGAGTCGAGCTCGATGGACGTTTAAGAGACTGAAGAATCATCGGAGATGCTGCCGGAACCAACCGAGAAGAAATCGGGAACGTGTCGGAAGTTCGCCGAAGAAATCGTCGGAGGCTCGCGGAGATCACCGAGAAGGCTCGGCTACTCGTTAAAGTCATCACAAAGATTGGGAGCTTGCAGGGAGTCCGTCGGAAGGAATTCGTCGGAAAGCTCGTCGGAACAAGACTCGACGTTCACGGTTGAAAACTTGCTTAGGATGTTTTTGTGTTATGTAGTTCACTTGTAATTAGGATTAGGATTAAGAGATAATCCTATATCCTGGTTAGGGGCCAACTGGGCCCAAAGTCAGATTTGGTTTGGGCTAAAATTAAGCCAAACCAATGAATTGGAGAGCCAGGCGGTGGCACCGCCTGGCTGGGCGGTGGAACTGCCCAGCACCCGAGAGCTGGGCGGTGACACCTCCTTGGCTGGGCGGTTGCACCGTCCAGCACCCGAGCGCTGGGCGGTGGCACCGATTGGCTGGGCGGTGGAACCTCCAGCATCGGAAACCCTAAGAGAATTCAAATTTTGGAGCCCAAATTTGAATCCTCTTGAGGCCTATAAATACCCCTCAAATCTCAGCTGAGATTACAACTTTTGAGAAGCATTTTGATTGAGAGAAAAGTCTTAGAAAGTCTTAGCAAGTCTTGTTTTCAATTTGCTAGAGAGTTCTCCTCCTTCTTTCTTATTGAAAATTTGTAAGAGGTTGAGCTGCTTGTAAAAGGTTGTAAGAGGGGTGTTTACCCTTCCATTTCAAGAGACTTGCTAGTGGAAGGTAGAAGCCTCGTCGAAGAGGGGCCTCGCAAGTGGATGTAGGTCATTTGACCGAACCACTCTAAAATCGGCGTAATCTCTGGTTTGCATTTTATTATTGTCATTTACATTACTGCATACCTTCTTACTGCTTTAGTTTCTTATTACCCTTGCTACGCAACTTTAAGAATACGCTTTCAAGTTAAACTTTTCAAGTTCCGTTCTTATCGTACGAAAGATTTTTCTAAAATCGAAGTTTTAATCCACTGCACTAATTCACCCCCCCCTCTTAGTGCCGCTCCGATCCTAACAAGTGGTATCAGAGCAAGGTTATCTCTCATATTTGGTTTAATACCCAAGAGAGATGGCTTACTCCGGCATGCAAGAGGGCCATTCTATTGCACGACCACCTTTGTTTAATGGGTCGGATTACATATATTGGAAGACTCGCATGAGGATCTTCCTCATTTCTATGGACTTTGAGCTTTGGTCTATTGTCGAGAATGGATTTCAAAAATCTTCTCTTCCGATGAGCGAATGGAATGAATCGGAGAAGAAGGTTTTTGCTTTAAATACAAAGACTATGAATGCCTTGTTTTGTGCATTAGACAAAAACGAATTTAATCGTGTTTCAATGTGTGATTCGGCTTTTGATATTTGGAGAACTCTTGAGGTCACTCATGAAGGCACTAGCCGAGTGAAAGAGTCCAAAATCAACATCCTTGTGCACTCTTACGAACTTTTCCGAATGAAACCAAGTGAGTCCATCGGAGACATGTACACCCGGTTTACGGATGTCATCAATGGACTCAAAGCTCTTGGTAAAGATTTTACTAACTTTGAACTAGTAACTAAAATCTTAAGATCCCTCCCTAAAAGTTGGGATCCAAAAGTTACGGCCATTCAAAAGGCCAAAGACCTTAAAGCATTACCTCTTGAAGAACTCATTGGGTCTCTAATGACCTACGAAATGACATGTCAAGCTCATGACGAGCTCGAGAACCCCCTTCCAAAGAACAGGAAGGATATGGCACTCAAATCACAAGAAGACCACTTGAAAGGAACATCAAGTGATGAGGACAGTGACAATGACATTGCACTTTTGACTCAAAAATTTAAAAAATATTTAAGAAAGAATAAATTTAAAAATAATATAAAAAATAAATTTGAATAGAAGGACCAAGTGATTTGCTATGAATGCAAAAAACCGGGACACTACAAGAACGATTGTCCTCAAGCCAAAAAGAGGACATCAAAGAAAAAGGCGCTCAAGGCAACATGGGATGATTCAAGCGCGTCCGAAGAAGAGGAGTCCAACACCGAGCAAGTTGCTCATTACGCGCTAATGGCTTTAGGAGAAGAGGTATGTGATTTATTTAATGAAGATTTATCTTTTGAAGAACTCTCTATCGCTTTTCATGAATTATTTGATGAATGTAGAACTGTTAGCAAGAAGTTAAGTATCTTAAAGAAAGAGCATGCTTTGCTACAAGATAAGTTTGATAGTCTTCAAACTCCTCCATGCTCTAAGTGTGAGCATTTAGAAGCAATAAAAAATGAAAATTTGCTTCTTAAGGCAACCTTAAACAAGTTTAAGGTTGGTAGCAAAGGATTAGATATGATCCTTGCACACAAGGGTCACATCGCAAATAGAAATGGAATTGGATTTGTAAAAGGATTACATCAAAATCCTACCACTTTCATAAAAGGACCTACATTACATGTTTCCTCTTATATGAAATGCAACTTTTGTTGCAAATCCGGACATATTGCCTACAAATGCCCATTTAGGAAAATTAGTTCACAAAAATTAATATGGGTTCCTAAAGGAACTATAAAGAATTCAATCATAAATAACAAAGTTAGTGGATCAATTTTTTAGGCACCCAAAATCAAATGGGTACCTAAAAATCATCCTCTTTTGTAGACAAACCCACAAGCTAGGAGCAAGAGATGGTATCTCGATAGTGGATGCTCAAGACATATGACTGGAGATCCATCTCATTTCTCTATGCTCACTAGCAAAGAAGAAGGGTACGTCACCTTCGGAGACAACAACAAAGGCAAAATCATTGGCAAGGGAACTATTGGTAACAAATTTAGTTTTTCCATTGATGATGTTTTACTAGTTGATGGATTGAAACATAATCTCTTGAGTATTAGTCAACTATGCGATAAAGGTTACATCGTTAGATTTGAATCAAATATGTGCATTATTGAAAAACCAAATCATAACATGACTATGATTGCTTTAAAACAAAATAATGTCTATACCATCAATCTTGATGAACTAAGTAATGAAATGTGTTTCTCCGCCGTAAATGATGATGCTTGGCTTTGGCATAGGAGATTAGGTCATGCAAGCATGAAAACAATATCTAAAATCTCATCTCAAGAATTAGTACGAGGGATTCCGAATATAAAGTTTATTAAGGATAAGGTATGCGATGCATGTCAACTAGGCAAACAAATAAAAATAAGCTTCAAACCAAAAAATCAAATTAGCACCACTAGACCATTACAATTGATCCATTTGGACTTATTTGGACCAATTGATACAACAAGTCTAGGTGGAAGCAAATATGCTTTTGTGATTGTGGATGACTACTCTAGATACACTTGGATCTATTTCTTAGCTCACAAAAGTGATTGCTTCAAGTGTTTCTCTAAATTTTGTAAACTCACTCAAAACGAAAAAGGCTTCATGATTTCATCAATTTGGAGTGATCACGGTGGTGAATTCCAAAACTGTGACTTTCAAAATTTTTGCGAAGTTAATGGGTACAATCATAACTTCTCAACTCCAAGAAATCCTTAACAAAATGGAGTAGTTGAAAGGAAAAATAGAAACCTACAAGAAATGGCAAGAACTATGTTAAATGAACATAGTTTACCCAAATATTTTTGGGCCGAAGCCGTAAATACGGCTTGTTACATCATGAATAGGGTCCTAATAAGACCATCTCTATCAAAAACTCCCTATGAATTATGGAATAACAAAAAACCAAATATTTTTTATTTTAAAGTTTTTGGTTATAAATGCTTCATTTTAAATGAAAAGGATGCCCTAGGTAAATTTGATGCTAAATCCGATGAAGGCATTTTTCTTGGTTACTCCTCCGTTTCTAAGGCCTTTCGTGTCTTTAACAAAAGGACCTTAGTAATAGAAGAGTCTATTCATGTAGTTTTTAATGAAATTTCTAATTTAAAGAAAAATGATTTTGATGATGATCTTGGTTTTGATAATCTGAATTTAAACGAACCCCCTCCTCAAAATAGCCATTTGAATGCATCTTCTTCCGAAATTTCTTTACCCAAAGAATGGAAGTATGTAGATGCTCATCCAAAGTAGGAGATACAACAAAAGGGGTTCAAACTCGTTCTTCTTTCAAGAATTTTTGTGCTAACGCCGCTTTTCTTTCTCAAATTGAACCTAAATGCATTGACGAAGCCTTAAAAGATGATTTTTGGGTCATTGCAATGCAAGGAGAATTGAACCAATTTGAGAGGAATGAGGTATGGAAGCTTGTTCCTAGACCAAGTGACCACTTAGTCATAGGTACTAAGTGGGTCTTTAGAAACAAGCAAGACGAAAATGGTATCGTGGTTAGAAACAAGGCTAGATTAGTGGCCAAAGGTTTCAATCAAGAAGAAGGTATCGATTACGAAGAAACCTTCGCTCCCGGGGCTCGATTAGAAGCCATAAGGATGCTCCTTGCCTATGCTAGTAGTAATAATTTTAAACTATTTCAAATGGATGTCAAAAGTGCTTTCTTGAATGGTTTTATTTCCGAAGAAGTATATGTCGAACAACCTCCCGGATTTGAAAATTCTCTTCTTCCTAATCATGTATTTGTTAGGATCGAGAGCACTAAGGGGGGGGGGGGGGTGAATTAGTGCAGCGGAAATCTTTTAGCGATTAAAAACAAAAGCTGCGTTCGTTCGATAAAAATCAGTTTTGAAGCAAAAGCCGATTCTAAGATAACTTATGATTAAGTGCAGTTTACGTCTAAACGTAGTTTACGTCTAAACATAATTTACGTTTAAATGCAGTTTGCGTCTAAACACAGTTTTACGTCTAAGCGCATATTTACGTTTAAACGCAGATTTACGTCTAAACGCAGATTTACGTCTAAACGTAGATTTACGTCCAAACTCAGTTTACGTCTAAAACGTAGTTTTACGTCTAAACGCAGATTTACGTCTAAACGCAGATTTACGTCTAAACGCAGATTTACGTCTAAACTCAGATTATGTCTAAAACGTCTAAACACAGTTTGGACAGTTTTACGTCTAAACGCAATTTTACGTCTAGACGCAGTTTCAAAGGGATCTGAACTTAGAAACTCGTTCGTAAAAGCGCAGAAGACAGTTTTGCAGAATCAAGGCGTAAACGTAAACTGTAATGTAAATATCGCATGAAAACACTGGTTTACGTCTGAAAACAGATTTGGAAAGATCAGCACTTAGAAACTTGTTCGTGAAGACGCAGAAGACAGTTTTGCAGAATCAAAACGTAAACGTAAACTATAATGTACGAAAACACCGATTTACGTCTGAATGTAGATTCTGAAAGAACAGCACTTAGAACTTGTTCGTAGAAGCACAGAAAGCAGTAGTTATGAAGGAGGTTTGCAGTAATGATAAAGTGCTCAAAATAAACGCAAACCAGAGATTTAGAGTGGTTCGGTCAGTCTTGACCTACTCCACTTTTGGCTTCCTCCACCGACGAGGTCACCGACGTCAACTAGAGGCCTTCCTTCAATAGGCGAAGGCCAACTGCCCTTTTACAGTTTCTCTCCTTTTGACAGGCTCAGGAGACAACCTTTACAGACCTTTCTCTCCTCACTTTACAACTTAAGAACTTGAAGAACAGAAGGAGGAGACTTAAAGGCTTTACAACACTTTTGAGCTCTTAGAATCACAGAAAAGATCAAGATTTCGGTGTAGGTCTATATCTTTTCAGTGCTGAATGGGTGGGGTATTTATAGGCCCCAACCCAATTCAAATTTCGAGCTCAAAACGATCAAATCCCAGAATTCCGGGATCAAGCGATTGCACCTCTTGACTGGAGAGGTTGCACCGCCTGGCAGAGCTCGAAGACCGAGCTCAGGCGGTGCCACCTCTCTGTCAGGGAGGTTGCACCGCCCAGTCTTGCTCGAAGACTGAGCTCAGGCGGTGCCACCTCTCTGTCAGGGAGGTTGCACTGCCCAGTCTTGCTCGAAGACTGAGCTCAGGCGGTGCCACCTCCCGGCTGGGGAGGTTGCACCGCCCAGTCTCGCTGGGAGGCTTAGCCTAGGCGGTGCCACCTCCTGGCCTAGGCGGTTGCACCTCCTGGGGCAATCAGGGTCCGAATGGTTAGTTCCATTCGGCCCAATTTCAGTCTTTCAGGGGCCCAATTGCCCCAAGATTAAGCCAAAGGGATCACCTCCCATTTTCCAACTTAATCAACGTGCTAACTACGATTAAATCTAAGACAATTTCTGCAGCTTTGCTTCGGTGCGTCAATCGCTTCTTCCGGCGAGTTTCCGACGAACTTCCGTCGATCATCCGATGAACCCTCGTTGATGCTCCTGTGGACTTCTGGCAAACTCCTGGACTTTGCGACGATCCACTTGGCAAGTTCCGACGAGCTTTGTTTGGCAAGCTTCTGGACTTCTCGGATCTGTTCTCGCAGAACCTCCGACGACCGTCCGAACTTTCGTCGAACTCTCGAACTTCCAATGTGATCATGAACTTGACTCCGGCGCAACTCTTGCTGCTTGTCTAACTTTCATCGTAGATAATCCTGCACACTTATCTCAACACATAGATTAGACGACAAATGACAATTGACTTCATCATCAAAATCTGAGATTCAATAGTATTCAAATTGACTAAAGCTCTCTATGGCTTGAAACAAGCTCCTAAAGCTTGGTATGAAAGGCTTAGTTCCTTTCTTATTTTAAATAATTTTACCAAAGGCAAGGTTGATACTACATTGTTTATTAAACATTTTGAAAATAATTTTCTTATTGTGCAAATTTATGTTGACGATATTATTTTTGGCTCTTCGGATGAATCACTATGTGAATCATTTGCCAAATGTATGAGTCATGAATTTGAAATGAGTTTAATGGGTGAATTAACTTTCTTTTTGGGATTACAAATCAAACAACTTAGTGATGGTATATTTCTTAACCAATCTAAATATACATTAGAATTGTTAAAACGATTTAACATGGATAATTCAAAAGCAATAAACACCCCTATGAGCACTGCGACTAAGTTAGATATGGATGAAAATAGTGAAAATTTCGATCAAAAAACATATAGGGGAATGATAGGTAGTCTACTCTACCTCACCGCGACTAGACCGGATATTATGTTTAGTGTAGGATTTTGTGCTAGGTTTCAATCTAATCCTAAATTATCTCATCTTAAGAGTGTTAAAAGAATATTTAGGTATCTTAAAGGAACTCCAAATTTAGGATTGTGGTATCCAAAATCTGAAAAATTTGATCTAATAGCTTATGCAGATGCCGATTTTGGCGGATGCAGGATAGATAGAAAAAGTACATCCGGAACATGCCAATTTTTAGGACATGCACTTGTTTCTTGGACTTCCAAGAAACAAAATTCAGTTGCACTATCTACGGCGGAAGCCGAATACATTGCTGCAAGTGCATGTTGTGCACAAGTTGTTTGGATGAAAAATACATTAGAAGACTATGGAATTCACTTTAAAAACATTCCCATAAAATGTGATAATACTAGTGCCATATGTCTTACTAAAAATCCAATTCAGCACTCTAGAACTAAGTACATCGACGTTAGGCATCATTTCATATGCGATCATGTCCTTAACAATGATGTTGTTCTAGAATTCATTGACACAAAGCATCAATTAGCAGATATATTTACAAAAGCTTTGAACGAAGATCAATTTGAATTCATTAGAAGGGAATTAGGTATGTTAAATTGTCCCAAAGAATAAATGTGTTTGAATGGATTTTCCGTAAAGTTTTTCATTCTCTCTAATCAAGATTTTATGATTTTATGAATCTCGAAATTGATTTTGATGGCTTGATCAAGATTAATGATTTTATGAATCTCGAAATTGATTTTGATGGCTTCATCAAGATTAATGATTTTATGAATCTCGAAATTGATTTTGATGGCTTGATTATGAGTTTCAAGTTGACAATTTGAATGAGTTTGTATTCGAATTATGATCTTGACTTATTGGAGTTACTACTTGAATTTTTTAATCACGATCTTTTCCTTGTACACCTACAATTTTTTATTATAGAAAGAAGAGATTTGATAAAATGGATGAATGTTGAATTTTCCTTTATGATGAACTCGACATAAACATTTTAGCATACTTAATTTTGGATGATAAAATTTTTGTATGATCAATGTTATAATCACAAATTATGTGCTTCAAGTCTCATTCCCTTTTTGTTGATGACAAAGGGGGAGAAAAGTGATGACTTGTACCATTTTGATAGCATGACTTATATAAAAATTGATTGATCCTTGAGAATGTCTTATATGCCTTGCAAAATCCTTGAGAATGTCACAAGATTGATTGATCATATTGATAGCATGCCTTACATCTATATCATGAAATTCATGTTGAAAATCTTTATCTCCTATCGTAGTAAAAATCGTCCCATATCATTTGACTTATGATTTTCATCGAAGTTTCGCATTTACTATTGCTTAATGAGAATAACGATAAGTTCTACGGTTAGAACTTATCGGTTTATGCTTGAATTCAATGGATGAAATTCAAGTGTTTTCATCTTCTCATAATATGACATATAGATAGGGGGAGTTATGTTTAACTCCGTCATCAATTGATTGTCATCATCAAAAAGGGGGAGATTGTTGAATCTCGGATTTTGATGATAAAATCAATTGATGGGTTAACTGATCTAATCCATATTATTGAGCTAAGTGTGTAGGATTAACTACGATAACCAGAAAACATAAAGCAAGGATACCGGAGTCGAGCTCGATGGACGTTTAAGAGACCAAAGAATCATCGGAGATGCTGCCGGAACCAACCGAGAAGAAATCGGGAACATGTCGGAAGTTCGCCGAAGAAATCGTCGGAGGCTCGCGGAGATCACCGAGAAGGCTCGGCTACTCGTTAAAGTCATCACAAAGATTGGGAGCTTGCAGGGAGTCCGTCGGAAGGAATTCGTCGGAAAGCTCGCCGGAACAAGACTCGACGTTCGCGGTTGAAAACTTGCTTAGGATGTTTTTGTGTTATGTAGTTCACTTGTAATTAGGATTAGGATTAAGAGATAATCCTATATCCTGGTTAGGGGCCAACTGGGCCCAAAGTCAGATTTGGTTTGGGCTAAAATTAAGCCAAACCAATGAATTGGAGAGCCAGGCGGTGGCACCGCCTGGCTGGGCGGTGGAACCGCCCAGCACCCGAGAGCTAGGCGGTGACACCTCCTTGGCTGGGCGGTTGCACCGTCCAGCACCCGAGCGCTGGGCGGTGGCATGGATTGGCTGGGCGGTGGCACCTCCAGCATCGGAAACCCTAAGAGAATTCAAATTTTGGAGCCCAAATTTGAATCCTCTTGAGGCCTATAAATACCCCTCAAATCTCAGCGGAGATTACAACTTTTGAGAAGCATTTTGATTGAGAGAAAAGTCTTAGAAAGTCTTAGCAAGTCTTGTTTTCAATTTGCTAGAGAGTTCTCCTCCTTCTTTCTTATTGAAAATTTGTAAGAGGTTGAGCTGCTTGTAAAAGGTTGTAAGAGGGGTGTTTACCCTTCCATTTCAAGAGACTTGCTAGTGGAAGGTGGGAGCCTCATCGAAGAGGGGCCTCGCAAGTGGATGTAGGTCATTTGACCGAACCACTCTAAAATCGGCGTAATCTCTGGTTTGCATTTTATTATTGTCATTTACATTACTGCATACCTTCTTACTGCTTTAGTTTCTTATTACCCTTACTGCGCAACTTTAAGAATACGCTTTCAAGTTAAACTTTTCAAGTTCCGTTCTTATCGTACGAAAGATTTTTCTAAATCCGAAGTTTTAATCCGCTGCACTAATTCACCCCCCCCCCCCCTCTTAGTGCCGCTCCGATCCTAACAAATATAAGGTGGCAAAAGAAATCTTTTGATCATCAGAACAATTTTGTACATCAAATATCTTCTATGTTTGTATCATCCGTTTTTCTACCACCAATGAAATTAGGTTCACCATGCTTTCATTGCGCTACTCTGATTTAGTATCCTCGATCAACCCTTTCATCGCACTTAATTAATCAGAAGCAGATGAAGTAGGAAGACTAAATGTCCCTGTCATCCTAGATTCCTAAAATGCATCAAAGAAAATTTCCACCGATCATTATAGTTCACTAGACCTCAATATATTTTGCACGTCAACATATCAAATATTTCAGTGATCCTCAAATCATGCACTGCTACCACCTCTGTCACGCCCCCTCAAATAATATCGATGATTTTAAAAATTTTCATCACAAACCAATCCAGGATCCAAACACACATTTGAGGACACTGAAAAACATTCTATCAAATTCACATTTATAAAACCTGTACAGTTTATAATCATATATCACATCACTCGATAATTCACATTTATGGTAACCCAAGCCAACTTGACAAACATGAACAACATTTATAAATCCACAAGCTAAATAAATTATACAATAAGAACTCCAACTATTCACCACAAGTTCATATCATCATAAATTAGACCTAACATTCTGAAATTCCAAATAAGAGAGATCATCTAACACTTTTACACAGTATATCCATTTCGATTCATCGACAACATTTCATTACATACAAAATATATTATATAACAATAACATAATGACCAACAAGACTTGCTCATAATTCAGAATAGCTCTCCACTGCCTTAGCCCAATTCAAACATCTCAAAGAGTGACAAGCTGACCTGAAAGATTTATATAACAACGGAGTGAGCTAAAAATAGCTCAGCAAGTAACAAAGCATATATAGCACGAGAAGGGACAGTTTCAAACAAACAAGATATCACAATGCAAGACAGAATACAAGAGATTCAAGGATATCATCTCATTAGATACAGAATCATAAATGTCATTTCATTCATAACATATTTGGTTCATAACAAATGGAGCATAGAGTAATTGGAGCATATCAATAGCGTACGCGATGTGCCGGAGCATATCAATGGCAAATAGGACATTTCAGAACATATCAGTTCATAACAAATGGAGCACAGAGTAATTGCAGCATACCAATAGCGTATAAAATGTTCCGGATCATATCAATGACAAACAGAACATTTCGGAACATATCAATGGTGTGTGAAGCATTTTAAAGTATATCAATGGCATAGGAAACATTTTGGAGCATATCAATACAAAATACGAAACAGAAGCTCAAATGTCGTACCCTAGCATAGTGCATATGAGGTTTAACTTAGTGGTGGCTCCACGCCGTGATGAGTTCTCGACTCCATCCACGGGTAGCCCTTTCCTACTCGAGCCCTCTCACCCTGCCCAAGTGCTAGGTCGGCTCTGAATTTCATATCAAATAGATAGAAGGTGAAGTGGGATTCCAAACATAATATGGTCTATCCATTTTTGAATGACCACAAAACATAATCTAGAGCATCGCAGGCTCTAAGCACATACCCTTTACCATTTCTGGCAAAGGTCCAAATAATCCCAGAAACACAAGAGTACAAAAGGGTATTGTGAACAATAAATTGGGACATATCGGAAGCACATGCGGAACAACGAAATGTACATGTGCCTTTATGAAACATTACGATACAAACATGAAGTTTACATAACAAATTTAGGTATCCAAATACATGTAGGACAAGAGCATATAAGAATTCAAAGCAATAATATAAAGCTCAATTGAATAAGAAAGCTAAAGGATATCAATTTCCAAAGGAATGGAACCAGAATATACGAAATCGATCAAAGCTCAATTTTTGGCAAAATTAAAGAGGCACATTGAACAAATGATTCAAACTATTAATCATGCCCCAATATACTCAAGAAAGCTATCAAAAGAAAGGTTTATGAGTCTATATTCTGATGAAATAATTTTTGTCCAAATCAGAGGTCAATACATGAAGTTATAATCATAACAAGGTAGAAAGGTCAGAATCTCAGAAGTTGCACAGATTCAGATCGTTACGTCTAAACAGGAGATATATCAAATGCAAGGCTAGAACAATTTAAAGTTCCTCATATTCAATGCAAATATAGAGATAAAATTGTAGTAAGGAAAGATCAGGACACTTGCAATAGGAAGGAATTGAAAGCTTGCAATAGGAAGGATCGTAACACTTGCAATAGAAAAGATTAGAAAGCTTGCAATAGAAAGGATCGAAACACTTGCAATAAGAAAAATTAGAACAATTATAGGAGAAAAAATCGGGAAACTTGCCTTTCAAATATTTTAATCCGAAGATCCAAAGAAGGTGCCAGCCCAAATCCTTCTACTTTTCCTCCGTGTCCTCTCTCTGTTTCGTTTTCTACATGTCTTTTTTTTTTCCTCCACAACAGCAGCTCATGCAGAACATAGAGGTATAGTCACCTACTCTCTCTTACTCTCATTCCTTTGTTTTCTTTCTCAAACATAGCTGTTGCAGCCATCGCCGCTGCCACTACCACAGTTATAGCCACGACCGCAGCTATTGTCACAACCGCAGCCCCTTCTACTACACTACTTCCTTCCTCCCTTCTCTCGTTCCTACTTTTTCTTTCCCAAACACAGCTACCGCAGACGCAGCCGCCACCACCGCAACTGCAATCACGGCCAAAGCCCCCTTTTTTTTTTCCTTTCCTTTCTTTCTCTTTCCCAAAAGCAGCTACTACAGCCACCACCGCTGCAGCAGCTACTGCAGCCGCAGTCGCAGCCACGGCCGCAGCCGCCACACCTGCAGCCTCTTCTTCCTCCCCTGCTCAGTTTCCTCTCCTTCTCTTCTAGCTGCAGCTATAGCTGCCACTGCCACAGCTGCCTCCCCTTCTCCTCTTCCTCTCTTCTTCCCTTTTCCTTCTCTTCTTTCCCAGCTGCACTGCTGCAGTCGCAGCCTCATCCACAGCCGCAGCCTCTTCTTCCTCCCCTGCTCATCTTCCTTTCCTTCTTCTCTTCCAGCTGCAGCTGCCATAGCTGCAGCCGCAGCCCCTTCTTCCCCTTCTTTTCTTCCTCTCCTTCCCTTCTCTCGTTCCTACTTTTTCTTTCCCAAACACAACTGCCGCAGATGCAGCCGCCACCACCGCAGCCGCAATCACGGCCACGACCCCATTTTTTTTCTCTTTTTCTTTCTTTCTCTTTCCCAAAAGCAGCTGCTGTAGCCACCACCACTGCCGCAGCTACCGCAGCCAACGTAGCAATTGCAGCCACGGCCGCAGCCACCACAACCGCAGCCTCTTCTTCCTCCCCTGCTCTGTTTCCTCTCCTCTTCCAGCTGCAGCTGTCACTACCGCAGCAGCCTCCCCTTCTCCTCTTCCTCTCTTCTTCCCTTTTCCTTTCTCTTCTTCTTCCTTTCCTTCTCTTCTTTCTCAGCTGCACTACTGCAATCATAGCCTCAGCCACGGCTGCAACATCTTCTTCCTCCCCTGCTCATCTTCCTCTCCTTCTTCTCTTCCAACTGCAGCTGCCATCGCCGCAGCCGCAGCCCCTTCTTCCCCTTCTCTTCTTCCTCTCCTTCCCTTCTTCCTTCCTCTTCCTCTTTCCCTGCCACAGCTGCAGCTGCCATAGCCGCAGCCGTAGCTACTTCTTTCCCTTCTCCTCTTCTTTCTCCTTCCTTTCTTCTTCTTCTCTTCTTCTCCTTCCTCCCCTTCTTCTCCCCGACGAATAGCACCTCTTTTCCTCTGTTTCCTCCTGCAGGAAACAGAGGTGCCACCTCTTCACCCGCTTCTACTTCTTCTCTTCCTCTCTTCTTCCCTTCTTCATTCCTCTTCCTCTTTCCCTGCCACAGCTACAGCTGCCACAGCCGCAGCCGCAGCTACTTCTTTCCCTTCTCATCTTCCTTCTCCTTCCTTTCTTCTTCTTCTCTTCTTCTCCTTCCTCCCCTCCGGCGTCACACACACCCTCTCCTCTGTTTCCTCTGCAGGAAACAGAGGTATCACAACCTCTTCTCCTACTTCCTTTTCTTCTTCTCTTCCTCTTCTTCTTCTTCTCCTCTTCGAACGCCCCACACCTCTCCTCTGTTTCCACCTGCAGGAAACAGAGGTGCTACAGCCCTAGCTGCTGCCACCTCTCGCTCCTCTCCCACTTCCCTCTCTTTTTCTTCTTCTTCTATTCTTCTCTTCTCCCTCTTCTTCCTCCTCTCTTCTTTTCCCTCTTCTTCTTCTTTTCTTCTTCTCCTCTTCTTCCTTTCTCCTCCGCAATGCCCCACCGCTCCTCTCTTTGTTTCTCGAGAAATAGAGAACGTCGGAGGCGGTGGGATAAAACTGAAATTTTCGGTTTTCTTTATTTTTTTTCTTTTTACAACTTAACAGTTTAGTCCTTGAAATTTCTATATTTACATATAGGGCCTCCAATTGACATATAAATCCTTATTAATAAATTTTCAAAAGTGAGGGATATTACACACCAAGCTCCGTAGCTCATTACAATTGGGACTCAAAAGAATTACACTATAAGGGACGCATTGTGCTTATGATAAATTCTACTTACATCTTCACGAACAGATTTTGGACAAAGTTATTCCATATCCAAGGAGAACACCAAACCCAGCCAAGTGCCATTATTGATCAACGGATCATGACTTAACGATGACGACCCACTACTAAAGTGCTAATACAATGGGTGAACCTACCAACAGAATATGCCACTTGGGAGAACTATGACGACTTGAAGATCAAATTCTCAAAATTTATGAATCGTCAGCCTCGAGGACAAGGCTGATTTGAAGAGATAGAGTCTGTTAGAACTCTAGCTAGGAGAGTCCTAATTGAGAGGGATATTTATGTAAAACCTACCTAAGCCAACCCCTATTAAAGAGGTGAAGAGGCCAGCTAAGGTTAGGAGGTTGTTTCTTAGAGAAGAATTAGGAGTTGTAAAGGAATAGGAGTCTTGAGTAGCAGTCCTATTAGAAGTTGGTTAGAAGTAGGAGTCTTGAATAGGAGTCCTATTAAGAGTTAGGGTTTAGAAGCCTTATAAATAGCCATGTATTCCTCCTCTTTTGATACGCAATAGATGAATCTTTTATGCAGCCTTTGAGTAGCAACTTAGAGGGAGGAACCCCTATAGAGTTCCTGTTAGGATCAAGAGCACTAAGAGGGGGGGGTGGAATTAGTGCAGCGAAAAACTTTCGAGGATTAAAACTGCGTTCGTACGATAAGAGCGATTTCGGTAGAAAAGTCGATTCGTAAATCACTTTAACTTGTGATCAAGCAAGATGTAGTTAAAGCGAATCTATAAGGGCAGTTTGCAGTTATGATGGAAATTAGAATGTAAGCGCAAACTGAAATATGATGTTCGTACGATAAAACTGATTTACATCTAAACACCGATTCGGAAAATACTGAACTTTGAAACATGATCGTAAATTCGTAGAAGACAGTAAGCTATTGAGGTGGTTTGCAGTAAAGATAATATGCTCAAAGTAAATGCAAACCAGAGAGCACCGCGATTTTAGAGTGGTTCGGTCAATCTTGACCTACATCCAATTTTGGCTTCCTCCACCGATGAGGTCACCGACGTCTACTAGAGGCCTTCCTTCAATAGGCGAAGGCCAACTACCCTTTTACAGTTTCACTCCTTTTAATGGGCTTAGGAGACAACCCTTACAAACTTTTCTCTCCTCTCTTGAAAGATCAAAACTTGGAAGAAAAGAGGGAGGAGAACTTCTAGACTTTACAACACTTTTGAGCTCTAAAATCATAGAGTAAGATCAAGCTTTCGGTGCCTTTGGGTTACCTTTTCAGTGCTGAAAGGGTGGGGTATTTATAGGCCCCAACCCAATTTGAATTTCGAGCTCGAAACTGTCATCTCCCGGAATTCCGGGGTCTGGCGGTTGCACCGCTTGACTGGAGCGGTTGCACCTGTTAGGATCGGAGCGGCACTAAGAGGGGGGGGGGGGTGAATTAGTGCAGCAGATTAAAACTTCGATTTTGAAAAAATCTTTCGTACAATAAAAAACCGAACTCGGAAGTGCTTATCTTGAAAGCGTGTTCGTAAAGGTGTGCAGCAAAAGTAATGAGGAAGTAAAGCACATATGAAGGTTTGTAGTAAGGTAAATAGCAATAAGTAAATGCAAACTAGAGAACACACCAATTTAAAGTGGTTCGGTCAAAATGACCTACATCCACTTGCGAAGCCTTCTTCGAAGAGGCTCCCAACTTCCACTAGCAAATCACTTTGAAGGGGAAGGAAAAATACCCCTCTTACAAGCTTTTACAAGTGGTTCACACTCTTACAAATTTTCAAAGAGAAAGAGGGAGGTGAACACTCAAGCTATTGAAAACAAAAACTTGCTAAAGGCTTTGCTAAGACTTTTATCTCAATCTCTTGCTTCTCAAAGGTTGTTATCTCAATTGAGAATTGAGGGGTATTAATAGGCCCCAAGATGATTCAAATTTGGGCTCCAAATTTTGAATTCTATTGGGTTCCCGAGGCTGGCGGTGCCACCGCCCGACCTCTCGGGTTCTGGGCGGTGCCATCACTCAGTTCTTGGGTTCTAGGCGGTGGCACCGCCTAATCTGGCGGTGCCACCGCCTACACTATTTCAACTCACTGGTTGGGCTCCAAACTTGGCCCAAACCAGTCCGAACTCGGGCCCAATTGGCCCCTACTTAGGTTATAAGATTGACACCTAATCCTAACCCTAATTAATGTGCTAACTATGAATTTAAAGACATTTCCTAAGCTATTACAAAGTCCATAAGTCAAGGCTTTTTCTGGCGAGCTTATGGCGAACTTCCGACGGTCTTCCGATAAACTCTCGGAAACCATTCTGCGGACTCCCAGCAAGCTCCTAGACTGCACGATTTGATCTTGGCGAGTTCCAACGAGCTTCTTCGGCAAGCTCCGATCTTTCTCGGTGAGCTCCGCGAACTTCCAACGAACCTTCCGGCGAGCTTCCGAAAAAGCCTTCGGCAAGCTCCCTACTCATTCTCGGCTAGTTCCGGCAGCATTCCCGATGAACCTCCGGACTTCCGTCGAACTCTCAAACTTACAACAAATCCTTCACGCTTGACTCTGACACTTTGTTTGGCTTTATGTCTTCATCGTTATCATAGTAAATCCTGCACACACAAGCCAAAACTCTACTCCGATCTAGACAATTATTACAACGCGAATTGACATTCTATTGCCTGGCACGTCATTGGTTGGCGCTTCATCCGATTCTTCAGTGCATCGTCCTCTCTTGCGGCTTGTTGCCCAATCGGTGGTTGACCTCCGTAACCCCGATATCCTTGGCGCTATTTCGCTCTTGGCCCGATGCCCGATGTCCGAAGCCTTCTGCCATCCAATATCCTAACGTGATCTCCTCCGGCGCAACGTCAATTCCTCCTGCGTTAACTGTCTAATCCTGATCGAATAGACCTGCATCACTCAAAATGCAGTTAAACATCTAAACACAATCAATTAGTTTCATCATCAAAATCCGAGATTCAACAATCTCCCCCTTTTTGATGATGACAACTAATTGATGACTAACGGAGTTAACCTTAACTCCCCGGAGTTTGACCAAACTTCCCCTATCATGAGATTGATAATTTATCATATCAATGAAAGATATCAATTGTTAAAAATGATATGATAATAGTCTCAAAATTTCAATTTGCGATACATGTGATACATTGCAATACACTAAAAAATTTAATGTGATGCTTTTAAGGATATCAATCTATTTTTGATACAAAGCATGGCAAGAGCAATTTTGTTGCAAGTTTTCTAAGTTTTGCACTTTTTGCTTCTTTCGATAGGTAAGATCTTTCTTCTCTTTTTGAGAAGTGCAAGCTTGCAAGTTTTACTTCCTTAGCATGCTAGGAAGTTTACTTTCATTTTCAATGCACAAGCTAGCAAAACCTTCTCCCCCTTTATCAAAGTCAAAAAGAAAGGGAGGACTCAATGGCTAAAAATTTCAACCATTCAACAAGCTAAATATGCAAAGAATTCATGAAATATATCAATAAAGATCAATTCATGAATACAAAAGATATGATTTATGGTTCATTAAAATTCTTCTTAACAAGTTCACGATCAAGATTCATATAATTCATAATAAAGCAAATTGATGTACAATCATCACATAAGGCATACAAGGCAAAGAAATCTTGTTATTTCTATATTATGAAATATATGATATCAAGGCTCATGATTCATTTGAAAAGATATAGCACAAAGAGCAACTTGACACATTCTTATCAAGATCACATTTTAAAATATTCCAAGTATCAAGTGTTTAGAGATAAAAAGTTCAATACATTGTATGAAAAAAAATATAATATCAAGTTTTATCATCATGCAATGTAGCAATTAAAGATTTGCAAGTTTAGCATTTTTGCTTTTCTTGAGATAGCAACTATTTGCTTCTCTACAAGCTAGCAATTTTTACGATATACAAGTTTTACTAAATACAAACTAGCAAATTTAAAGATTTGCAAGTTAGCATATTTGCTTTTCTTTCGATGTGCATGATAGCATTTCTTTGTAATGTTCAAGATAGCAAATTGTACATTATGCTAGCTAGCAAATTAAAGATGTTCAAGAAATCAAGCTCTTTCTTCTCTTTTGAGAAGTGTCATTTTTGCTTCCTTAGTAAAATGCCAACCTAGCAAGGGACAATGTTTTACATGAGGCAAGCAAGCAATTTGGCAAGTGTTACATTTGCATCTTCTCTTTAGATGTGCAAGAAAGTAAGCAAGTTTTTTGCATTTTCTTGACTTGTGCAAGCTAGCTAATTTCTTTTTGAGATTACCCTTTACATCAATTCAAGATAGCACATTAGCAACTCTTTCTCCCTCTTTGTCATTAGCAAAAGAAAAGGAAGATTCAAGTCATGAATATCAAAATAATAATTTTATCATGAATATTTCTGTTAGGATCAAGAGCACTAAGAGGGGAGGGGTGAATTAGTGCAGCGGAAAACCTTCTACGAAAAATAAAATATGCGTTCGTTAGTTAAAAGTGATTTTGGTAAGAAAGCTGATTCGTAAATCACTTTAACTTTTGTTTAAGCGAGATGCAGGAAAGATATAAATGCAGTTTGCAGTTATAATTCTAATTAGATAGTAGGCGCAAACTGAAATATGATATTCGTACGAAAAAACTGATTTACGTCTAAACGCTGATTCGTAAATTACTTGATTAAGTGAGATGTAGTTTAAGCAAGGATATAAAGGCAGTTTACAGTTATGATAGAAATCAAAACGTAAACGCAAACAAAAATATGATGATCGTACGATGAAACCCGATCGTATGCGTGCAAAAAGCAGTAAGCTTTAGAGGAGGTTTGCAGTAAAGATAATATGCTCAAAGTAAATGTAAACCGAGATTTAGAGCGGTTCGGTCAATCTTGACCTACTCCACTTTTGGCTTCATCCACCGACGAGGTCACCGACGTCAACTAGAGGCCTTCCTTCAATAGGCGAAGGCCAACCACCCTTTTACAGTTTCACTCCTTTTGATTGGCTTAGGAGACAACCCTTACAGAATTTTCTCTCCTCTCTTTAAAGCTCAGAACTTGGAAGAAAAGAGGGAGAAGAACTTTTGGCCTTTACAACAATTTTGAGCTCTATAAATCATAGAACAAGATTAGGATTTCGGTGTATATCTTGTTGCCTTTCAGTGCTGAATGGGTGGGGTATTTATAGGCCCCAACCCAGTTTAAATTTGGAGCTCAAAACTGTCAATTCTCGAAATTTCGGGATCTGGCGGTTGCACCTCCTGACTGGAGCGGTTGCACCGCCTGACAGAGCTTGAAGACTAAGCCTCTGGGCGGTGCCACCTCCTGTCAGGGGCGGTTGCACCTCCTGCCAGAGCGCGAAGACCGAGCTCAGGCGGTGCCACCTCCTGACTGAAGCGGTTGCACCGCTCAGCCAGAGCTCGGAGACCGAGCCCAGGCGGTGCCACCTCTGTCAGGGGAGGTTGCACCGCCCAGTCTCGCTCGGAGACTGAGCCCAGTCCGTGCCACCTCCTAGCTGGGGTGGTTGCACTGTCCAGTCTCGCTCGGAGACTTAGCCCAGGCGGTGCCACCTCCTGGCTTGGGCGGTTCAACCGCCTGGCAGAAATCAGGGTCCGAATGGGTTGATCCATTCGGCCCAATTTGGGTTTTTTATGAGCCCAATTGCCCCAAGATTAAGTTAATGGGATCACCTCCCATTTCCAACTTAATCATTGTGCTAACTACGATTTTTCCTAAGATTTTTACTGCAACTTGTTCCGGTGCATCAATCGCTTCTTCCGGCGAGCTTCCGGCGAACTTCCGTCGATCATCCGATGAACCCTCGGTGATGCTCCTACGGACTTCCGGAAAACTCCTGGACTTGCGATGATCCACTTGGCGAGTTCCGACGAGCTTCTTTGGCAAGCTCATGGACTTCTCGGATTTGTTCCCGCAGAACCTCCGACGACTGTCCGAACTTCCGTCGAACTCTCGAACTCCCAACTTGATCATTGTCTTGACTCCGGCGCAACTCCTGCTGCATATCTTACTTTCATCATAGTTAATCCTGCACACTTAAAACAAAACTTCGATTGAGACAATTAATCCTAAGCAATTAACCAAGTTGTCCGGCATGTCATTGGTCTCTCGACGCTTCATCCGATTCTTCGGCGCATCGTCCTTTCCTGCAGCGTATTGCCCAATCGGCCAGTTG
Source organism: Musa acuminata AAA Group (assembly GCF_036884655.1). Classification (NCBI taxonomy): domain Eukaryota; kingdom Viridiplantae; phylum Streptophyta; class Magnoliopsida; order Zingiberales; family Musaceae; genus Musa; species Musa acuminata. Next base: position 26,367,928 of record NC_088335.1, read on the forward strand.
ACTCCACAACTCCGATATCCTTGGCACAATACTTGCTCTTCTTGACCCGATGCCCGAGTCCACGGCCCGAAGCCTTCTATCGATACGTCGACCAATCCACCGGCCCGACATCCAATCTTCTGACATGTTCCTTCGGCACAACATGATTTTCTTGCTTTAATTGTCTCATCTTGATCGAAGCATCCTGCGTCACTCAAAACGCATATTAAATCATAAACATATATCAAGTAGTTTCATCATCAAAATATAAGATTGAACAATCTCTCCCTTTTTTATGATGACAACCACTTGATGACAGAGTTAAACTTATCTTCCAGAGTTTAAACAAACTCCCCCTATCAATTTGCCATATTGATAGAATCTTGAATTCAAACTGAATTGAAGTCATTGCAATATTCATCATGAATACTTGCAACAAGTCATCATGAACTTATGCATAAACTTATGCATAACATCATACTTCTCCCCCTTTGTCACCAACAAAAAGAAGAAGTCCAACTATTCTTGTGTTTGGAATATTAGTTTGACTTTTTGCATGAAAAACATAATATCAAGTTTTATCATCATGTAGTTTTGAAGTCAGAAAATTTAGCAAATGTTACATCATGCTTAGAACATTCAAGCTATCAAGTTTTAGATATGCAAGTTTTACAGCATACAAGAGAGCAATTTTAGGACATGCAAGCTAGCAATGTTACAACATTTTAGAACTTGCAAGCTAGCAATTTAGAGATGTTCAAGAAGCTAGCAAATTTTTGCTTCCTTTGCAATGTTTGAGCTCGCAATTTTGTTTCTTGAGATAGGCAAGATAGCACTTTTGCAATTTTTGTTTGGCAAGCTTGTGATGTTCAAGATAACAAGCTCTTTCTTCTCTTTTGAGAAGTGTCATTTTTGCTTTCTTTGCAAAGTGCAAGCTAGCAAAATGCCAAACTAGCAAGAGATAATGTTTTACATGAGGCAAGCAAACAATTTGGCAAGTGTTACATTTGCATCTTCTCTTTAGAGGAGTGTAATTTTTGCTTTCATCTTGAATTGTGTAAGCTAGCTAGTTTGCCTCTTTTCATGATGTCCATGCTAGAAATTCTTGCTCCCCCTTTGTCATTATTAAAAAGAAGGGAAGACCCTTTTTTTCAATTTTCAGATTATGACAAAGATAAGTATCAATTTTATTTGTGCATCATTATATATTCAAATTTAAACATACACAATTTCAAAAACCTTATTTTTCATGCACGATACCGAAAAATAAATCAATCATCATTAATGAGTATATCACACATGATACTCAAACATTAAAATTTTTAAGCATTTATCAACATGTTGATCATGATACTAAACATTCATCATTTAAAGCATTCATGATACATATCATATGCAATACATTATGCACATCATTGTCACAAGTATTGCATGCATCATTTCAAATTCATGAATATTTCATCATTGCATGCATCATGCCAAATCATAAAATATATAATCATCATTAATGCATGATTCTTAATCATCATTTATTTTGCAACATGATGGTACCAAATTTGTCAAATTGCATTCTACCATACATGATCGAAACTTCTTATTTGTATACATCAAAACAAATTAATGAATATTTCATGTATTCTTATCATCACATAAGGAATATCAAGAAGAATTATTAGGTGATGAGATAAACATTTCATGAATACAAGGAATTGCATAAAAATCATATCATGAAAGATTAGAACATGTGAATACCAAAAGACATGATTTCTTTTTGAAAAACCTACTCCATAATTAATCAAAAGAAAATCTTAGGAGAACGATTAATGAAAAAATCTTGATTCATAATAAATCTTAATTTGTAAATATCACGAAACCAAGATCATGATTTTAGATATAACTCATTCAAATTCAAATCACCAAAAATCATTTTTATGGTTCACAAAATTCGTAACATAAGTAGATTCATGATTTCATTGATAATATATTTTCCCATTTTTTAAGTATTTCATTTTAAGTGATTGATTTCATGTTAGCATGCTTTTTCATTTATGTTAAACATGCATCAACGTTTAGGATCGAAAAATGAATTTCATCATAAAACCATCCAGATCAATAGATTCTCAAAAATGAACTATTATGATCAAGAAAATTCGAAAATAAAATTTAACACTTTCATGCATTCGGACAAGGTTTTGCTATAGATTTTCAAGTTCAATCATGAAGATAAAACATGCTCATGATCATAAAAAAATTTTGTATGCAAAACACATAATTTCCAGCATGTTATTAAGGAATGTAATAGTGTAAAATCATCATGGCAATTAAGTGATTTGAACATTGAATCAAGAAAGTCCGAAAAACAATCTTAACAAGTTCATGCATTCGAGCACATTTTTGGCATAGTTTTTCAAATACATTCATGAAAATAACACATGCTTATCATCATGTATAGCATAAATCTCATGCATAAAATTGTTAATCAAAATATTTAATTTCATCATTATGTATTTCTTCAAATCAAACATGATTTTTTTTAATCAAAATCGAGAAATAACAATGAAAATCAACGTAATACACATTATTACTTCTTAACCATGATTTCATATTTTCAATCAAGTTCATTTTATTTGTTTATCATAAAATATGTAATATTATCATTTTCAAAATTACTTAGCATGATCATAATTTTTTTTTTTGAAACATGTAATTTTTAAGAAAATTAATTCTCAACTAAAAAAGAAAATACATCATGAAAGCATCAAGTAATTTCAAAATAAATTAAGGGGATTTCGATTACCTCATCATTGAAAGCGGTTAAGGCATAGTTTGCCACCTCGCCTTTCTTGATTTTCTCCTCGTCTTCAGAGGAGCTCAATTCATCCAACTTTGTGTTCTTCTTCTTTGGCCTCTTCCTTCGTTGAAGTTTATTATTTATTTTAGATTTTTGTTTAATAAACTTATTAAGATTTAGTGTTCGAAGTTTAAGTTCATCATTGTCCTCATCACTTGAGTCATCGCTCAAGTGGTATTCATTTGTCCGGAGTTCCAAATCTTTCTTATTCTTCGGAAGGTGATTTTGTTCATCATGTTCATCATGTGCATTGTGCACCATATCATATGTCATCAACGAACCAATTAGTTCTTCAAGTAGTAAGTTGTTTAGGTTTTTAGCTTCTTGTATTGCAGTTACTTTTGAATCCCACTTCTTAGAAAGAGAACACAAAATCTTGTTTACGAGTTCAAAATTCGAAAAACATTTTCCAAGAGCTCTTAAACTATTGACGACATCCGTGAAACGGGTGTACATGTCGCCTATAGTCTCACTTGGTTGCATTCGAAAAAGCTCAAAATCATGCAATAAAATGTTAACTTTCGAGTCTTTGACTCTACTAGTTCCCTCATGCGTGATTTCAAGTGTTTGCCAAATGTCAAAAACCGTTTCGCACGTAGAAATCCGATTGAACACATTTTTGTCCAAAGCGCAAAATAAGACATTCATAGCCTTTGCGTTTAAAGAAAAATACTTCTTCTCCAAATCCGACCATTCGTTCATCGGTTTGGAGGGAAGTTGAAAACTATTTTCAACAATATTCCATAAATCCAAATTCATAGAAATCAAGAAAACTCTCATTTGAGTTTTCCAATAAGCCCTCTTGAAAGCCATGAAGAGCCATTTCTCTCGGGTGTAAATCCGAAATGAGAAATACCGGGCTCTGATACCAATTGTTAGGATTAAGAGCACTAAGAGGGAGGGGGTGAATTAGTGCAGCGGAAAACCTTCTACGAAAAATAAAAACTGCGTTCGTTCTTTAAAAGTGATTTTGGTAAAAAAGCCGATTCGTAAATCACTTTAACTTTTGTTTAAGCGAGATGTAGGAAAGATATAAATGCAGTTTGCAGTTATGATTCTAATCAGATAGTAGGTGCAAACTGAAATAAGATATTCGTACGAAAAAATTGATTTACGTCTAAATGCTGATTCGTAAATTACTTGATTAAGCGAGATGCAGTTTAAGCAAGGATATAAAGGCAGTTTGTAGTTATGATAGAAATCAAAACGTAAACGCAAACAGAAATATGATGATCGTACGATGAAACTGATTTACGTCTAAACGCCGATTCGGAAAGTGCAAAGCTTGAAACCCGATCGTATATGTGTTGAAAGTAGTAAGCTTTAGAGGAGGTTTGCAGTAAAGATAATATGCTAAAAGTAAATGCAAACCGAGATTTAGAGTGGTTCGGTCAATCTTGACCTACTCCACTTTTGGCTTCCTCCACCGACGAGGTCACTGACGTCAACTAGAGGCCTTCCTTCAATAGGCGAAGGCCAACCACCCTTTTACAGTTTCACTCATTTTGACTGGCTTAAGAGACAACCCTTACAGAATTTTCTCTCCTCTCTTTAAAGCTCAGAACTTGGAAGAAAAGAGGGAGAAGAACTTTTGACCTTTACAACAATTTTGAGCTCTAAAAATCATAGAACAAGATTAGGATTTCGGTGTATATCTTGTTGCCTTTCAGTGCTGAATGGGTGGGGTATTTATATGCCCCTACCCAGTTTGAATTTGGAGCTCAAAATTGTCAATTCCCAGAATTCCGGGATCTAGCGGTTGCACCTCCTGACTGGAGCGGTTGCACCGCCTGGCAGAGCTCGAAGACTGAGCCTCTGGGCGGTGCCACCTCCTGTCAGGGGTGGTTGCACCTCCTGCCAGAGCTCGAAGACCGAGCTCAGGTGGTGCCACCTCCTGACTGAGGCGATTGCACCGCTCAGCCAAAGCTCGGAGACCGAGCCCAAGCGGTGCCACCTCTGTGAGGGGAGGTTGCACCGCCCAGTCTCGCTCGGAGACTGAGCCCATGCGGTGCCACCTCCTGGCTGAGGCGGTTGCACCGCCCAATCTCGCTCGGAGACTTAGCCCAGGCCGTGCCACCTCCTGGCTTGGGCGGTTCAACCGCCTGGCAGAAATCAGGGTCCGAATGGGTTGATCCATTCGGCCCAATTTGGTTTTTTCAGGGGCCCAATTGCCCCAAGTTTAAGTTAATGTGTTCACCTCCCATTTCCAACTTAATCATTGTGCTAACTATGATTTTTCCTAAGATATTTATTGCAACTTGCTCCGGTGCGTCAATCGCTTCTTCCGGTGAGCTTCCGGCGAACTTCCGTCGATCATCCGATGAACCCTCGGTGATGCTCCTGTGGACATTCGAAAAACTCCTGGACTTGCGACGATCCACTTGGCGAGTTTCGACGAGCTTCTTTGGCAAGCTCATGAACTTCTCAGATTTGTTCCCGCAGAACCTCCGACGACTATCCGAACTTCCGTCGAACTCTCGAACTCCCAACGTGATCATTGTCTTGACTCCAGCGCAACTCCTGCTGCATATCTTACTTTCATCATAATTAATCCTACACACTTAAAACAAAACTTCGATTGAGACAATTAATCCTAAGCAATTAACCAAGTTGTCCGGCATGTCATTGGTCCCTCGACGCTTCGTCCGATTCTTCGGCGCATCGTCCTTTCCTGTAGCCTATTGCCCAATCGGCCAATTGACTCCGCAACTCTGATATCCTTGGCACAATACCTGCTCTTATTGGCCTGATGCCCGAGTCCATGGCCCGAAGCCTTCTGTCGATACGTCGACCGATCCACCGGCCCGACGTCCAATCTTTTGACATGTTCCTTTGGCACAACATGATTTTCCTGCTTTAATTATCTCATCCTGATCGAAGCATCCTGCATCACTCAAAATGCAGATTAAATCATAAACATATATCAAGTAGTTTCATCATCAAAATACGAGATTCAACAATTTCATCATTGCGTGCATCATTATCATACGTTAAAGTATTGCATACATAATACCAAATCATCATATATATTTTTAAAGTATATAAACTCATCATTATATGCATGATTCCAAATCATCATTTATATTATTTCAATCATTTTTTCAATCATCACTATAACTCATCATGCACAAAATGTAAAATTATCTAACATGATACAAACATTTATTTTCAAAATATTTATCACTATTTTCATGTATGATAATAAAGTATTCATGATACCGAACATTAAATCAACATTTTTAAGTATTTATCACTTCATGATTGTTGGTACCAAACATTTATCATTTAAAGCATTCATGATACACATCATATGCAATACATCACATACATCATCATAATAAAAAATATATGCATCATTCCAAATCATAAACATTTCAAATCATCATGGTATTAATCTATCAAATTGCATCCTGTCATGCATGATCATAACTTGTTCCCATTTTATCATTGTAAACAAGAAAGAATAAGGGAAGAACAAAATAGTGCATAATATTCAAATTATTTCAAGGCATACAAGCCATAAATCCAATGGCATCATGTCATGAAAGATAAGACCTCTTGAATTACAAAAGACATGATTCATTTTATCATATATCTTCTTTAAATAAAATATCAAGAAAAATCACAGGAGTACAAAGAAGAGATCTTGTTTTAAAAGAAAATCACGTAATAAATCCAAGAAATCAAGATCATAATTTGAATACAAACTCATTCAAATTCAAATCGTCAAATTCATCAAAATCTCAACATTACTTTCAAGAGATTCAAAATGGTATACATAGATTTATCATATTAAACATCAAGATCAATAGGATAGAGAAAAATAATTTTTTAAGGAAAAAATATTTTTCTCTTTTTAGTTGTTTCAATTCATATGATTTTATTTCACTTATACCAAATAAAAACATGTACCATGTTTAAAACTGAAAGTGTAAGATTTATTACAACAAAGATTAATAAGACACTTTCATTATGGTAAAAATCAATAATCCATAAATCACAAGATTCATCATGCATAATTTTGAAATTTATTAAGTATGATCATTATGCATGACACTAAAACATAGTTTCCAAATGTTTAATATTTTCATTACATCGTTACGCAATGGTTTCATTGAACATAATTTTGAATGATTCTTATCGTTAACTAAAATTTTTTTAGTTTTAATTTATGTGATTGACTTTATATTAGCATGCTCAAGTTTTGTTCTTATGTCAAAAACATACATCATGTTTGAAAACCAAAGACAAGATTCATAACAAAAATCATCAAGCCTTCCATATAAAAACCATGCATTATCATTGAAAGTCAATATGGAAATCATCAAAATACACATTCTTGCTTCTCAAGCACATATATATATATATATATATATATATATATATATATATATATATATATATATATATATATATATATATATATATATATATATATATGATCATTTAAATCTAACATTTTATTCTATTAACATAAAACATACAATTTTCAAGAAAAATAATTATTCAACAAAAAAGAAAAGAGAAAATGCATCATGGAAAACATCAAGTAATTTCAAAATAATTCAAGAGAGTTGAGTTACTTACCTTGTAGTCGAAGCTCATCAAAGCCCAATTCACCATTTCACCTTTGGAAGTTCTTGATTCATCCTTGGGTGCCTTCCTTTTCTTTGGCCTCGTCCTCTGTTCTGGTTCATTGTTTATTTTAGATTTTTGTTTAATGAACTTATTAAGATTTAATGTTCGAAGTTCAAGTTCATCATTGTCCTCATCACTTGAGTCATTGCTCAAGTGGTATTCATTTGTCCGGAGTTCTAAATCCTTCCTATTCTTTGGAAGGTGATTTTGTTCATCATGTTCATCATGTGTATTATGCACCGTTTCATATGTCATCAACGAACCATTTAGTTCTTCAAGTGAAAAAATATTTAAATCTTTTGTTTCTTGTATTGCGGTTATTTTAGGATCCCACCTTTTTGGAAGGGATCTTAAGATCTTGCTTACAAGATTAAAATTCGAAAAAGATTTTCCAAGAACTCTTAGATTATTGACGACATCCGTGAAACGGGTGTACATGTCGCCTATAGTCTCGCTTGGTTGCATTCGAAAAAGCTCAAAATCATGAAATAAAATGTTAACTTTCGAGTCTTTGACTCTACTAGTTCCCTCGTATGTAATTTCAAGTGTTCACCAAATATCAAAAGTCGTTTCGCACGTAGAAATCCGATTGAACTCATTTTTGTCCAAAGCGCAAAATAAGGCATTCATAGCCTTTGCGTTTAAAGAAAAATACTTCTTCTCCAAATCCAACCTTTCATTCATTGGTTTAGAGGGAAGTTGAAAACGGTTTTCAACGATATTCCATAAATCCAAATTCATAGAAATCAAGAAAACTCTCATTCGAGTTTTCCAATAAGTGTAGCCCAATCCGTTAAACAACGGTGGACGAACAATCGATAAGCCCTCTTGAAAGCCATGAAGAGCCATTTCTCTCAGGTGTAAATCCGAAATGAGAAATACCGGGCTCTGATACCAATTGTTAGGATCGGAGCGGCACTAAGAGGGGGTGGTGAATTAGTGCAGCGGATTAAAACTTCGGTTTTGGAAAAATCATTCGTACGATAAAAAACCAAACTCGGAAGTGCTTATCTTGAAAGCATGTTCATAAAGGTGTGCAGCAAAAGTAATGAGGAAGAAAAGCACATATGAAGGTTTGCAGTAAGGTAAATAGCAATAAGTAAATGAAAACCAGAGAACACACCAATTTAAAGTGGTTCGGTCAAAATGACCTACATCCACTTGCGAAGCCTTCTTCGAAGAGGCTCCCAACTTCCACTAGCAAATCACTTTGAAGGGGAAGGAAAAATACCCCTCTTACAACCTTTTACAAGTGGTTCACACTCTTACAAATTTTTAAAGAGAAAGAGGGAGGTGAACACTCAAGCTATTGAAAACAAAAACTTGCTAAAGGCTTTGCTAAGACTTTTATCTCAATCTCTTGCTTCTCAAAGGTTGTAATCTCAACTGAGAATTGAGGGGTATTTATAGGCCCCAAGAGGATTAAAATTTGGGCTCCAAATTTTGAATTCTCTTGGGTTCCCGAGGCTGGCGGTGCCACCACCCGACCTCTCGGGTTCTAGGCGGTGCCATCGCTCTGTCCAACGGTGCCACTACTCAGTTCTCGGGTTTTAGGCGGTGCCACCGCCTACACTATTTCAGCTCACTGGTTGGGCTCCAAACTTGGCCCAAACCAGTCCGAATTCGGGCCCAATTGACCACTAATTGGATTATAGGATTAACACGTAATCCTAACCCTAATTAATGTGCTAACTATGAATTTAAAGACATTTCCTAAGCTATTACAAAGTCCACAAGTCAAGACTTTTTTCGGCGAGCTTCCGGCGAACTTCCGGCGGTCTTCCGATAAACTCTCAGAAACCATTCTACGGACTCCCAGCAAGCTCCTAGACTTCACGATTTGATCTTGACGAGTTCCAACGAGCTTCTTCGGCAAACTCTGATCTTTCTCGGTGAGCTCCGCGAACTTCCAACGAACCTTCAGGCGAACTTCCGAAAAACCCTTCGGCAAGCTCCCTACTCATTCTCGGCTAGTTCCGGCAGCATTCCCGACGAATCTTCGGACTTCCATCGAACTCTCGAACTTGCAACAAATCCTTCATGCTTGACTCCGACACTTTGTTTCGCTTTATGTCTTCATCGTTATCGTAGTTAATCCTACACACACAAGCCAAAACTCTACTCTAATCTAGACAATTATTACAACGCCAAATGACATTCTGTTGCCCAGCACGTCATTGGTTGGCGCTTCGTCCGATTCTTCAGTGCATCGTCCTCTCTTGCGGCTTGTTGCCCAATCGACGGTTGACCTCCGTAACCCCAATATCCTTGGCGCTATTCCGCTCTTGGCCCGATGCCCGATGTCCGAAGCCTTCTGCCATCCAATATCCTAACGTTATCTCCTCCGGCGCAACGTCAATTTCTCCTGCGTTAACTGTCTAATCCTGATCAAGTAGACCTGCATCACTCAAAATGCAGTTAAACATCTAAACACAATTAATTAGTTTCGTCATGAAAATCTGAGATTCAACAGCACCGCCTGGTAGAGCTCGGAGACTGAGCCTCTAGGCGGTGCCACCGCTTGTCAGGGGCGGTTGCACCTCCTACCAGAGCTCGGAGACCGAGCTCAGGAGGTGCCACCGCCTGAATGGGGCGGTTGCACCGCTCAACCAGAACTCGGAGACTGAGCTCAAGCAGTTGCACCTCTGTCAGAGGCAAGTGTTCTGATCCTTTCTATTGCAAGCTTTCTAATCTTTTCTATTGCAAGTGTTCTGATCCTTTATATTGCAAGCTTTCTAATCTTTTCTCTTGCAAGTGTTCCTATCCTTCCTATTGCAAGCTTTCTAATCTTTCCTATTACAAGTGTCCTAATCTTTCTTTACAGTAATTTTACCGCGACATTTGTTTTGAATATGAGGAACTTTGAATTGTTCTAGCCTTTATTTGATATATCTCCTATTTTGACGTAACGATTCGAATCTATGCAACTTTTGATATTCTGACCCTTCTACTTTGTTGTGGCTATAACTTCATGTATTGACCTATGATTTGGACAAAACTTATTTGATCATAATATAGACTCATAAACCTTTCTTTTGATAGTATATTTTAAGAATTCGGAGTAAGTTTGCCTGCCCAAACTTCTGTTTCAAATGAGCCTACAAATTCTGTAAAACAGGGATCGTAATTTTTGACCTTTTGTTACTGATTTGCCTATAAGTCGATGTTGGAAACTCCAATTTGTTCAAAGCTTATTTCATTGGAAACTAGACTTGTAGATCTTTCTTTGACATATGGATCGAATGATTTAGAGTCCAAATGCCTGCCCAGTTTTCTGTTGAAACCGACCCTGTGAATTCTATAAAATTTGAGATTTGTTCTTTGATCTTGGGTTACTAAATCTATTGTAACTCTTTGTTGGAAACTTTGATTCATACGAGACTTGTTTTATCTGAAAATAAATTGAAATATCTTTCCAATAATATATTTCTAAGTAACTTGGAGCACGATTGATAGTTTGAATCATTTGTTCAATGTGCCTCTTGAATTCTGCCAGAAATCGAGCTTTGGTCAATTTCGCATATTCTGGTTTTATTTCTTTGGAAATTGACATTCTTTAGCTTTCTTAGTCAATTGAGCTTTATATTACTACTTTAAATTCTTGTATGCTCTTGTCCTTAAAATTATTTGCATTCTTGAAAACTGTTGTGTAACGTTTATGCTATATCGTATTGACTTATATAGGCACATGTATAACCCATTGTTCCGCATTTGCTTTCGATGTGTGCCTATTCAAGTTTCATTCCTTTAGATATCAAATTCATCTAACCTTCTTATTGAAATTGAGTTGTATGTGATTGCTTGGATTCCATATGTGCCATTACTTTCAATTCCTTTCAAATCTGAATACAATTGTGAAAGATTATTGCTTGCATCGTATTGACTCGTAAAGGCACATGTACGTTTTGTTGTTCCACGTGTGCTTTCGATATTTGCTATTCGTTGTTCATACTATCCTTTTTGTACTCTGGTGTTTGTGGGATTATCTGGACCTTTGCCAGAAATGGTAAAGGGTATGTGCATAGAGCCTGAGATGCTCTGCCGGTCCCCCTCTGACTTCACCTAGACGTGGGTGGATGGAGCTCCCAGACGTGGGAGACTTCTGTCTGGTGCTCATTCAGAAATGGATGATTCACATTCTGTCTGCGGTCCCACTGCACCTTCTATATGTTTGATATGATATCCAGAGCTTTGGTTATATGTTTCTGTATATGCTTTGGATAAGAATGATATGAATGCAACGTCAAAGACGACGTTTGAGCTTCTGTTTAGTATTTGTTATTGATATGCTCCGAAATGTTCCATATGTCGTTGATATGCTCCGGAACATTTCATATGCCATTGACAAGCTCCGAAATGTTTCATTTGTTATTGATATGCTCTGAAACATTTCCTATGCCTTTGTTATGCTCCGAAATGTTTCATTTGCTATTGTTATGCTCCTAATGTTTCATTTGACATTGATATGCTCCGGAACATTTCATACGCTATTGGTATGCTCCAATTACTCTGTGCTCCATTTGCTATAAACTGATATGTTCTGAAATGTCCTATTTGCCATTGATATGCTCCGGAACATCTCGTACGCTATTGATATGCTCCAATTACTCTATGCTCCATTTGTTATGAACCAAATATGTTTTGAATGACATGACACATACAATTTTGTATCTAATGAGATGGTATCCTTGAGAATTCTTGTATTCTGCTTTGCATTATGATATCTTACTCGTTTGAAACCGTTCCTTCTATTCTGAATATGCTTTGTCACTTGCTGAGCTGTTTTTAGCTCACTCCGTTGTTATATAAATCTTTCAGGTCAGCTTGTCACTCTTTGAGATGTTTTGAATTGGGCTGAGGCAGTGAAGAGTTATTCAAAATTATGGGCAAGTCTTGTTGGTTATTATGTTATTGTTGTATAAGCATATTTTGTATGTAATGAAATATTGTCGATGAATAAAAATGGATATACTATGTAAAAGTATTAGAAGATCTCTCTTATTTGGACTTTCAGAATATTAAGTCTAGTTTATGATGATATGAACTTGTGATGAATAATTGGAGTTCTGATTGTATAATTTATTTAGCTTGTGGATTTATAAATGTTGTTCATGTTTGTCAAGTTTGGCTTGGGTTGCCATAAATATGAATTATCGAGTGATGTGATATATGATTATAAACTGCACAGGTTTTATAGATGTGAATTTGATAGAATGTTTTTTTTCAGTGTCCTCAAATGTTAGTTTGGATCCTAGATGGATTTGTGATGAAAATTTTAATATCATGGATATTTTTTTGAGGGGCGTGACACAAATGGGTTGATCCATTCGACCCAATTTGGGTCTATCAAGGGCCCAATTGCCCCAAGATTAAGTTAATGGGATCACCTCCCATTTCTAACTTAATCATCATGCTAACTACGAATTTCTTAAGACATTTACTACAGCTTGCTTTCGGTGCGTTAATCGCTTCTTCCGACGAACTTCCGACGAACATCCAACGAACCTCCGATGGTGCTCCGACGGACTTCCGGCAAACTCCTGGACTTTTGATGATCCACTTGGCGAGTTCCGACGAGCTTCTTTTGGCAAGCTCCTGGACTTCTCGGATTTGTTCCCGCAGAACCTCTGACGACCGTTCGGACTTCCGTCGAGCTCTCGAACTCCCAACGTGATCATAGTCTTTGACTCCAGCGCAACTCTTGCTGCATGTCTTACATCCATCGTAGTTAATCCTGCACATGTAAAACAAAACTTCGATCGAGAAAATTATTCCTAAGCAATTAACCAAGTTATCCGGCATGTCATTGATCCCTCGACGCTTCGTTCGATTCTTCGCCACATCGTCCTCTCTTGCGGCCTATTGCCCAATCGGCCAATTGACTCCGCAACTCCGATATCCTTGGCACAATACCGGCTCTTCTTGGCCCGATGCCCGAGTCCATGACCCGAAGCCTTCTGTCGATTCGTCGACCGATCCACCGGCCCGACGTCCAATCTTCTAACATGTTCCTCCGGCACAACATGATTTTTCCTACTTTAATTGTCTCATCTTGATCGAAGCATCCTACGTCACTCAAAATGTAGATTAAAATATAAACAAAATTATCAATTGGTTTCATCATCAAAATACGAGATTCAACAATCTCCCCCTTTTTGATGATGACAACCAATTGATGACGGAGTTAAAACTTAACTCCCGGAGTTAAACAAACTTCCCCTATCAATATGCCATATTAATAGAACCTTGAATTCAAACTGAATTCAAGTCATTGCAATATTCATCATGAATACTTGCAACACGTCATCATAAACTTATGCATAGACTTATGCATAACATCATACTTCTCCCCCTTTGTCATCAACAAAAAGGAGAAGTACCACAATCAAGTGTTTGTTATATAGGTTCAACTCATTGCATGAAAAACATAGTATCATCATGCAATTTTGCTATCATCATAGATATGTAAGGTAGTAAGATAGCAAGTTCCACAACATCAAGCTAGCAAATTTTATAATATTTTAGAACATGCAAGCTAGCAGTTTTGAGATGTTCATGAAAGCAACTCTTGCTTCTTGAAATATGTAAATTTGTCAAGTTTTGCTAGATGTGCAAGTTAGCATTTTTGCCTCTTGAGATAGGCAAGATAGCACATTTGCTTCTTTTGAGATAGCAACTTTTTGCTTCTCTTTAGACTACAAGCTAGCAATTTTTACGATATGTAAGTTTCACAATATACAAGCTAGCAAAAATTTCGATAGCAAATGCAAGATAGCTTTCTTGTGTAAGCTCATGATTCTTGCTTCCTATTGCAATGTGCAAGTTGCAAGTTTTGCTTCTTGAGATAGGCAAGATAGCACTTTTGCAATTTTTGTTTCTTAAGATAGGCAAGCTTGTGATGTTCAAGATAACAAGCTCTTTCTTCTCTTTTGAGAAGTGTCATTTTTGCTTTCTTTACAAAGTGCAAGCTAGCAAAATGCCAAACTAGCAAGAGATAATGTTTTACATGAGGCAAGCAAACAATTTGGAAAATGTTACATTTGCATCTTCTCTTTTGAGAAGTGTAATTTTTGCTTTCATCTTGAATTGGGCAAGCTAGTTAGTTTGCCTCTTTTCATGATGTCCACGCTAGAAATTCTTGCTCCCCCTTTGTCATTGTCAAAAAGAAGGGAAGAGCCTTATATCAATTTTCATATTATGACAAAGGTAAGTATCATTCTTATTTGCGCATCATTATATATTCAAATTAAAACATACACAATTTCAAAAACCTTATTTTTCATATACGATACCAAAAAATAAATCAATCATCATTAATAGGCATATCATACATGATACTCAAACATTAAAATTTTTAAGCATTTATCAACATGTTGATCAAGATACCAAACATTCATCATTTAAAGCATTCATGATACACATCATATGCAATAAATACAACATGTACATCATTATCATAAGTATTGCATACATCATTTTAACTTCATGAATATTTCATCATTGCATGCATCATACCAAAACATTTCAAGCCATGCAAGCCATAAATACAAAGAAATCATGTCATGAAGGATAAAATCATTTGAATACCAAAAGACATGATTTATATAGTAAATATCTTCTTTAAATGAAATATCAAGAAAAATCATAGGAGTACAAAGAAGAGTTCTTGTTTTAAAAGAAAATCAAGTAATAATTCCAAGAACTTATAAGGAAAAATCATGATTCATTTATAAAATCTCCTCCTAAGAGAATATCAAGTAAAATCGTAGAAGATCGATTAATGAGAAATTTTGATTTATAATAAAATCTCATGTATCGAATGTTGAGAAATCAAAATGATGATTTATATAAAAAATATCACAAGTTATATTCAAGAGAAAAATCATCATTCATTTTCAACTCATTCAATTTATCACATCAACATTTCTTAGATATGCATGATACCAAAACATGGTTTCAAATATTCAACATATAACATGCATAAATTCAAAAATTGAAAGGAGAAGGGAAGAATTCAAAGGTATGAAGATTTCAACCATCTCATAAACAAATGTAAGACCAAGTCATGAATCCAAAATTCCATGAATCAAAATGATCATCAAAGGTAATCTCATGTTATTCCAAGAAATCAATATTATTATTTTGATAAAACTCATTTCAAATTTAAATAATCAAAATCACTTTTATGGTTCACGAAATTCATAACACAGGTAGATTCATGATTTCATTGATAATATATTTTCTTCTTTTTTTTAAGTATTTGATTTCATGTTAGCTTGCTTTTTCATTTATGTTAAATAAAAACATGCATCAACATTTAGGATCAAAAAATGAATTTCGTCATAAAACCATCAAGATCAATAAATTCTCAAAAATGAATTGTTATGGTCAAGAAAATCTGAAAATAAAATTTAATACTTTCATGCATTTAGACATGATTTTTGCCATATGTTTTTCAAATACACTCATGAAAATAACACATGCTTATCATCATGTATAACTTAAAATCTCATGCATAAAATTGTCAATCATTGTATCAAAAACATTTAATATTTTTATTACATCATTATGCATTACTTCAAATCAAACATGATTTCATTCAACAATGTTAATCAAACATGATACATATTATTACTTCATAACCATGATTTCATATTTTCAATCAAAATCATTTTGTTTGTTTATCATAAAATATGCAATATTATCATTTTCGAAATTACTAGCATGATCATAATTTTTGTATTTTTATTTTTAAATATGTAATTTTCAAGAAAATTAATTCTAAACTAAAAAAGAAAATACATCATGAAAGCATCGAGTAATTTCAAAATAAATCAGGGGGATTTCGATTACCTTATCATTGAAAGCGGTTAAGGCGTAGTTTGCCACCTCGCCTTTCTTGGTTTTCTCCTCGTTTTCGGAGGAGCTCGATTCATCCCACTTTGTGTTCTTCTTCTTTAGCCTCTTCCTCCGTTCAAGTTCATTGTTTATTTTAGATTTTTATTTAATAAACTTATTAAGATTTAGTGTTCAAAGTTTAAGTTCATCATTGTCCTCATCACTTGAGTCATCGCTCAAGTGGTATTGATTTGTCCAGGGTTCCAAATCCTTCCTGTTTTTTGGAAGGTTATTTTGTTCATCATGTGCATTATGCACCATTTCATATGTCATCAACAAACCAATTAGTTCTTCAAGTAGTAAGTTGTTTAGGTTTTTAGCTTCTTGTATTGCAGTTACTTTTGAATCTCACTTCTTAGAAAGAGAATGCAAAATCTTGTTTACGAGTGCAAAATCAGAAAAATATTTAGCAAGAGCTCTTAAACCATTGACGACATCTGTAAAACAGGTGTACATGTCACCAATTGTTTCGCTTGGCTTCATTTGAAAAAGCTCGAAATCATGTATCAAAAAGTTGATTTTCGAATCTTTAACTCTAGAAGTGCCTTCATGTGTGATTTCAATAGTGTGCCATATGCCAAAAGCCGTTTCACACAAAGAAACCCGATTGAACTCATTTTTGTCCAAAGCACAAAATAAGGCATTCATAGCCTTTGCGTTTAAAAAAAAATACTTCTTCTCAAAATCCGACCATTCGTTCATCGGTTTAGAGGGAAGTTGAAAACCGTTTTCAACAATATTCCATAAATCCAAATTCATAGAAATCAAGAAAACTCTCATTCAAGTTTTCCAATAAGTGTAGTCCAATCCGTTAAACAATGGTGGACGAACAATCAAAAAACCCTCTTTAAAGCCATGAAGAGCCATTTCTCTCGGGTGTAAATCCGAAATGAGAAATACCGGGCTCTGATACCAATTGTTAGGATCAAGAGCACTAAGAGGGGGGGGGGGGGGGGGGGGTGAATTAGTGCAGCGGAAAACTTTCGAGGATTAAAACTGCGTTCGTACGATAAGAGCGATTTCGGTAGAAAAGCCGATTCGTAAATCACTTTAACTTGTGATCAAGCAAGATGCAGTTAAAGCGAATCTATAAGGGCAGTTTGTAGTTATGATGAAAATCAGAATGTAAGCACAAACTGAAATATGATGTTCGTATGATAAAACTGATAATTCGCAGAAGGTAGTAAGCTATTGAGGAGGTTTGCAGTAAAGATAATATGCTCAAAGTAAATGCAAACTAGAGAGCACCACGATTTTAGAGTGGTTCGGTCAATCTTGACCTACATCCACTTCTGGCTTCCTCCGCCGACGCGGTCACTGACGTCCACTAGAGGCCTTCCTTCAATAGGCGAAGGCCAACTACCCTTTTACAGTTTCACTCCTTTTGATGGGCTTAGGAGACAACTCTTACAAACTTTTATCTCCTCTCTTGAAAGATCAAAACTTGGAAGAAAAGAGGGAGGAGAACTTCTAGACTTTACAACACTTTTGAGCTCTAAAATCACAGAGTAAGATCAAGCTTTTGGTGCCTTTGGGTTACCTTTTCATTGCTGAAAGGGTGGGGTATTTATAGGCCCCAACCCAATTTGAATTTCGAGCTCAAAACTATCATCTCTTGGAATTTTGGGGTCTGGCGGTTGTACCGCCTGGCAGAGCTCGGAGACTGAGCCTCTGGGCAGTGCCATCACTTGTCAGGGGCGGTTGCACCTCCTGCTAGAGCTCGGAGACCGAGCTCAAGAGGTGCCACCGCCTGACTAGGGCGGTTGCATTGCCCAGCCAGAGCTCGGAGACCGAGCTCAAGCGGTTGCACCTCTGTCAGAGGCGGTTGCATTGCCCACCCAGAGCTCGGAGATTGAGCCCTGGGCGGTGCCACCGCTGACCCAAGCGGTGCCACCTCTGGCCAAGAAATCTAGGTCCGAATGGGTTGATCCATTCGGCCCAATTTGAGTCTGTCAATGGCCCAATTGCCCCAAGATTAAGTTAATGGGATCATCTCCCATTTCTAACTTAATCATCATGCTAACTACGAATTTCTTATAACATTTACTGTAGCTTGCTTTCGTTGCATCAATCAGTTCTTCCGGCGAACATCCGATGAACCTCCGGCGATGCTCCGACGGACTTCCGGCAAACTCTTGGACTTGTGATGATCCACTTGGCGAGTTCCGACAAGCTTCTTTTGGCAAGCTCCTAGACTTCTCGGATTTGTTCCTGCAGAACCTCCGACGACCGTCCGGACTTCCGTTGAGCTCTCGAACTCCCAACGTGATCATAGTCTTTGACTCTGGCATAACTCCTACTGCATGTCCTACATCCAACGTAGTTAATCCTGCACATGTAAAACAAGACTTCGATCGAGACAATTATTCCTAAGCAATTAACCAAGTTGTCCGGCATGTCATTGGTCCCTCGACGCTTCGTTCGATTCTTCGACGCATCGTCCTCTCTTGCGGCCTATTGCCTAATCGGCTAGTTGACTCTGCAACTCCGATATCCTTGGCATAATACCGGCTCTTCTTTGCCTAATGCCCGAGTCCACGACCCGAAGCCTTCTGTCGATATGTCGACCGATCCACCGGTCCGACGTCCAATCTTCTGACATGTTCCTACGGCACAACATGATTTTTCCTGCTTTAATTGTCTCATCCTGATTGAAGCATCCTGCGTCACTCAAAACGTAGATTAAAACATCAACACAATTATCAATTGGTTTCATCATCAAAATACGAGATTCAACAATTCCAAGGAGGCCGATCCCCTAAAGAGATCAACCCTAAGTTTAGAATCTGCAAGGTTTCTAACACACCGCCTGATAGGATTGGTACCACCACCTGACAGTATTAACTATCAGTGGTACCACTGCCCAGACCACCT
Organism: Musa acuminata AAA Group; assembly: GCF_036884655.1. Taxonomy (NCBI): domain Eukaryota; kingdom Viridiplantae; phylum Streptophyta; class Magnoliopsida; order Zingiberales; family Musaceae; genus Musa; species Musa acuminata. The sequence continues at coordinate 26,387,168 of NC_088335.1, forward strand.
GGGAGACCATCACCAAGCGGTGCCACTATCGGCCCTAGCGGTGCCACCGTCGGCCCTGACTTCAGGTGCTGAATGGGTTGTTTAATTCGGCCCAATTTAGTTCTGTTAAGGGCCGAGTTGGCTCCTAACTGAGTTAGTGGGATTACGTCCCAATCTTAACTCAACTTAAGGTCTAACTATAATAATTAAGACATTTAACAAACCATTCTTGTTTTGGTTCGTCAATTGTTCTTCCGGTGAGCTTTCGGCAATCTTCCGACGAACTTCCGATGATCTCTCGGCATTGTTCCGATAGACTTTTAGCAAGCTCCTGGACTTCACGATGATCTTCTTGGCGAGTTTCGATGAGCTTCTTTGGCAAGCTTTTGGACTTCTCGGTTAATTCCTGTGGAACTTCCGGCGAACGTCCGAACTTCCACGAACTCTCGAACTCCCAATGAAATCTCAATTTTGACTCCAACACAATATTTGCTTTATATCTTACTACTATCATAGTTAATCCTACATAATTTTCTCAACATATAGATTCAATCAAATAATTTACCCATTGATTTCATCATCAAAATCCGAGATTCAACACCTTGGTCATGAAGAAAAATACCTTGAAATAGTTGTAACTTTATCTAAAGGAATGTGCTAATGAGTTATCATATTTGAGTAAGCTGAGTTAAAAACTATAAGGCAACATTGTGGGCTGAAAAAATACTATAATATCAGTAAGGTCCATATAAGCATATTATAGCAAATTAAGTACTCCCGTGTCAATCTCTCCTAGTTGAAAAAGATTTATCCTCAAGTTTTTGTTTGTTTCGTCAATATGATTGTGAAATGGACTTAAATCAGCTATATTAATTATTGGGGACACTCCATAATCTTCATGTAGCTCAATCTCATAAGCATTTTTACCGATTCTCTTAAGTACCTTAAATGGACCATTAGCCTTTGGTTTTAATTTTCCAAATTTGCTCGATGGAAATCTCTCCTTCCTTAGATGAATCCAGACCAAATCACCTGCATTAAAATCCACATATTTTCTATGTATGTTAGCAGCTTGCATGTACCTCTCATTTTACTTTTCTATGGTTGCTTTAACACCCTCATGTAGCTTCTTTATCTACTTAGCTCTCTCATCAGCATTTCCACTAAATTGCTTAGTTATCAAATGAGGGACCAAGTCTAAAGGACCAGTAGGATTAGCACCATAAACAACATTAAAAGGACTCTTACCAATGCTATGATGCATGGAACAATTATAGGCAAACTAAATTTGTGAAAGAATGAGATCCCATTGCTTAATGTTCTTGCCAATATAGCTTCTAAGTAAGTTTCCCAAGCTTCTGTTCATTACTTCAATTTGGCCATTCGTTTGTGGATGATGCAAGCTGCTAAAATTCAAAGAAGTACCCAACTTCCTCTAAAGAGTTCTCCAAAAATGACTAAAAAATTTTGAACCTCGATCAAACACTATATTTCTTAGAATACCATACAATTTAACAATCTCTTTAAAATATATTCAATAATACGAGATGCATCATTTAATTTATTACAGGAAACAAAGTGAGACATTTTTGAAAATCTATCAACAACAACCATGATAGAATCCTTATTCCTTTGATTTCTTGGCAGTCACAAAACGAAATCAAGACTCACTTCATCCTATGGAGCATTTGGCACTAGTAATGGAGTGTATAAACAAGAATTTTGACTTCTTATTTTTGTCAAATAACACACTTAACATTGCTTTACATGTCTCTTCACATCTCTGAACATCTTACGCCAATAGAAATTTGATTGAACAAGAGCTAGAGTCTTGTCCCTACCAAAATATCCTCCCAAAACACCACCATGAGCTTCAGCTAGAATTACTTGTCTCAAAGAACAAGATGGAACATATAATACATTAGCTCAAAAAAGAAAACCATCAAAGATAGAAAATTATTGAAAGAAACATGATTTGCAATTCTGCCATATTGAACCGAATTCTACATCATTCTCATAGAGATCCTTGAATGTCTCAAATCCCACCACTTTAACTTCCATTGTTGATAATAAAGAGTGCTTTCTGCTTAATGTATCAACAACTACGTTTTGAACAGTAGATTTATTTTTTATTATAAATTATAAGATTGCAAGAACTTTAATACCTCTTGTTTAGCTTGTATTGGTGATTAATGAATTTTAATACCTCATGAACAGAATATAGGACAAATGGCTTGGCAAGAAGATATTGACTCGAATGAGATAAAGGTCGATAAATAGTATAGAACTCCTTATCATAGGTAAAATATTTCCTTCTTGTATTATTCAGCGTTTCACTAAAAAAGGCAATGGGCTTTCCATCTTGACTCAAAACAACACCAATTCCCATATTAGATAGATGCATTACATTTAACTTCAAACATCTTGTCAAAATTAGGTAGTGTTGAATCTCGGATTTTGATGATGAAATTAATTAATAATTTATTGATCTAATCCATATGTTGAGAAGAGTGTTATAGGATTAACTACAATAATAACTAAGGCATAAAGCAGATGTTGGGATAGAGTCAAATATCGAATGATACGTCAAAGATTTGGACGATATGCCATAAGCTCGCCGAGAGTTCATCGGGAGCTCATTGAGAGTTCGTCGGGACTTTGTTGAGAGTTCATCAGTAGTTCACTAGAAATTCGTCAGGAGTTCGACAAAAGCTTGTCGAGAGTGTTAGGAATAAGTTGGCACTAAGAGGGGGGGGGGGGTGGGTGAATTAGTGTAGTGATAAAAACATCAGTTTCGAAAAATATTTGTTCATTGAAAATCGATCGGAAAGATGTTAACTTAAGAAACACTTTTGTAAGTGTGTAACAAGGAAGTAGAGCAATAAGCAAGTAAAATGATTTGAGCAAAGGTAAACAATAAAGTAAAAGGCAGCTAACCAATTTTAAATGGTTCGATCATCATGACCTACATCCACTCCTGATTCCTCTTCACTTGAGGCCACCGGCTTCCACTACCGGTCTTCCTTTAATGGGCGAAGACCAACTACTCTTTTACACCCCTCTTCTCATTTTCACAAGTTTAGGAGACAACCTTTTACAAGCACTCACTCCTCTCTAAACATAATTCTAAACTTAGAATTAGAGGAGGGGATCTCTCAAGTGATTACTGTAGTATTTTCTCACTTTTAAATTCTCTATGCTTGTATGTGTTAACTAGGGATGAGAGGGGTATTTATAGGCATCAAGTGGATTCAAACTTGGAGCCTAAAAATGTCTCACCCTTGGTTTTTGGGATACTAGCGGTACCACCGCCTACAGCACAAACACTTGGCGGTACCACCACCTGACACTATTTCAAAGACTATGCCAAGACGGTTCCACCTGTTGGGTCAATGTTTGGGCCTTCCACTTGGCCCAACACAATCCAAACTTAGGCCCAATTGGCCCCTAATTGAGTTGGCCCAATTCCAACCCAATTATATGCTAACTATGAATTTTAAGACATACACTAAGCTAAATAAGTCTAGTAAGTCAGGTTTCTTCCGGCGAGCTTCCAATGATCTTCTGACGAACTTCCGATGATCTCTAAGCAATGTTCTAGTGGACTCCCGGCAAGCTCCTGGACTTCATGACGATCTTTTTGGCAAGTTCCGACGATCTTCTTTGGCAAGCTCCTAGACATCTCGGTCAATTCCAGCAGAACTTCCGACGAACATCCAGACTTCCAACGAACTCTCGAACTCCCAACGAAATCTCATTCTGGACTCTGGGATTTCATTTTGCATTATGCCTTGATCGCTATCATAGTTAATCCTATACACTTAAAACCTACTTCGATCTAGATAATTATTACTAAGTTAATCAAATGTTGTCCAGCATGTCATTGGTTCATCGACGACTCATCTGATTCTTCGACGCATCGTCCTCTCTTACGGCCTATTGCCCAATTGGCTAGTTGACCTCCGTAACTTCGATTTCATTAGTGTAATTTCTGCTCTTCTAAACTTGGGGTTGATCTCTTTAGGGGATCGACCTCCTTGGAACTCTATAGGGGTTCCTCCCTCCAAGTTGCTGCTCAAAGGCTGCAGAAAAGATTCATCTATTGCTTATCAAAAGAGGAGGAATACATGGCTATTTATAGGGTTTCTAAACCCTAACTCCTAATAGGACTCCTACTCAAAACTCCTACTTCTAACCAACTCCTAATAGGACTTATACTCAGGACTCATATTCCTTTACAACTCCTAATTCATCTCTAAGAAACAACTTCCTAACCATAGCCGACCTCTTCACCTCTTTAATAGGGGTCGGCTTAGTGCTCCTGATCCTAACATCAAAAGACACTCCTATGAGCACCTCCACTAAGTTATAAATTGATGAAAGTGAAAAAAGTTTTGATAAAAAAACTTATAGGGGTATGATAGAAAGTTTACTTTACCTCACTGCAACTAGACCAGATATCATGTTCAGTGTAGGACTTTGTGCTAGGTTTTACTCGAATCCTAAGATATCTCATCTCAAAGCAGTTAAAAGAATAATTAGATATCTTAAAGGTCTCACAAATCTAGGATTATGGTATCCAAAATCTGAGAATTTTGAGCTAATTGCTTATGCTGATGCGGATTTTGCTAGGTGTAGACTAGATAGAAAAAGCATATCAAGAACATGTCAATTTTTAGGACATAACCTTGTTTCCTAGTCATCTAAAAAATAAAACTCGGTTACACTATCAACAACCGAAGCTGAATATATTGCAGCTAGTGCTTGCTATGCACAAGTTGTGTGGATGAAAAATACCTTAGAAGATTATACAGTTCATCTTAAAAATATTCCCATTAAATGTGATAACACAAGTGCAATATGCTTAACAATGAATCTCATTCAACACTCAAGAATAAAGCATATTGATATTAGACATCACTTTATACGAGATCATGTCACTAATCATGATGTAATTATAGAGTTTATTGATACTGAACATCAACTAGCTGATATTTTTACGAAGCCTTTAAGTGAAGAATAATTTGATTTCATTAGAAGAGAATTAGGAATATTGATTTGTATGAATGGTAATGAAAGTTATCTCCTTAATGGACTTTTGAATGATACCATGTCATGATTGCTTAAAAAATAATTTATATGAATGGTATCTTATGGTTGAAAAATAACATGAATCTTTACAACACTTATTACTATGCTTGAAATACGCTTGAATCGTTCTCCTTTTTGTTGATGATAAAGGGGGAGAAATATGTGATAAATTGATGATAGAATGAATTACTATGATTGCCATATTTGCATTAATGATAAGATATCTAGAGCTTACATTGCAATTTTACAATGTTGATATCTTACCATATGATGAATTGCTATGATTGCCATATTTACATCATGTAAAGATATCTAGAGCTTACATTGCAATATTACAAATTGATATCTTATCTGTGATGAATTGCTACGATTGCTATCTTTTACATATGAAATATAAGACTTGAAAATGGATGTCAAGCCTTGATATCATATTCAGAAAGATACATCATGATAGGAATCATGATGGGGGTATTGATAAGTTTAAATGAACTTAACTTATCATTAAGTCTCTTGAATTTAAAGGCATTGAATTCAAAAATGACTTATCTCAAGTATGACATATAGATAGGGGGAGTTAAGGTTAACTCCGTCATCAATTGATTGTAATCATAAAAAAAGAGGAGATTGTTGAATCTCAGATTTTGATGATGAAGTCAATTATCATTTGGTTATCTAATCCGTATATTGAGATAAGTGTGCAGGATTAACTACGATGGTAGTAAGACATGCAGCAGGTGTTAAGCCGGAGTCAAGACCAAGATCACGTTGGGGGTTCGAGAGTTCGTCGAAAGTCCGGACGGTCGTTGGAGGTTTTGAGGGAACAATCCGAGAAGTCCAAGAGCTTGCCAAAAAAGCTCGTCGGAACTCACCAAGAGGATAGTCGCAAGTCCAGGAGTTTGCTGGGAGTCCGCTGGAGCATCGTCGAGGGTTTGTCGGATGTTCGCCGGAAGAAGCGATTGACGAACCGGAACATGATTTGCAGTATTGATGTCTTAATTATCGTAGTTAGCATATAGATTAAGTTAGGATTAGGAGGTGATCCCATTAACTTAATTTGGGGGCCAATTGGGCCCTTGGTAGACCCAAATTGGGCCAAATGGATTAGCCCATTTGGACCCAGAATCCTTGGCTGGTGGTGGCACCGCCCAGGAGACTTAGTCTACCAGGAGTTCTCGGCGGTAGTACTGCCCTTGTCAGGCGGTGGTACCGCTGGTAGTTATTACTGCCAGTGGTGGTATCGCCCCTATCATGCGGTGAAACCGCCTGAGCTTGGTCTTCGAGCGATGTCAGACGGTAGTACTGCCCAGACTGAGCGGTAGTACTGCTCAATGACAAATGATAGGTGGCAGTACCGCCCAGTTATGGCGGTGGTACCGTCAGGACCCCGGAAATCCAGTAATGGACACTTTGAGCTCCGAATTCAAATTGATTGGGGCCTATATAAACTCCACCCTTTTCTGCATGAAAGAGCACCAAAAGCTTACTTTTATTCTGAGTATTTGAGAGCTTAAAAATGTTATAAAAGGCTAGAGTTTCTCTCCCTCTTTTCTTTCTAAGTCTTGATCATTCAAGAGAGGAGTGAAAACTTATAAGGGTTGTCTCCTAAGCCCGTTAAAAGGAGAAAAGTTGTAAAAGGGTGGTTGGCCTTCATCTATTGAAGGAAGGCCTCTAGTGGACATCGATGACCTCGTCGGAGGAGGATGCCAAAAGTGGATGTAGGTCAAGATTGACTGAACCACTCTAAATCTCGGTTTACATTTACATTATTCTCTTTATCTTAACTGCAAACTGCCACTGTTAATTTACATTAACTATACTTCTGTTTGCTCTCAAGTAAAAGATTTTTTTGAAATGGTTTTTGTGCGAAGTTTTTTTGAACCGACGAAATTTTTCTGCTGCACTAATTCAACCCCCCCCCCCCCCCCCCCAGTGCTCTTTATCCTAACATCGGTCTCCTTGGAACTCTATAGGGGTTCCTCCCTTCAAGTTGCTGCTCCAAGGCTGCAGAAAAGATTCATCTATTGCTTATGAAAAGAGAATGAATACATGGCTATTTATAGGGCTTTTAAACCCTAACTCCTAATATGACTCCTACTCAAGACTCCTATGTCTAATTTGCTAGTCATAAGTGCCCAGCAAGCCAATCACGTGAGTGATGGCACGTGTGACTTGATACAGAATCTTTTTGCTTATTATATTTTGGCATATATCACTTTATAACTATTGCATAAATGCATATATATTGTGATGTCCTTGGATTTGTGCAATGGGAATCGGATCGTGATGAGATCACGATAATGAGATCGATTCACCTTTAAACACATATCCTAAATAATCCCGGTCATAGGTTACTCGAGAGGGACATCGTGATAACCGGATAGACTGGTGTGCTGTATACCCGTCCATATGATGGATGCAGCTGGTTTCATAGCTGCTCGTGTAGGGACACTAGGGATACAGTACAGGTGCTCATTGGAGAATGAGTTCACTGATTGATCCGCTTACGGAATGCTGGATGGTTGATGATGCTTTATTGTCAGACAACGATTCCGTAGTCCTAGTGGTGTATCTGGTTCTTAGACTTGAGACACCAAGGATGTCCTGTATGAGTGCTCCACTCTTTGATACCAGACTTATAGGTTTGGCTGTTCCCAGATCTAGTACAGCTGGTCATTGGGAGTGGTAGTCGACCTTACGAGGGCTATTGAGTGTCGATAGAGGATCATCCACTCTCGGTATCATGAGAGGAATATCCCATGTGTTCTTGCTCAGACAAATCCCTGGCCAGGGTCATTCGGGTTGAGAGAGAAAGAGTTCTCCGGGAGAATCCGATTAGAGCGAGACTCGAGTAGAAACCGTATGGGTCTGACAGCACCATGCTCGATATACGGTCTCTGGGATATTAGATGGATGAGGGACTATAGGTACATGGTAACTGAGGACAGACAGGTCCAATGGATTGGATTCCCCTGTATCGTCTGGGGACTACGGCGTAGTGGCCTAGTACTTCCGTAGTCGATGAGTCGAGTGAATTATTACAGAGATAATAATTCACTTAGTTAGAAAGAGTTCTGACAGGTATGACTCACGGCCAGCTCGATATTGGGCCTAGAGGGTCACACACATATGGTAGGCATTGCGATGAGTAGAGATTCGGATATGAGATATCCGACGGAGCCCTTGTCTTATTGGATGCAGATCCAATACCCACTAGGGAAAGGACCCATTAGGGTTTTGACACGGGATCTCTATAAATAGGAGGGATTCACAGCCTCATAGGCCAGAGTCTTTGCTTGCCCTTCCTATTCTCCTCTCCCTCTCCACCTCAGAGTAGGCCTGGAGTTTTGAGGAGCGTCGTCGCAACCCTGCTGTGTGGATCACCGCTAGAGAGGAGGACGCTTGACCTCCTTCACCCTCTCCTAAGGATCTACAAGGAAACAGGGATATACGATCTCCCTAGGTAACACAATCTCTATACGCAGTTTTTGTGTTTTTTGCGGATTTTGCGCACCAATCTTCGCACGACGATGAACATCTTTTTGGGAATCGGGGATTTTTGTTTTCTTGTTCTTCCGCTGCGCATATGATGTCGCCCCCCCCTATGATTTCCCAACATAATTAACTCCTAATAGGACTCCTACTCAAGGCTCCTATTCCATTACAACTCCTATTTCTTCTCTAAGAAACAACCTTCTAACCCTAGACGACCTCTTGACCTCTTTAATAGGGGTTGGCTTAGGTAGGTTTTACATGAATATGCCTCTCAATTAGGATTCTCCTAGCTAGAGTCCTAATAGACCTACCCGCCCTCTTCAAATCAGCTATGTCCTCGAGGCTGACGATTCAAAAATTTTGGGAATTTGGTCTTCAAGTCGTCATAGTTCTCCCAAGTGGCATTTTCTGTTGGTAGGTTTGCCCATTATATTAGTACTTCAGTAGTGGGTCGTTGTCATTGAGTCACGATCCTTTGATCAATAATGGCACTTGGCTAGGTCTGGAGTTCTCCTTGGGTAGTCATATTTGGTGGGTGGCTTTGGGCTGTCTCCAAGCACCTATTTACAACTTTCGTCTAACCATCGGTTTGTGGGTGATATGCCGTACTCATTTTCAATTTACTACACTGCATATGGAATAACTTTATCCAAATTCTGCTCGTGAAGATGCAGGTAGAATTTGTCACAAGCACAATGCGTCCCTTATAGTGTAATTCTTTTGAGTCCCAATTGTAATGAGGCACAGAGCTTGGTGCTTCCTCCAATTTTTTTATGATCTTACTGGTCTTTTAATCTCCCTTCCATTCCATCTTAATATCCTCAAGGAATTCGCTGGTCGGAAGTGAAATGACCGAAAATTCAGCTTGCTCGAGTAGTTGCGAAAGCGCATCTGCAATAATATTCTCTTTCCCCTTTTTGTAAGTTATTTCATAATCAAATTCAAGAAGTTTTGTTACCCATTTTTGTAGCTCAGAGGATGATATCTTTTGCTCCAAAAAGTACTTGAGGCTTTTATGGTCAGTTTTAATTTGAAATCGTCGACCGATCAAGTGGGGTCTCCACCTCGTTGTTGCATGCACAATGGCGAGCATCTCCTTATCATATGTTGACAAATTTTAATGGGAGGGAGACAATGCCTTGCTAGTGTATGCGAGTGGTCGACCATCTTGTATGAAAATAGCTCCAATTCTGACTCCAGATGAGTAGGCCTCAATAATGAAAGGTCGATTGAAATCTAGTAGTGGTAGCACCGGCGTTGTCGTCATGGCTACCTTAAGTTTGTCGAATGCAATGAAGGCTTTGTCCAACCATTGGAAGACCTCATTTTTCAGTAAGGAAGTAAGTGGTATATTGATCTTTCTATAGTTTTTCATGAATTTATAGCCTATTAAACCCAGAAAGCCATGTAGTAATTTTTTTGTTCCTCAAGGTCAGCCAATTCTGCATTGCTTCTATTTTAGAGGGGTCCACCATCACACCTTCCTCTGATATGATATACCCAAGATATTCCACCTTTTGTTGAAGAAAGCAAAAATTCATAGTGGCCGTTGTGTGTTCGAAAGGCAGTTTTCGGTATGTCTTTTTTACACACTCGTATTTGATGATACTCGGATCGAAGGTCCAGCTTTGTGAAAATTTGTGCTCCCTTTCATCTAGCAATTCATCTACTACTGGAATAGGGTATTTATCCTTGATGGTTATGTCATTGAGAGCTCTGTAATCAATGTATATTCGCCATGTTTCGTCCTTCTTGCATACAAGTAGCATCGGTAAAGAGTAGAGGCTGCAACTTGACAGAATAACTCTTGTTTCGACTATTTCTTTTACAATCCTTTCTATTTCATCCTTCTGGAGATTTAGATACTGATATGGCTGTAACACCCATCATTTCCGAATTTTCGTATAAATTTCTAGTGATAATGTAAGCATTTATTTTAAATTGACAAAAGAAATAGAGTATGAATCAGAGGTAACTTATTTGTAAGATTTGGGAGATCTGTTCAAAAAAAAAAAAGAAAGAATCTGAGGACCTATATGTAAACCCTAAGGACCTATTCGTAAATATGATAAAAACAAGGACTAAACTGCAAAACGCACAAAATGACAAATTCCACCGTTTAAGCCTCTCTGCCTTCGTTCTTAGGGAAGCAGAGAATGCAGCTCGTGGGTGATCAGGGAAAGAAAGAAAGAAGAAGAAGAAGAAGAAGAAGAAGAAGAAGAAGAAGAAGAAGAAGAAGAAAATTGGGGTTTTTAGGGTTCTTGCTTTAATCTTTTCACTTCGGGTCAAAATTCTCAAAGGCAAGTGTTCTAACCCCATCCTACAGAATTTTTAGTCTCTGTTTTTATGTTGATTCAAAATAAATTGAAGGATTTCTACTTAGAAACTGATATGTCTCTCTTTGGACATAGAACCATGGATTCTGAAGTTTTTTCGGTAAACTGACCCCTATACACAGTTTCAGCTATAAGTTTTAGTACAAAATGTAAATTCAGGCAAGAAATATTTTGTTTAAAATTAGACTCTTATATCTTCCTTTTGACACTGATTTTGTAGATTTTGGACACCGAATACTTACCCAAACATCTGTTTCAAATGAGCCTATAGACGATGTAAAACAGGGTTCATGATTTCTGACCTGTCGATACTAAAATGCCTATAACTCCCTGTTGAAAATTCTGATTTGTACCAAACTGATTTTATTTGAAACTAGACTTGAAAATATTTCTTTTGACATTTAGTTTGAAAATTTTGGAATTCAAATGCCTACCCTATTATCTGTTGAATCCGACACTATAAATTCTGCAAAACAGTGATTGTGTTTTTGACCTTGGGTTACCAAATCAAAGGTAACTCCGTGTTGGGAACCCTGTTTCATATGAAATTTGTTCCATCAGAATATAGATTGATATATGGTTCAACCATAACTTTCTTATGGGTATTGGAGCATAATTGATATTCTGAAGTATTTGTTTGATGTGCCATTGGAATTCTGTCCGAAATCGAGCTTTGGTCGATTTCGCGTATTCTGTTCCGTTCCTTTGGATATTTGAATTCTTCTAACCTTCTTATTGGAATTGAGCTAAATATGATTGCTTGGAATCCTTGTACACTCTTGTTTTCATTTCATTCCAAATCTAAATACATTTGTGAGAATTTGTTCTTTGTTTCGTATTGTCTCGAAAAGGCACATGCACGTTTTGTTATTCCACGTGTGCTTCCGATATATGCTACTTATTGTTAAAACTGCCCCCTTGTACTCTGGTGTGTAGGATTGTCTGGACCTTTGCCAGAAATGGTAAAGGGTATGCGCTTATTGCCCGCTCTGTGGGGTCCCGCTCTGTGGGATATTCTGGACCTTTGCCAGAAATGGTAAAGGGTATGTGCTTAGAGCCTGCGATGCTCTGCCGGCCCCCTCTGACTTCACCTAGACGTGGGTGGATGGAGCTCCCAGACGTGGGAGACTTTTGTCAGGTGGTTATTCAGAAATGGATGAATCACATTCTGACTGAGATCCCACTACACCTTCTATATGTTTGATATGACATCCAGAGTTTTGGTGAGTTGTTTCTGTTTATGCTCTGGTTAAGAATGATATGATTGCAACGTCAAGGCCGACGTTTGAGCTTCTGTACGATATTTATTTTTGATATGCTCTGAAATGCTTCATTCACTAATGATTTTGCTTCGAAATGTTCCATATGTCGTTGATATGCTTCGGAACATTTTATATGCCATTGATAAGCTCCGATATGTTTCTTTTGTTTCTGATATGCTCCAATCACTCTATGCCCTATCTGTCAGGAACCAAATATGTAAGATTGAAAGGACAATTATGTTTCTGCTCCTAATGATATTATGTCTACGAAATTGTATATTCTGCCTTGTATTTTGAAACTGTATCTCTTTGGAAATTGTACTATTTTGATATGGATATGTTAGTCACTTGCTGAGCTCTTTATGCTCACCCCGTTTGTTGATAAATTTTTCAGGATAGCGTATTGCTTGCTTAAATGTTAAGATTGGGCTGAGGCGGTGGAAAGTTTAGAAGATTTTGGGCAGATCTTTGTTAGCATATGTATATTTGTTGTATAAGATACTCTGCATCTTATGAAATGTGACGATGAATCTAAACCTGTGGATTTTGTGTAAGATAAACGATCCCTCTTGTATAGGATTTTGGAATGTTAAGTTAAATACATGTAATGATATGATCTTATGGTAATCGTTGGTTTGGTGACTGCATAGACTTCCCCACTTGTGAGTTTATGTTATGGTTATTATTTTGATGAGTTGAGTTCAGATTGTATGAATTATCGAGTGATGTGTGGTATGTTTATGAATTGCACAGGGTTATGAATTTGTAGTCTATAAAGATGAAATTTTGATCTGAATGTTTTCTTAGTGACCTCAAATGTGTGCTTGGATCCTGGGTTAGTTATGATGAATATTTTAAATATTGTCGATATTTTGAGGGGCGTGACAGAGGTGGTATCAAAGCATGATTTGAGAATCACTAAGAATATTATCTGTTTTTGAGGTTTACTGACTATCATTTAGAGATTGATCAAAGAAAATGTTCTTTTGATGTTTTAGGAAGCGAGGATGACGAGATCATCTGGTTCTCCTGTTGCATCTACTGCTGATGAATTGAGTGGTATCATGCGGACTTTGGAGACTATGGCACAAGTGATGCAACAACAACAACAACCTGTCCAACAAGGAAGTAATGATGGAACAGAGACATCAAACCAGATGAGGTTGGGAATTGGACAGTTTAAGAAGCTTAGTCACCCCAGTTTTAGTGGTGAGTCTGATCCAATGGTGGCAGAACGATGGATGATGCAGATAGAGAAAATATTTGATGCTTTAAATTACCCTGATGATCGAAAGGTTTTTCTTGCCACCTTTATGCTGGAAGGAGAAGCTGAACACTAGTGGAGAATGATTAAGAGGATGTCTGAAATCAAACATGAGCCAATGACATGGAAGTTATTTCAAGAAAAGTTTAACGATAAATATTTTCCAGATTGCATGAGAGAGCAAACAGAATTGGAGTTCTTGAATCTTATCCAGGGAAGCATGACGGTTACAAAGTATGAATCTAAATTCACTGAGCTCTCCAGGTTTGCCACACATATGACTGATGATGAATCTAGAAAAGCAAGAAGGTTTGAAAGGGGATTACGACTAGTAATAAGAAGCCGAATGTCAGCTTTAAAATTACAAACATATGCTGATACGGTAGAAAGAGTTTTGAAAATTGAAAGAGACATGGAGGAAATTCAAGAAATCATTGGCAAGAACAAAAGGGACAAATTTACTGGCAAAAGCAGGAGAGAAAATGAATATGAAGCTAGTAACAAGAGGTTTAAGACATCTGGATTTGAGAAAGGGAAACCATTGTGGAGGACTCAGTTATGTGCAAAATGTGGATTAAATCATGAAACAAGTCAGTGTTTTCGGGTGACTGGAGCATGTTTTGGTTGTGGAAAGCTAGATCATCAATTAAGAGATTGCCCACTGAAAAGGAAGAAAGAGCCACTGTCTCCTAGACCCTCAGCCCATGCCTGAGTATATGCTATCACTGAACAAGATTCTAAAGCTTCTAAATTAGTGGTGGAAGGTATTCTTCATGTTTCTAAAAGAAATGCAAAAGTTTTGTTTGATCCCGGCTCTAACTTATCGTTTGTTTCACAATACTTTGCTTGTCACTTGGATATTCTACCTAAACCCCTGGATTATATGTTATATGTAACAACTGCTGTTGGAGATTCATTGGCAACAAACTTGGTCTACCCATCTTGTTTGATCTCTATTGGAGACCACGAACTCCTTGCTGATTTGATTCTCCTAGAGATCCAGGGCTTTGATATTATACTTGGCATAGACTGGTTATCTTCTCATCACGCTAGTATTGATTGTTACAAAAAAATAATTACTTTCTGCATACCAGATCAGCCTATATTTTTCTTTGAGGGCATTAGGCATGATTTGCCTCCTTGCTTGATATCAGCCTTTCAAGTTTATCGTCTTATGCAGAAAGGTTGTTTTTGTTATATGGTGTGTGTAAAGGAGCATTCAAATCAGGAAACCCACCTAGATGAAATTGTAGTGGTTAAAGAATTCCCTGATGTATTCCCAGATGACTTGCCTGGTTTACCTCTAGATAGAGAGGGTGAATTTGCTATTGATCTGGTCTCCAGTACAACCCCAATATCTAAGCCTCCCTATAGAATGGCACCACACGAGCTAGAGGAGTTAAAGAAGCAAATACAAGAATTATTAGATAAGGGTTTCATACGACCTAGTGTATCCCCATGGGGTGCTCCGGTACTATTAGTGAAGAAGAAGGATTGAACATTGAGGCTTTGTATTGATTATAGACAGTTGAATCAGGTGACCATCAAAAACAAGTATCCCATACCTAGAATTGATGATTTGTTTGATCAACTGCAGGGTGCACAAGTATTCTCTAAGATTGACCTGAGGTCAGGTTACTATCAGTTGAAGATCAAGGAGGAGGATATTTCAAAAACAGCTTTCAGAACTCGATATGGTCATTATGAATTCTTGGTGATGCCTTTTGGTTTGACAAATGCCCCTGCAGCTATTATGGAACTAATGAATAGGATATTTCAACCGCTCTTGGATATCTGTGTAATTGTATTTATTGATGACATATTGGTGTATTCAAAGAGTAATCAGGAGCATGAGGAACACTTGAGAGATGTGTTGTCCATACTAAGAAAAAAGAAGTTGTATGCGAAGTTCAGCAAATGTGAATTTTGGTTGAATGAAGTTGCTTTCTTAGGCCATGTGATTTCAGGGAAGGGTATATCTATTGATCCAAGGAAAATAGAAGTTGTAGTTGAATGGGAAGTACCAACAAATGTAACAGAAGTTCGAAGCTTTTTGGGCATGGCAGGTTATTACAGGAGATTTGTGGAGGGATTTTCTCGAATCGCTCAACCTCTCACCAACCTCACTAAGAAGAATATGAAATTTGTATGGGGTGATGATTGTGAGCAAAGTTTTCAAGAGTTAAAAAGAAGATTGACTAGTGCCCCTATTCTCACTATTCCAAGTGGTAGTGAGGGATTTGTAGTTTATATTGATGCTTCAAGAAAAGGCTTAGGATGTGTTTTGATGCAGGAAGGGAGAGTAATTGCTTATACTTCTAGGCAACTTAAAGGTTATGAATTGAATTATCCAACTCATGATTTAGAATTAGCAGCAATTATTTTTGCTCTAAAGATTTGGAGACAATATTTGTATGGTCGACAGTTTGAAATCTTCATTGATCACAAGAGTTTAAAATATATTTTTACTCAAAAAGAGTTAAACATGAGGCAGCAAAGATGGATAGAACTTCTGAAGGATTATGATTGTGCTATCCGTTATCACCCGGGCAAAGCCAATGTTGTAGCTGATGCACTTAGTCGAAAATCTACAAGTTTTATGGCTAGTCTGGTTGTGAAGCAATGGAAGTTATTAGAAGAAAATTTTGATTTGAAAGCTTTGAGGAAAGAGCAAGACTCGATGATATTGATGGCCTCCATTCAAGTGCAATCCGATCTTATTCAACAAATTAAGAAAGGACAATTATGAGATCTACATTTAATCTACTTGAGGAATGAAGTAGAAACGGAATTGAAGCCACAATTTCAAGTTTCAAAGGATGGCCTATTGAGATTTGGGGAGAGAGTATGTGTACCAAATGAACCAGATATCAAGAATCAAATCCTAAATGAAAGTCATACATCAAGGTACACCCTACACCCTGGGAGCACTAAGATGTATAGAGATCTTCAAAGTCATTATTGGTGGAAAGGCATGAAGAAAGAAATTGCAATGTATGTTTCAAAATGTTTGACTTGTCAGCAAATCAAAGTAGAACACCAAAGACCTGGAGGGTTGTTGCAACCTTTAGTTATTCCTGAATGGAAATGGGAATGTATTACTATGGATTTTGTTTCGGGACTACCTAGAACCTCGAGGAAGCATGATGCTATTTGGGTTATCATTGATAGGTTAACAAAATCTGCACACTTCCTACCGATTAATATGACTTATTCACTTGATAAACTTGCAGATTTATATGTCAATGAAATAGTAAGACTTAATGGTATTCCAAAGGAGATCATCTCTGATAGAGACTCCAGATTTCTCTCTAGATTCTGGAGAAGATTGCAGGAGTCGATGGGCACTAAAGTTAAGTTTAGTACTGCATATTATCCTTAGACTGATGGTCAGTCAGAAAGAACAATTCAAACACTTGAGGATTTGCTTAGAGCCTATGTTATTGATTGGAAAGGTGAATGGGATAAGGATATTTCACTTGTTGAGTTCACGTATAATAATAGTTATCATTCAAGTATTCAGATGGCTCCTTATGAAGCTTTATATGGGCGAAAGTGCATAACACCTATATGTTGGGAGGAAGTTGGTGACAGAAAGCTGTTAGCACCGGACAAGGTACAAGAAACTACCGAGAAAATTCAAGTTATAAGGAAAAGGTTAAAAACTGCTCAGAGTCGTCAAAAGAGTTATGCCAACAATAGAAGATGAGATATTGAGTTTGAAATCGGAGATTTTGTATTCTTAAAAGTCTCCCCTTCCAAAGGCATTATAAGGTTTGGGAAGAAAGGAAAATTAAGCCCAAGATTTATTGGACCTTTTGAGGTTCTTGAGAGGGTTGGTTCTGTCACTTACAGGATTGCCTTGCCACCAGCATTGTGCCATGTCCATGATATATTTCATGTCTCGATGATTAGAAAGTATATATATGACCCTTCTCACATCATTAAGTATGAGCTGGTGGAGATCGATAAAGATTTATCTTATGTGGAAGAGCCTATTCAGATCATTGATAAAAAAGAAAAAGTCCTAAGGAATCGGGTCATCCCATTGGTTCAAGTAATTTGGAGACATCATTCTGGAGAGGAGACAACTTGGGAGCTCGAGGAGGAAATGAAAAAGGTGTATCCCAGTCTTTTCATCGATAGAGGTATGATAAATTTAGAGGACTAAATTTTTCTTTTAAGGGGGAGAGAGTGTAACACCCCTCATTTCCGAATTTTCGTATAAATTTCTGGTGATAATATAAGCATTTATTTTAAATTGACAAAAGAAATAGAGTATGAATCAGAGGTAACTTATTTGTAAGATTTGGGAGATCTGTTCAAAAAAAAAAAAAGAAAGAATCTGAGGACCTATATGTAAACCCTAAGGACCTATTCGTAAATATGATAAAAACAAGGACTAAACTGCAAAACGTACAAAATGACAAATTCCACCGTTTAAGCCTCTCTGCCTACATTCTTAGGGAAGTAGAGAAGGCAGCTCGTGGGTGATCAGGGAAAGAAAGAAAGAAGAAGAAGAAGAAGAAAAAGAAGAAGAAGAAGAAGAAGAAGAAAAAAATTGGGGTTTTTAGGGTTCTTGCTTTAATCTTTTCACTTCGGGTCAAAATTCTCAAAGGCAAGTGTTCTAACCCCATCCTACAGAATTTTTAGTCTCTGTTTTTATGTTGATTCAAAATAAATTGAAGGATTCTACTTAGAAACTGATATGTCTCTCTTTGGACATAGAACCATGGATTCTGAAGTTTTTTCGGTAAACTGACCCCTATACACTGTTTCAGCTATAAGTTTTACTACAAAATGTGAATTTGGGCAGGAACTATTTTGTTTAAAATTAGACTCTTATATCTTCCTTTTGACACTGATTTTGTAGATTTTGGACACCGAATACTTACCCAAACATCTGTTTCAAATGAGCCTATAGACGCTGTAAAACAGGGTTCAAGATTTCTGACCTGTCGATACTAAAATGCCTATAACTCCCTGTTGAAAATTCTGATTTGTACCAAACTGATTTTATTTGAAACTAGACTTGAAAATATTTCTTTTGACATGTAGTTTGAAAATTTTGGAATTTAATTGCCTACCCTATTATCTGTTGAATCCGACCATATAAATTCTGCAAAATAGTGATTGTGTTTTTGACCTTGGGTTACCAAATCAAAGGTAACTCCGTGTTGGGAACCCTGTTTCATATGAAATTTGTTCCATCAGAATATAGATTGATATATGGTTCGACCATAGCTTTCTTATGGGTATTGGAGCATAATTGATATTCTGAAGTATTTGTTTGATGTGCCATTGGAATTCTGTCCGAAATCGAGCTTTGGTCGATTTCGCGTATTCTGTTACGTTCCTTTGGATATTTGAATTCGTCTAACCTTCTTATTGGAATTGAGCTAAATATGATTGCTTGGAATCCCTGTACACTCTTGTTTTCATTTCATTCCAAATCTAAATACATTTGTGAGAGATTTGTTCTTTGTTTCGTATTGTCTCGAAAAGGCACATGCACGTTTTGTTGTTCCGCGTGTGCTTTCGATATATGCTACTTATTGTTAAAACTGCCCCCTTGTACTCTGGTGTGTGGGATTGTCTGGACCTTTGCCAGAAATGGTAAAGGGTATGCGCTTATTGCCCGCTCTGTGGGGTCCCGCTCTGTGGGATATTCTGGACCTTTGCCAGAAATGGTAAAGGGTATGTGCTTAGAGCCTGCGATGCTCTGCCGGCCCCCTCTGACTTCACCTAGACGTGGGTGGATGGAGCTCCCAGACGTGGGAGACTTTTGTCAGGTGGTCATTCAGAAATGGATGAATCACATTCTGACTGAGATCCCACTACACCTTCTATATGTTTGATATGACATCCAGAGTTTTGGTGAGTTGTTTCTGTTCATGCTCTGGATAAGAATGATATGATTGCAACATCAAGGACGACGTTTGAGCTTCTGTACGATATTTGTTTTTGATATGCTCTGAAATGCTTCATTCACTGATGATTTTGCTTCGAAATGTTCCATATGTCGTTGATATGCTTCGGAATATTTTATATGTCATTGATAAGCTCCGATATGTTTCTTTTGTTTCTGATATGCTCCAATCACTCTATGCCCCATCTGTTAGGAACCAAATATGTAAGATTGAAAGGACAATTGTGTTTCTGCTCCTATTGATATTATGTCTACGAAATCGTATATTCTGTCTTGTATTTTGAAATTGTATCTCTTTGGAAATTGTACTATTTTGATATGGATATGTTAGTCACTTGCTGAGCTCTTTATGCTCACCCCGTTTGTTGATAAATTTTTCAGGATAGCGTATTGCTTGCTTAAATGTTAAGATTGGGCTGAGGCGGTGGAAAGTTTAGAAGATTTTGGGCAGATCTTTGTTAGCATATGTGTATTTGTTGTATAAGATACTCTGCATCTTATGAAATGTGACGATGAATCTAAACCTGTGGATTTTGTGTAAGATAAAGGATCCCTCATGTATAGGATTTTGGAATGTTAAGTTAAATACATGTAATGATATGATCTTATGGTAATCGTTGGTTTGGTGACTGCATAAACTTCCCCACTTGTGAATTTATGTTGTGGTTATTATTTTGATGAGTTGAGTTCAGATTGTATGAATTATCGAGTGATGTGTGGTATGTTTATGAATTGCACAGGGTTAGGAATTTGTAGTCTATAGAGGTGAAATTTTGATCTGAATGTTTTCTTAGTGACCTCAAATGTGTGTTTGGATCCTAGGTTAGTTATGATGAATATTTTAAATATTGTCGATATTTTGAGGGGCGTGACAATGGCTGAGTATTTACTGGAGGTTTGCCTGGAAGAATCGTTATATAATGATCATGCTGACGGGTAAGAAGTTGTTAGGACTCTAGCTAGGAGAGTCCTAAGTGAGAGGGATATTCATGTAAAACCTACCTAACCCAACCCCTATTAAAGAGGTGAAAAGGCCGGCTAAGGTTAGGAGGTTGTTTCATAGAGAAGAATTAGGAGTTGTAAAGAAATAGGAGTCTTGAGTAGGAGTCCTATTAGGAGTTGGTTAGAAGTAGGAGTCCTGAGTAGGAGTCCTATTAGGAGTTTGGTTTAGAATCCCTATAAATAGCCATATATTCCTCCTCTTTTCATAAGCAATAGATGAATCTTTTCTGTAGCCTTTAAGCAGCAACTTGGAGGGAGGAACACCTATAGAGTTTCAAGGAGGCCGATCCCCTAAAGAGATCAAACCCAAGTTTAGAATCTGCAAGGGTTCTAACACCTGGTATTAGAGCAGCATTCTTGGTATCTCGCTGCCCTTCCATAGTCATCCATCAGCCCTCCACAACTGCCCAAAGCAATTCCCACAATTGCTTAAAGGATCATCGCCAAATTCTGCCGTCATCTCCACCACCGCAGATCATCCTTTGATCTCCCCGTGAATTGCAACAGGTTCTAGTTTCTTACCTTACTGCTGCTGCAATTTAGTTATCTTTATTTGAAAATCCAAACAAAATTATTCCTATATTGCTGCATAAACTTTTCGTCACAAAGTTTTCATCTCTACGACGAAAGATACATTACAGAATTCCAGCCGCATAGCATTGTCTGTTTGATCTTGCTACTATGTTTTTTCTATCCAAATTTCTACAAAATTTTTATGACATCTTTGACACTTACTAGTAGCAGATTTCCCTTTAGTTTTGTTAAAAAATTCTTAATATAAATCATTTATCTTTTATGTCTAATCTGCTATACTTGAAAATTTGCATTGTAAAATTTTAAGCCGCGTAGCACTGTTTGTTTGATCTTGATACAACGTTTTTTGTATCCAAATCTCTCTCAAATTTTATGAAAGCTTTGACACTTCCTAAAGTAGATTTTTCTTTGGTTTCATCAAAAAATTCTTAATATAAATCACTGATCTTTTATGTCCAACCTACTACACTTGAAAATCTGTGCTGGATCTCGTGCGTAGAGCGATATTTTTGGTACCACAAAATCGCAGATGCATTTATGGTGAAAATTGTGGCTATACGTCTTTAAGGGAATGTCATACAATGGTTTGACAGGTTTGAACATACTCATGGAATCCTCTCATGGAGACAATTTAAAGAAGGACTACTAATTCGCTTCGGACCAACCGATTACGAGAACATTGACGGACAACTAGCAAAGATCCGACAAACCTCCACCATTCAAGAGTACCAAACCAGGCTTGAGAGGTTATCTAATCAAATCATGATTGGTCTTAAAAACAATTATTGGGGACCTTCATTGAGGGCTTGAAGCCAGAGATATGGGGAGAAGTTAAAGTGCAATAACCGTACATGCTTATGGCAGCCATCTCTTTCGCACGACATCAAGAGGAGCAATTGAACCATGAAGCTCAAAGGACTAGGGTCACTCCTTGACCAGCAATAATGAAGCCCTCAAACCCCCCTATTGTCAACCGAGTCCCTGCACAAAAGATGTTAACAAGAGAAGAGCTTCGGGAGCGATATGGGAAGGGGTTATGTTGGCATTGTGATGAGCCGTGGAGCCGTGAGCATCACTACAGTAAAGGGAGAGTTTTTATGATTGAACCAGTAGAAGAAGAGGTCATTGAACATCTAGAAGAGAATCTTAAATACAAAGAAGAAGATGTAGAAGAATAGCCACAACCGACCGAAGTTACGATATGTGCACTAGCCGGCTACTCAAACCCGCAAACGATGAAAGTTGGAGGACTTCTCAAACAACAACCGATCACTGTTCTCAACGACATGGGCAACACTAATAACTTCTTAAACAATAAGGTTGCTGTCTGAATGGCCTTACCTATCGAGAATTGCAGTAGGTTTGACATTAAGGTTGCCGACGGATGGATTTTGAAGTATGATCGTAGGCACCCGTGAGTGAAACTGTTGCTGCAGGACCAAGAGATAATTACATATTTCTTCCTCCTCCCTCTTGATGATCATGAGTCCATGCTCAGAATTGAATAGTTGACGACATTAGGTGATATTTTTTGAAATTTTATGAAACTAATTATAAAATTTTACAGTAAGGGGAAACAAGTGATACTGCACGGGAAATGTGGGGGCGACGTAACGATGATTTACACACAACAAATGGAGAAGGTTTTGCATAAAACATGCAGCGACTTTATGGTACAACTTAAGCAGCAAACTAAGGGAGAGCCAACAGAATTTAAAGATCCAAATATACTTTCTTTGCTTGCTAAATTTCCAGATATATTTGACGAACCACACAACCTACCTCTTACCCGTCGAGGTGGAGACCCTACTTGATCGGTCGACGATTTTAAATTAAAACCGACCACAAAAGTCTCAAGTACTTTTTGGAGCAAATGATATCATCCCTTGAGTAGCAAAAATGGGTAACAAAACTTCTTGGATTTGATTATGAAATAACTTACAAAAAATAGAAAGAGAATGTTGTTGTAGATGTGCTTTCGCAGTTACCCGAGCATGCTGAATTTTCGTCCGTTTCACTTCTGACCAACGACTACCTTGAGGATATTAAGATGGAATGATAAGAAGATTCAGAGACTAGTAAGATCATAAAAAAATTGGAGGAAGCTGTTAGAACCCTTGCAGATTCTAAACTTGGGGTTGATCTCTTTACAGGATCGGCCTCCTTGGAACTCTATAGGGATTCCTCCCTCCAAGTTGCTGCTCAAAGGCTACAGACAAGATTCATCTATTGCTTATCAAAAGAGGAGGAATACATGGCTATTTATAGGGTTTCTAAACGCTAACTCCTAATAGGACTTCTACTCAAGACTCCTATTCCTTTACAACTCCTAATTCATCTCTAAGAAACAACCTCCTAACCCTAGCTAGCCTCTTCACCTCTTTAATAGGGGTCAGCTTAGGTAGGTTTTACATGAATGTCCCTCTCAATTAGGACTCTCCTAGCTAGAGTCCTAACAGACCCGCCCTCTTCAAATCAACCTTGTCCTCGAGGCTGACGATTCATTAATTTTGGGAATTTGATCTTCAAGTCGTCATAGTTCTCCCAAGTAGCATCTTCTATCAGTAGGTTCACCCATTGTATTAGCACTTTAGTAGTGGGTCGTCATCGTCGAGTCACGATCCGTCGATTAATAATGGCACTTGGCTGGGTCTGGAGTTCTCCTTGAATAGTCATATTTGGTGGGTAGCTTTTGGCTATCTCGAAGCACCTATTTGCAACTTTTGTCTGGCCATTGATTTATGGGTGATATGTCATACTCCTTTTCAATTTAGTTCCCTACATATGGAATAATTTTGTCCAAAATCTACTCGTGAAGATGCAAGTAGAATTTATCATAAGCATAATACGTCCCTTATAGTGTAATTCTTTCGAGTCCCAATTGTAATGAGCCACGGAGCTTAGTGCTTCCTCCAATTTTTTTATAATCTTACTAGTCTCTAAATCTTCCTGTCATTCCATCTTAATATCCTCAAGGAAGTCCTGGTCAAAAGTGAAATGGCTGAAACTTCAGCTTGCTCGGGTAGCTGTGAAAGCGCATCTACAAGAACATTCTCTTTCCCCCTTTTGTAAGTTATTTCATAATCGAATCCAAGAAGTTTTGTTACCCTTTTTTGCTGCTCAGGGGATGATATCTTTCGCTCCAAAAAGTACTTGAGGCTTTTATGGTCGGTTTTAATTTGAAATCGTCGACCAATCAAGTAGGGTCTCCACCTCATTGTTGCGCGCACAATGGCGAGCATCTCCTTATCATATGTTGACTTATTTTGATGGGAGGGAGATAATGCCTTGATAGTGTATGCGAGTGGTCGACCATCTTGCATGAGAATATCTCTAATTCTAACTCCAGATGCGTCGGCCTCAATAAAGAAGGGTCGGTTGAAATTTGGTAGTGTTAGCACCGGCGTCGTTGTCATGGTTGCCTTAAGTTTGTCAAAGGCAGTGGAGGCTCTGTCTAACCATTGGGAGACATCTTTTTCCAATAAGAAAGTAAGTGGTGCATTGATCTTTCCATAGTTTTTCACGAACTTACGATAGTAGCCTATTAAACCCAGAAAGCTATGTAGCAATTTTATGTTCCTCGGGGTATGCCAGTTTTGCATTGCTTCCATTTTGAAGGGGTCCACTGTCACACCTTCCTCTGATATGATATACCCAAGATATTCCACCTTCTGTTGAAGAAAGCAAAAATTCGTAGTGGTTGTTGTGTGTTCAAAAGGTGGTTTTCGGTATGTCTTCTTCGCACACTCATATTTCATGATACCCGGATCAAAAGTCCAGCTTTATGAAGATTTGTGCTCCCTTTCATCTAGCAATTCATCTGCTATTGGAATAAGGTATTTTTCCTTGATGGTTATACCATTGAGAGCTCGGTAATCAACGCATATTTGCCATGTTCCGTCCTTCTTGCGTACAAGTAGTACCGGTGAAGAGTAGAGGTTGCAACTTAGCCGAATAACTCCTGTTTCGAGCATCTCTTTTACAATCATTTCTATTTCATCCTTCTGGAGATGTAGATATTGATATGGCTGAGTATTTGTTGGAAGTTTGCCTAAAAGAATTATTATATAATGATCATGCCGACGGGTAAGAGGTAGGTTGTACGGTTCGTCAAATATATCTGAAAACTCAACAAGCAAAAGAAGTAGGTTTGGATCTTCAAATTCTATTGGCTCTCCCTTAGTTTGCTGCTCAAGTTGTACCAAAAATCTGCTGCATGCTTTATGCAAAACCTTCTCCATTTGTTGTGTGCAAATCATCGTTACATCGCCCCCACGTTTCCCGTTTAGTATCTCATGTTTCTCCTTACTGTAAAATTTCATAATTAGTTGCATAAAATTTCAAGAAATATCAACTAATGTCGTCAACCATTTATTTATGAGCATGGCCTCATGATCATCAAGAGGGAGAAGGAAGAAATATGAAATTATCTCTTGGTAAGGCCTCATGATCAGCAACAGTTTCACTTGCAGGCGCCTACGATAATACTTCAAAATCCATCCATCGGCGACCTTAACGTCAAACCTATTACAATTCTTGATAGATAAGGCCATCTAGATAGTAACCTTACTATTTAAAAAGTTATTAGTACTGCCTGTGTCGATGAGAACAGTGATCGGTTGTTGTTTGAGAAGGCCTCCAACTTTCATCGTGTGTGGGTTTGAGTAGGCGGCTAGTGTATGTACCGTAACTTCGGTTGGTTGTGGCTCTTCTTCTACATCTTCTTCTTCATGTTCAAGGCTCTCTTCTGGATGTTCAATGACCTCTTCTTCTATTGGTTCAATCATAAGAAGTCTCCCTTTACTACAGCGATGCTCACGGCTCCACGGCTCATCACAATGCCAACATAACCCCTTCGCATATCGCTACCGAAGCTCTTCTCTTGTTAACCTCTTTGTTGTAGGGACTTGGTCAATAGTAGGGGCGGCTAAGGGCTTCAATATTACTGGTTGAGGAGCGACCCTAGTCCTCTGAGCTTCATGGTTCAATTGCTCCTCTCGATGTCGTGCGAAAGAGATGGCTGCCATAAGCGTATATGGTTGTCGCGCTTTAACTTCTCCTCGGATCTCCGGCTTCAAGCCCTCAACGAAGGTCCTCAATAGCTGTTTTTGAGACCAATCATGAGTTTGTTTATATATCCTTTCAAACCTGGTTTGATACTCCTGTATGGTGGAAGTTTGTCGGATCTTTGCTAGTTGTCCGTCAATATTCTCGTAATCGGTTGGTCTGAAGCGGATCAGCAGTCCTTCTTTGAATTGTTGCCAAGAAAGGACTCCATAAGTATGTTCAAACCAGTCAAACCACTGTATAACATCCCCTTCAAGATGTATAGCTGCAATTTTCAACATAGATGCATCCGCGGTTTTGTGGTACTGAAAATATCGCTCCGCGCACGAGATCCAACCAATCGGGTCTCCTTCTTCCCATCTAGGGTAGTCCACTCTCATGCATGGATAGTTAGGGTCAGTGATAGAGCTTCCCCTCTCTTGGAAGTCATATCTTTGGGCTTGGTGCGATTGGGCAAAGCCCTCTCCTTGATGTGATTTCTTCGGGCTTAGTGGTCGGCCCAATCTGAGTTCGGTAAAGAGCGTCCGAATCTTATCCTCCATTCCCGCCTTGAAGGCTTCAAATTTAGCATTGATTACCTCCTCAGATATCATAGTATATGTCGCCAAATCTATGATGTTAAGATCTCTCTTTTGTTGCCGGGTTAAAGGCATGTATTGGTTGAGATAGGTGATGGTGGAAAGGGTTGGTAGATTGGTGGATGTAGACTACGGTTTAGGCTTGTTTTGTGACTATTTTGGGTGCAGTTTGAGGGTGTGGTTTGGTGGAGTTTGAGGGCTGTAGATGAAAGTTTTGGATCTGTGGTAGATGGTACCAAAGGTTTGATAGAAATAAGTAGAAGTTGTAGCAAGTATGTGCTATCTTGTAAGAGTAGAATTGTCATCGAAGAAATAACGGTTTCTCAACGTAATTTCCACCAAAAACTTGAGAGAATTGAGGAGGAAATTGATAGCAAAATCACAGTTTATATGACAGCAAGGATATCTAATTTAATCAAGAAATTTTGGCAGTATAATAGCAAGGAAATTGGTGCAAGTTGCGATTGCAGAATTCTCATCGAGAAATTTTAATGGGTTACGACGAAAATTTGCAGCAATACAAAATCGTTTTTAGAGATGAAATTCTTAATATATCAATCTTAGATGGAAGCCAAGATGATCTATGAAGTGTATAAGAAATTTCATTAAAAAAAGATTGCAAATAGATGGTTTAAGGCAATAATATGCGGCTGAAATTTTCTGCAGCACAGATTTTTAAGTGTAGCAGATTGGACGTAAAAGATTAGTGGTTTATATTGAGAATTTTTTTATGAAACAAAGGGAATTCCACTGTTAGGAAGTGTCAAAGTTATCATAAAAATTTCGTAGAGATTTGGATAGAAACAACATAGTATCAAGATCAAACAAACAGTGCTATGCGGCTAAAATTTTACAGTGCCGATTTTCAAGTATAGCAGATTAGACGTAAAATATCAATGGTTTATTTTAAGAATTTTTTAACAAAATAAAAGGAAATCTGCTGTAAGGAAATGTCAAATATGTCATAAAAATTTCGTAGAGATTTGGATAGAAAAAACATAGTAGCAAGATCAAACAGATGATGCTATACGGTTAGAATTCTGCAATGTATCTATCGTCGTAGAGATGAAAACTTTATGACGAAAAGTTTATGTAGCAATATAGGAATAATTTTTTTGGGATTTTCAAATAAGGATAACTAAATTGCAGCAGCAGTAAGGTAGGAAACCAGAACCTGTTGCAATTCACGGGGAGATCAAAGGATGATCCGCGGTGGTGGAGATGATGGCAGAATTCGGCGACGATCTTTTAAGCAATTTTGGGAATTGCTTTGGACGGTTGTGGAGGGTTGATGGATGGCTGTGGAAGGGCAGTGAGATGCTAAGAACGCTACTCTGATACCAGGTGTTAGAACCCTTGTAGATTCTAAACTTGGGGTTGATCTCTTTAGGGGATCAGCGTTCTTGGAACTCTATAGGGGTTCCTCCCTCCAAGTTGCTGCTCAAAGGCTGCAGAAAAGATTCATCTATTTCTTATCAAAAGAGGAGGAATACATGGCTCTTTATAGGGTTTCTAAACCCTAAATCTAATAGGACTTCTACTCAAAACTCCTATTCCTTTACTACTCCTAATTCATCTCTAAGAAACAACCTCCTAACCCTAGCTGGCCTCTTCACCTCTTTAATAGGGGTCGGCTTAGGTAGGTTTTGCATGAATGTCCCTCTCAATTAGGACTATCCTAGCTAGAGTCCTAACAGAAGCACCAAGCTTCGTGGCTCATTATAATTGGGACTCAAAAGAATTAAACTATAAGGGACGCATTGTGCTTGTGACAAATTATACTTGCATCTTCACAAGCAGATTTTGGATAAAGTTATTCCATATGCAAGGTACTAAATTGAAAAGGAGTATGGCATATCACCCACAAATCGACGGCTAGACGAAAGTTGTAAATAAGTGCTTGGAGACAGCCCAAAGCCACCCACCAAATATTGTTAGGATCAAGAGCACTAAGAGGGGGGGGGGGGGGGGGTGAATTAGTGCAGCGGAAAACTTTCTATGATTAAAAAAAAAACTGTGTTCGTTCGATAAAAGTGATTTCAGTAAGAAAGCCGATTCGTTAATCACTTTAACTTTTAATTTAGCGAGATGCAGCAAAGATATAAATGCAGTTTTTAGTTATGGTTCAAATCAGATAGTAGGCGCAAACTGAAATATGATATTCGTACGAAAAAACTTATTTACGTCTAAATGCTGATTCATAAATCACTTGATTAAGCGAAATGCAGTTAAAGCAAGGATATAAAGGTAGTTTGCAGTTATGATAGAAATCAAAACATAAACGCAAACTGAAATATGATGATCGTACGATAAAACTGATTTACGCCTAAACGCCGATTCGGAAAGTGCAAAGCTTGAAACCTAATCGTATATACGCAGAAAGCAGTAAGCTTTTGAGGAGGTTTGCAATAAAGATAATATGCTCAAAGTAAATGTAAACCGAGATTTAGAGTGGTTCGGTCAATCTTGACCTACATCCACTTTTGGCTTCCTCCACCGACGAGGTCACCGACGTCCACTAGAGGCCTTCCTTCAATAGGCGAAGGCCAACCACCCTTTTACAGTTTCACTCCTTTTGATGGGTTTAGGAGACAACCCTTACAGAATTTTCTCTCCTCTCTTTAAAGATCAAAACTTGGAAGAAAAGAGGGAGAAGAACTTTTGGCTTTTACAACAATTTTGAGCTCTAAAAATCACAGAATAAGATCAGGATTTCAGTGTGTTTGAGTGCCATTTCAATGCTGAAAGGGTGGGGTATTTATAGGCCCCAACCCAGTTTGAATTCTGAGCTCAAAACTGTCAATTCCCGAAATTCCAGGATCTGGCGGTTGCACCGCCTAGCAGAGCTCGAAGACTGAGCCTCTGGGTGGTGCCACCTCCTATGAGGGGCGGTTGCACCTCCTGCCAGAACTCAAAGACCGAGCTCAAGCGGTGCCACCGCCTGACTGAGGCGGTTGCACCTCTTGCTAGAGCTCGAAGACCGAGCTCAGGCGGTGCCACCTCCTGTCAGGGGTGGTTGCACCGCCCAGTCTGACTCGGAGACTGAGCCCAGGTGGTGCCATCGCCTGGCTGGGGCGGTTCAACCGCTTGGCAGAAATCAGGGTCCGAATGGGTTGATCCATTCGGCCCAATTTGGGTTTTTCAGGGGCCCAATTGCCCCAAGATTAAGTTAATGGGATCACCTCCCATTTCCAACTTAATCATTGTGCTAACTACGATATTTCCTAAGACATTTACTGCAACTTGCTCCGGTGCATCAATCGCTTCTTCCGGAGAGCTTCCGGCGAACTTCCGTCGATCATCCGATGAACCCTCGGTGATGCTCCTGCGGACTTCCGGCAAACTCCTGGACTTGCAACGATCCACTTGGCGAGTTCCGACGAGCTTGGCAAGTTCATGGACTTCTCAGATTTGTTCCCGCAGAACCTCCGACGACTGTCCGAACTTCCGTCGAACTCTCAAACTCCCAACGTGATCATTGTCTTGACTCCGGCGTAACTCCTGCTGCATATCTTACTTTCATCGTAGTTAATCCTGCACACATATCTCAACATATAGATTATATAACAAATGACAATTGACTTCATCATCAAAATCCGAGATTCAACAATCTCTCCCTTTTTGATGATGACAATCAATTGATAATGGAGTTAACCTTAACTCCCCCTATCTATATGCCATACTTGAGATAAGTCATTCTTGAATGCAAAACCTTTGAATTCAAGAGACATATTGATACGTTAAAATCATTTAAACTTATCAATACTCCCATCATGATTCCCATCATGATGTATCTCTCTGAAGATGATGTGAAGGCTTGACATTCATTTTCAAATTTTACATTACAAGTTTGAATGATGGTAATAGTAGCAATTCATCATATTGTAAGATATCAACATGTAAAACTACGAAGTAAGATTTTTTGTTTGATATCTTAACATGATACAAACAAGGCATAATGCAAATTATAGCAATCATAGCATAGCAATTCATATATCTCTTGGTGATGCAAGCATGGCATTAATACTCATATATTTCTCCCCCTTTGTCATCAACAAAAAGCATGGTAATTGTGATACCAGGAGAACAATATAAGCGAATTTTGAGCATAAGTGTGATGCCTTTACTAGGTTCATGTCATTTTCAATAGTGAGTCAATTATGCAACCATGACATGGAGATATCAATTCTGTTTTTGCCCCGCATCTCCACCATCTATTTATGAGTTTACTTTAAATGAAGTTAAAATTGATGAGAGATTAAATCTTGCTTCATTTTCACAAGGATCAAGATATGTATTAGAAACGAATCCTTGTTAGTAAAAACACTATCATTCATATAATCAGGAATCATTTTATTAAATCCATTTCTTTAAAGAATATTCTTCACATAGGTGTATGACATATGCTTTATTAAGTCCAGAAGAGGATAATGTATCGAGAAACTATGATTTTTAAGAGAATCCGAAAACGAAATTAAGACTTTCATGCATTCGGGTGAGACTGTGCTATTGATTTTCAAATATGATCATGAAGACAAAACATGCTTATCATCATGAAAATTTTTATATTCATACACATAATTTCTAACATGTAATTGTGTAAAACCATCATAGCAATTAAGTGAAATTGATCAATCAATCAATAAAGTCCGAAAAATAATTTTAACAAGTTTATGTATTCGGACACATCAACATTCCTAATTCTCTTCTTATGAAATCAAATTGTTCTTCACTTAGTGGTTTTGTAAAAATATCAGCTAGTTGATATTTAGTGTTATGGCAATAATAATATCATGACAATGTCATGACTCATCAACTACATTAGTATATTATTTTCTCAAATCATATTTATCATGGAAACCACGGCACAAGGTTTTCAAAGTAGTTATAAAAATATTTAGTTTCAATGTAAAATCCGACAATGAATAACGAGATTAAACAATGAGAGATGTTTGTAACTCTGCATATGCTCACAAATAAATACATTAGGTAATCATATCAAGGATCAAGGCAAAGAGCATCATGGTGAGTAACATAAAGAGTTTACAATAACAATAGGTGATTGTGTTCACATACAAGCTCATTCAGGAGATGGAAAATTAAAGTACCTAAATAAAGAGTCAAATTGTCAATGAATTTGCTGCAGCTTAGATAGGATTTGATCTTGTCGATGTTCAAGCCGTTCTTATCTTTGTTCAAATCGGTCCATCCGAATCCCAATATCTTTGACAGATGATGCAGTAGCTTGCTCAAATGAATGTGTTTCCTCAAAGGGACAGATCGGAGGAGATTGAGTACCCCTAAAGACTGGTGTTTTCGGTTCCGGTTCAGGTTGGGGGGGATCGGTTCTTCTAGGCATTCTAACCCAGTTACCATTTCTATAAACACATCTTAATCGGTGAAGTAGATTTTTATTTATTATGCTAAACCTATCTACTTTTATTACTTCTTCTTCCGGTGGTATTGGAATATCGTATGCTTTTAGTATTCTATTGATTATACCACCATATGGAAGCATCATATCTTTCTTAGATAGTTCTAACATGTTTTGCTGGATAAGATAACCAAGACAGATGTCATGTCCTTTCATGATCCAATACATAGTTCCTAATTCTATTTGGCTTAATTCATCATGATGGTATTGTTTAGGGAGAATGATGCTAGTTAGGATATGATGAAGTACCTTAGTGTTTAGTGGTAGTAGATGTTCAAAACTTTTAGGAACAAATGCTAAGTTGGGATTGGCGAAAATTGTTCCTAAGGCTTCAACATATGTTGTCCCAACAGTTTCATCATCCCATGATCCTCTAAAATAAAGTCCTCTATTTTTTAGGGGAATGCCTATCATGTCGCAAATGAATTTATCTGTAATGGAGATGTTGTTAGGATCGAGAGCACTAAGAGGGAGGGGGGTGAATTAGTGCAGCGGAAAACTTTCTGCGATTAAAATCGAAAGCTGCGTTCGAACGATAAAAACAACTTCTGTATGAAAGTTGATACTAATCAAGGTTAAAGTCAAACTAAGCAGGCAGTTTGTAGCTATGATGAAAACCAGAATATCGGCGCAAACTGAAATCCGACGTTCGTACGAAGAAACTAATTTATGTCTAAATGCTGATTCATAAATCACTTGATTAGAGAAGACGCAGTTTAAGCAGGAGTATAAAGGCAGTGTGCAGTATTGGTAAAGCTCAAAACATAAATGTAATATGCAATATGATGATCATACGAAAAAGTAGAATTACGTCTAAACGCAGATTTACATCAAAACGTAGATTTACATCTAAACGCAGATTTACGTCTAAACGTGGAAACTTGTTCGTAAAATCGCAGAGGGCAGTAGCTATTGAGAAGTTTGCAGTGAAGGTAAAATGCTCAAAGGAAATGCAAACCTAGATTTAGAGTGGTTCGGTCAATCTTGACCTACTCCACTTTTGGCTTCCTCTATCGATGAGGTCACCGACGTCAACTAGAGGCCTTCCTTCAATAGGCGAAGGCCAACCACCCTCTTACATATTCACTCCTTTTGACGGGCTTAGGAGACAACCCTTACAGAAGTTTTCTCTCATCTCTTTACAACTCAAACTTTGAAGAACAGAAAGAGGAGAACTAGCAGTTTTGAGCTCTAAGAACCACAGAAAGACAGCAAGATTTCGAGTGTGTGTTCTTCTGCTTTTAGTGCTGAATGGGTGGGGTATTTATAGGCCCCAACCCAGTTCAAATTTAGAGCTCAAATCTGTCAATTCCCGGAATTCCGGGATTATGCGGTTGCACCTCCTGATTGGGGCGGTTGCACCGCTTGGCAGAGCTCGAAGACTGAGCCTCTGGGCGGTGCCACCTCTGTCAGGGGCGGTTGCACCTCTCTGCCAGAGCTCGAAGACCAAGCTCAGGCGGTTGCACCGCCTGACTAGGGAGGTTGTGTTGAATCTCGGATTTTGATTATATAATCAATTGGTGGGTTAATTGATCTAATCCATATTATTGAGTTAAGTGTGAAAGATTAACTACGATAACTAGAAAACATAAAGCAAGGATACCGGAGTCGAGCTCGATGGACGTTTAAGAGACCGAAGAATCATCGGAGATGCTGCCGAAACCAACCGAGAAGAAATCGGGAACGTGTCGGAAGTTCACCGAAGAAATCGTCGGAGGCTCGCGGAGATCACCGAGAAGGCTCGGCTACTCATTAAAGTCATCACAAAGATTGGGAGCTTGCAGGGAGTCCGTCGGAAGGAATTCGTCGGAAAGCTCGCCGGAACAAGACTTGACGTTCGCGGTTAAAAACTTGCTTAGGATATTTTTATGTTATGTAGTTCACTTGTAATTAGGATTAGGATTAAGAGATAATCCTATATCCTGGTTAGGGGCCAACTAGGCCCAAAGTCAGATTTGGTTTGGGCGAAAATTAAGCCAAACCAATGAATCGGAGAGCTAGGCGGTGGCACCGCCTGGCTGGGCAGTGGAACCGCCCAGCACCCGAGAGCTAGGCGGTGACACCTCCTTGGCTGGGCGGTTGCACTGTCCAGCACCCGAGCGCTGGGCGGTGGCACCTCTAGCATCGGAAACCCTAAGAGAATTCAAATTTTGGAGCCCAAATTTGAATCCTCTTGAGGCCTATAAATACCCCTCAAATCTCAGCTGAGATTACAACTTTTGAGAAGCATTTTGATTGAGAGAAAAGTCTTAGAAAGTCTTAGCAAGTCTTGTTTTCAATTTGCTAGAGAGTTCTCCTCCTTCTTTCTTATTGAAAATTTGTAAGAGGTTGAGCTACTTGTAAAAGGTTGTAAGAGGGGTGTTTACCCTTCCATTTCAAGAGACTTGCTAGTGGAAGGTGGGAGCCTCATCGAAGAGGGGCCTCGCAAGTGGATGTAGGTCATTTGACCGAACCACTCTAAAATCGACGTAATCTCTGGTTTGCATTTTATTATTGTCATTTACATTACTGCATACCTTCTTACTGCTTTAGTTTCTTATTACCCTTGCTGCGCAACTTTAAGAATACACTTTCAAGTTAAACTTTTCAAGTTCCGTTCTTATCGTACGAAAGATTTTTCTAAAACCGAAGTTTTAATCCGCTGCACTAATTCACCCCCCCCTCTTAGTGCCGCTCCGATCCTAACAAGTGGTATCAGAGCAAGGTTATCTCTCATATTTGGTTTAATACCCAAGAGAGATGGCTTACTCCGGCATGCAAGAGGGCCATTCTATTGCACGACCACCTTTGTTTAATGGGTCGGATTACACATATTGGAAGACTCGCATGAGGATCTTCCTCATTTCTATGGACTTTGAGCTTTGGTCTATTGTCGAGAATGGATTTCAAAAATCTTCTCTTCCGATGAGCTTATGGAATGAATCGGAGAAGAAGGTTTTTGCTTTAAATGCAAAGGCTATGAATGCCTTGTTTTGTGCATTAGACAAAAACGAATTTAATCGTGTTTCAATGTGTGATTTGGCTTTTGATATTTGGAGAACTCTTGAGGTCACTCATGAAGGCACTAGCCGAGTAAAAGAGTCCAAAATCAACATCCTTGTGTACTCTTACGAACTTTTCCGAATGAAACCAAGTGAGTCCATCGGAGACATGTACACCCGGTTTACGGATGTCATCAATAGACTCAAAGCTCTTGGTAAAGATTTTACTAACTTTGAACTAGTAACTAAAATCTTAAGATCCCTCCCTAAAAGTTGGGATCCAAAAGTTACGGCCATTCAAGAGGCCAAAGACCTTAAAGCATTCCCTCTCGAAGAACTTATTGGGTCTCTAATGACCTACGAAATGACATGTCAAGCTCATGACGAGCTTGAGAACCCCCTTCCAAAGAACAGGAAGGATATGGCACTCAAATCACAAGAAGACCACTTGAAAGGAACATCAAGTGATGAGGATAGTGACAATGACATTGCACTTTTGACTCAAAAATTTAAAAAATATTTAAGAAAGAACAAATTTAAAAATAATATAAAAAATAAATTTGAACAAAAGAAGGATCAAGTGATTTGCTATGAATGCAAAAAACCGGGACACTACAAGAACGATTGTCCTCAAGCCAAAAAGAGGACATCAAAGAAGAAGGCGCTCAAGACAATATGAGATGATTCAAGCGCGTCCGAAGAAGAGGAGTCCAACACCGAGCAAGTTGCTCATTACGCGCTAATGGCTTTAGGAGAAGAGGTATGTGATTTATTTAATGAAGATTTATCTTTTGAAGAACTCTCTATCGCTTTTCATGAATTATTTGATGAATGTAGAACTGTTAGCAAGAAGTTAAGTATCTTAAAGAAAGAGCATGCTTTGCTACAAGATAAGTTTGATAGTCTTCAAACTCCTCCATGCTCTAAGTGTGAGCATTTAGAAGCAATAAAAAATGAAATTTTGCTTCTTAAGGAAACCTTAAACAAGTTTAAGGTTGGTAGCAAAGGATTAGATATGATCCTTGCACACAAGGGTCACATCGCAAATAGAAATGGAATTGGATTTGTAAAAGGATTACATCAAAATCCTACCATTTTCATAAAAGGACCTACATTACATGTTTCCTCTTATATGAAATGCAACTTCTGTTGCAAATCCGGACATATTGCCTACAAATGTCCATTTAGGAAAATTAGTTCACAAAAATTAATATGGGTTCCTAAAGGAACTATAAAGGATTCAAAAATAAATAACAAGGTTAGTGGATCAATTTTTGAGGCACCCAAAATCAAATGGGTACCTAAAAATCATCCTCTTTTGTAGACAAACCCACAAGCTAGGAGCAAGAGATGGTATCTCGATAGTGGATGCTCAAGACATATGATTGGAGATCCATCTCATTTCTCTATGCTCACTAGCAAAGAAGAAGGGTACGTCACCTTCGGAGACAACAACAAAGGCAAAATCATTGGCAAGGGAACTATTGGTAACAAATTTAGTTTTTCCATTGATGATGTTTTACTAGTTGATGGATTGAAACATAATCTCTTGAGTATTAGTCAACTATGCGATAAAGGTTATATCATTAGATTTGAATCAAATATGTGCATTATTGAAAAACCAAATCATAACATGACTATGATTGCTTTAAAACAAAATAATGTCTATACCATCAATCTTGATGAACTAAGTAATGAAATGTGTTTCTCCGCCGTAAATGATGATGCTTGGCTTTGGTATAGGAGATTAGGTCATGCAAGCATGAAAACAATATCTAAAATCTCATCTCAAGAATTAATACGAGGGATTCCGAATATGAAGTTTATTAAGGATAAGGTATGCGATGCATGTCAACTAGGCAAACAAATAAAAACAAGCTTCAAACCAAAAAATCAAATTAGCACCACTAGACCATTACAATTGATCCATTTGGACTTATTTGGACC
Source organism: Musa acuminata AAA Group (assembly GCF_036884655.1). Classification (NCBI taxonomy): domain Eukaryota; kingdom Viridiplantae; phylum Streptophyta; class Magnoliopsida; order Zingiberales; family Musaceae; genus Musa; species Musa acuminata. The sequence goes on from NC_088335.1 coordinate 26,424,064, forward strand.
AATTGATACAACAAGTCTAGGTGGAAGCAAATATGCTTTTGTGATTGTGGATGACTACTCTAGATACACTTGGACCTATTTCTTAGCTCACAAAAGTGATTGTTTCAAGTGTTTCTCTAAATTTTGTAAACTCACTCAAAACGAAAAAGGCTTCATGATTTCATCAATTCGGAGTGATCACGGTGGTGAATTCCAAAACCTTGACTTTCAAAATTTTTGTGAAGTTAATGGGTACAATCACAACTTCTCAACTCCAAGAAATCCTCAACAAAATGGAGTAGTTGAAAGGAAAAATAGAAACCTACAAGAAATGGCAAGAACTATGTTAAATGAACATAGTTTACCCAAATATTTTTGGGCCGAAGCCGTAAATACGGCTTGTTACATCATGAATAGGGTCCTAATAAGACCATCTCTATCAAAAACTCCCTATGAATTATGGAATAACAAAAAACCAAATATTTCTTATTTTAAAGATTTTGGTTGTAAATGCTTCATTTTAAATGAAAAGGATGCCCTAGGTAAATTTGATGCTAAATCCGATGAAGGCATTTTTCTTGGTTACTTCTCCGTTTCTAAGGCCTTTCGTATCTTTAACAAAAGGACCTTAGTAATAGAAGAGTCTATTCATGTAGTTTTTAATGAAATTTCTAATTTAAAGAAAAATAATTTTGATGATGATCTTGGTTTTGATAATATGAATTTAAACGAACCCCCCTCCTCAAAATAGCCATTTGAATGCATCTTCTTCCGAAATTTCTTTACCCAAAGAATGGAAGTATGTAGATGCTCATCCAAAGGAGCTAATTATAGGAGATACAACAAAAGGGGTTCAAACTCGTTCTTCTTTCAAGAATTTTTTTGCTAACGCCGCTTTCCTTTCTCAAATTGAACCTAAATGCATTGACGAAGCCTTAAAAGATGATTTTTGGGTCATTGCAATGCAAGGAGAATTGAACCAATTTGAGAGGAATGAGGTATGGAAGCTTGTTCCTAGACCAAGTGACCACTTAGTCATAGGTACTAAGTGGGTCTTTAGAAACAAGCAAGACGAAAATGGTATCGTGGTTAGAAACAAGGCTAGATTAGTGGCCAAAGGTTTCAATCAAGAAGAAGGTATCGATTACGAAGAAACCTTCGCTCCCGTGGCTCGATTAGAAGCCATAAGGATGCTCCTTGCCTATGCTAGTAGTAATAATTTTAAACTATTTCAAATGGATGTCAAAAGTGCTTTCTTGAATGGTTTTATTTCCGAAGAAGTATATGTCGAACAACCTCCCGGATTTGAAAATTCTCTTCTTCCTAATCATGTATTCAAATTGACTAAAGCTCTCTATGGCTTGAAACAAGCTCCTAGAGCTTGGTATGAAAGGCTTAGTTCCTTTCTTATTTTAAATAATTTTACCAAAGGCAAGGTTGATACTACATTGTTTATTAAACATTTTGAAAATAATTTTCTTATTGTGTAAATTTATGTTGACGATATTATTTTTGGCTCTTCGGATGAATCACTATGTGAATCATTTGCCAAATGTATGAGTCATGAATTTGAAATGAGTTTAATGGGTGAATTAACTTTCTTTTTGGGATTACAAATCAAACAACTTAGTGATGGTATATTTCTTAACCAATCTAAATATACATTAGAATTGTTAAAACGATTTAACATGGATAATTCAAAAGCAATAAACACCCCTATGAGTACTGCGACTAAGTTAGATATGGATGAAAATAGTGAAAATTTCGATCAAAAAATATATAGGGGAATGATAGGTAGTCTACTCTACCTCACCGCGACTAGACCAGATATTATGTTTAGTGTAGGACTTTGCGCTAGGTTTCAATCTAATCCTAAATTATCTCATCTGAAGAGTGTTAAAAGAATATTCAGGTGCCTTAAAGGAACTCCAAATTTAGGATTGTGGTATCCAAAATCTGAAAAATTTGATCTAATAGCTTATGCAGACGCCGATTTTGGCGGATGCAGGATCGATAGAAAAAGTACATCCGGAACATGCCAATTTTTAGGACATGCACTTGTTTCTTGGACTTCCAAGAAACAAAATTCAGTTGCACTATCTACGGCGGAAGCCGAATACATTGCTGCAAGTGCATGTTGTGCACAAGTCATTTGGATGAAAAATACATTAGAAGACTATGGAATTCACTTTAAAAACATTCCCATAAAATGTGATAATACTAGTGTCATATGTCTTACTAAAAATCCAATTCTGCACTCTATAACTAAGCACATCGACGTTAGGCATCATTTCATACGCGATCATGTCTTTAACAATGATGTTCTAGAATTCATTGACACAAAGCATCAATTAGCAAATATATTTACAAAAGCTTTGAACGAAGATCAATTTGAATTCATTAGAAGGGAATTAGGCATGTTAAATTGTCTCTAAAATGAGCTTCATGAAAAATGACTCGTCCTTTTCCTTTCTTCTGTGGACTTGATTTCTTCCTTCTTCTTCAATTCAAAATGATCCATTAAAGTATAACTTATGATCTTGAGGGAAGAAGCTAAACAAAAGGGAGGAAGAAAAATTTTTTTCTTTCCTCCGCGGGATGCCAGCGGTGGCACCGCCAGATCCGGCGGTTGCACCGCCTGGCGCTCGGGCGCCAGGCGGTGACACCGACCGGTTTGGCGGTGACACCGACCAAGTGAGCCTTACTAACCCGAGGGGTTAGGGCCGGCGGTGACACCGCCCCCAACCCGAAAAAAACACTCTCAAAACCCTCTCCCATTCCCTCTAACCCTCATTCTAACTCTTAGAAGCATTGGAGAAGGATTCTTGGTGGTCCAAGATTTCCATCTCTCAACATAATCTCCATAAGGTAACACTTGAAATCCCTCTTTTTGGTATCCCATTCCTTCTTTTCTTGCCTCTTTTCCTTGATTATTTTTTACAATTTCATCATCATCTTGTCTAGATTATGGCTCCTAAGAGATCAAAAGGAAAAAGGATTGAAGGAGATTCATTTGACCATGATCTTTTTAGATCAAAAGAGGTAGCCCTTAGCTTTCCAAAATTTGAAACACGATGTATCCATAAGGGAAAATACGTTGATTTGGATGAACTAGAGGACTTAGAACCCATTAGGTGGTTTGCACACCTAGAAGCTCTACCTCTACTACAAATAGATGAACCAATCTAACCGCGATTAGTTAGATTGTTCTATGCCAACCTTTATGAGTACAACGATAGCCTAAGTACTTACCTTCTAGGAACACCCATTAGAATATTTGACAACACTATTTGTTAGCTAATTGGCATAACTGAAGAAGATAGGGGATGCTATTTTAAAGGTAAATGGGACGTCAAAACAATAGGAGCAACCTATACCGAAGCCGTGAAAACAATTTTTGCAAATCCAAACCTTGACTTCCTACCCAAGAGCTATGAACACTTACTGCCTTTCAACTCTAAAATTCTTCATCACATTATTACAAGCATCATATTCCCCAAACAATTTCATCTTGACGAAATAAGTCAAATAGAAATAGGAACCATGTATTGGATTATGACCGGTCAGCATAATTGTTTTGGGTACTTAATTCGCCAACACATGCAGGATATTATGACTAAAGATACTATATTGCCATATGGGAGGTTAATCACTATAATTCTTCATGCCTATGACATTTGCATTCCACCCGATGAAGAATCTATTCAAAATGATCGATATAACATAATAAATAAAAACCTACTGAAAAGACTTAGGTGCACTTTTAGCAATAGCATATGGGTTAGGCAACCTAGAAGGACGGATCCAATTCCTCCACCAATAGAACAACCCAAAACACCAATTCTTATGGGAAATGAATCTCCTCCTCCTAGTCCCTTTGGCGCAGCACCTTCAGCTCTTGTTTCCTCCTCTGAAGATATCATTATGGCGGAGCTATCTCAGATCAAATCACAGCAAGAACAAATTCAGAATCAACAAGTTGAAATTTTGAAGACACTACGACAGATGAATGAAAGAATAGATATCATGTATCAGCACTGTGGATTACCTCCTAAGGATTAAATTGATGTATCTTTTTATTCTGTTCTGTTTGCTTTTAACAAGTTCAAGTTTGTCATCGATTGAACGATAACTGATCTTTCCTTTTAGATAACTACTGTTTTAATCTGCATAAATGATGATGTCTTTTGGATAAACTATTTCTGGCAAATTTGAATGATGAACTTTGTTAAATGCTAAACCTTTTTCTATGATCATCAATTAGCTGGCTTGTCTCTTTTTGTTGATGACAAAGGGTGAGAAGTGATGACTAAGTGATGACTTACACCATAACGATAGCATGACTTATATGAATTACAAAAACTTGTGTGATATGAATGTCTTATATGCCTTGCAAATCCTTGAAAATATCACAAGATTGATATCATGAAATTTATATTGAAAATCTTTATCTTCTGTCGTAGCAAAATTCGTCCCTTATCATTTAACTTATGATTTTCATCGAAGTTTCGTACTTACTATTGTTTAATGAGGATAACGATAAGCTCTACGATTAGAACTTATCGGGTTATGCTTGAATCCAATGGGATGGAATTCAAGTGTTTTTTATCTTCTCATAATATGGCATATAGATAGGGGGAGTTATGTTTAACTCCGTCATCAATTGATTGTCATCATCAAAAAGGGGGAAATTGTTGAATCTCGGATTTTGATGATATAATCAATTGGTGGGTTAATTGATCTAATCCATATTATTGAGTTAAGTGTGCAGGATTAACTACGATAACCATAAAACATAAAGCAAGGATACCGGAGTCGAGCTCGATGGACGTTTAAGAGACTGAAGAATCATCGGAGATGCTGCCGGAACCAACCGAGAAGAAATCGGGAACGTGTCGGATGTTCGCCGAAGAAATCGTCGGAGGTTCGCGGAGATCACCGAGAAGGCTCGGCTACTCGTTAAAGTCATCACAAAGATTGGGAGCTTGCAGGGAGTCCGTCGGAAGGAATTCGTCGGAAAGCTCGTCGGAACAAGACTCGACGTTCGTGATTGAAAACTTGCTTAGGATGTTTTTGTGTTATGTAGTTCACTTGTAATTAGGATTAGGATTAAGAGATAATCCTATATCCTGGTTAGGGGCCAACTGGGCTCAAAGTCAGATTTGGTTTGGGCTAAAATTAAGCCAAACCAATGAATCGGAGAGCCAGGCGGTGGCACCGCCTGGCTGGGCGGTGGAACCGCCCAGCACCCGAGAGCTGGGCGGTGACACCTCCTTGGCTGGGCGGTTGCACCGTCCAGCACCCGAGCGCTGGGCGGTGGCACCGCTTGGCTGGGCGGTGGCACCTCCAGCATCGGAAACCCTAAGAGAATTCAAATTTTGGAGCCCAAATTTGAATCCTCTTGAGGCCTATAAATACCCCTCAAATCTCAGCTGAGATTACAACTTTTGAGAAGCATTTTGATTGAGAGAAAAGTCTTAGAAAGTCTTAGCAAGTCTTGTTTTCAATTTGCTAGAGAGTTCTCCTCCTTCTTTCTTATTGAAAATTTGTAAGAGGTTGAGCTACTTGTAAAAGGTTGTAAGAGGGGTGTTTACCCTTCCATTTCAAGAGACTTGCTAGTGAAAGGTGGGAGCCTCATCGAAGAGGGGCCTTGCAAGTGGATGTAGGTCATTTGACCGAACCACTCTAAAATCGGTGTAATCTCTGGTTTGCATTTTATTATTGTCATTTACATTACTGCATACCTTCTTACTGCTTTAGTTTCTTATTACCCTTGCTGTGCAACTTTAAGAATACGCTTTCAAGTTAAACTTTTCAAGTTCCGTTCTTATCGTACGAAAGATTTTTCTAAAACCGAAGTTTTAATCCGCTGCACTAATTCACCCCCCCTCTTAGTGCCGCTCCGATCCTAACAGGTTGCACCGCCTGGTAGAGCTCAAAACTTGAGCTCTGGCGGTGCTACCTCTTGACAAAAGAGGTTGCACCGCCCAGTCTCGCTCGGAGACTAAGCCCGGGGCGGTGCCACCTCTTGGCTGGGGTGGTTGCACCTCCCAGTCTCGCTGGGAGACATAGCCTGGGCGGTGCTACCTCCCTGCCTGGGCGGTTGCACCTCCCACAGCAATCAGGGTCCGAATGGGTTAATCCATTCAGCCCAATTTGATTCTTTCAAGGGCCCAATTGCCCCAAGATTAAGCTAATGAGATCACCTCCCATTTCTAACTTAATCAATGTGCTAACTACGATTATTTCCTAAGACATATTCTGCAGCTTGCTCCGGTGCGTCAATCGCTTCTTCCGGTGAGTTTCCGACGAACTTCCGTCGATCATCCGACGAACCCTCGGTGATCCTCCTGTGGACTTCCGGCAAACTCCTGGACTTGCGACGATCCACTTGGCAAGTTCCGACGAGCTCCTTTGGCAAGCTTTTGGACTTCTCGGATTTGTTCCTGCAGAACCTCCGACGATTGTCCGAACTTCCGTCGAGCTCTCGAACTCCCAACGTGATCATTGTCTTAACTCCGGCGCAACTCCTGCTGCATGTCTTTCTTCCATCGTAGTTAATCCTGCACACTCAGAACAAAAACTTCGATTGAGACAATTAATCCTAAGCAATTAACCAAGTTGTCCGGCATGTCATTGGTCCCTCGACGCTTCATCCGATTCTTCAGCGCATCGTCCTTTCCTGCAGCCTATTGCCCAATCGGCCAGTTGACTCCGCAACTCCGATATCCTTGGCACAATACCCGCTCTTCTTGGCCCGATGCCCGAGTCCACGGCCCGAAGCCTTCTGTCGATACGTCGACCGATCCACCGGCCCGACGTCCAATCTTCTGACATGTTCCTCCGGCACAACATCATTTTCCTGCTTTAATTGTCTCATCCGGATCGAAGCATCCTACGTCACTCAAAACGCAGATTAAATCATAAACATATATCTAGTAGTTTTATCATCAAAATATGAGATTCAATAATCTCCCCCTTTTTGATGATGACAACCACTTGATGACGGAGTTAAACTTAACTCCCGGAGTTTAAACAAACTCCCCCTATCAATATGCCATATTGATAGAATCTTGAATTCAAACTGAATTCAAGTCATTGCAATATTCATCATGAATACTTGCAATACGTCATTATGAACTTATGCATAAACTTATGCATAACATGTCATTTCATCAACATACTTCTCCCCCTTTGTCATCAACAAAAAGGAGAAGTACCACAATCAAGTGTTTATGATATTGGTTCAACTCATTGCATGAAAAACATAATATCAAGTTTTATCATCATGCAGTTTTGAAGCCAGAAAATTTAGCAAATGTTACATCATGCTTAGAACATTCAAGCTATCAAGTTTTAGATATGCAAGTTTTACAGCATACAAGATAGCACTTTTATAACATGCAAGCTAGCAATGTTGCAACATTTTAGAACTTGCAAGCTAGCAATTTAGAGATGTTCAAGAAGGCAACTCTTGCTTCTTGAAATATGCAAGTTGCAAGCTAGCAAATTTTTACGATATGCAAGTTTTGCTTCTTGAGATAGGCAAGATAGCACTTTTGCAATTTTTGTTTGGCAAGCTTGTGATGTTCAAGATAACAAGCTCTTTCTTCTCTTTTGAGAAGTGTCATTTTTGCTTTCTTTGCAAAGTGCAAGCTAGCAAAATGCCAAACTAGCAAGAGATAATGTTTTACATGAGGCAAGCAAACAATTTGGCAAGTGTTACATTTGCATCTTCTCTTTAGATGTGCAAGAAAATAAACAAGTTTTTGTATTTTCTTGACATTTCAAGCTAGCAATTATCGGTGATGTTCAAGATAACAATTTCTTCTCTTTTATAATTTTTGCCTTTTTCTTGAATTGTGCTAGCAATCTATCTCCCCCTTTGTCATTGTCAAAAAGAAGGGAAAAACCCTTTACATCAATTTCTAAATCATGACAAAGGTAAGTAATCATTCTTATTTGTGCATCATTATAGTTTCAATGCACAAATTCATTAACATTACATTTCATTTTTTTTTATGCATGATACCAAAAATCAATCATCATCATGAGCATATCAAACATGATATTCAAGCATTCATGATATATCATTTTGGCAATATGATCATAGATATTCAAACGATGGTATCTAAATGTCAGAATTCATTACATCCTATTATGCATGATCATTGACTCCTCATTTGTATTTCATGCTTTATTTCATTTCATCTCATAAGGAATATCAAGAAGAGTTATTGGATGATGAGATAAATATTTTATGAATACACGGAATATCATAAGTGTTTCATGTATTCATATTATCACATGAAGCATATTATCATTTTTAAGATTCATAACATGAATAACGTTATTACTATTTCATCAAAATCAATTTCGAGATTCACACAAAATCATGAAATCATTAATCTCGATAAGATGGGAAAAGCATTTTCTTTTTAAGTGATTCTTTTAACACATCATAAAAAACTCATTCATAATTCAAGTGATTTACAAGATATCATAAATGAATTTATCACTTGTATTTCATCAAAATCGAGAACTCTAGAGATAGAAAATGATTGAAGCATTTAACATGATTGAAGCATGATTCAAATTTAAAGTGTATCTTATGTCGTAAATACGAATCAAGCATTTGTCAAATCTGAAATCATCCTCAAAATTACATTCAATAAATTCATGTATGACAAGCATAGATTTATTGAAAAATCAATAAGATAGAGGATTACATTTCAAGTGTTCATCAATTGTAGCATTTCATCATATGGTAAGATATCAATGCGTAAAACTGTGAAGCAAGATTTTGTTTGATATCTTGATACAGGGTATGATGGACACATTTCGAATATTTTAGTAAGTGTAGCATTGCATCACAAGGTAAGATATCAGCTCGTATAATGCAAATTTTTGTTTGATATCTTGATACAGGGCATATAGCAATGATAGCAATCATATATTTCTTGGTGTTGTAAGCATGGAATAATCATAGCATAGTGTTTATAGCATCAATTCATATATTTCTCCCCTTTTTTAAGTGTTTCATCTTAAGTGATCGATTTCATGTTAGCATGCCTTTTCATTTATGTCAAATGAAAACATGCATCAACGTTTAGGATCGTGAAATGAATTTCATCATAAAACCATCAATCACAAAAATCATCATGTATAACTTTAAAATCTCAAATCTTTATTCTTATGTCAAAATCATACATCATATTTAGCAAACAAAGACAATGAAAAATATCAAGCCTTCCAGACAAAAGCCATGTATCGTCACTGAAAAGCAATATGAAAATCATCAAAATATACATTCTTGCTTCTCAAGCACATAAATAAGATTTAATCTCACTAGGTGTACAATCATTATATTTCTATCTTGCATTAACATGCAATTTTCATTTTCATTTTCAAAATTACAAGCATGATCATATTTTTGCATTTTCATTATTAAATTCTTAAAAATGTAATTTCAAGAAAATTTAAAGAAAAAGAAAAATGCATCATGAAAAACATCATGTAATTTCGAAGTAAATTAAAGGCATTTTGATTACCTCAGCGTCGAAAAGCGTAAAGGCGTAGTTTGCCACCTCGCCTTTGTTGATTTTCTCCTCGTCTTCAGAGGAGCTCGATTCATCCTAATTTTTTTTCTTCTTCTTGCATTCAAAGCAAGTAGTTCCGTTCTTTTTACTTTTTAATTTTTATTTCATTTGTAGTTTAAGTTCACCATCACTTGAGCTTATGCTCGAGTGGTCTTCAAATGTTCTATGTCCCAAATCCTTCCTTTTTTTGGAAGGTGGTTCTCAAGTTCTTCACGTGTATTGCACGTCATTTCATATGTGATCAAGGAACCAATTAGTTCTTCAAGTGGAAATTGGTTCAAGTTTTTTGATTCTTGAATAGCAGTTACTTTTGAATCCTAAGGTTTAGAAAGTGAGCGCAAAATCTTGTTTACGAGTTCAAAATCCGAAAAACATTTTCCAAGAGCTCTTAAACTATTGACGACATCCGTGAAACGGGTGTACATGTCGCCTATAGTCTCGCTTGGTTGCATTCGAAAAAGCTCAAAATCATGTAATAAAATATTAACTTTCGAGTCTTTGACTCTACTAGTTCCCTCGTGCATGATTTCAAGTGTTCGCCAAATGTCAAAAGTCGTTTCGCATGTAGAAATCCGATTGAACTCATTTTTGTCCAAAGCACAAAATAAGGCATTCATAGCCTTTGCGTTTAAAGAAAAATACTTCTTCTCCAAATCCGACCATTCGTTCATCGGTTTAGAGGGAAGTTGAAAATCGTTTTCAACGATATTCCATAAATCCAAATTCAAAGAAATCAAGAAAACTCTCATTTGAGTTTTCCAATAAGTGTAGTCCAATCCGTTAAACAACGGTGGACGAAAGACCGATAAGCCCTCTTGAAAGCCTTGAAGAGCCATTTCTCTCGGGTGTAAATCTGAAATGAGAAATACCCCGCTCTGATACCAATTGTTAGGATCGAGAGCACTAAGAGGGGGGGGGGGGTGAATAAGTGCAGCGGAAAACTTTCTGCGATTAAAATCGAAAGCTGCGTTCGAACGATAAAAACAACTTCTGTATGAAAGTTGATACTAATCAAGGTTAAAGTCAAACTAAGCAGGCAGTTTGCAGCTATGATGAAAACTAGAATATCGGCGCAAACTGAAATCCGACGTTCGTACGAAGAAACTGATTTATGTCTAAATGCTGATTCGTAAATCACTTGATTAGATAAGAAGGAGTTTAAGCAGGAGTATAAAGGCAGTGTGCAGTATTGGTAAAGCTCAAAACGTAAATGCAATCTGCAATATGATGATCATACGAAAAAGCAGATTTACGTCTAAACGTAGATTTACGTCAAAACGTAGATTTACGTCTAAACGCAGATTTATGTCTAAACGTTGAAACTTGTTCGTAAAATCGCAGAGGGCAGTAGCTATTGAGAAGTTTACAGTGAAGGTAAAATGCTCAAAGGAAATGCAAACCGAGATTTAGAGTGGTTCGGTCAATCTTGACCTACTCCACTTTTGGCTTCCTCCACCGATGAGGTCACTGACGTCAACTAGAGGCCTTCCTTCAATTGGCGAAGGCCAACCACCCTCTTACAGATTCACTCCTTTTGACGGGCTTAGGAGACAACCCTTACAGAAGTTTTCTCTCCTCTCTTTACAACTCAAACTTTGAAGAATAGAAAGTGGAGAACTAGCAGTTTTGATCTCTAAGAACCACAGAAAGACAACAAGATTTCGAGTGCGTGTTTTTGTGCTTTCAGTGCTGAATGGGTGGGGTATTTATAGGCCCCAACCCAGTTCAAATTTGGAGCTCAAATCTGTCAATTCCCGGAATTCCGGGATCAGGCAGTTGCACCTCCTGACTGGGGCGGTTGCACCGCCTGGCAGAGCTCGAAGACTGAGCCTCTGGGCGGTGCCACCTCTGTTAGGTGCGGTTGCACCTCTCTGCCAGAGCTCGAAGACCAAGCTCAAGTGGTTGCACCGCCTGACTGGGGAGGTTGCACCGCCTGGCAAAGCTCGAAACTTGAGCTCTGGCGATGCTACCTCTTGACAGAAGAGGTTGCACCGCCCAGTCTCACTCGGAGACTGAGCCCGGGGCGGTGCGACCTTTTGGCTGGGGCGGTTGCACCTCCCAGTCTCGCTGGGAGACATAGCCTGGGCGGTGCTACCTCCCTGCCTGGGCGGTTGCACCTCCCACAGCAATCAGGGTCCGAATGGGTTAATCCATTCAGCCCAATTTGATTCTTTCAGGGGCCCAATTGCCCCAAGATTAAGCTAATGGGATCACCTCCCATTTCTAACTTAATCAATGTGCTAACTACGATTATTTCCTAAGACATATTCTGCAGCTTGCTCCGGTGCGTCAATCGCTTCTTCCGGTGAGTTTCCGGCGAACTTCCATCGATCATCCGACGAACCCTCGGTGATCCTCCTGCGGACTTCCGGCAAACTCCTGGACTTGCGACGATCCACTTGGCAAGTTCCGACAAGCTCCTTTGGCAAGCTTCTGGACTTCTCGGATTTGCTCCCGCAGAACCTCCGACGACTGTCCGAACTTCCGTCGAGCTCTCGAACTCCCAACGTGATCATTGTCTTGACTCCGGTGCAACTCCTGCTGCATGTCTTTCTTCCATCGTAGTTAATCTTGCACACTCAAAACAAAAACTTCGATCGAGACAATTAATCCTAAGCAATTAACCAAGTTGTCCGGCATGTCATTGGTCCCTCGACGCTTCGTCCGATTCTTCAGCGCATCGTCCTTTCCTGTAGCCTATTGCCCAATCGACCTGTTAACTCCGCAACTCCGATATCCTTGGCACAATACCCACTCTTCTTGGCCCGATGCCCGAGCCCACGGCTCGAAGCCTTCTGTCGATACGTCGACCGATCCACCGGCCCGACGTCCAATCTTCTGACATGTTCCTCCGGCACAACATGATTTTTCTGCTTTAATTGTCTCATCCGGATCGAAGCATCCTGCGTCACTCAAAACGCAGATTAAATCATAAACATATATCAAGTAGTTTTATCATCAAAATACGAGATTCAACAGATGTGTTGTCCTAAGAGATAGGTAGACATTCGTTCTTCTTCATCTACTTGTATATTGTTGTAAAACAGTCTAACAAGTCTTGGATAGATGGGTTCACTAATTTGTAAAATAGGGAGTAGATCTAAGTTTGCAAACCATTGGATTTTCTCTAAGTCTCTTAGTTCATTTAAATCTACATGTTTTCCCTTATTGACACTCCTAAGTTCGAAAGAGGAAAACTTTTCGGCATGATATTTTGAATTGAAAAGGGTAAGATCAAAATCTTCCACTAATCTCCTCTTCCTTTTGTCCCTTGAGGATCTTCTAGACCCCATAACTACTGCTATTTAAGAGGATAGTAATGAGCAAGAGTAAATGAATCAAAAATAGAATTTAAGGGGTTCTTAGAGAATACCTTAGTGATATGTTCAATAGAAGGAGAGATTGTTGATCTTTTGCTTCAAAATGAGGAGTATTTGGGATGCTATGAGGGGTGAAATGGAGGTGGCGAAGCTTTGGAAGAGTAAAGAGGGAAAGGGAGTGAGTTGGGGCCGGTTCCACCGCTGGCCCTAGCTCGGGTTAAAAAGAGGCAGAATTGCGGGCAGTTGCATCGCTGGCTGGGGTGGTGCAACCGCTTGCAACACGTGACAGCCGGAGGTGCTACCTCCAGCTGGGGCGGTGAGCACTTGTTCTGACTGCAGTGTGATCTGATTTGAATATTTTTGACTTAAGAAGAATTTTCATTTAGAGCAATCAACTTTACTTATGTAATTACGTAAGAATTTTCATTATAAGATAAGAAATTTTGCATGATCAAGATAGATCTTGTGACGTGCATACTCTAAATGACGTGCATATGTTTGTGACAAATTGTTCAAGTTGGTAAGCCTTGCAAGTTCATGACAAACTTAGTAAGTTCATGATATAGTTGGATTCGAAAGTAACGAACGGATGACATCAATGGGTTCGAAAATCCAGAGGATATGTGAAGTGAGAATCATGGGTTTCCAATTCTGAGGGATCAAATAGGATTGTATCTATATCGCATTTGTAATTTTAATTTTCTAATCCTCTTCTGTTATTTAGGCTAGAGAGCATCACGAGTTCTTTTTGGATCTCGGGTCATGAATATCGAGAATCCAAAGAGCAGGATATTATTTCTTGCTCCCAGCTTATGATGTTTTATGTCTTTACAAGAAAGGATGATCTTTAGGTACCCATTTGCTTTTGGGTGCCTCAAAAATAGATCTACATTTTTTATCATGTTGCATAGAATTTATCATGGTTCCTTTAGGAACCCAAATTAATCTATTCGAACTAATTTTCTTGAATGGACAATAATACGTTTTGTGTCCAAGTTTGCAACAAAAGTTGCATTTGCTTTGGTGTCGAACATGTAAGATGGGGCCTTTTATGAAGGTGGTTGGATTTTGGTGAGGACTTCTCATAAATCCGATTCCACTTCTTTTGGGAATGTGACCATTGTTTGCAAGGATCATGTTCAAAGACTTGCTACTAACCTCGAATTTCTTCAAGGTGTCTTTAAGTAGCAAGTTTTCCTTTTGGAGAATTTCTAGATCATGACATTTTATGCATGAACCTAAACTATCATGATATTCAGTTTTTAACTTATCGAAATTACAAGTAAGACTATCATGTTCCTTTTTTAGCAATTTATATTTTCTGTTAATAATCTTGCATTCATCAAATAAGTCATGGAAGGCATTTAATAATTCATCAAATGATAAATCTGCATCTATTAAATTCGTTACCTCCTCTCCGATGGCCATTAAGGCGTAATGAGCAACTTGCTCGGTGTTGGACTCCTCTTCTTCGGACGTGCTCGAGTCATCCCATGTTACTTTGAGTGCCTTCTTCTTTGATGTTCTCTTTTTGACTTGGGGACAATCACTTTTGTAGTGTCCCGGCTTTTTGTACTCGTAGCAAATAACTTAGTCCTTCTTGGGTTCAAGTTTATTTTTTGTGTCATTCTTTAACTTGTTTCTTTTAATGAAGTTTTTAAATTTTCTTGTTAGAAGTGCCACGTCATCGTCATAGTTCTCATCACTTGAGTTTTCTCTCAAGTGGTCTTCTAAAGTTCTGAGTGTCATATCCTTCTTGTTCTTTGGAAGGATGTCTTCTTGCTCTTCATGAGCTTTCCAAGTCATCTCATAGGTCATTAATAACCCGATTAGTTCTTCAAGAGGGAAGTTGTTTAGATCTTTCGCCTCTTGAATAGCAGTGACTTTAGGATCCCAACTTTTAGGAAGGGATCTTAGAATCTTATTTACTAGCTCAAAATCTGAAAAACTTTTTCCGAGTCCTTTTAGACCGTTGACGACATCCGTGAAACGGGTAAACATGTTGCCAATAGTCTTACTCGGTTTCATCCGGAAAAGTTCGAAAGAATGTATCAAAAGATTGATTTTTGACTCTTTCACTCTACTTGTGCCTTCGTGAGTCACTTCGAGTGTGTGCCAAATATCAAATGCGGTTTCACAAACCGAAACACGGTTGAACTCATTTTTATCAAGTGCACAAAACAAAGCATTCATAGCCTTTGCATTAAGAAAGAAAGCCTTCTTCTCCAATTCATTCCAATCGATCATTGGAAGAGAAGACTTCGAAAATCCATTTTCAACAAGATTCCAAAGTTCAAAATCTATAGAAATAAGAAAGATCCTCATTCAGGTCTTCTAATAGGTGTAGTCCGTCCCATTGAACATGGGTGGACGTGTAATAGAATGGCCCTCTTGGTTTTCAACGTATGCCATCTCTCTTGGGTTTTAATTCATTTGAGAGTTAACCCTGCTCTGATACCAATTATTAGGATCAAGAGCACTAAGAGAGGGGGGGGGGGGGTGAATTAGTGCAGCGGAAAACCTTCTACGATTAAAAAAAAAACTGCGTTCGTTCGATAAAAGTGATTTAAGTAAGAAAGCCGATTCATAAATCACTTTAACTTTTGATTAAGCGAGATGCAGCAAAAATATAAATGCAGTTTACAGTTATGGTTCAAATCGGATAGTAGGCGCAAACTAAAATATGATATTCGAACGAAAAAACTGATTTACGTCTAAATGCTGATTCGTAAATCACTTGATTAAGCGAGATGCAGTTAAAGCAAGGATATAAAGGCAGTTTGCAGTTATGATAGAAATCAAAACGTAAACGCAAACTGAAATATGATGATTGTACGATAAAACTGATTTACATCTAAACGCTGATTCGGAAAGTGCAAAGCTTGAAACCCAATCGTATATGTGCAGAAAGCAGTAAGCTTTTGAGGAGGTTTGCAGTAAAGATAATATGCTCAAAGTAAATGCAAACCGAGATTTAGAGTGGTTCGGTCATTCTTGACCTACATCCACTTTTGGCTTTCTCCACCGACGAGGTCACCGACGTCCACTAGAGGCCTTCCTTCAATAGGCGAAGGCCAACCACCCTTTTACAGTTTCACTCCTTTTGACGGGCTTAGGAGACAACCCTTATAGAATTTTCTCTCCTCTCTTTAAAGATCATAACTTGGAAGAAAAGAAGGAGAAGAACTTTTGGCTTTTATAACAATTTTGAGCTCTAAAAATCACAGAATAAGATCAGGATTTCGATGTGTTTGAGTGCCCTTTCAGTGCCGAAAGGGTGGGGTATTTATAGGCCCCAACCTAGTTTGAATTTTGAGCTCAAAACTGTCAATTCCCATAATTCCAGGATCTGGCGGTTGCACCGCTTGGCAGAGCTTGAAGACTGAGCCTCTAGGCGGTGCCACCTCTTGTCAGGGGCGGTTGCACCTCCTGCCAGAACTCGAAGACCGAGCTCGGGCGGTGCCACCGCTTGACTGAGGTGGTTGCACCTCCTGCTAGAGCTCGAAGACCGAGCTCAGGCGGTGCCACCTCCTGTCAGGGGCGGTTGCACCGCCCAGTCTCGCTCGGAGACTGAGCCTAGGCGGTGCCACCGCCTGGCTGGGGTGATTCAACCACTTGGCAGAAATCAGGGTCCGAATGGGTTAATCCATTCGGCCCAATTTGGGTTTTTCAAGGGCCCAATTGCCCCAAGATTAAGTTAATGGGATCACCTCCCATTTCCAACTTAATCATTGTGCAAACTACGATATTTCCTAAGACATTTACTGCAACTTGCTCTAGTTCGTCAATCACTTCTTCCAGAGAGCTTCCGGCGAACTTCCGTCGATCATCCGATGAACCCTCGGTGATGCTCCTACAGACTTCCGGCAAACTCCTAGACTTGTGACGATCCACTTGGCGAGTTCCGACGAGCTTGGCAAGCTCATGGACTTCTCGGATTTGTTCCCGCAGAACCTCCGACGACTATCCGAACTTCCGTCGAACTCTCAAACTCCCAACGTGATCATTGTCTTGACTCTAGCGCAACTCCTATTGCATATCTTGCTTTCATCGTAGTTAATCCTGCATACTTATCTCAACATATAGATTATATAACAAATGACAATTGACTTCATCATCAAAATCTGAGATTCAACAAATATGACTACCCAAGGAGAACTCCAAACCTAGCCAAGTGCCATTATTGATTGACAGATCATGACTCGACGACGACGACCTACTACTAAAGTGTTAATATAGTGAGCGAACCTACCAACAAAAGATGCCACTTGGGAGAACTATGATGACTTGAAGATCAAAATCTCAGAATTTATGAATCGTCAGCCTCGAGGACAAGGCCGATTTGAAGAGGGTGGGTCTGTTAGGACTCTAGCTAGGAGAGTCCTAATTGAGAGGGACATTCATGTAAAACCTACCTAAGCCGACCCCTATTAAAGTAGTGAAGAGGCCGGCTAGGGTTAGAAGGTTGTTTCTTATAGAAGAATTAGGAGTTATAAAGGAATAGGAGTCTTGAGTAGGAGTTCTATTAGGAGTTGGTTAGAAGTAGGAATCTTGAGTAGGAGTCATATTAGGAGTTAGGGTTTAGAGGCCCTTTAAATTGCCATATATTCCTCCTCTTTTCATAAGCAATAGATGAATCTTTTCTGCAACCTTTGAGCAGCAACTTGGAGGGAGGAACCCCTATAGAGTTCCAAGGAGGCCGATCCCCTAAAGAGATCAAACCCAAGTTTAGAATCTGCAAGGGTTATAACAGAGGTAGGTTATGTAATTCATCAAATATATCTGAAAATTCAGCAAGCAAAGGAAATAGATTTTTATCTTTAAATTCTATTGGCTCTCCCTTAATTTGCTGCTCAAGTTGAACCAAAAAGCCATTACATATTTTATGCAAAACCTTCTCCATTTGTTGTGTGCAAATCGTTGTTACGTCGCCCCCACGTTTCCCGTGCAGTATCACCTGTTTCTCCTTACTGAAAAATTTCATAATTAGTTTCATAAAATTCTAAGAAACATCACCTAATGTCGTCAACCATTTAATTCTGAGCATGGCCTCATGATCATCAAGAGGGAGGAGGAAGAAATATGCAATTATCTCTTAGTCCTGCTGTAGTAGTTTCACCCGCGGGCATCTTTGGTCGTACTTTAGGGTTCTGTCGTCGGTGACATTTACATCGAACTTGCTACAACCTTCGATGTGGAGTGCCCATCCGAGCTGCAACCTTACTATTTAAGAAGTTATTAGTACTGCCCATGTCGTTGAGAACAGTGATCGATTGTTGTTTGAGAAGGCCTACAACTTTCATCGTTTGCAGGTTTGAGTAGCCAACTAGTGTGTGTACCGTAACGTCAATCGGATGTGGCTTTTCTTCCACATCTTCTTCTTCATATTCAAGGCTCTCTTCTAGATGTTTATTGACCTCTTCTTCTACTGGTTCAATCATAAGAAGTCTCCCTTTACTACAACAATGCTCACGGCTCCACGGCTCATCGTAGTGCCAACATAACCCCTTCGCATATCACTCCCGAAGTTCTTCTCTTATCAACCTCTTTGGTGCAGGGACTCGGTCGACAGTAGGGGGGGTTGAGGGTTTCAGTATTGCTGGTCGAGGAGTGACCCTAGTCCTCCGAGCTTCATGGTTCAATTACTCCTCTTGATGTCCGGCTTTAACTTCATGGTTCAAGTATTCCTCTTCATGGTTTATGGTTCAGTATTATGGTTGTCGTGCTTTAACTTCTTCCCGGATCTCTGGCTTCAAGTCCTCAATGAAGGTCCCCAATAGCTATTTTTGAGACCAATCACAAATTTGATTAGATAACCTTTCAAACCTAGTTTGGTACTCCTGAATGGTGTAGGTTTGTCGGATCTTTGCTAGATGTCCGTCAATGTTCTCGTAATCGGTTGGTCCGAAGTGGATCAGTAGTCCTTCTTTGAATTGTCACCATGAGAGGACTCTATGAGCGTGTTCAAACTAGTCAAACCATTGTATGGCATCCCCTTCAAGATGTATAGCCGTAATTTTCACCATAGATGCATCTATGGTTTTGTGGTATCAAAAATATTGCTCCGCGCATGAGATCTAACCAATCGGGTCTCCTTCTTGCCATCTAAGAAAGTCCACCCTCATGCATGGATAGTTGGGGTCGGTCATAGAGCCTCCCCTCCCTTGGAAGTCATCTCTTCGGGCTTAGTGCGATTGGGCAAAGCTCTCTCCTTGATGTGATTTCTTTGGGCTTAATGGTCGCCCCAATCTGAGTTCGGTAAAGAACATCCGAATCTTATCCTCCATTCAAACCTCGAAGGCTTCAAATTTAGCATTGATTGCTTCCTCAGATGTCATAGTATATGTCTCCAAATATATGATGTTAAGATCTCTCTTTTGTTGTCGGGTTAAAGGCATGTATAGGTTGAGAGAAGTGATGGCCAAATAGGTTGGTGGATCGATGGATGTAGGCTACGGTTTAGGCTTGTTTTGTGACTGTTTTGGGTGCAGTTTATGTAACATCCCTCTTTTGAAATTTATCAATAAGGATTTATATGTAAATTGTAGGACCTATATGTAAATATAAAAATTTCAAAGACTAAACTGTTAAGTTGCGAAAAGAAAAAAATAAAGAAAACCGAAAATTTCGGTTTTATCCCACCGCCTCCAACACTCTCTGTTTCTCGAGGGAGAAGAGAGGAAGAAGAGGGAGAAGAAAAGAAGAAGAAGAAGAAGAAGAAGAAGAAGAGAGGAGGATAGCTGCGGCAAGGCTGCAGCGAGGAGGTGTGTGGCATTGGGGAGGAAAAGGGAAGAGGATAAGAAGAGAAGGAGAAGAAGAGGGAAAAGAGAGGGAAGAGGGAGAGGAGCGAGAGGTGGCAGCAGCTAGGGCTACAGCACCTCTGTTTCCTACAAGTGGAAACAGAGGAGAGGTGTGGGGCGTTCGAAGAGGAGAAGAAGAAGAAGAGGTTGTGATACCTCTGTTTCCTGTAGAGGAAACAGAGGAGAGGGTGTGTGTGACGCCGGGGAGGAGGAGGGAAGAAGAAGAGGAGAAGAAGAGAAGGGAAAGGAGGAGCTGTGGCTGCGACGGTGGCAGCTGCAGCTAGAAGAGAAGGAGAGGAAGAGAAGGTGAGGAAGAAGAGAAGAAGAAGAAAGGAAGGAGAAGGAAGAAGGAGAAGAAGAGGGAAAACAGAGGGAAGAGGGAGAGGAGCGAGAGGTGGCAGCAGCTAGGGCTGCAGCACCTCTGTTTCCTGCAAGTGGAAACATAGGAGAGGTGTGGGGCGTTCGAAGAGGAGAAGAAGAAGAAGAGGAAGAGAAGAAGAAGAGGAAGCAGGAGAAGAGGTTGTGATACCTCTATTTCCTGTAGAGGAAACAGAGGAGAGGGTGTTTGTGACGCCGGGGAGGAGGAGGGAAGAAGAAGAGGAGAAGAAGAAGAGAAGAAGAAGAGAAGGGATAGGAGGAGCTGCAGCTACGGTGGTGGCAGCTACAATTGGAAGCGAAGGAGAGGAAGAGAAGGTGAGGAAGAAGAGAAGAAGAAGAAAGGAAGGAGAAGGAAGAGAAGGGAAAGAAGCAGTTGCGGTTGCGGCTGCGGCTATGGCAGCTGCAGCTGTGGTAGGGAAAGAGGAAGAGGAAGGAAGAAGGGAAGGAGAGGAAGAAGAGAAGGGGAAGAAGGGGCGGCAGCTGTGGCAGTGGCAGCTGCAGCTGCAACTGGAAGAGAAGGAGAGGAAATAGAGCAGGGGAGGAAGAAGAGGCTGCGAGTGTGTTGGCTGCGGCCGTGGCTGCGACTGCGACTGCGGTAGCTGCGGCAATGGTGGTGGCTGTAGTAGCTGCTTTTGGGAAAGAGAAAGAAAGGAAAGGGGAAAAAAAAAGGGGGCTTTGGCCGTGATTGCGACTGCGGTGGTGGCGGCTGCGTTTGCGGCAGCTGTGTTTGGGAAAGAAAAAGTAGGAACGAGAGAAGGGAGGAAGGAAGTAGTGTAGTGGAAGGGGCTGCGGTTGTGACAGCAGTTGCGGTCATGGCTACGACTGTGGTAGTGGTAGTGGCGATGGCTGCTATAGCTGCGTTTGAAAAAGAAAGAGAAGGAATGAGAGTAAGAGAGAGCAGGTGACTATGCCTCTATGTTCTGCATGAGCTGTAGTTGTGGAGGAAAAAGAGAAGACGTATGTAGAACACGGAACAGGGAGAGGACACGGAGGAAAAATAGAAGGATTTGGCCTGACACCTTCTTTGGATCTTCGGATCAAAATCGTTAAAAGGCAAGTTTCTCAATCGTTTCTCCTATAATTGTTCTAATCTTTCTATTGCAAGTGTTTTGATCCTTTCTATTGCAAGTGTTTCGATCCTTTCTATTGCAAGTTTCCCGATCCTTCCTATTGCAAGCTTTCTAATCTTTCCCATTGTAAGTTTCCCGATCGTTTCTCCTGTAATTATTCTAATTTTTCTTATTGTAAGTATTATGATCTTCCTCGTGCAAGTGTTTCGATCCTTTCTATTGCAAGTGTTTCGATCCTTTCTATTGCAAGTGTTTCGATCCTTTCTATTGCAAATGTTTCGACCCTTTTTATTGCAAGTTTCCCGATCATTTCTCCTATAATTGTTCTAATTTTTCTTATTACAAGTATTATGATCTTCCTCGTGCAAGTGTTCTAATCCTTCCTATTGCAAGTTTTCTAATCTTTCCTATTGCAAGTGTTCTGATCCTTCCTATTGTAAGCTTTCTAATCTTTCCTATTGCAAGTGTCCTGATCTTTCCTTACTGTAATTTTATCTCTACATTTGCTTTGAATATGAGGAACTTTAAATTGTTCTAGCCCTACATTTGATATATCTCCTGTTTAGACATAACGATTCGAATCTATGCAACGTTTGAGATTCTGACCTTTTGATACTGAACTGCCTATAAGTCCCTGTTGAAAACTTTGATTTATTCAAATCTTATTACATTGGAAACTAGACTCATAGATCTTTCTTTTGATATATAGATTGAAAGATTTGGAGTCCAAACACCTGCCCAGTTATCTATTGAATCTGACCTTATGAATTTTGCCAAACAGAGATTTTGTTCTATGACCCTTGTTTACCAAATTATTTGTAACTCTCTCTGTTAGACGGTTCAATCCATATGAAACTTATTTCATTAGAAACTAGATTGAAATATCTTTTCACAATAGCTTTCTTGAGTATATTAGAGCACAATTGATAGTTTGAATCATTTGTTCAATGTGCCTCTTGAATTCTGCTAGAAATCGAGCTTTGGTCGATTTCGCATATTCTGGTTTCATTCCTTTGGAAATTGATATCCTTTAGCTTTCTTATTCAATTGAGCTTTATATTACTGCTTTGAATTCTTGTATGCTCTTGTCCTACATGCATTTGGATACCTAAATCTGTTATGTAAACCTCATGTTTATATCGTAATGTTTTATAAAGGCACATGTACATTTCGTTGTTCCGCATGTGCTTCCGATGTGTCCCAATTTATTGTTCACAATACCCTTTTGTACTATGGTGTTTATGGGATTATTTGGACCTTTGCTATAAATGGTAAAGGGTATGTGCTTAGAGCCCGCGATGCTCTAGATTATCTTTGGTGGTTATTCAGAAATGGATAGACCATATTATGTTTGGAATCCCACTTCACCTTCTATCTGTTTGATATGAAATTCAGAGCCGACCTAGCACTTGGGCAGGGTGAGAGGGCTCGAGTAGGAAAGGGCTACCCGTGGATGGAGTCGAGAACTCATCACGGTATGGAGCCACCATTGAGTTAAGCCTCACATGCACTATGCTAGGGTACGACGTCTGAGCTTCTGTTTCATATTTTGTATTGATATGCTCCAAAATGTTTCCTATGCCATTTATATACATCAAAATGCTTTGCATACCATTGATATGTTCCGAAATGTTCCATTTGCCATTGATATGCTCCGGAACATCTCGTATGCTATTGATATGCTCCAATTACTCTGTGCTCCATTTGCTATGAACTGATATGTTCTGAAATATCCTATATGCCATTGATATGCTTCGGAACATCTCGTACGCTATTGATATGCTCCAATTACTCTATGCTCTATCTGTTATGAACCAAATATGTTTTGAATGACATGACACTTATGATTTTGTATCTAATGATATGGTATCTTGAGAATTCTTGTATTCTGTCTTGCATTATGATACCCTACTTGTTTGAAATCGTTCTTTTTGTTCTGAATATGCTTTGTCACTTGCTGAGCTGTTTTTAGCTCACTCCGTTATATAAAATCTTTCAGGTCAGCTGGTCATTATTTAAGATGTTTGAATTGGGCTGAGGTAGTGGAGAGCTATTCAGAATTATGGGCAAGTCTTGTTGGTTATTATGTTATTATTGTATAAGCATATTTTGTATGTAATGAAATGTTGTCGATGAACCGAAATGGATATACCTTGTAAAAGTATTAGACGATCTCTCTTATTTGGAATTTCGGAACGTTAAGTCTAGTTTACAATGATATGAACTTGTGGTAAATGGTTGGAGTTATGATTGTATAAATTACGTAGCTTGTGGATTTATAAATGTTGTTAATGTTTGTTAAGTTAGCTTGGGTTGTCAAAAATATGAATTATCGAGTGATGTGATATATGATTATAAACTGCACAGGTTTTATAGATTTGAATTTGATAGAATGTTTTTCAGTGTCCTCAAATGTTAGTTTGGATCCTGGATTGATTTGTGTTGAAAAACTTTAAATATCATGGATATTTTTAGGGGTGTAACAAAGGTGGTATCAGAGCATGATTTGAGGATTACTGAAATATTTGATATTTTAACGTGCAAAATATATTGAGGTCTAGTGAACTATAGTGATCGGTGGAAATTTTCTTTGATACATTTAAGGAGTCTAGGATGACGAGGACATTTAGTCCTCCTACTTCATCTGGTTTTGATTAATTAAGTGGGAAAAAAGGGGTAATCGGGGATATTGAAATCAGAGTAGCAGAATGAAAGCATGGTGAACCTAATTTCAATGGTGGTAGAAAAACGGATGATGCAAACAGAGAAGATATTTGATGTACAAAATTGTTTTGATGATCGAAAGATTTCTTTTGCCACCTTATATTGGAAGTAGAGGCTGATCATTAATGGCAACAATGAAAAGAATTTTTGGAGATCAGTGGCAAGAATGATAATGACAAGTTTACCAATAAAAATATGATTGGAAATGAATCAGAAAGTAATAAAAAGAGGGTCAAGACATTTGGATTTGAAATGGGAAGTCACCACAAAAGACTCAATCATGTGTGAATTACAAGTTAAATTATGAAACAAATTTGTGTTTTCGGGTGATTGGAGTCTATTTTGCTTATAGAAAGTTGGATCATAAAATAAAAGACTGCCCATTGAACAAAAAGAAAGATTCACTGCCTCTTAAATCATCAGCCCATGTCAGAGTGTATGCTATCATTCTAAAACTTCTGAATTGGTAGTCAAAGGTATTATGTATGTTTATGAAAGAATGCAAATATTTGTTTGACCATGGGTCCTATCTACGATTTGATTCATAATATTTTGCTTATCACTTGGGTATTCAACCTAGACCACTGCATTATGTGATATATGTAAATACAATCATTGGAGATTTGTTTGATAACGAACTTGAATCTAGTCCTCTTGTCTGATTTTATCGGAGAACTTGAACTTTTTGCTAATTTAGTTCTCCTAAAGATTTGGAGTTTTGATATTATACTTGGTATGGATTGACTATCTTCCTATCATACCAGTATGAATTGGTATATAACAATTGATCACTTTTTGCATATTTAATCAGTCGATCTTTTATTTTGAGAGTATTGGACATGATTTATCTCCTTGCTTAATGTATCCCAGGATGACTTGCTTGGATTACCTCTAAACGTAACTTTGCTTTTGATTTGGTCCTTGGAACAATCTCAATATCTAAGCCTCTCTACACAATTATATCATTTGAGTAAGTGGAATTAGAAAAGCAACTACAAGGACTATTAAATAAGGATTTATTTGACTTAATATTTCATCATGGGGTGCTCCGATGTTAGTGAAAAAGATGGAGGGAACATTGAGGCTTTGTATTGATTATAGACAGTTGAAACAGGAGACCATCAAAAATGAGTATTCTCTAAAGTGACGACTTATTTGATTAACTGCAGGGTGCACAAGTATTTTCAAAGATTCATTGAAGGTCAGGTTACCATCGATTGAGGATCAAAGAGAAGAATATTACGGTCACTCTTGGATAATTGTGTAATTGTATTATATTGATGAAACTATTTGAGAGGAGGAAATAAAGAAATCATATTCCTCATCTTTTCATCGATGGAGCTATGACCAATTTAGAGGACTAAATTTTCTTTTAAGGGGAAGAGTGTAACATCCCTTTTTTGAAATTTATCAATAAGGATTTATATGTAAATTGGAGGACCTATATGTAAATATAAAAATTTCAAGGACTAAACTGTTAAGTTGCGAAAATAAAAAAATAAAGAAAATCAAAAATTTTGGTTTTATCCCACAGCCTCCGGCGCAAACAGAGAGAGGAGCGGTGGGGCGTGGGGAGAAGAAGAGAGGAAGAAGAGGGAGAAGAGAAGAAGAAGAAGAAGAAGAAGAACGGTGGATAGCTGCGGCAAGGCTGCAGTGAGGAGGTGTGTGGCGTTGGGGAAGAAAAGGGAAGAGGAGAAGAAGAGAAGGAGAAGAAGAGGGAAAAGTGAGGGAAGAGGGAGAGGAGCGAGAGGTGGCAGCAGCTAGGGCTGTAGCACCTCTGTTTCCTGCAGGAGGAAACAGAGGAGAGGTGTGGGGCATTCGAAGAGGAGAAGAAGAAGAAGAAGAGGTTGTGATACCTCTGTTTCCTGCAGAGGAAACAGAGGAGAGGGTGTGTGTGACACCAGGGAGGAGGAGGGAAGAAGAAGAGGAGAAGAAGAGAAAGGAAAGGAGGAGCTGCGGCTACGGCAGTGGCAGCTGCAATTGGAAGAGAAGGAGAGGAAGAGAAGGTGAGGAAGAAGAGAAGAAGAAGAAAGGAAGGAGAAGGAAGAAGGAGAAGAAGAGGGAAAAGAGAGGGAAGAGGGAGAGGAGTGAGAGGTGGCAGCAGCTAGGGCTACAGCTGCTAGTCAAAGGTGCCCAGCAAGCCAATCACGTGAGTGATGGCACGTGTGACTTGATACAGAATCTTTTTGCTTATTATATTTTGGCGTATATCACTTTATAACTATTGCATAAATGCATACATATATTGTGATGTCCTTGGATTTATGCAATGGGAATCGGATCGTGATGAGATCACGATAATGAGATCGATTCACCTTTAAACACATATCCTAAATAATCCCGGTCATAGGTTACTCGAGAGGGACATCGTGATAACCGGATAGACTGTTGTGCTGTATACCCGTCCATATGATGGATGCAGCTGGTCTCATAGGTGCTCGTGTAGGGACACTAGGGATACAGTACAGGTGCTCATTGGAGAATGAGTTCACTGATTGATTCGCTTACGGAATACTGGATGGTTGATGATGCCTTATTGTCAGACAGCGATTCCGTGGTCCTAGTGGTGTATCTGCTCCTTAGACTTGAGACACCAAGGATGTCCTGTATGAGTGCTCCACTCTTTGATACCAGACTTATAGGTTTGGCTGTCCCAGATCTAGTACAGCTGGTCATTGGGAGTGGTAGTCGACCTTACGAGGGCTATTGAGTATCGATAGAGAATCATCCACTCTCGGCATCATGAGAGGAATATCCCATATTTTCTTACTCAAACAAATCCCTGGCCAGGGTCATTCGGGTTGAGAGAGAAAGAGTTATCCGGGAGAATCCGATTAGAGCGAGACTCGAGTAGAAACCGTATGGGTCTGACAACACCATGCTCGATATACGGTCTCTGGGATATTAGATAGATGAGGGATTATAAGTACACAGTAACTGAGGACAGACAGGTCCAATGGATTGGATTCCCCTGTATCGTCTGGGGACTATAGCGTAGTGGCCTAGTACTTTCGTAGTCGATGAGTCAAGTGAATTATTACAGAGATAATAAATCACTGAGTTAAAAGGAGTTCTGACAGGTATGACTCACGGCTAGCTCGATATTGCGCCTAGAGGGTCACACACATATGGTAGGCATTGCGATGAGTAGAGGTTCAGATATGAGATATCCGACGGAGCCCTTGTCTTATTGGATGCAGATCCAATACCCACTAGGGGAGGACCCATTAGGGTTTGACAGGGGACCTTTATAAATAGGAGGGATTCAGAGCCTGCTTGCCTTTCCTATTCTCCTCTTCCTCTCCACCTCAGGCCTGGAGTCTTGAGGAGCATCGTCGCAACCCTACTGTGTGGATCACTACTAGAGAGGAGGATGCTTGACCTCCTTCACCCTCTCCTAAGGATCTGCAAGGAAACAGGGATATACGATCTCCCTAGGTAACACAACCTACTTTATACGCAGTTTTATGTTTCGCAGATTTTGCGCACCAATCTTCGTATGACGATGAACATCTCTTTGGGAATCGGGAATTTTGTTTTCTTATTCTTCCGCCGCGCATGTGATGTCGCCCCCATGATTTCCCAACAGTGGTATCATAGCCAGGTTGTTCGTGCGAATGATTGGTTTTGAATTGCGTGTGTTGTGTTTAGGAAGAATATTGATGTCAAAATAGTTGACGCAAAAGCGAGAAAAGGCAGCAACAGTTGCTGCCCTCGATCTACGTGCGTGAAGCGCAGCCGAAGGCGGGCAGCACAGGGGCTGCGTCTGCAGCAGCCGGCCGACGGCCTTCTTGCAGCAGGCTTGCTGCCGGCGGGGCTAGCAGCCCACGGGCAGAGGCGCCGCAGGGCAGCGGCGCCTACCATCGTTGCTCCCACGGGCGAAACCCCCCCCATAGGGGCGGCCGCCCGGCGAGACAGCACCGCCTGTGGAGGCAGCGGCGCCCGAAGGGGGCGCCCACCCGCAGCGGCATCGCCCCAGCGGGCGTGCCGCCTGCAGGCGAGGGCAGTGCCCTCGCCCCGCCGCATAGGCTGCCGCCGGCAGGGTGCCGGCGGCGGCAATAGCGAAAAGGGGAAAGGATATTAGGGTTTTCTAGGCAAAAGACATTTTTGCCCCTAGGAATTTGAGAAATTCCAGTTTCTGTCTTTTGTCTAAATTATAAAAATACCCCTATAAATTCATAAATTCCCTACATATCCCTGATTTCAGAAAATATTAATTAATTAAAAGGTTTAGTTGATTATTATTTTTATTATTATCTAGTAGTTCTACATGATGATGATTATTTATACATGTGATGTATGATGTGTGGACGAATGATCATGGACCGTGTGATGTGTGTACTTGTGATTATTATTATTGAGGTCTGCGAGCCTCCATTATATTTCTCGTTTATTGTCGGGCCTGTGTGCCTATGATTAAGTTGTAATCACATGAGGAGGCGTAGCGGGAGCGTGGATGCGATAGCTTGACCCACGAGACGGACGATCGCGATGCATGAAGATGTATCAAGATGTCGACGGAACCGACGAGGACGAGATGGATGATCACAAGGCATAGAGATGCACCGTCGCACACATAGATCTTGATGTGAGTGATTAGGCCTACTGGCTCGGGCCTAATCACATTAGGTTGTGGTCCAAGATCATCTAGTGTAATTGATTATACACATACTAGATAAGTATATATATTTGCATACGATGTAGATATATATTAAATATGTATATGTGTGACATATCATATTAGGAGACCAAATCTTAGAAACATCTCTCGATAATATTAAGTCGGTAAACGTGAGGCAATTGGATTGACCCACGTGGCCTTCCATCCTTATAAGTAGGAACCGATTCCCTGTGTAGGTTGAGTTGGTCGAGTCCCTCGAGACTCACCTATATCGCGATTCGCTATCTTGCTTACGATATAGAGATGTCACCGGTGACCTGAGGGCATGGTATACTTGGTCGAGTCCCTCGAGGGTATATCATCAAATCAGACTCATCTTGTAACGAAGGTGTTGACTTAACCGAGCATCATGGTTGGTCGAGTCCCTCGAGGCCATGGTGATTCGGAGGCCGAACAGGACGGGAATCACAAGGAGTTATGATCGGCAAGAGTTGCCTACCTTTTAGGCTTAGTGTGATTGGTCGAGTCCCTCGAGGTTACACTAAGACGCTGATTTGATCTTGATCCCCACTAGAAGTCTGCTAGAGACTTCCGTTTCACGTGCTGAGGGTGTCGCGTGACTCGTTAGTAAAATAGTGGGAGCATATTAAGATAGAAGTCCATATCTTGATAGTTTATTTCTTGCAAAATCTGCATGTTATTCATTTTTGCTGCATCTTTATTTTCAGAAAATGTCGCTTTTAAATCCCTTACGTGGCATACTTGATGTCAACCGCCTCACTGGTCCAAATTATACGGATTGGCTCCGTAACTTGAGAATTGTTCTCACAGCGAAGAAAATCGTGTACGTCCTTGATACAGTGATGCCTACGCCCGAAGAAGGGGCAAGCGAGGATGAGATCGCTCGCTACGTGAAGTACATTGATGACTCCACTCTTGCTCAGTGCTATATGTTGGGCTCTATGACTCCTGAGTTATAGAGACAACATGAAAAGATGGATGCCAGATCCATTCTCCTACATGTCCGTAAATTGTTTGAGGAACAGGGAAGGACTCAGCGATATGAGATATCTAAGAGCCTCTTCCGTGCTAGGATGACTGAGGGGACACTGGTTCAGAACCATGTCCTAAAGATGATTGAGTGGATAGAGAAACTCACAGGTCTAGGAATGGTCCTAGAGGATAACTTGTGTGTGGACATTGTACTTCAGTCCCTACCAGATTCATTTTCATAGTTCATAATGGATTTTAATATGAACAAGCTTGAGGTGACTCTCCCAGAGCTCCTCAATATGTTAAGGGAGGCAGAGAGTACTATTAAGAAAGAGAAGCCAGTTCTCTACACTAGTGAGACCAAAAAGAAAAGAAAAGTAGAAAGGTCCCTAAAGAAGGGAAAGGGCAAGGGCAGACCAGGTAAAGCAAAGGTTGCTAAGAAAGACCCAGTAAAGGACAAAGGCCAACGCTTCCACTGTGGTAAAGATGGGCACTAGAAGAGGAACTACAAAGAGTACCTTGCAGAAAGGGCGAAACAAGAAGCTTGGTGAAGCTTCAGGTACATTCATGATCAATCTCCAATTGTTAGATTTTTGTGATAGTGCATTGGTATTGGATACCAATATTGCTTATCACATCTACAATTTATTGTAAATTCTAGCAAAGCCGAGGGGAGATAGACAAGAGGAATATTGCATAAAGGTTTGTTTATGCAAGACACTACTCCACATATCATGAATGTAAGTGTCTAAGAGGAAACGAGAGGAGGTGAACAGTGTATACCTATGGCATTGTAGGCTAGGTCATATCCATGAGGGAATGATTCAAAAGTTGCTAAATGATGAATATCTAGATCCATTTGACTATGTGTCATATGTAACTTGCGAGCCTTGCCTTCTAGAAAACGGACCAACTCTCCATTTAGTGGAACTGGAGAGAGAGCCACTCAGCTGTTGGAACTCATACATAGTGATGTATGTGGACCCATGTCAACTCATGCCATTAGAGGTTACTCCTTTATTACATTTAATGATGATTTCTCAGGGTATGGATATGTGTACTTAATGAAGTACATGTCCGAGGCTTTCGAGAAATTTAGAGAGTATAAGAATGAGGTGGAGAACCATACTGGAAAGAGTATCAAAACTCTTCGATCAGATCGAGGAGGTGAGTACTTAAGTACAGAGTTTACTCAGTTCCTCAAGGACCATGGGATATTATCCTAATGGACACCTCCTTATACACCTCAGCTCAATGGTGTCTCTGAAAGGAGAAATCGTACGTTATTAGATATGGTACGGTCCATGATGAGTTTCGCTGACCTACCCATCTTATTCTAGGGATATGCCCTAGAGACTGCAGCTTACCTTCTGAATAGAGTTCCAACTAAGTCGATAGTGTCTACACTATATGAGATATGGAAAGGGAAGAAGCCTGATCTTAAGGTTGTTAAGATTTGGGGCTGCCCTGCCCATATTAAAAGACACAACCCCGATAAGTTAGAATCAAGGACAGAGCGATGCAAATTTGTGGGACACCCCAAGGAAACTTGTGGGTATTATTTCTATCATCTCGAGAACCAAAAGGTCTTTGTAGCTAAGAGAGCAGTGTTCCTTGAGAAGGAACACATTCTTGGTGGAGACAGTGGGAGAATGATACAGTTGAGCAAGGTTGGAGAACCAAGCTCAAGCACCACTCTACAGCCCAAGTCTGTTCAGGTACCTAATACACAAGTTTCAACTTTACGCAGGTCTGATATCACATCCTCCCGAGAGATATGTGGGACATATTAGAGGAGAGGATGTTGAGGATATTGATCCTCAAACCTACGAGGAGGCAATTATGAGTATAGACTCCGGGAAGTGGCAAGAAGCCATGAATTCTGAGATGGAATCTATGTACTCTAATAAGGTTTGGAACCTAGTTAATGCGCCCGAAGTTATTGTACCCATCGATTGCAAATGGATCTTTAAGAAAAAGATCGAAGTAGATGGAAAGGTAGAGACCTATAAAGTAAGGCTAGTGTCTAAGGGGTATCGTCAAAGGCAAGGTGTTGACTACGACGAAACCTTCTCACCCAT
The DNA here is from genome assembly GCF_036884655.1 of Musa acuminata AAA Group. Lineage (NCBI taxonomy): Eukaryota > Viridiplantae > Streptophyta > Magnoliopsida > Zingiberales > Musaceae > Musa > Musa acuminata. Next base: position 26,455,629 of record NC_088335.1, read on the forward strand.
AGCAATACTAAAATCCATCAGAATTCTATTGGCTATTGCAGCACACTATGATTATGAGATCTGACAAATGGATGTGAAAACCGTATTCCTCAATAGGAACCTCGAGGAGGAGGTGTATATGATGCAACCTGAGGGATTCATGTCCAAGAACTACCCAGATAAGGTATGTAGGTTGCTTAGATCCATTTATGGACTAAAGCAAGCTTCCCGAAGTTGGAACATAAGATTTGATGAGGCAATCAGATCTTATGACTTCGTTAAGAACGAAGATGAGCCTTGTGTATACAGAAAGGTAAGTGGGAGCGCTATCACCTTTTTGGTGTTATATGTGGATGACATCCTCATCATTGGGAATGACGTAGGAATGCTATCCACAGTAAAAGCTTGGTTATCTAGACACTTCTCCATGAAGGACTTAGGGGAAGCATCCTATATCTTGGGGATTAGAATCTATAGAGATAGATCCAAGAGGATGCTTGGCTTGTCCCAGTCCAGGTACATAGAAACCATTGTCAAATGGTTTGGCATGAAAAATTTCAAGAGAGGTCTCATACCGATGAGACATGGGATATCGCTTTCTACGAGTATGTCCCCAAAGACTCCAGAAGAAAGGACGAACATGAATATGATACCTTATGCCTCAGCAATAGGGTCTATCATGGATGCCATACTATGTACTAGGCCTGATATAATGCATGCTCTGAGTGTCACGAGCAGGTATCAGGCGGATCCAGGCTTGGAGCACTAGAAAGCAGTAAAGTGTATCCTTAAGTACTTAAGAAGGACTAAGGATCTTTTACTATGGAGGTAATAGCCTTAAGGTTGAAGGCTACATAGACTCAAGTTTTTAGTCTGATGTCGATGATAGCAAGTCGAATTCAAGGTATGTGTACACCTTGAATGGAGGAGCAGTGTGTTGGAAGAGTTCCAAGCAAGATACTACTGCTAACTCGACCACAGAGGCGGAGTATATTGTTGCATCAGATGCAGCAAAGGAGGGAGTCTGGGTGAAGAAGTTCATCAAAGATTTAGGAGTCATGCCAGGTAGCGAGGAGCCGATCTCCTTATATTGTGACAACAACAGGGCGATTACTCAAATAAGAGAACCCGGGTCTCATCAGAAGTGTTCTGAGGAGGTTCCAACTTATTAGAGAGATCGTAACCCGAGGAGATGTAGTAGTGGAAAGAGTTCCATCCGAAGATAACATTGCAGATCCACTGACAAAGCCGTTGTCTCATTTTATCTTTGAGCGTCACAGGGGTCTGATGGGGATCAGATACATAGGTGATTAGCTTTAGGTCAAGTGGGAGATTGCTAGTCATAGGTGCCCAGCAAGCCAATCACGTGAGTGATGACACGTGTGACTTGATACAGAATCTTTTTGCTTATTATAATTTGGCGTATATCACTTTATAACTATTGCATAAATGCATACATATATTGTGATGTCCTTGGATTTCTGCAATGGGAATCGGATCGTGATGAGATCACGATAATGAGATCGATTCACCTTTAAACACATATCATAAATAATCCCAGTCATAGGTTACTCGAGAGGGACATCGTGATAACCGGATAGACTGTTGTGCTGTATACCCGTCCATATGATGGATGCAGCTGGTCTCATAGCTGCTCGTGTAGGGACACTAGGGATACAGTACAGGTGTTCATTGGAGAATGAGTTCACTGATTGATCCGCTTACAGAATGCTGGATGGCTGATGATGCCTTATTGTCAGACAGCGATTGCATGGTCCTAGTGGTGTATCTGCTTCTTAGACTTGAGACACCAAGGATGTCCTGTATGAGTGCTCCACTCTTTGATACCAGACTTATAGGTTTGGCTGTCCCAGATCTAGTACAACTAGTCATTGGGAGTGGTAGTCGACCTTACGAGGGCTATTGAGTGTCGATAGAGGATCATCCACTCTCGGCATCATGAGAGGAATATCCCATGTGTTCTTGCTCAGACAAATCCCTGACCAAGGTCATTCGGGTTGAGAGAGAAAGAGTTATACGGGAGAATCCGATTAGAGCGAGACTCGAGTAGAAACCGTAAGGGTCTGACAACACCATGCTCGATATACGGTCTCTAGGATATTAGATGGATGAGGGATTATAGGTACACGGTAACTGATGATAGACAGGTCCAATGGATTGGATTCCCCTGTATCATCTGTGGACTACGGCGTAGTGGCCTAGTACTTCCGTAGTCGATGAGTCAAGTGAATTATTACAGAGATAATAATTCACTGAGGTAGAAGGAGTTCTGACAGGTATGACTCATGGCCTGCTCGATATTGGGCCTAGAGGGTCACACACATATGGTAGGCATTGCGATGAGTAGAGGTTCAGATATGAGATATCCAACGGAGCCCTTGTCTTATTGGATGCAGATCCAATACCCACTAGGGGAGCACCCATTAGGGTTTGACAGGGGACCTCTATAAATAGGAGGGATTCAGAGCCTCATAGGCTAGAGCCTTTGCTTGCCTCTCCTATTCTCCTCTTCCTCTCCACCTCAGAGCAGGCCTGGAGTCTTGAGGAGCGTCGTCGCAACCCTGCTGTGTGGATCACCGTTAGAGAGGAGGACGCTTGACCTCCTTCACCCTCTCCTAAGGATCTGCAAGGAAATAGGGATATACGATCTCCCTAAGTAACACAACCTACTTTATACGCAGTTTTAAGTTTCGCGGATTTTGCGCACTAATCTTCGTATGACGATGAACATCTCTTTGGGAATCGGGGATTTTGTTTTCTTGTTCTTCCGCTGCGCATGTGATGTCGCCCCCATGATTTCCCAACAGCAGCACCTCTGTGTCCTGCAGGTGGAAACAGAGGATAGGTGTGGGGCATTCGAAGAGGAGAAGAAGAAGAAGAGGAAGAGAAGAAGAAGAGGAAGCAGGAGAAAAGGTTGTGATACCTTTGTTTCCTGCAAAGGAAACAGAGGAGAGGGTGTGTGTGACGCCGGGGAGGAGGAGGGAAGAAGAAGAGGAGAAGAAGAAGAGAAGGGAAAGGAGGAGCTGCGGCTGCGATGGTGGCAGCTGCAGTTGGAAGAGAAGGAGAGGAAGAGAAGGTGCGGAAGAAGAGAAGGAGAAGACAGGAAGGAGAAGGAAGAGGAGAAGGGAAAAAAGCAGCTACGGCTGCGGCTGTGGCAGCTGCAGCTATTGTCACGCCCCTAAAAATATCCATGATATTTAAATTTTTTCGCCACAACTAACCCAGGATCCAAACACACATTTGAGGTCACTAAGAAAAACATTCGGATCAAAAATTTCACTTCTATAATCTATCAATTCATAACCCTATGCAATTCATAAACATAGCACACATCACTCGATAATTCATACAATCTGAACTCGACTCATCAAAATAAAAAAAAAAACCACAACATAAATCCACAAGTGGGGAAATCTATGCAGTCACCACAATCATCGATTTACCATAAGTTCATATCATTACACAATTTAATTTAACATTCCAAAACCCTATACATGAGGGATCCTTTAACTTACGCAAAATCCACAGGTTTAGATTCATAGTCACATTTCATTAGATGCAAGGTAGCTTATACACAACTACATATATGCTAACAAAAGTTCTGCCCAACGTCTTCTAAACTTTCCGCTGCCTCAGCCCATTCTTAACATTTAAGCAAGAGTTACGCTATCCTGAAAAATTTATCAACAAATGGGGTGAGCATAAAGAGCTCAGCAAGTGACTAACATATCCATATCAAAATAGTACAATTTCCAAAGAGATGCAGTTTTCAAACACGAAGCAGAATATACGATTTCGTATACATAATATCATTAGGAGCAGAATCATAATTGTCCTTTTTAATCATACATATTTGGTTCCTGACAAATGGGGCATAGAGTAATTGGAGCATATCAGAAACAAAGGAAACATATCGGAGCTTATCAATGGCATTTAAAATGTTCCAAATCACATCAACGACATATGGAACATTACGAAGCAAAATCAACAGTGAATGAAGCATTTCAGAGCATATCAAACTCATATGTCATACAGAAGCTCAAACGTCGTCCTTGACGTTGCAATCATATCATAACTATCCAGAGCACGAACAGAAATAACTCACCAAAACTCTGGATGTCATATCAAACATATAGAGGGTGTAGTGGGATCTCAATCAGAATGTGATTCATCCATTTCTGAATGACCACCTGACAAAAGTCTCCCACGTCTGGGAGCTCCATCCACCCACGTCTAGGTGAAGTCAAAGGGGGCCGGCAGAGCATCGCAGGCTCTAAGCAATATCCCACATAGCGGGACCCCACATAGCGGGCAAATAAGCGCATACCAGAATATCCCACATAGCGGGACCCCACATAGCGGGCAAATCAGCGCATACCCTTTACCATTTCTGGCAAAGGTCCAGACAATCCCACACACCAGAGTACAAGAAGGCAGTTTCAACAAATTGCAGCATATAACGGAAGCACACGCGGAACAACCAAACGTACATGTGCCTTTTCAAAAACAATGTGATGCAAGGAACAAATCTCTCACAAAAATATTCATTTTAGGGAAAGAATTGAAAGCAAGAGTGTACAGGGATTCTAAGCAATCGTAACCAGCTCAATTCCAATAAGAAGGTTAGGCGAATTCAAGTATCCAAAGGAAATGAAACAGAATACGCGAAATCGACCAAAGCTCGATTTCGGACAGAATTCCAGTGGCACATCCAACAAATATTTCAAAATAACAAATATGCTCCAATACTCATAAGAAGGCTATGGTTGAACCATATATCAGTCTATATTCGGATGGAACAGATTTCATATGAAACAGGGCTCCCAACACAGAGTTACCTCTGATTTGGTAACGTAAGGTCAAAATCACAATCACTGGTTTGCAGACTTTATAGGATCGGATTCAACAGACGATAGGATGAGCAATTGAACTCCAAAATGTTCAAACTATATGTCAAAAGAGAGGATTTCAAGTCTAGTTTCAAATAAAATCAGTTTGGTACAAATCAGAATTTTCAACAGGGAGTTATAGGCGTTTTAGTTTCGAAAGGTCAGAAGTCTTGAACTCTGTTTTACAGCGTCTATAGGCTCTTTTGAAACAAATTTTTGGGTAAGTATTCGGTGTCCAAAATCTACCAAATCGGTGTCAAAAGAAAGACATACGAGTCTAATTTCAAACAAAAATAGTTCCTGCCTGAATTCTCATTCTGTACTAAAACTTAGGGCCGAAGTAGTGCTTAGGGGTCAGTTTACCGAAAACTTTCAGAATCCATAGTTCTATGTCCAAAGAGGAATATATCAGTTTCTAAATAAAAATCTTCCAATTTATTTTGAATCAACATAAAAACAGAGTCAAATACTTATGTAGGATGGGGTTAGAACACTTGCCTTTGCAAATTTTGACCCGAAGTAACAAGATTAAAGCAAAAACCCTAAAAGCCCCAAATTTTCTTTCTCTTCTCCTTCTTCTTCTTCTTCTTCTTCTTCTTCTTTTCTTTCCCTGATCACCCACGAGCTGCCTCCTCTGCTTCCTTAACAACGAAGGCAGAGAGGCTTAAGCGGTGGAATTTGTCATTTGGTACATTTTGCAGTTTAGTCCTTGTTTTTATCATATTCACGATTAGGTCCTTAGGGTTTACATATAGGTCCTCAGATTCTTTCTTTTTTTTCTTTTTTTTTTTTTTTGAACAGATCTCCCAAATCTTAAAAATAAGTTACCTCTGATTCATACTCTATTTCTTTTGTCAATTAAAATAGATGCTTACATTATCACCAAAAATTTATACGAACATTCGGAATTGAGGGGTGTTACAGCTATGACAGGGAAAGAGGAAGAGGAAGGAAGAAGGGAAGGAGAGGAAGAAGAGAAGGGGAAGAAGGGGCGGCAGCTGCGGCAGTGGCAGCTGCAGCTACAACTGGAAGAGAAGGAGAGGAAACAGAGCAGGGGAGGAAGAAGAGGCTACGGGTGTGGTGGCTGCGGCTGTGGCTGCGACTGCGGCTACGGTGGATGTGGGTGCGGTAGCTGCGGCAGCGGTGGTGGCTGCAGTAGCTGCTTTTGGGAAAGAGAAAGAAAGGAAAGGAAAAAAAAAAGAAGGGGGGGCTTTGGCCGTGATTGCGGCTGCGGAGGTGGCGGTTGTGCTAGTCATAAGTGCCCAGCAAGCCAATCACGTGAGTGATGGCACGTGTGACTTGATACAGAATCTTTTTGCTTATTATATTTTGGCGTATATCACTTTATAACTATTGCATAAATGCATATGTATTGTGATGTCCTTGGATTTGTGCAATGGGAATCGGATCGTGATGAGATCACGATAATGAGATCGATTCACCTTTAAACACATATCCTAAATAATCCCGGTCATAGGTTACTCGAGAGGGACATCGTGATAACCGGAGAGACTGGTGTGCTGTATACCCGTCCATATGATGGATGCAGCTGGTCTCATAGCTGCTCGTGTAGGGACACTAGGGATACAGTACAGGTGCTCATTGGAGAATGAGTTCACTGATTGATCCGCTTACGGAATGCTAGATGGTTGATGATGCCTTATTGTCAGACAACAATTCCGTAGTCCTAGTGGTGTATCTGGTTCTTAGACTTGAGACACCAAGGATGTCCTGTATGAGTGCTCCACTCTTTGATACCAGACTTATAGGTTTGGCTGTTCCCAGATCTAGTACAGCTGGTCATTGGGAGTGGTAGTCGACCTTACGAGGGCTATTGAGTGTCGATAGAGGATCATCCACTCTCGGTATCATGAGAGGAATATCCCATGTGTTCTTGCTCAGACAAATCCCTGGCCAGGGTCATTCGGGTTGAGAGAGAAAGAGTTCTCCGGGAGAATCCGATTAGAGCGAGACTCGAGTAGAAACCGTATGGGTCTGACAGCACCATGCTCGATATACGGTCTCTGGGATATTAGATGGATGAGGGACTATAGGTACATGGTAACTGAGGACAGACAGGTCCAATGGATTGGATTCCCCTGTATCGTCTGGGGACTACGGCGTAGTGGCCTAGTACTTCCGTAGTCGATGAGTCGAGTGAATTATTACAGAGATAATAATTCACTTAGTTAGAAGGAGTTCTGACAGGCATGACTCACGGCCAGCTCGATATTGGGCCTAGAGGGTCACACACATATGGTAGGCATTGCGATGAGTAGAGGTTCGGATATGAGATATCCGACGGAGCCCTTGTCTTATTGGATGCAGATCCAATACCCACTAGGGAAAGGACCCATTAGGGTTTTTGTTGGGAAATCATAGGGGGGGGGCGACATCATATGCGCAGCGGAAGAACAAGAAAACAAAAATCCCCGATTCAGATCGAGGAGGTGAGTACTTAAGTACAGAGTTTACTCAGTTCCTCAAGGACTATGGGATATTATCCCAATGGACACCTCCTTATACACCTCAGCTCAATGGTGTCTCTGAAAGGAGAAATCGTACATTATTAGATATGGTACGGTCCATGATGAGTTTCGCTGACCTACCCATCTCATTCTGGGGATATGCCCAAGATACCGCAGCTTACCTTCTGAATAGAGTTCCAACTAAGTCGGTAGTGTCTACACCATATGAGATATGGAAAGGGAAGAAGCCTGATCTTAAGGTTGTTAAGATTTGGGGCTGCCCTACCCACGTTAAAAGACACAACCCCGATAAGTTAGAATCAAGGACAGGGCGATGTAAATTTGTGGGATACCCCAAGGAAACTTGTGGGTATTACTTCTATCATCTCGAGGACCAAAAGGTCTTTGTAGCTAAGAGAGCAGTGTTCCTTGAGAAGGAACACATTCTTGACGGAGACAGTGGGAGAATGATAGAATTGAGCGAGGTTGGAGAACCAAGCTCAAGCACCACTCTACAGCCCGAGTCTGTTCAGGTATCTAATACACAAGTTTCAACTTTACGCAGGTCTGATAGAGTATCCCATCCTCCTGAGAGATATGTGGGACATATTAGAGCAGAGGATGTAGAGGATATTGATCCTCAGACCTACGAGGAGGCTATTATGAGTATAGACTCCGGGAAGTGAAAAGAAGCCATGAATTCTGAGATGGATTCTATGTACTCCAATAAGGTTTGGAACCTAGTTGATGCACCCGAAGGTATTGTACCCATCGGTTGCAAGTGGATCTTTAAGAAAAAGATCGTAGTAGATGGAAAGGTAGAGACCTATAAAGCAAGGCTAGTGGCTAAGGGGTATCGTCAAAGGCAAGGTGTTGACTACGACGAAACTTTCTCACCCGTAGCAATGCTAAAATCCATCAGAATTCTATTGGCTATTGCAGCACACTATGATTATGAGATCTGGCAGATGGATGTGAAAACCGCATTCCTCAACGGGAACCTGGAGGAGGAGGTGTATATGATGCAACCTGAGGGATTTGTGTCCAAGAACTGCCCAGATAAGGTGTGTAGGTTGCTTAGATCCATTTATGGACTAAAGCAAGCTTCTTGAAGTTGGAACATAAGATTTGATGAGTCAATCAGATCTTATGACTTCGTTAAGAACGAAGATGAGCCTTGTGTGTACAGGAAGGTAAGTGGGAGCGCTATCACCTTTTTGGTGTTATATGTGGATGACATCCTCATCATTGGGAATGACATAGGAATGCTATCCACAGTAAAGGCTTGGTTATCTAGACACTTCTCCATGAAGGACTTAGGGGAAGCATCTTATATCTTGGGGATTAGAATCTATAGAGATAGATCCAAGAGGATGCTTGGCTTGTCCCAGTCCAGGTACATAGAAACCATTGTCAAAAGGTTTGACATCAAAAATTCCAAAGGGCAAACATGGATATGATACCTTATGCCTCAGCAATAGGGTCTATCATGTATGCCATGCTATGTACTAGGCCTGATATAGCGCATGCTCTGAGTGTCACGAGCAGGTATCAGGCGGATCCAGGCTTGGAGCACTGGAAAGCAATAAAGTGTATCCTTAAGTACTTGAGAAGGACTAAGGATCTTTTACTAGTATATGGAGGTAATAGCCTTAAGGTTGAAGGCTACACTGACTCAAGTTTTCAGTCTAATGTCGATGATAGCAAGTCGAATTCAGGGTATGTGTACACCTTGAATGGAGGAGCAGTGTGCTGGAAGAGTTCCAAGCAAGATACCACTGCTGACTCGACCACAGAGGCGGAGTACATTGCTGCATCAGATGCAGCAAAGGAGGGAGTCTGGTTGAAGAAGTTCATCATAGATTTGGGAGTCGTGCCGGATAGTGAGGAGCCGATTTCCCTATATTGCGACAACAACGGGGCAATTGCTCAAGCGAAGGAACCTAGGTCTCATCAGAAATCTAAGCATGTTCTGAGGAGGTTCCACCTTATCAGAGAGATCGTGACCCGAGGAGATGTAGCAGTGGAAAGAGTTCCATCCGAAGATAACATTGCAGATCCACTAACAAAGCCATTGTCTCAGATTGTCTTTGAGCGTCACAGGGGTCTGATGGGGATCAGACACATAGGTGATTGGCTTTAGGTCAAGTGGGAGATTGCTAGTCATAAGTGCCCAGCAAGCCAATCACGTGAGTGATGGCACGTGTGACTTGATACAGAATCTTTTTGCCAAACCTATAAGTCTGGTATCAAAGAGTGGAGCACTCATACAGGACATCCTTGGTGTCTCAAGTCTAAAAACCAGATACACCACTAGGACTACGGAATCGTTGTCTGACAATAAGGCATCATCAACCATCCAGCATTCCGTAAGCGGATCAATCAGTGAACTCATTCTCCAATGAGCACCTGTATTGTATCCCTAGTGTCCCTACACGAGCAGCTATGAGACCAGCTGCATCCATCATATGGACGGGTATACAGCACACCAGTCTATCCGGTTATCACGATGTCCCTCTCGAGTAACCTATGACCGGGATTATTTAGGATATGTGTTTAAAGGTGAATCGATCTCATTATCGTGATCTCATCACGATCCGATTCCCATTGCACAAATCCAAGGACATCACAATATATATGCATTTATGCAATAGTTATAAAGTGATATATGCCAAAATATAATAAGCAAAAAGATTCTGTATCAAGTCACACGTGCCATCACTCACGTGATTGGCTTGCTGGGCACTTATGACTAGCAATCTCCCACTTGACCTAAAGCCAATCACCTATGTGTCTGATCCCCATCAGACCCCTGTGATGCTCAAAGACAATCTGAGACAATGGCTTTGTAAGTGGATCTGCAATGTTATCTTCGGATGGAACTCTTTCCACTGCTACATCTCCTCGGGTTACGATCTCTCTTATAAGCTGGAACCTCCTCAGAACACTTCTGATGAGACCCGGGTTCCCTTATTTGAGTAATCACCCAATAGTTGTCGCAATATAAGGAAGTCGACTTGTCGCTATCTGTATCGACTCCCAAATCTGTGATGAACTTCTTCACCCAGACTCCCTCCTTTGCTGCATCTGATGCAGCAATGTACTCCGCCTCTGTGGTCGAGTCAGCAGTGGTATCTTGCTTGGAACTCTTCCAGCATACTGCTCCTCCATTCAAGGTGTACACATACCCTGAATTCGACTTGCTATCATCGACATCAGACTGAAAACTTGAATCAGTGTAGCCTTCAACCTTAAGGCTATTACCTCCATATACTAGTAAAAGATCCTTAGTCCTTCTCAAGTACTTAAGGATACACTTTACTGCTTTCCAGTGCTCCAAGCCTGGATCCGCCTGATACCTGCTCGTGACACTCAGAGCATGCGCTATATCAGGCCTAGTACATAGCATGGCATACATGATAGACCCTATTGCTGAGGCATAAGGTATCATATCCATGTTCACCCTTTCTTCTGGAGTCTTTGGGGACATACTCGTAGAAAGCGATATCCCATGTCTCATCGGTATGAGACCTCTTTTGGAATTTTCCATGCCAAACCTTTTGACAATAGTTTCTATGTACCTGGACTGGGACAAGCCAAGCATCCTTTTGGATCTATCTCTATAGATTCTAATCCCCAAGATATAAGATGCTTCTCCTAAGTCCTTCATGGAGAAGTGTCTAGATAACCAAGCCTTTATTGTGGATAGCATTCCTATGTCATTCCCAATGATGAGGATGTCATCCACATATAACACCAAAAAGCTAATAGCGCTCCCACTTACCTTTCTGTATACACAAGGCTCATCTTCGTTCTTAACGAAGTCATAAGATCTGATTGCCTCATCAAATCTTATGTTCCAACTTCGGGAAGCTTGCTTTAGTCCATAAATGGATCTAAGCAACCTACACACCTTATCTGGGCAGTTCTTGGACACGAATCCCTCAGGTTGCATCATATACACCTCCTCCTCTAGGTTCCCGTTGAGGAATGCGGTTTTCACATCCATCTGCCAGATCTCATAATCATAGTGTGCTGCAATAGCCAATAGAATTCTGATGTATTTTAGCATTGCTACGGGTGAGAAAGTTTCGTCGTAGTCAACAGCTTGCCTTTGACGATACCCCTTAGCCACTAGCCTTGCTTTATAGGTCTCTACCTTTCCATCTACTCCGATCTTTTTCTTAAAGATCCACTTGCAACCGATGGGTACAATACCTTCGGGTGCATCAACTAGGTTCCAAACCTTATTGGAGTACATAGAATCCATCTCAGAATTCATGGCTTCTTTCCACTTCCCGGAGTCTATACTCATAATAGCCTCCTCGTAGGTCTGAGGATCAATATCCTCTACATCCTCTGCTCTAATATGTCCCACATATCTCTCAGGAGGATGGGATACTCTATCAGACCTGCGTAAAGTTGAAACTTGTGTATTAGATACCTGAACAGACTCAGGCTGTAGAGTGATGCTTGAGCTTGGTTCTCCAACCTCGCTCAACTCTATCATTCTCCCACTGTCTCCGCCAAGAATGTGTTCCTTCTCAAGGAACACTGCTCTCTTAGCTACAAAGACCTTTTGGTCCTCGAGATGATAGAAATAATACCCACAAGTTTCCTTGGAGTATCCCACAAATTTGCATCGCTCTGTCCTTGATTCTAACTTATCGGGGTTGTGTCTTTTAATGTGGGTAGGGCAGCCTCAAATCTTAACAACCTTAAGATCAGGCTTCTTCCCTTTCCATATCTCATATAGTGTAGACACTACCGACTTAGTTAGAACTCTGTTCAGAAGGTAAGCTGCGGTTTCTAGGTCATATCCCTAGAATAAGATGGGTAGGTCAGCGAAACTCATCATGGACTGTACCATATCTAATAATGTACGATTTCTCCTTTCAGAGACACCATTGAGCTGAGGTGTATAAGGAGGTGTCCATTGGGATAATATCCCATGGTCCTTGAGGAAGTGAGTAAACTCTGTACTTAAGTACTCACCTCCTCGATCTGATCGAAGAGTTTTGATACTCTTTCCAGTCTGGTTCTCCACCTCATTCTTATACTCTCTGAATTTCTCAAAGGCCTCGGACTTGTACTTCATTAAGTACACATATCCATACCTTGAGAAATCATCAGTAAATGTAATGAAGTAGGAGTAACCTCTAATGGCATGAGTTGACATGGGTCCACATACATCACTATGTATGAGTTCCAACAACTCAGTGGCTCTCTCTCCAGTTCCACTAAATGGAGAGTTGGTCAGTTTTCCACGAATGCAAGGCTCACAAGTTGCATATGACACATAGTCGAATGGATCTAGATATCCATCATTTAGCAACTTTTGAATCCTTCTTTCATGGATGTGACCTAGCCTACAATGCCACAGGTATGCACTGTTCAACTCATCTCGTTTCCTTTTGGACACATTTATATTCATGATATGTGGAGTGGTGTCTAACATAAATAAACCATTATGCAATGTTCCTTTCGTGATGATCTTATCATCTAATAATATCGAACAACCATTGTTCTCAAAAATAAATTTATATCCACTAACTGTTAAACATGAAATGGAGATAATGTTTTTGATAATAGAAGGAACAAAATAACATGCATCTAATGCAATAAAAGCTCCACTAGGCAGATGTAAGGCGACCTCGCCAACAGCTAATACAGCAACTTTTGCTCCATTACCCATCTTGAGGTCCATCTCGCCTCTCTCTAGTCTCCTAGGCCTTGCCAGAACCTGCAACGAATTACATATATGATAAGCACTACCGGTATCTAATACCCATGTGTTATCATAAGAGTCTGACAAATGGAGACTGATCATGAATGTACCTGAAGCTTCATCAAGCTTTTGTTTCGCCCTTTCTGCAAGGTACTCTTTGCAGTTTCTCTTCCAGTGCCCATCTTTACCACAGTGGAAGCACTGGCCTTTGTCCTTTGTTGGGTCTTTCTTAGCAACCTTTGCTTTACCTTGTTTGCCCTTGCCCTTTCCCTTCTTAAGGGACCTTTCTGCTTTCCTTTTCTTTCTGGTCTCACCAGTGTAGAGAACTGGCTTCTCTTTCTTAATAGTGCTCTCTGCCTCCCTCAACATATTGAGGAGCTCTGGGAGAGTCACCTCAAGCTTGTTCATATTAAAGTTCATTATGAACTGTGAAAAGGAATCTGGTAGGGACTGAAGCACAATGTCCACACACAAGTTATCCTCTAGGACCATTCCTAGACCTGTGAGTTTCTCTATCCACTCAATCATCTTTAGGACATGGTTCTGAACCGGTGTCCCCTCAGTCATCCTAGCGCGGAAAAGGCTCTTGGATATCTCATATCGTTGAGTCCTTCCCTGTTCCTCAAACAATTTACGGACATGTAGGAGAATGGATCTGGCATCCATCTTTTCATGTTGTCTCTGTAACTCTGGAGTCATAGAGCCCAACATATAGCACTGAGCAAGAGTGGAGTCATCAATGTACTTCACGTAGCGAGCGATCTCATCCTCGCTTGCCCCTTCTTCGGGCGTAGGCATCACTGTATCAAGGACGTACACGATTTTCTCCGCTGTGAGAACAATTCTCAAGTTACGGAGCCAATCCGTATAATTTGGACCAGTGAGGCGGTTGACATCAAGTATGCCACGTAAGGGATTTGAAAGCGACATTTTCTGAAAATAAAGATGTAGCAAAAATGAATAACATGCAGATTTTGCAAGAAATAAACTATCAAGATATGGACTTCTATCTTAATATGCTCCCACTATTTTACTAACGAGTCACGCGACACCCTCAGCACGTGAAACGGAAGTCTCCGGCAGACTTCTAGTGGGGATCAGGATCCAATCAGCGTCTTAGTGTAACCTCGAGGGACTCGACCAATCACACTAAGCCTAAAAGGTAGACAACTCTTGCCGATCACAACTCCTTGTGATTCCCGTCCTGTTCGGCCTCCGAATCACCATGGCCTCGAGGGACTCGACCAACCATGATGCTCGGTTAAGTCAACACCTTCGTTACAAGATGAGTCTGATTTGATGATATACCCTCGAGGGACTCGACCAAGCATATCATGCCCTCAGGTCACCGGTGACATCTCTATGTCGTAAGCAAGATAGCGAATCGCGATATAGGTGAGTCTCGAGGGACTCGACCAACTCAACCTACACCGGGATTCGGTTCCTACTCATAACGATGGAAGGCCACGTGGGTCAATCTAATTGCCTCACGTTTACCGACTTAATATTATCGAGAGATGTTTCTATGATTTGGTCTCCTAATATGACATGTCACACATATACATATTTAATATATATCTACATCGCATGCAAATATATATACATATCTAGTATGTGTATAAGCAATCACACCAGATGATCATGGACCACAACCTAATATGATTAGGCCCGAGCCAGTAGGCCTAATCACTCACATCAAGATCTATGTGTGCAACGGTGCATCTCCATGCCTTGTGATCGTCCATCTCGTCCTCGTCGGTTCCGTCGACATCTTGATGCATCACGATCGTCCGTCTCGTGGGTCCCGCTATGGCTTCCACGCTCCCGCTGCGCCTCCTCATGTGATTACAACTTAATCATAGGCACGCAGGCCCGACAATAAACGAGAAATATAATGGAGGTTCGCAGACCTCAATAATAATAATCACAAGTACACACATCACACGGTCCATGATCATCCGTCCACTCATCATACATCACATGTATAAATAATCATCATCATGTAGGACTACTAGATAATAATAAAAATAATAATCAACTAAACCTTTTAATTAATTAATATTTTCTGAAATCAGGGATATATAGGGAATTTCTCAATTCCTAAGGGTATTTTCGTAATTTGGACAAAAGACAGAAACTGGAATTTCTCAAATTCCGAGGGGCAAAACTGCCTTTTGCGCAGAAAACCCTAATACCCTTTCCCCTTTTCGCTGCTGCCGCCGCCGCCACCCTGCCGGCGGCGGCCTGTGCGGCGGGGCGAGGGCACTGCCCTCGCCTGCAGGCGGCACGCCCGCTGGCGGCGATGCCGCTGCGGGTGGGCGCCCTCTTCGGGCGCCGCTGCCTCCGCAGGCGGTGCTGTCCCGCCGGGCGGCCGCCCCTGTGGGGGAGGTTTCGCCCGCGGGAGCAGCGGCGGCAGGCGTCGCGCGTCGCTGCCCTGCGGCGGCAGGCGTCGCGCGTCGCTGCCCTGCGGCGGCAGGCGTCGCGCGTCGCTGTCCTGCGGCGGCAGGCGCCGCTTCCTTTCGGCGGTAGGCGCCGCTGCCCTGCGGCGCCTCTGCCCGTGGGTTGCCAGCCCCGCCGGCAGCAAGCCTACTGCAAGCAGGCCGCCGGCCGGCTGCTGCAGGCACAGCGCTTGCGCATGCGCCGGCGCTGTGCTGCCTGGCTGCGGCTGCGGCTGCCGCTGCAGGTGGCTGCAGGCATGCAGATCGAGGGCAGCAACTGTTGTTGCCCTTCCTTGCTTTTGCGTCAACGATTTTGACGTCAAAATTCTTCCTAAACACAATACACGCAGTTCAAAACCAATCATTCGCACGAACAACCTGGCTCTGATACCACTGTTGGGAAATCATAGGGGGGGGGCGACATCATATGCGCAGCGGAAGAACAAGAAAACAAAAATCCCCGATTCCCAAAAAGATGTTCATCGTCGTGCGAAGATTGGTGCGCAAAATCCGCAAAAAACACAAAAACTGCGTATAGAGATTGTGTTACCTAGGGAGATCGTATATCCCTGTTTCCTTGCAGATCCTTAGGAGAGGGTGAAGGAGGTCAAGCGTCCTCCTCTCTAGCGGTGATCCACACAGCAGGGTTGCGACGACGCTCCTCAAAACTCCAGGCCTACTCTGAGGTGGAGAGGGAGAGGAGAATAGGAAGGGCAAGCAAAGACTCTAGCCTATGAGGCTGTGAATCCCTCCTATTTATAGAGATCCCGGGTCAAAACCCTAATGGGTCCTTTCCCTAGTGGGTATTGGATCTGCATCCAATAAGAAAAGGGCAACGTCGGATATCTCATATCCGAACCTCTACTCATCGCAATGCCTACCATATGTGTGTGACCCTCTAGGCCCAATATCGAGCTGGCCGTGAGTCATACCTGTCAGAACTCCTTCTAACTAAGTGAATTATTATCTCTGTAATAATTCACTCGACTCATCGACTACGGAAGTACTAGGCCACTACGCCGTAGTCCCCAGACGATACAGGGGAATCCAATCCATTGGACCTGTCTGTCCTCAGTTACCATGTACCTATAGTCCCTCATCCATCTAATATCCCAGAGACCGTATATTGAGCATGGTGCTGTCAGACCCATACGGTTTCTACTCGAGTCTCGCTCTAATCGGATTCTCCCGGAGAACTCTTTCTCTCTCAACCCGAATGACCCTGGCCAGGGATTTGTCTGAGCAAGAACACATGGGATATTCCTCTCATGATACCGAGAGTGGATGATCCTCTATCGACACTCAATAGCCCTCGTAAGGTCGACTACCACTCCCAATGACCAGTTGTACTAGATCTGGGAACAGCCAAACCTATAAGTCTGGTATCAAAGAGTGGAGCACTCATACAGGACATCCTTAATGTCTCAAGTCTAAGAACCAGATACACCACTAGGACTACGGAATCGTTGTCTGACAATAAGGCATCATCAACCATCCAGCATTCCGTAAGCGGATCAATCAGTGAACTCATTCTCCAATGAGCACATGTACTGTATCCCTAGTGTCCCTACACGAGCAGCTATGAGACCAGCTGCATCCATCATATGGACGGGTATACAGCACACCAGTCTATCCGGTTATCACGATGTCCCTCTCGAGTAACCTATGACCGGGATTATTTAGGATATGTGTTTAAAGGTGAATCGATCTCATTATCGTGATCTCATCACGATCCGATTCCCATTGCACAAATCCAAGGACATCACAATATATATGCATTTATGCAATAGTTATAAAGTGATATATGCCAAAATATAATAAGCAAAAAGATTCTGTATCAAGTCACACGTGCCATCACTCACGTGATTGGCTTGCTGGGCACTTATGACTAGCAATCTCCTACTTGACCTAAAGCCAATCACCTATGTGTCTGATCCCCATCAGACCCCTATGACGCTCAAAGACAATCTGAGACAATGGCTTTATTAGTGGATCTGCAATGTTATCTTCGGATGGAACTCTTTCCACTGCTACATCTCCTCGGGTCACGATCTCTCTGATAAGGTGGAACCTCCTCAGAACATGCTTAGATTTCTGATGAGACCTAGGTTCCTTCGCTTGAGCAATTGCCCCGTTGTTGTCGCAATATAGGGAAATCGGCTCCTCACTATCCGGCACGACTCCCAAATCTGTGATGAACTTCTTCAACCAGACTCCCTCCTTTGCTGCATCTGATGCAGCAATGTACTCCGCCTCTGTGGTCGAGTCAGCAGTGGTATCTTGCTTGGAACTCTTCCAGCACACTGCTCCTCCATTCAAGGTGTACACATACCCTGAATTCGACTTGCTATCATCGACATCAGACTGAAAACTTGAGTCAGTGTAGCCTTCAACCTTAAGGCTATTACCTCCATATACTAGTAAAAGATCCTTAGTCCTTCTCAAGTACTTAAGGATACACTTTACTGCTTTCCAGTGCTCCAAGCTTGGATCCGCCTGATACCTGCTCGTGACACTCAGAGCATGCGCTATATCAGGCCTAGTACATAGCACGGCATACATGATAGACCCTATTGCTGAGGCATAAGGTATCATATCCATGTTCGCCCTTTCTTCTGGAGTCTTTGGGGACATACTCGTAGAAAGCGATATCCCATGTCTCATCGGTATGAGACCTCTTTTGGAATTTTCCATGCCAAACCTTTTGACAATAGTTTCTATGTACCTGGACTGGGACAAGCCAAGCATCCTTTTGGATCTATCTCTATAGATTCTAATCCCCAAGATATAAGATGCTTCTCCTAAGTCCTTCATGGAGAAGTGTCTAGATAACCAAGCCTTTATTGTGGATAGCATTCCTATGTCATTCCCAATGATGAGGATGTCATCCACATATAACACCAAAAAGCTAATAGCGCTCCCACTTACCTTTCTGTATACACAAGGCTCATCTTCGTTCTTAACGAAGTCATAAGATCTGATTGCCTCATCAAATCTTATGTTCCAACTTCGGGAAGCTTGCTTTAGTCCATAAATGGATCTAAGCAACCTACACACCTTATCTGGGCAGTTCTTGGACACGAATCCCTCAGGTTGCATCATATACACCTCCTCCTCTAGGTTCCCGTTGAGGAATGCGGTTTTCACATCCATCTGCCAGATCTCATAATCATAGTGTGCTGCAATAGCCAATAGAATTCTGATGTATTTTAGCATTGCTACGGGTGAGAAAGTTTCGTCGTAGTCAACACCTTGCCTTTGACGATACCCCTTAGCCACTAGCCTTGCTTTATAGGTCTCTACCTTTCCATCTACTCCGATCTTTTTCTTAAAGATCCACTTGCAACCGATGGGTACAATACCTTCGGGTGCATCAACTAGGTTCCAAACCTTATTGGAGTACATAGAATCCATCTCAGAATTCTTGGCTTCTTTCCACTTCCCGGAGTCTATACTCATAATAGCCTCCTCGTAGGTCTGAGGATCAATATCCTCTACATCCTCTGCTCTAATATGTCCCACATATCTCTCAGGAGGATGGGATACTCTATCAGACCTGCGTAAAGTTGAAACTTGTGTATTAGATACCTGAACAGACTCGGGCTGTAGAGTGGTGCTTGAGCTTGGTTCTCCAACCTCGCTCAATTCTATCATTCTCCCACTGTCTCCGTCAAGAATGTGTTCCTTCTCAAGGAACACTGCTCTCTTAGCTACAAAGACCTTTTGGTCCTCGAGATGATAGAAGTAATACCCACAAGTTTCCTTGGGGTATCCCACAAATTTACATCGCCCTGTCCTTGATTCTAACTTATCGAGGTTGTGTCTTTTAACATGGGCAGAGCAGCCCCAAATCTTAACTACTTCAAGATCAGGCTTCTTCCCTTTCCATATCTCATATGGTGTAGACACCACCGACTTAGTTGGAACTCTGTTCAGAAGGTAAGCTGCGGTTTCTAGGGCATATCCCCAGAATGAGATGGGTAGGTCAGCGAAACTCATCATGGACCGTACCATATCTAATAATGTACGATTTCTCCTTTCAGAGACACCATTGAGCTGAGGTGTATAAGGAGGTGTCCATTTGGATAATATCCCATGGTCCTTGAGAAAGTGAGTAAACTCTGTACTTAAGTACTCACCTCCTCGATCTGATCGAAGAGTTTTGATACTCTTTCCAGTCTGGTTCTCCACCTCATTCTTATACTCTCTGAATTTCTCAAAGGCCTCGGACTTGTACTTCATTAAGTACACATATCCATACCTTGAGAAATCATCAGTAAATGTAATGAAGTAGGAGTAACCTCCAATGGCATGAGTTGACATGGGTCCACATACATCACTATGTATGAGTTCCAACAACTCAGTGGCTCTCTCTCCAGTTCCACTAAATGGAGAGTTGGTCAGTTTTCCACGAATGCAAGGCTCACAAGTTGCATATGACACATAGTCGAATGGATCTAGATATCCATCATTTAGCAACTTTTGAATCCTTCTTTCATGGATGTGACCTAGCCTACAATGCCACAGGTATGCACTGTTCAACTCATCTCGTTTCCTTTTGGACACATTTATATTCATGATATGTGGAGTGGTGTCTAACATAAATAAACCATTATGCAATGTTCCTTTCGTGATGATCTTATCATCTAATAATATCGAACAACCATTGTTCTCAAAAACAAATTTATATCCACTAACTGTTAAACATGAAATGGAGATAATGTTTTTGATAATAGAAGGAACAAAATAACATGCATCTAATGCAATAAAAGCTCCACTAGGCAGATGTAGGGCGACCTCGCCAACAGCTAATACAGCAACTTTTGCTCCATTACCCATCTTGAGGTCCATCTCGCCTCTCTCTAGTCTCCTAGGCCTTGCCAGAACCTGCAACGAATTACATATATGATAAGCACTACCGGTATCTAATACCCATGTGTTATCATAAGAGTCTGACAAATGGAGACTGATCATGAATGTACCTGAAGCTTCATCAAGCTTTTGTTTCGCCCTTTCTGCAAGGTACTCTTTGCAGTTTCTCTTCCAGTGCCCATCTTTACCACAGTGGAAGCACTGGCCTTTGTCCTTTGTTGGGTCTTTCTTAGCAACCTTTGCTTTACCTTGTTTGCCCTTGCCCTTTCCCTTCATATTAAAATTCATTTTGAACTATGAAAATGAATCTGGTAGGGACTGAAGCACAATGTCCATACACAAGTTATCCTCTAGGACCATTCCTAGACCTGTGAGTTTCTCTATCCACTCAATCATCTTTAGGACATGGTTCTGAACCGGTGTCCCCTCAGTCATCCTAGCGCGGAAAAGGCTCTTGGATATCTCATATCGTTGTGTCCTTCCCTGTTCCTCAAACAATTTGCGGACATGTAGGAGAATGGATCTGGCATCCATCTTTTCATGTTGTCTCTGTAACTCTGGAGTCATAGAGCCCAACATATAGCACTGAGCAAGAGTGGAGTCATCAATGTACTTCACGTAGCGAGCGATCTCATCCTCGCTTGCCCCTTCTTCGGGCGTAGGCATCACTGTATCAAGGACGTACACGATTTTCTCCGCTGTGAGAACAATTCTCAAGTTACGGAGCCAATCCATATAATTTGGACCAGTGAGGCGGTTGACATCAAGTATGCCACGTAAGGGATTTGAAAGCGACATTTTCTGAAAATAAAGATGTAGCAAAAATGAATAACATGCAGATTTTGCAAGAAATAAACTATCAAGATATGGACTTCTATCTTAATATGCTCCCACTATTTTACTAACGAGTCACGCGACACCCTCAGCACGTGAAACGGAAGTCTCCGGCAGACTTCTAGTGGGGATCAGGATCCAATCAGCGTCTTAGTGTAACCTCGAGGGACTCGACCAATCACACTAAGCCTAAAAGGTAGACAACTCTTGCCGATCACAACTCCTTGTGATTCCCGTCCTGTTCGGCCTCCGAATCACCATGGCCTCGAGGGACTCGACCAACCATGATGCTCGGTTAAGTCAACACCTTCGTTACAAGATGAGTCTGATTTGATGATATACCCTCGAGGGACTCGACCAAGCATATCATGCCCTCAGGTCACCGGTGACATCTCTATGTCGTAAGCAAGATAGCGAATCGCGATATAGGTGAGTCTCGAGGGACTCGACCAACTCAACCTACACCGGGATTCGGTTCCTACTCATAACGATGGAAGGCCACGTGGGTCAATCTAATTGCCTCACGTTTACCGACTTAATATTATCGAGAGATGTTTCTATGATTTGGTCTCCTAATATGACATGTCACACATATACATATTTAATATATATCTACATCGCATGCAAATATATATACATATCTAGTATGTGTATAAGCAATCACACCAGATGATCATGGACCACAACCTAATATGATTAGGCCCGAGCCAGTAGGCCTAATCACTCACATCAAGATCTATGTGTGCAACGGTGCATCACCATGCCTTGTGATCGTCCATCTCGTCCTCATTGGTTCCGTCGACATCTTGATGCATCTTCATGCATCACGATCGTCCGTCTCGTGGGTCCCGCTATGGCTTCCACGCTCCCGCTGCGCCTCCTCATGTGATTACAACTTAATCATAGGCACGCAGGCCCGACAATAAACGAGAAATATAATGGAGGTTCGTAGACCTCAATAATAATAATCACAAGTACACACATCACACGGTCCATGATCATCCGTCCACTCATCATACATCACATGTATAAATAATCATCATCATGTATGACTACTAGATAATAATAAAAATAATAATCAACTAAACCTTTTAATTAATTAATATTTTCTGAAATCAGGGATATATAGGGAATTTCTCAATTCCTAAGGGTATTTTCATAATTTGGACAAAAGACAGAAACTGGAATTTCTCAAATTCCGAGGGGCAAAACTGTCTTTTGCGCAGAAAACCCTAATACCCTTTCCCCTTTTCGCTGCTGCGCCGCCGCCGCCGCCACCCTGCTGGCGGCGGCCTGTGCGGCGAGGGCGAGGGCACTGCCCTCGCCTGTAGTTGGCTCGCCCGCTGGGGTCGCTACCGCTGTAGGTGGGCGCCCCCGCGGGCGGTTCTGCCCGCGAGTCAGCGCCCGCAGGTGGTGCTGTCTCGCTGGCGGCCGCCCCTGCGGGGTTTTTGCCCGTGGGAGCAGCGGCCACAGGCGCCGCTGCCCTGCGGTGCCTCAGCCCGCGCTGCTGCCCCGCGGCGCCTCTGCCCGCGGGCTTAGTGGCCGCAGGCGCTTCTACCGAGCGGGCTCCCAGCCCCGCCAGCCGCAAGCCTGCTGCAAGCAGACCGCCGGCCGGCTGCTGCAGGCACAGCGCTTGCGCATGCGCCGGCGCTGTGCTGCCTGGCTGCGGCTGCGGCTGGCTGCAGGCATGCAGATCGAGGGCAGCAACTGTTGCTGCCCTTCCTTGCTTTTGCGTCAACGATTTTGACGTCAATATTCTTCCTAAACACAACACACGCAGTTCAAAAACCAATCATTCGCACGAACAACCTGGCTCTGATACCACTGTTGGGAAATCATAGGGGGGGGCGACATCATATGCGGAGCGGAAGAACAAGAAAACAAAAATCCCCGATTCCCAAAAAGATGTTCATCGTCGTGCGAAGATTGGTGCGCAAAATCCGCAAAAAACACAAAAACTGCGTATAGAGATTGTGTTACCTAGGGAGATCGTATATCCCTGTTTCCTTGCAGATCCTTAGGAGAGGGTGAAGGAGGTCAAGCGTCCTCCTCTCTAGCGGTGATCCACATAGCAGGGTTGCGACGACGCTCCTCAAAACTCCAGGCCTACTCTGAGGTGGAGAGGGAGAGGAGAATAGGAAGGGCAAGCAAAGACTCTAGCCTATGAGGCTGTGAATCCCTCCTATTTATAGAGATCCCGTGTCAAAACCCTAATGGGTCCTTTCCCTAGTGGGTATTGGATCTGTTTGGGAAATCATAGGGGGGGCAACATCATATGCGCAGCGGAAGAATAAGAAAACAAAAATCCCCGATTCCCAAAAAGATGTTCATCGTCGTGCGAAGATTGGTGCGCAAAATCGGCAAAAACACAAAACTGCGTATAGAGATTGTGTTACCTAGGGAGATCGTATATCCCTGTTTCCTTGCAGATCCTTAGGAGAGGGTGAAGGAGGTCAAGCGTCCTCCTCTCTAGCGGTGATCCACACAGCAGGGTTGCGACGACGCTCCTCAAAACTCCAGGCCTACTCTGAGGTGGAGAGGGAGAGGAGAATAGGAAGGGCAAGCAAAGACTCTAGCCTATGAGGCTGTGAATCCCTCCTATTTATAGAGATCCCGTGTCAAAACCCTAATGGGTCCTTTCCCTAGTGGGTATTGGATCTGCATCCAATAAGACAAGGGCTCCGTCGGATATCTCATATCCGAACCTCTACTCATCGCAATGCCTACCATATGTGTGTGACCCTCTAGGCCCAATATCGAGCTGGCCGTGAGTCATACCTGTCAGAACTCCTTCTAACAAAGTGAATTATTATCTCTGTAATAATTCACTCGACTCATCGACTACGGAAGTACTAGGCCACTACGCCGTAGTCCCCAGACGATACAGGGGAATCCAATCCATTGGACCTGTCTGTCCTCAGTTACCATGTAACTATAGTCCCTCATCCATCTAATATCCCAGAGACCGTATATCGAGCATGGTGCTGTAAGACCCATACGGTTTCTACTCGAGTCTCGCTCTAATCGGATTCTCCCGGAGAACTCTTTCTCTCTCAACCCGAATGACCCTGGCCAGGGATTTGTCTGAGCAAGAACACATGGGATATTCCTCTCATGATACCGAGAGTGGATGATCCTCTATCGACACTCAATAGCCCTCGTAAGGTCGACTACCACTCCCAATGACCAGCTGTACTAGATCTGGGAACAGCCAAACCTATAAGTCTGGTATCAAAGAGTGGAGCACTCATACAGGACATCCTTGGTGTCTCAAGTCTAAGAACCAGATACACCACTAGGACTACGGAATCGTTGTCTGACAATAAGGCATCATCAACCATCCAGCATTCCGTAAGCGGATCAATCAGTGAACTCATTCTCCAATGAGCACCTGTACTGTATCCCTAGGGTCCCTACACGAGCAGCTATGAGACTAGCTGCATCCATCATATGGACGGGTATACAGCACACCAGTCTATCCGGTTATCACGATGTCCCTCTCGAGTAACCTATGACCGGGATTATTTAGGATATGTGTTTAAAGGTGAATCGATCTCATTATCGTGATCTCATCACGATCCGATTCCCATTGCAAAATCCAAGGACATCACAATATATATGCATTTCTGCAATAGTTATAAAGTGATATATGCCAAAATATAATAAGCAAAAAGATTCTGTATCAAGTCACACGTGCCATCACTCACGTGATTGGCTTGTTGGGCACTTATGACTAGCAATCTCCCACTTGACCTAAAGCCAATCACCTATGTGTCTGATCCCCATCAGACCCCTGTGACGCTCAAAGACAATCTGAGACAATGGCTTTGTTAGTGGATCTGCAATGTTATCTTCGGATGGAACTCTTTCCATTGCTACATCTCCTTGGGTCACGATCTCTCTGATAAGGTGGAACCTCCTCAGAACATGCTTAGATTTCTGATGAGACCTAGGTTCCTTCGCTTGAGCAATTGCCCCGTTGTTGTCGCAATATAGGGAAATCGGCTCCTCACTATCCGGCACGACTCCCAAATCTGTGATGAACTTCTTCAACCAGACTCCCTCCTTTGCTGCATCTGATGCAGCAATGTACTCCGCCTCTGTGGTCGAGTCAGCAGTGGTATCTTGCTTGGAACTCTTCCAGCACACTGCTCCTCCATTCAAGGTGTACACATACCCTGAATTCGACTTGCTATCATCGACATCAGACTGAAAACTTGAGTCAGTGTAGCCTTCAACCTTAAGGCTATTACCTCCATATACTAGTAAAAGATCCTTAGTCCTTCTCAAGTACTTAAGGATACACTTTACTGCTTTCCAGTGCTCCAAGCCTGGATCCGCCTGATACCTGATCGTGACACTCAGAGCATGCGCTATATCAGGCCTAGTACATAGCATGGCATACATGATAGACCCTATTGCTGAGGCATAAGGTATCATATCCATGTTCGCCCTTTCTTCTGGAGTCTTTGGGGACATACTCGTAGAAAGCGATATCCCATGTCTCATCGGTATGAGACCTCTTTTGGAATTTTCCATGCCAAACCTTTTGACAATAGTTTCTATATACCTAGACTGGGACAAGCCAAGCATCCTTTTGGATCTATCTCTATAGATTCTAATCCCCAAGATATAAGATGCTTCTCCTAAGTCCTTCATGGAGAAGTGTCTAGATAACCAAGCCTTTATTGTGGATAGCATTCCTATGTCATTCCCAATGATGAGGATGTCATCCACATATAACACCAAAAAGCTAATAGCGCTCCCACTTACCTTTCTGTATACACAAGGCTCATCTTCGTTCTTAACGAAGTCATAAGATCTGATTGCCTCATCAAATCTTATGTTCCAACTTCGGGAAGCTTGCTTTAGTCCATAAATGGATCTAAGCAACCTACACACCTTATCTGGGCAGTTCTTGGACACGAATCCCTCAGGTTGCATCATATACACCTCCTCCTCCAAGTTCCCGTTGAGGAATGCGGTTTTCACATCCATCTGCCAGATCTCATAATCATAGTGTGCTGCAATAGCCAATAGAATTCTGATGGATTTTAGCATTGCTACGGGTGAGAAAGTTTCGTCGTAGTCAACACCTTGCCTTTGACGATACCCCTTAGCCACTAGCCTTGCTTTATAGGTCTCTACCTTTCCATCTACTCCGATCTTTTTCTTAAAGATCCACTTGCAACCGATGGGTACAATACCTTCGGGTGCATCAACTAGGTTCCAAACCTTATTGGAGTACATAGAATCCATTTCAGAATTCATGGCTTCTTTCCACTTCCCGGAGTCTATACTCATAATAGCCTCCTCGTAGGTCTGAGGATCAATATCCTCTACATCCTCTGCTCTAATATGTCCCACATATCTCTCAGGAGGATGGGATACTCTATCAGACCTGCGTAAAGTTGAAACTTGTGTATTAGATACCTGAACAGACTCGGGCTGTAGAGTGGTGCTTGAGCTTGGTTCCCTAACTTCGCTCAACTCTATCATTCTCCCACTGTCTCCGCCAAGAATGTGTTCCTTCTCAAGGAACACTGCTCTCTTAGCTACAAAGACCTTTTGGTCCTCGAGATGATAGAAATAATACCCACAAGTTTCCTTGGGGTATCCCACAAATTTACATCGCCCTGTCCTTGATTCTAACTTATCGGGGTTGTGTCTTTTAACATGGGCAGAGCAGCCCCAAATCTTGACTACTTAAAGATCAGGCTTCTTCCCTTTCCATATCTCATATGGTGTAGACACCACCGACTTAGTTGGAACTCTGTTCAGAAGGTAAGCTGCGGTTTCTAGGGCATATCCCCAGAATGAGATGGGTAGGTCAGCGAAACTCATCATGGACCGTACCATATCTAATAATGTACGATTTCTCCTTTCAGAGACACCATTGAGCTGAGGTGTATAAGGAGGTGTCCATTGGGATAATATCCCATGGTCCTTGAGGAAGTGAGTAAACTCCGTACTTAAGTACTCACCTCCTCGATCTGATCGAAGAGTTTTGATACTCTTTCCAGTCTGGTTCTCCACCTCATTCTTATACTCTCTGAATTTCTCAAAGGCCTCGGACTTGTACTTCATTAAGTACACATATCCATACCTTGAGAAATCATCAGTAAATGTAATGAAGTAGGAGTAACCTCCAATGGCATGAGTTGACATGGGTCCACATACATCACTATGTATGAGTTCCAACAACTCTGTGGCTCTCTCTCCAGTTTCACTAAATAGAGAGTTGGTCAGTTTTCCACGAATGCAAGGCTCACAAGTTGCATATGACACATAGTCGAATGGATCTAGATATCCATCATTTAGCAACTTTTGAATCCTTCTTTCATGGATGTGACCTAGCCTACAATGCCACAGGTATGCACTGTTCAACTCATCTCGTTTCCTTTTGGACACATTTATATTCATGATATGTGGAGTGGTGTCTAACATAAATAAACCATTATGCAATGTTCCTTTCGTGATGATCTTATCATCTAATAATATCGAACAACCATTGTTCTCAAAAACAAATTTATATCCACTAACTGTTAAACATGAAATGGAGATAATGTTTTTGATAATAGAAGGAACAAAATAACATGCATCTAATGCAATAAAAGCTCCACTAGGCAGATGTAGGGCGACCTCGCCAACAGCTAATACAGCAACTTTTGCTCCATTACCCATCTTGAGGTCCATCTCGCCTCTCTCTAGTCTCCTAGGCCTTGCCAAAACCTGCAACGAATTACATATATGATAAGCACTACCGGTATCTAATACCCATGTGTTATCATAAGAGTCTGACAAATGGAGACTGATCATGAATGTACCTGAAGCTTCATCAAGCTTTTGTTTCGCCCTTTCTGTAAGGTACTCTTTGCAGTTTCTCTTCCAGTGCCCATCTTTACCACAGTGGTAGCACTGGCCTTTGTCCTTTGTTGGGTCTTTCTTAGCAACCTTTGCTTTACCTTGTTTGCCCTTGCCCTTTCCCTTCTTAAGGGACCTTTCTGCTTTCCTTTTCTTTCTGGTCTCACCAGTGTAGAGAACTGGCTTCTCTTTCTTAATAGTACTCTCTGCCTCCCTCAACATATTGAGGAGCTCTGGGAGAGTCACCTCAAGCTTGTTCATATTAAAGTTCATTATGAACTGTGAAAAGGAATCTGGTAGGGACTGAAGCACAATGTCCACACACAAGTTATCCTCTAGGACCATTCCTAGACCTGTGAGTTTCTCTATCCACTCAATCATCTTTAGGACATGGTTCTGAACCGGTGTCCCCTCAGTCATCCTAGCGCGGAAAAGGCTCTTGGATATCTCATATCGTTGAGTCCTTCCCTGTTCCTCAAACAATTTACGGACATGTAGGAGAATGGATCTGGCATCCATCTTTTCATGTTGTCTCTGTAACTCTGGAGTCATAGAGCCCAACATATAGCACTGAGCAAGAGTGGAGTCATCAATGCACTTCACGTAGCGAGCGATCTCATCCTCGCTTGCCCCTTCTTCGGGCGTAGGCATCACTGTATCAAGGACGTACACGATTTTCTCCGCTGTGAGAACAATTCTCAAGTTACGGAGCCAATCCGTATAATTTGGACCAGTGAGGCGGTTGACATCAAGTATGCCACGTAAGGGATTTGAAAGCGACATTTTCTGAAAATAAAGATGTAGCAAAAATGAATAACATGCAGATTTTGCAAGAAATAAACTATCAAGATATGGACTTCTATCTTAATATGCTCCCACTATTTTACTAACGAGTCACGCGACACCCTCAGCACGTGAAACGGAAGTCTCCGACAGACTTCTAGTGGGGATCAGGATCCAATCAGCGTCTTAGTGTAACCTCGAGGGACTCGACCAATCACACTAAGCCTAAAAGGTAGACAACTCTTGCCGATCACAACTCCTTGTGATTCCCGTCCTGTTCGGCCTCCGAATCACCATGGCCTCGAGGGACTCGACCAACCATGATGCTCGGTTAAGTCAACACCTTCGTTACAAGATGAGTCTGATTTGATGATATACCCTCGAGGGACTCGACCAAGCATATCATGCCCTCAGGTCACCGGTGACATCTCTATGTCGTAAGCAAGATAGCGAATCGCGATATAGGTGAGTCTCGAGGGACTCGACCAACTCAACCTACACCGGGATTCGGTTCCTACTCATAACGATGGAAGGCCACGTGGGTCAATCTAATTGCCTCACGTTTACCGACTTAATATTATCGAGAGATGTTTCTATGATTTGGTCTCCTAATATGACATGTCACACATATACATATTTAATATATATCTACATCGCATGCAAATATATATACATATCTAGTATGTGTATAAGCAATCACACCAGATGATCATGGACCACAACCTAATATGATTAGGCCCGAGCCAGTAGGCCTAATCACTCACATCAAGATCAATGTGTGCAACGGTGCATCTCCATGCCTTGTGATCGTCCATCTCGTCCTCGTTGGTTCCGTCGACATCTTGATGCATCTTCATGCATCACGATCGTCCGTCTCGTGGGTCCCGCTATGGCTTCCACGCTCCCGCTGCGCCTCCTCATGTGATTACAACTTAATCATAGGCACGCAGGCCCGACAATAAACGAGAAATATAATGAAGGTTCGCAGACCTCAATAATAATAATCACAAGTACACACATCACACGGTCCATGATCATCCGTCCACTCATCATACATCACATGTATAAATAATCATCATCATGTAGGACTACTAGATAATAATAAAAATAATAATCAACTAAACCTTTTAATTAATTAATATTTTCTGAAATCAGGGATATATAGGGAATTTCTCAATTCCTAAGGGTATTTTTGTAATTTGGATAAAAGACAGAAACTGGAATTTCTCAAATTCCGAGGGGTAAAATTGTCTTTTTCCCAGAAAACCCTAATTCCCTCTTTCTGCTGCCGCTGCCGCCGCCGCCACCCTGCTGGCGGCGGCCTATGCGGCGGGGCGAGGGCGCTGCCCTCGCCTGCAGGCGGCACGCTCGCTGGCGGCGCTGCCGCTGCAGGTGGGCTCTCCCTTCGGGCGTCGCTGCCTCCGCAAGCGGTGCTGCCCTCGCCTGCAGGCGGCACGCTCGCTGGCGGCGCTGCCGCTGCAGGTGGGCTCTCCATTCGGGCGTCGCTGCCTCCGCAAGCGGTGCTGCCCCGCCGGGCGGCCGCCCCTATGGGGGGGGGGTTTCGCCCGCGGGAGCAGCGGCGGCAGGCGTCGCGCGTCGCTGCCCTGCGGCGGCAGGCGCCGCTTCCTTTCGGCGGCAGGCGCCGCTACCCTGCGGCGCCTCTGCCCGTGGGTTGCCTGCCCCGCCAGCAGCAAGCCTGCTGCAAGCAGACCGCCGGCCGGCTGTTGCAGGCACATCGCTTGCGCATGCGCTGGCGCTGTGCTGCCTGGCTGCGGCTGCCGCTGCAGGTGGCTGTAGGCATGCAGATCGAGGGCAGCAACTGTTGCTGCCCTTGCTTTTGCGTCAACGATTTTGACGTCAAAATTCTTCCTAAACACAATATACGCAGTTCAAAACCAATCATTCGCACGAACAACCTGGCTCTAATACCACTGTTTGGGAAATCATAGGGGGGCGACATCATATGCGTAGCGGAAGAACAAGAAAACAAAAATCCCCGATTCCCAAAAAGATGTTCATCGTCGTGCGAAGATTGGTGCGCAAAATCCGCAAAAACACAAAACTGCGTATAGAGATTGTGTTACCTAGGGAGATCGTATATCCCTGTTTCCTTGCAGATCCTTAGGAGAGGGTGAAGGAGGTCAAGCGTCCTCCTCTCTAGCGGTGATCCACACAGCAGGGTTGCGACGACGCTCCTCAAAACTCCAGGCCTACTCTGAGTTGGAGAGGGAGAGGAGAATAGGAAGGGCAAGCAAAGACTCTAGCCTATGAGGCTGTGAATCCCTCCTATTTATAGAGATCCCGTGTCAAAACCCTAATGGGTCCTTTCCCTAGTGGGTATTGGATCTGCATC
The DNA here is from genome assembly GCF_036884655.1 of Musa acuminata AAA Group. Lineage (NCBI taxonomy): Eukaryota > Viridiplantae > Streptophyta > Magnoliopsida > Zingiberales > Musaceae > Musa > Musa acuminata. Next base: position 26,486,858 of record NC_088335.1, read on the forward strand.
CAATAAGACAAGGGCTCCGTCGGATATCTCATATCCGAACCTCTACTCATCGCAATGCCTACCATATGTGTGTGACCCTCTAGGCCCAATATCGAGCTGGCCGTGAGTCATACCTGTCAGAACTCCTTCTAACTAAGTGAATTATTATCTCTGTAATAATTCACTCGACTCATCGACTACGGAAGTACTAGGCCACTACGCCGTAGTCCCCAGACGATACAGGGGAATCCAATCCATTGGACCTGTCTGTCCTCAGTTACCATGTACCTATAGTCCCTCATCCATCTAATATCCCAGAGACCGTATATCAAGCATGGTGCTGTCAGACCCATACGGTTTCTACTCGAGTCTCGCTCTAATCGGATTCTCCCGGAGAACTCTTTCTCTCTCAACCCGAATGACCCTGGCCAGGGATTTGTCTGAGCAAGAACACATGGGATATTCCTCTCATGATACCGAGAGTGGATGATCCTCTATCGACACTCAATAGCCCTCGTAAGGTCGACTACCACTCCCAATGACCAGCTGTACTAGATCTGGGAACAGCCAAACCTATAAGTCTGGTATCAAAGAGTGGAGCACTCATACAGGACATCCTTGGTGTCTCAAGTCTAAGAACCAGATACACCACTAGGACTACGGAATCGTTGTCTGACAATAAGGCATCATCAACCATCCAGCATTCCGTAAGCGGATCAATCAGTGAACTCATTCTCCAATGAGCACCTGTACTGTATCCCTAGTGTCCCTACACGAGCAGCTATGAGACCAGCTGCATCCATCATATGGACGGGTATACAGCACACCAGTCTATCCGGTTATCACGATGTCCCTCTCGAGTAACCTATGACCGGGATTATTTAGGATATGTGTTTAAAGGTGAATCGATCTCATTATCGTGATCTCATCACGATCCGATTCCCATTGCACAAATCCAAGGACATCACAATATATATGCATTTATGCAATAGTTATAAAGTGATATATGCCAAAATATAATAAGCAAAAAGATTCTGTATCAAGTCACACGTGCCATCACTCACGTGATTGGCTTGTTGGGCACTTATGACTAGCAGGATCTGCATCCAATAAGACAAGGGCTCCGTCGGATATCTCATATCCGAACCTCTACTCATCGCAATGCCTACCATATGTGTGTGACCCTCTAGGCCCAATATCGAGCTGGCCGTGAGTCATACCTGTCAGAACTCCTTCTAACTAAGTGAATTATTATCTCTGTAATAATTCACTCGACTCATCGACTACGGAAGTACTAGGCCACTACGCCGTAGTCCCCAGACGATATAGGGGAATCCAATCCATTGGACCTGTCTGTCCTCAGTTACCATGTACCTATAGTCCCTCATCCATCTAATATCCCAGAGACCGTATATTGAGCATGGTGCTGTCAGACCCATACGGTTTCTACTCGAGTCTCGCTCTAATCGGATTCTCCCGGAGAACTCTTTCTCTCTCAACCTGAATGACCCTGGCCAGGGATTTGTCTGAGCAAGAACACATGGGATATTCCTCTCATGATACCGAGAGTGGATGATCCTCTATCGACACTCAATAGCCCTCGTAAGGTCGACTACCACTCCCAATGACCAGCTGTACTAGATCTGGGAACAGCCAAACCTATAAGTCTGGTATCAAAGAGTGGAGCACTCATACAGGACATCCTTAATGTCTCAAGTCTAAGAACCAGATACACCACTAGGACTACGGAATCGTTGTTTGACAATAAGGCATCATCAACCATCCAGCATTCCGTAAGCGGATCAATCAGTGAACTCATTCTCCAATGAGCACCTGTACTGTATCCCTAGTGTCCCTACACGAGCAGCTATGAGACCAGCTGCATCCATCATATGGACGGGTATACAGCACACCAGTCTATCCGGTTATCACGATGTCCCTCTCGAGTAACCTATGACCGGGATTATTTAGGATATGTGTTTAAAGGTGAATCGATCTCATTTTTGTGATCTCATCACGATCCGATTCCCATTGCACAAATCCAATGACATCACAATATATATGCATTTATGCAATAGTTATAAAGTGATATATGCCAAAATATAATAAGCAAAAAGATTCTGTATCAAGTCACACGTGCCATCACTCACGTGATTGGCTTGCTGGGCACTTATGACTAGCATTATCTCTCTCCCATCAAAATAAGTCAACATATGATAAGGCGATGCTCGCCAATGTGCGCGCAGCAACGAGGTGGAGAACCTACTTGATTGGTCGACGATTTCAAATTAAAACCGACTATAAAAGACTCAAGTACTTTTTGGAGCGAAAGATATCATCCCCTGAGCAGCAAAAATGGGTAACAAAACTTCTTGGATTTGATTATGAAATAACTTACAAAAAGGGGAAAGAGAATGTTCTTGCAGATGCGCTTTGTAGCTACCCGAGCAAGCTAAAGTTTCGACCATTTCACTTCCGACCAGCGACTTCCTTGAGGATATTAAGATGGAATGGCAGGAAGATTCAGAGACTAGTAAGATTATAAACAAATTGGAGGAAACACCAAGCTCCGTGGCACATTATAATTGGGACTCAAAAGAATTACACTATAAGGGACGCATTGTGCTTATGATAAATTCTACTTGCATCTTCACGAGTAGATTTTAGACAAAGTTATTCCATATGCAGGGTACTAAATTGAAAAGGAGTACGACATATCACCCACAAATCAATGGCCAAAAAAAAGTTATAAATAGGTGCTTGGAGACAACCCAAAGCCACCCACCAAATATGACTATCCAAGGAGAACTCCAAACCCAGCCAAGTGCCATTATTGATCGACGGATCGTGACTCGATGACGATGACCCACTACTAAAGTGCTAATACAATGGGTGAACCTACCAACAGAAGATGCCACTTGGGAGAACTATGACGACTTGAAGATCAAATTCCCAAAATTCATGAATCGTCAGCCTCGAGGACAAGGCTGATTTGAAGAGGGACATTCATGTAAAATCTACCTAAGTCGACCCCTATTAAAGAGTTGAAGAGGTCGGCTAGGGTTAGGAGGTTATTTTTTAGAGATGAATTAGGAGTTGTAAAGGAATATGAGTCTTGAGTAAAAGTCCTATTTGGAGTTGGTTAGAAGTAGGAGTCTTGAGTAGGAGTCCTATTAGGAGTTAGGGTTTAGAAACCCTATAAATAGCCATGTATTCCTCCTCTTTTGATAAGCAATAGATGAATATTTTCTGCAGCCTTTGAGCAGCAACATGGAGGGAGGAACCCCTATAGAGTTCCAAGGAGGCCGATCCCCTAAACAGATCAACCCCAAGTTTAGAATTTGCAAGGGTTCTAAACAAACCTATAAGTCTGGTATCGTAGAGTGGAGCACTCATACAGGACATCCTTGGTGTCTGAAGTCTAAGGACCAGATACACCACTAGGACTACGGAATCGCTGTCTGACAATAAGGCATCATCAACCATCCAGCATTCCGTAAGCGGATCAATTAGTGAACTCATTCTCCAATGAGCACCGTACTGTATCCCTAGTTTCGCTACACGAGCAGCTATGAGACCAACTGCATCCATCATATGAACGGGTATAAAGCACACCAGTCTGTCCGGTTATCACGTTGTCCCTCTCCAGTAACCTATGACCGGGATTATTTAGGATCTGTGTTTAAAGGTGAATCGATCTCATTATCGTGATCTCATCACGATCCGATTCCCATTGCACAAATCCAAGGACATCACAATATATATATATATATATATATATGCAATAGTTATAAAGTGATATATACCAAAATATAATAAGCAAAAAGATTCTGTATCAAGTCACATGTGCCATCACTCACGTGATTGGTTTGCTGGGCACCTATGACTAGCAATCTCCCACTTGACCTAAAGCCAATCATCTATGTGTCTGATCCCCATCAGACCCCTGTGACACTCAAAGACAATCTGAGATAACGGCTTTGTTAGTGGATCTGCAATGTTATATTCGGATGGAACTCTTTCCACTGCTAAATCTCCTCGGGTTACGATCTCTTTGATAAGGTGAAACCTCCTCAGAATATGCTTAGATTTCTGATGAGACCTAGGTTCCTTCACTTAAGCAATCGCCTCGTTGTTGTCGCAATATAAGGAGATCGGCTCCTCGCTACTCGGCACGACTCCCAAATCTATGATGAACTTCTTCACCCAGACTCCCTCCTTTGCTGCATCTGATACAGCAATGTACTCTGCCTCTGTGGTTGAGTCAGCAGTAGTATCTTGCTTGGAACTCTTCCAGTACACTGCTCCTTCATTCAAGGTGTGCACGTACCCTGAATTCAACTTACTATCATCGACATCAGACTAAAAACTTGATTCCGTGTAGCCTTCAACCTTAAGGCTATTACCTCCATATACTAGTAAAAGATCCTTAGTCATTCTCAAGTACTTAAGGATACACTTTACTGCTTTCCTGTGCTCCAAGCATAGATCCGCTTGATACCTACTCGTGACACTCAGAGCATGCGCTATATCAAGCCGAGTACATAGCATGGCATATATGATAGACCCTATTGCTGAGGCATAAGGTATCATATCCATGTTCGCCCTTTCTTCTGGAGTCTTTGGGGACATACTCGTAGAAAGCGATATCCCATGTCTCATCGGTATGAGATCTCTCTTGGAATTTTCTATGCCAAACCTTTTGAGGAGCTTTGGGAGAGTCACCTCAAGCTTGTTCATATTAAAATTCATTATGAACTGTGAAAAGGAATCTGGTAGGGACTAAAGCACAATGTCCATACACAAGTTATCCTCTAGGACCATTCCTAGACCTGTGAGTTTCTCTATCCACTCAATCATCTTTAGGACATGGTTCTGAACCGGTGTCCCCTCAGTCATCCTAGCGTGGAAGACGCTCTTGGATATCTTATATCGCTGAGTCCTTCCCTGTTCCTCAAACAATTTGCGGACATGTAGGAGAATGGATCTGGCATCCATATTTTCATAGAGCCCAACATATAGCACTGAGCAAGAGTGGAGTCATCAATGTACTTCACGTAGCGAGCGATCTCATCCTCGCTTGCCCCTTCTTTGAGCGTAGGCATCACTGTATCAAGGATATACACGATTTTCTTCATCGTGAGAACAATTCTCAAGTTACGGAGCCAATCCTTATAATTTGGACCAATGAGGCGGTTGACATCAAGTATGCCACGTAAGGGATTTGAAAGTGACATTTTCTAAAAATAAAGATGCAGTAGAAATGATTAACATGCAGATTTTGTAAGAAATAAACTATCAAGATATGGACTTCTATCTGAATATGCTCCCATTATTTTACTAACGAGTCACACGACACCCTGAGCACGTGAAACGGAAGTCTCCGGCAGACTTCTAGTGGGGATCAGGATCCAATCAGCGTCTTAGTGTAACCTTGAGAGACTCGACCAATCACACTAAGCCTAAAAGGTAGGCAACTCTTGCCGATCACAACTCCTTGTGATTCCCGTCCTATTCGGCTTTCGAATCACCATGGTCTCGAGGGACTCGACCAACCATGATGCTCGATTAAGTCAACACCTTCGTTACAAGATGAGTTTGATTTGATGATATACCCTCGAGGGACTCGACCAAGCATACCATGTCCTCAGATCACCAGTGACATATCTATGTCATAAGCAAGATAGCGAATCGCGATATAGGTGAGTCTCGAAGGACTCGACCAACTCAACCTACACCGGGAATTGGTTCCTACTTATAACGATGGAAGGCCACGTGGGTCAATCTAATTGCCTCACGTTTACTGACTTAATATTATCGAGAGAGATGTTTCTATGATTTAGTCTCCTAATATGACATGTCACACATATACATATTTAATATATATCTACATCGTATGCAAATATATATACATATCTAGTATGTGTATAAGCAATCATTGACCACAACCTAATGTGATTAGGCCTGAGCCAGTAGGCCTAATCACTCATATCAAGATCTATGTTTGCAATGGTGCATTTTTATGCCCTGTGATCGTCCATCTCATCTATTAGGATCAAGAGCAATAAGAGGGGGGTGAATTAGTGCAGCGGAAATCTTTCGACGATAAAAACGTTCGAACGATAAAAACGATTTCGGTGTGAAAGCCAATTCTAAGATTACTTTAACTTAAGATCAAGCGAGATGACGTTAAAGTCAATCTATGAAGGCAGTTTGCAGTTATGATGAAAACCAAAATATGAGCGCAAACTGAAATATGATGTTCGTACAAAGAAACTGATTTACGTCTAAATGCTGATTCGTAAATCACTTGATTAGGCGAGATGCAGCTTAAGCAAGGATATTAAGGCAGTTTGCAGTTAAGATAGAAATCAAAATGTAAACGCAAACTGAAATATGATGATCATACGAAAAAACAGATTTACGTCTAAACGTTGATTCGGAAAGTGCAAAGATAAAACCCGATCGTATATGCGCAGAAAGCAGTGAGCTTTAGAGGAGGTTTGCAGTAAAGATAAAATGCTTAAAGTAAATGTAAACCGAGATTTAGAGTGGTTCGGTCAATCTTGACCTACTCCACTTTTGGCTTCCTCCACCGACGAGGTACCTGACGTCAACTAGAGGCCTTCCTTCAATACGCGAAGGCCAACCACCCTTTTACAGTTTCACTCCTTTTGACGGGCTTAGGAGACAACTCTTACAGAATTTTCTCTCCTCTCTTTACAGCTCAAAACTTGGAAGAAAAGAGGGAGAAGGACTTTTGGCCTTTACAACAATTTTGAGCTCTAAAAATCACAGAACAAGATCAAGATTTCGGAGTGTATATCTGCCCTTTCAGTGCTGAATGGGTGGGGTATTTATAGGCCCCAACCTAGTTCAAATTTGGAGCGCAAAACTGTCAATTCCAAAAATTCCGGGATCAAGCGGTTGCACCTCCTGACTGGAGCGGTTGCACCGCCTTGTAGAGCTCGAAGACTGAGCCTCTGGGCAGTGCCACCTCCTGTCAAGGGTGGTTGCACCTCTTGCCAGAGCTTGAAGACCGAGCTCAGGCAGTGCAACCTCCTGACTGAGGCAGTTGCACTGCTCAGCCAGGGCTCGGAGACCGAGCCCAGGCGGTGCCACCTCTTGTCAGGGGATGTTGCACCGCCCAGTCTCGCTCGGAGACTGAGCCCAAGCAGTGCCACCGCCTGGCTAGAGCGGTTGCACCTCCCAGTCTCGCTCAGAGACTGAGCCCAGGCGGTGCAACCTCCTGCATTGGGCAGTTCAACTGCCTGGTAGAAATCATGGTCCAAATGGGTTAATCCATTCGGCCCAATTTGGGTTTTTCAGGGGCCCAATTGCCTCAAGATTAAGTTAATGGGATCACCTCCCATTTCCAACTTAATCATTGTGCTAACTACGATATTCCCTAAGACATTTACTGCAACTTGCTCTGGTGCGTCAATCGCTTCTTCCGGCTAGCTTCCGGCGAACTTCCGTCGATCATCCGATGAACCCTCGGTGATGCTCCTGCGGACTTCCGGCAAACTCCTGGACTTGCGATGATCCACTTGGCGAGTTTCGACGAGCTTCTTTGGCAAGCTCATGGACTTCTTGGATTTGTTCCTGCAGAACCTCCGACGACTGTCCGAACTTCCGTCGAACTCTCGAACTCCCAACATGATCATTGTCTTGACTCCGGCGCAACTCCTACTGCATGTCTTACTTTTATCGTAGTTAATCCTGCACACTTATCTCAATATATGGATTAGATAACAAATGACAATTGACTTCATCATCAAAATCTGAGATTCAACAATCTCCCCCTTTTTGATGATGACAATCAATTGATAATGGAGTTAACCTTAACTCCTCTTGTCTATATGCCATACTTGAGATAAGTCTTTTTTGAATTCAAAACCTTTGAATTCGAGAGACATATTGATAAGTTAAAATCATTTAAACTTATCAATTCTCCCATTATGATTCCCATCATGATGTATCTCTCTGAAGATGATGTCAAGGCTTGACATTCATTTTTAAATTTTACATTTCAAGTTTGAATGAGGTAATAGTAGCAATTCATCATATTGTACGATATCAACATGTAAAACTGCGAAGTAAGATTTTGATATCATTACATGATGCACACATTTCAAATGATGTTTTAGCAATTATTGCATTTCATCAAATGGTAAGATATCAATACGTAAAATTACGATGCAAGTTTTTTGTTTGATATCTTGACATGATGCAAACAAGGCATAATGCAAATTATAGCAATCATGACATCTCTTGGTGATGCAAGCATGGCATTAATACTCATATATTTCTCCCCCTTTGTCATCAACAAAAAGCATGATAATTGTGATACCAGAAGAACAATATAAGCAAATTTTAAGCATCAGTGTGATAATTGTTCATGCCTTTACTCGGTTCATATTATTTTCCAATAGTAAGTGATAGGAAATCAATTATACAAGCATGATATGTAGATCACTTTGAATACTTCTTCCTTTTTATTTGTTATAATCTTTTTGCATGAAGGAGGAAGGCCATTTGTGATACCAGCTATTTGTGAGTTTACATTGAGTGAAGTTAAAACCGATGAGAGATTAAATCATGGTTCAGGTATCAAGATATGTATGTGAAGCAAATCTTTGCAAGTAAAAACACTATCATTCATATTTCAAGATGGAATTCATAAGCAGGAATCATTTCATCAAATCCATTTCAGAAAAATATTTTTCACATATAAGTGTATGAGAAAATCCGATTTTTAGGATACCAATTGTTAAGCGAATCCACACATGAAATGAACACTTTCATGCATTCGGACAAGACTATGCCACAGATTTTCAAATACAATCATGAAGACAAAACATGCTTATTGTTATAGAAATTTTTGTATTCAGCACATAATTTCCAATATATTATTTTGGCATGTAATGGCAATCAAGTGATTTGTTCATTCAATAAGGTTCGAAAGATAATTTTAACTAGTTTATGTACTCGGACACATCAACATTCCTAACTCTCTTCTTATGAAATCAAATTGTTCTTCATTTAGAGGTTTTGTAAAAATATCAGCTAGTTGATGTTTAGTATCAATGAATTCTATGATTACATCATGATTAGTAACATGATCTCATATAAAGTGATGTCTAATATCAATATGTTTTGTTCTTGAGTGTTGTATAGGATTTTTCGTTAAGCATATTGCACTTGTGTTATCACATTTAATAGGAATATTTTTAAGATGAATTTTATAATCTTCTAAGGTATTCTTCATCCATACAACTTGTGCACAGCATGCACTTGCTGCAATATATTCAGCTTCGGTTGTTGAAAGTGCAACCGAGTTTTGTTTCTTAGATAACCAAGAAACAAGGGTATGTCCTAAAAATTGACATGTTCCTGATGTGCTTTTTCTATCTAGTCTACAGCCAGCAAAGTCCGCATCAGCATAAGCAATTAACTCAAGATTCTCTGATTTTGGGTACCATAATCCTAGATTTGTGGTACCATTAAGATATCTAAGTATTTTTTTAACTGCTTTGAGATGAGATATCTTAGGGTTTGATTGAAATCTAGCACAAAGTCCTATACTGAACATGATATCTGGTCTAGTTGCAGTGAGGTAAAGTAAACTTCCTATCATACCCCTATAAGTTTTTTGATCGAAGCTTTCTCCACTTTCATCAATTTCTAACTTTGTGGAGGTGCTCATAGGAGTGTTAATAGATTTTGAGTTATTCATATTAAACTTTTTCAGCAAATTCATAGCATATTTAGTTTGACTAATAAAGATGTCATTGCTTAGTTGTTTGATTTGTAAGCATAAGAAGAATGTTAATTCTCCCATTAAACTCATTTCGAATTCAAGACTCATAGTTTTAGCAAAAGATTCACAAAGAGATTCATTCGTAGAACCAAAGATAATATCATCAACATAAATCTGTATAATGAGAAAATTATTTTTAAAATTCTTGATGAATAATGTAGTATCAACCTTGCCTTTTGTGAAATTATTTTCAATAAGAAAAGAACTAAGTCTCTCATACCAAGCCCTCGGAGCTTGTTTTAAACCATAGAGAGCTTTAGTTAATCTAAACACATGATTTGGGAGGCTATTATTTTCAAATCCAGGAGGTTGTTCAACATAGACTTCTTCGGAAATAAAGCCATTAAGAAAAGCGCTTTTAACATCCATTTGAAACAACTTAAAATTATTACTACTAGCATAGGCAAGGAGCATCCTTATGGCTTCTAATCGAGCCATAGGAGCGAAGGTTTCTTTATAATCGATACCTTCTTCTTGGTTGAAACCTTTGGCCACTAATCTAGCCTTGTTTCTAACCACGATACCATATTCATCTTGCTTGTTTCTAAAAACCCATTTAGTACCAATAACTAAATGGTCATTTGGTCTTGGAACAAGCTTCCACACCTCATTTTTCTCAAATTGATTTAATTCAACTTGCATTGCGATAATCCATGAATCATCTTTCATGGCTTCGTCAATACATTTGGGTTCAATTTGGGAGAGAAAAGCGGCGTTGGAACAAAAATTTTTAAGAGAAGAACGTGTTTGAACCCCCTTTGATGTGTATCCTAGGATTAGCTCCTTAGGATGAGCATCTACATACTTCCAATCCTTGGGTAAGGATGTTTCGGAAGTGGATGCATCCAAGTTGCTAGTTGGAGACGGGGTTTTATTTAAATTCAAGGAATCAAACATCATCATCAAAATCATTTTTCCTGATTTCGAAAATCTCATTGAAGACAACATGAATGGATTCTTCAATAATTAAAGTTCTTTTATTGAAGATACGAAAAGCTTTAGAAACCGAAGAATAACCAAGAAAGATTTCTTCATCGGATTTAGCATCAAATTTTCCTAAGTTATCTTTTTCATTCAAGATAAAACACTTACACCCAAAGACTTTAAAATATGAAACATTGGGTTTTTTGTTGTTCCATAACTCATAGGGAGTTTTGGTGAGTAAGGGTTTTACTAGAACTCTATTCAAGATATAGCATGCAGTATTTACGGCTTCGGCCCAAAAATATTTGGGTAGACTATGTTCATTCAACATGGTTCTTACCATTTCTTGTAAATTTCGATTTTTTCTTTCTACTACTCCATTTTGTTGAGGATTTCTAGGAGTAGAGAAATTATGGTTGTATCCATTGAGTTCACAAAATTCTTGGAAATCATGGTTTTGAAATTCACCACCGTGATCACTTCTAATTGACGAAATCATAGAACCCTTCTCATTCTGAACAAGTTTACAAAACTTGGTAAAATATCTAAAGCATTCATTTTTCTGTTTTAAGAAGTAAGTCCATGTGTATCTGCTATAGTCATCCACAATGACGAAGGCGTATTTACTACCTCCTAGGCTTGATGTAGAGATTAGTCCGAACAAGTCCATATGGATCAATTGTAAGGGCCTAGATGTGCTTATTTGATTCTTTGATTTGAAACTGCCCTTAATTTGTTTACCTAATTGGCAAGCATCACATACATTATCTTTGATGAACTTGATATGAGGAATACCTCTTACAAGTTCTTTAGATGATATTTGAGTGATTAGTTTCATGCTAGCATGACCTACTCTTCTATGCCATAGCCAAGCATCCACATTCAAAACCGAAAAACACATTTCATTACACAAATCATGGATGTCAATAGTGTATACGTTATTTTGTTTTAATGCAATCATGGACGTGTTTTTGTGTGGTTTTTCAATAATGCAAGCATTAGACTCGAATCTGACAATATATTCTTTATCACATAATTGACTAATGCTCAAGAGGTTATGTTTTAAATCATCAACTAACAAAACATCTTTGATAAAGAAGTTAGATTTGTTACCTATGGTTCCTTTACCAATGATTTTACCCTTATTGTTGTCTCCGAAGGTGACATAGCCTTCGTCTATGCTAGTGAGCTTAGAGAATTGAGATGGACCTCCGATCATATGCCTTGAGTATCCACTATCAAGGTACCATCTCTTGCTCCTAGCTTGCGATGGTATAGGTTTCTACAAGAAAGGATGATTTTTAGGTACCCATTTGCTTTTGGGTGCCTAAAAAATAGATCTGCATTGTTTATCATTTTGCATAGAATTTATCATGGTTCCTTTAGGAACCCAAATTAATTTATTTGGACTAATTTTCTTGAATGGACAATTATGCGTTTTGTGTCCAAGTTTGCAACAAAAGTTGCATTTGCTTTGGTGTCGAACATGTAAGATGGGGCCTTTTATGAAGGTGGTTGGATTTTGGTGAGGACTTCTCACAAATCCGATTCCACTTCTTTTGGGAACGTGACCCTTGTTTGCAAGGATCATGTTCAATGACTTGCTACCAACCTCAAATTTCTTCAAGGTGTCCTTAAGTAGCAAGTTTTCCTTTTGGAGAGTTTCTAGATCATGGCATTTTATGCATGAACTTAAACTATCATGATATTCAGTTTTTAACTTATCAAAATTACAAGTAAGACTATCATGCTCCTTTTTTAGTAATTTATATTTTCTACTAATAATCTTGCATTCATCAAATAAGTCATGGAAGGCATTTAATAATTCATCAAATGATAAATCTGCATCTATTAAATTCATTACCTCCTCTCCGATGGTCATTAAGGCATAATGAGCATCTTGCTCGGTGTTGGACTCCTCTTCTTCGAATGTGCTCGAGTCATCCCATGTTGCTTTGAGCGCCTTCTTCTTTGATGTTCTCTTCTTGACTTGGGGACAATCACTCTTGTAGTGTCCCGGCTTCTTGCACTCATAGCAAATAACTTGGTCCTTCTTGGGTTCAAATTTATTTTTTGTTTCATTCTTAAACTTGTTTCTTTTAATGAATTTTTAAAATTTTCTTGTTAGAAGTGCCAAGTCATCATCACAGTCCTCATCACTTGAGTTTTCTCTCAAGTGGTATTCTGAAATTTTAAGTGTCATATCCTTCCTGTTCTTTGGAAGGATGTCTTCTTGCTCTTCATGAGCTTTGCAAGTCATCTCGTAGGTCATTAATGACCCGATAAGTTCTTCAAGAGGGAAGTTGTTTAGATCTTTCACCTCTTGAATAGCAGTGACTTTAGGATCCCAACTCTTAGGAAGAGATCTTAGAATCTTATTTACGAGCTCAAAATCCGAAAAACTTTTTTCGAGTCCTTTTAGACCGTTGACAACATCCGTGAAATGGGTAAACATGTCGCCAATAGTCTCACTCGGTTTCATCCGGAAAAGTTCGAAAGAGTGTAACAAAAGGTTGATTTTTTACTCTTTCACTCTACTTGTGCCTTCGTGAGTCACTTCGAGTGTGTGCCAAATATCAAATGCGGTTTCACAAACCGCAATATGGTTGAACTCATTTTTATCAAGTGCACAAAATAAGGCATTCATAGCCTTTGCATTAAGAGCGAAAGCCTTCTTCTCCAATTCGTTCCAATCGATCATTGGAAGAGAAGACTTCGAAAATCAATTTTCGACAAGATTCCAAAGTTTAAAATCCATAGAAATAAGAAAGATCCTCATTCGGGTCTTCCAATAGGTGTAGTCTATCCCATTGAACATGGGTGGACATGTAATAGAGTGGCCCTCTTGGTTTCCGGCATATGCCATCTCTCTTGGGTTTTAATCCGTTTGAGAGTTAAACCCGCTCTTATACCAATTGTTAGGATCAAGAGCACTAAGAGAGGGGGGGGGGGGGGGGGGGTGAATTAGTGCAGCGGAAATCTTTCGACGATAAAACGTTCGAACGATAAAAATGATTTCAGTGTGAAAGTCGATTCTAAGATTACTTTAACTTAAGATCAAGCGAGATGACGTTAAAGTCAATCTATGAAGGTAGTTTGCAGTTATGATGAAAACCAGAATATGAGCGCAAACTGAAATATGATGTTCGTACGAAGAAACTGATTTACGTCTAAATACTGATTCGTAAATCACTTGATTAGGCGAGATGCAGCTTAAGCAAGGATATTAAGGTAGTTTGCAGTTAAGATAGAAATCAAAATGTAAACGCAAACTGAAATATGATGATCGTACGAAAAAATAGATTTACGTCTAAACGTTGATTCGGAAAGTACAAAGCTGAAACCCGATTGTATATGCGCCGAAAGCAGTAAGCTTTAGAGGAGGTTTGCAGTAAAGATAAAATGCTCAAAGTAAATGCGAAGCGAGATTTAGAGTGGTTCGGTCAATCTTGACCTACTCCACTTTTGGCTTCCTCCACCGACGAGGTCACCGACGTCAACTAGAGGCCTTCCTTCAATAGGCGAAGGCCAACCACCCTTTTACAGTTTCATTCCTTTTGACGGGCTTAGGAGACAACCCTTACAGAATTTTCTCTCCTCTCTTTACAGCTCAGAACTTGGAAGAAAAGAGGGAGAAGGACTTTTGGCCTTTACAATAATTTTGAGCTCTAAAAATCACAGAACAAGATCAATATTTCGGAGTGTATATCTGCTCTTTCAGTGCTGAATGGGTGGGATATTTATAGGCCCCAACCTAGTTCAAATTTGGAGCTCAAAACTGTCAATTCCCAAAATTCTGGGATCAGGCGGTTGCACCTCCTGACTGGAGCGGTTGCACCGCTTGGCAGAGCTCGAAGACTGAGCCTCTAGGCAGTGCCACCTCCTGTCAGGGGTGGTTGCACCTCCTGCCAGAGCTCGAAGACCGAGCTCAGGCGGTGCAACCTCCTGACTGAGGCGGTTGAACCGCTCAGCCAGTGCTTGGAGACCGAGCCCAGGCGGTGCCAACTCCTGTCAGGGGAGGTTGCACCGCCCAGTCTCGCTCGGAGACTGAGCCTAGGCGGTGCCACCGCCTGGCTAGAGCGGTTGCACCTCCCAGTCTCGCTCGGAGATTGATCCCAGGCGGTGCCACCTCCTGGTTGGGGCGGTTCAACCGCTTGGCAAAAATCAGGGTCCGAATGGGTTGATCCATTCGGCCCAATTTGGGTTTTTCAGGGGCCCAATTGCCCCAAGATTAAGTTAATCGGATCACCTCCCATTTCCAACTTAATCATTGTGCTAACTACGATATTCCCTAAGACATTTACTGCAACTTGCTCCGGTGCGTCAATCACTTCTTCCGGCGAGCTTCCGGCGAACTTCCGTCGATCTTCCGATGAACCCTCGGTGATGCTCCTGCGGACTTCCGGCAAACTCCTAGACTTGCGACGATCCACTTGGCGAGTTCCGACGAGCTTCTTTGGTAAGCTCATGGACTTCTCGGATTTGTTCCTGCAGAACTTCCGACGATTGTCCGAACTTCCGTCGAACTCTCGAACTCCCAACGTGATCATTGTCTTGACTTCGGCGCAACTCCTGCTGCATGTCTTACTTTTATCGTAGTTAATCCTACACACTTATCTCAACATATGGATTAGATAACAAATGACAATTGACTTTATCATCAAAATCCGAGATTCAACATCATCCTCGTCGGTTCCGTCGACATCTCGATGCATCTTCATGCATCGCGATCGTCCGTCTCGTGGGTCCCGCTATCGCATCCACGCTTCCGCTACGCCTCCTCATATGATTATAACTTAATCATAGGCACGCAGGCCCAACAATAAACGAGAAATATAATGGAGGCTCGTAGACCCCAATAATAATAATCACAAGTACACACATCACATGGTCCATGATTATCCGTCCTCACATCATATATCACATGTATAAATAATCATCATCATGTAAGACTACTATATAATGATAAAAATAATAATTAACTAAACCTTTTAATTAATTAGTATTTTATGAAATCAGGGACATATAGGAAATTTCTAAATTCATAGGGGTATTTTCATAAATTGGATAAAAGGACAGAAATTAGAATTTCTCAAATTTCGAGGGGTAAAACTATCTTTTGCCCAGAAAACCCTAATGCCCTACTCCCCTTTGTTTCTGCCGCCGCCGCCACCCTGTTGGCGACGGCCTGTGCAGCGGGGCAAGGGCGCCGTCCCTATAGGTGGGCACCATTGTGGGTTGGCGCCCCTACGGGTGGCGTTGCCCCCGCGAGCGTTGTGCCTGCGGGTGCAGCACCCCGTCGGGCGGTGACCCTTACGGGGGGGTTTGCCCGTAGGAGCAACGGTCGCAAGCGTCGTTGCCCTATGGCGCCTCAGCCCGCGGGCGTTGCGGCCGCAGGCGCCTCACCCCGCGGTGCCTCTACCCGTGGGTCCAGCACCTGCAGGCGTCGCCCTTGCACGCGGGAACAGTGCCCGCACGTAGGTGGCCGCCTTGCTTGTAGCCCTGCCTGCCGGCACCGTGCGACAATGATCGCGGGTGGAGCAGGTCGCCGGTCGGCTGCTGTAGGCGCAGCCCCTGTGCTGCCTGCCTTCGGCTATGCTACACGCACGCAGATCGAGGGCAGCAACTGTTGCTACCCTTCCTTGTTTTTGCGTCAATGATTTTGACATCAAAATTCTTCCTAAACATAACACACGCAGTTCAAAACCAATCATTTGCACGAACAACCTAGCTCTGATACCACTATTGGGAAATCTTGAGGGCGACATCACATGCGCAGTGGAAGAACAAGAAAACAAAATCCCCGATTCCTAAAGAGATGTTCGTCGTCGTGCGAAGATTGGTGCGCAAAATCCGTGAAACTTAAAACTACGTATAGAGTAGATTATGTTACCTAGGGAGATCGTATATCCCTATTTCTCTACAGATCTTTAGGAGAGGGTCAAGGAGGTCAAACGTCCTCCTCTTTAGCAGTGATCCACACAGCAAGGCTGCGACGATGCTCCTCAGAACTCCAGGCCTACTCTAAGGGGGAGAGGGGGAGGAGAATAGGAGAGGCAAGCAAAGGTTCTAGCCTATGAGGTTCTGAATCCCTCCTATTTATAGAGGCCCCCTATCAAACCCTAATGGATCCTCCCCTAGTGGGTATTGGATCTACATCCAATAACCCAAGCCATTTAGATTAGTGGATCTCTATCCAATAATCTCTCATGGGCTCTTATTGGATCTCGTCCATGGGATCCAATAATTCAGGGGCTTATTGGATATCCAATAAGACAAGAGCTCCGTCGGATATCTCATATCCGAACCTCTACTCATCACAATGCTTACTATATGTGGGTGACCCTCTAAGCCCAATATCGAGCTGGCCATGAGTCATACTTATCAGAACTCCTTCTAATTCAGTGAATTATTATCTCTGTAATAATTCACTCGACTCATCGACTACGAACGTACTAGGCCACTACACCGTAGTCCCCAAATGATATAGGAGAATCCAATCCATTAGACCTGTTTGTCCTCGGTTACTATGTACCAATAGTCCCTCATCCATCTAATATCCCAAAGACCGTATATCGAGCATGGTGCTGTCAGACCCATACGGTTTTTACTCGAGTCTCGCTCTAATCGGATTCTCCCGGAGAACTCTTTTTCTCTCAACCCGAATGACCCTAGCCAGTGATTTGTCTGAGTAAGAACACATGGGATATTCCTCTCAGATGTCGAGAGTGGATGATCCTCTATCGACACTCAATAACCCTCGTAAGGTCGACTACCACTCCCAATGACCAGTTGTACTAGATTTGGGATAGCCAAACCTAGAAGTCTGGTATCAAAGAGTAGAGCACTCATATAGGACATCCTTGGTGTCTCAAGTCTAAGGACCAGATACACCACTAGGACTACGGAATTGCTGTCTGACAATAAGGCATCATCAACCATCTAACATTCCGTAAGCGGATTAATTAGTAAACTCATTCTCCAATGAGAACTTGTACTGTATCCCTAGTGTCCCTACATGAGCAGTTGTAAGACCAATTGCATCCATCATATGGATGGGTATACAGCACACTAGTCTTTCTGGTTATCACGATGTCCCTCTCGAGTAACCTGTGACCGGGATTATTTAGGATATGTGTTTAAAGGTGAATCGATCTCACTATCGTGATCTCATCATGATCTGATTCCCATTGCACAAATCCAAGGACATCATAATATATATATACATATATGTAATAGTTATAAAGTGATATATGCCAAAATATAACAAGCAAAAAGATTCTGTGTCAAGTCACACGTGTCATCACTCACGTGATTGGCTTGCTGAGCACCTATGACCAGTAGGACGCAAAGCTCCGCTACTAGTTTTAGGAGAATTAGGCAATGTCCAAAAACTTCACCCAATCTCCTTGGTTGGCACTCACGTAGTGCGAAAGATATTGCTCTAGGAGCGAGTTTATCCTCTCGGTTTGGCCATCCATCTGAGGGTGGAGGCTTATGGAGAAGTATAACTTGGATCCCAAAAATTTGAATAGCTCGGTCCAGAATCATCCCAGGAACCGAGCATCTCGATCACTGATGATATTGTGCGGGACTTCCCAATACTTCACCACATCCTTCATCATCAGCTTAGCCACCTCCTCTACTAAACAGTGTAGGGGAGCAGTAATGAAAGTTGTATACTTTGAAAATCAATTGACTATCAAGAGTATCAATCCAAGTCTCCCTACTAGTGGCATGCTTGATATGAAGTTCAAGGAAATGCTCTCCCACGACCTTTCTGGTACGGGCAACGACTCCAAAAGTCCTACCGGCTTTCGTTGCTCCTTTTTATCTTGTTGGCAAGTAAGGCACGTTCGAATATATTCCTCCACATCAATCCCCATCTTCAGCCAGTAGAAGGCCCTCTCTATAATGGCCAACGTTCGATGAATACCTGGGTGTCCAGCCCAAAGGGAATCTTGACACTCTCTTAAGAGTTCACGCCTCAAATTGTCTATTTAAGGAACATAAACCCTATTCTCTTTTATGTACACGAGTCTCTCCTAGACCCAAAATCGTAATGCCTTACCTTCTTTGATGAGCTGCATCAGGATAACTGATTGGGGGTCACTATACAGTCCATCCTTGATCCTAGAAAGGAAGTTGGTATGCAACTGACTTGCTTGGCCTCTACCCTCCAATTGTACGATATTCACGCGCTCTACTTTCTAACTGATTGCATCGACCATGACAATTGCTTTTCCAGGCTTGTACTCCATTGCCAAATCAAATTCAGCTAGGAAGTCCTATAATCGTGCTTGCTTTGGGGAAAGTTTCTTCTGCATTTGGAAATAGCTCAAAGTGATGTTGTTTGTCCTCAGCACAAATCGCAATATGATAAAGTAGTGTCGCCAAACTCGTAGACAATGGATCACCGCTGTCATCTCCTTCTCGTGCATTGGATAGTGTCGCTCAGTCTCGTTGAGCTTTCGGCTCTCGTAGGCTACCGGATGACCCTCCTACATGAGTACTCCCCTAATAGCGAAGTCTGAAGCATCTGTATGGACTTCAAAAGAATCTCCATAGTTTGGCAATTTGAGCACCGGTTCTTCCAGTACAGCAGCCTTCAGATCTTGGAATGCTATTTCACATTTGTCAGACCACTTCCAAGGTTGCTCATTCTTCAGCAACTCCATCAGTGGAGTTGCATGCTTCGAATACCCCGCTATGAAGCGTCGATAGTAGTTGATGAAACCAAGGAAGGATCTCAACTCTGGCACCTTCTTTGGAGTTCGCCATTCTGCAACCACTTGCACTTTTGATTTGTCCATCCGAATGGAACCATCACTGATTCGATGCCCCAAGAATAAGATCTCCGTTTAGGCAAAGTAGCATTTCTCCCTTTTCATGAACAAATTGATCTCTATAAGAACCTTGAAAATTATCCAAAGGTGCTTGACATGCTCCTCAAGCATTTGATTGTAGACGACGATATCGTCCAAGTAGACGATCATGAACATATCCAAATACTCATTGAATAGCTGATTCATGAGAGTGCAGAACATGGTCGGAGGATTGGTTAAGCCGAAAGGCATCACCAAGAACTCAAACGCTCCATACCTAGTCACGCAGGTAGTCTTCGCTTCATCGCCTTCAGCAATGCACACCTGTCAATACCCTGACCTAAGGTCAAGTTTTGAGAAATACTTGGCCTTACCCAACTGGTCGAACAAGTCCATGATGAGCGGGATGGGATACTTGTTCTTCACTATCACTTGGTTGAGGGCTTGGTAATCGATGCATAGTCGAAGACTCCCATCTTGTTTCTTCTGGAAGAGAACTGGAGCTCCGAATGGTGCTTTAGAGTTGTAGATGAGACCACCGCTTAGCAGTTCACCTAACTGCTTCCTGAGTTTTGTCAACTCTAGCGAGGGCATGCGGTAGGATGGTCTTGCTGGAGGCTTCACTCCTGGCTCCAGCTCAATGTTGTGATCTGCGCCTCTACGTGGTTGAAGAGTCTTTGGCAACTTGGGTGGCATAATGTCATTGAACTCTTTCAGGATGTTCTCCACCACAGCAGGTTCTTGAATGGCCTTCTCATCGAGTGGCTCTAGCTTCATAACAGTCACAAATGTTAATTCACCTTTTTGCACCCCTTTCTTCAGTTGGAATGTCGATATATGTTGGGGTTCCTTGGTTCCTCTCCGAGAGACGGGAACCACGTAGGGGTCGCCACCTCCCATCATACATAGGGAGTTTAAGAATGACATTGGCACCAACTTCACTGCGTGCATGAACTCCATTCCAAGAATCACTTAGAAGTTGTCTAGTGGCACCGCCATCATGTTGGCATTCCCACTCCATGTTTCGATCTTGATGGGAACTCCCTTTGCCAACCCAAATATTCGCATGGCCTCCGAATTCACCACCTTCATTTGACTTGGGCTCTTCTTCAAGATCAACCCAAGTCGCTTTACTTCTCGATCGGCAATGAAGTTGTGGGTAGTACCCGTGTCCACCATTGCATGAGTCGTTTGACCATTTAGCTTGATGTCTACGTACATCAGCTCACCACTTCCTACTTTTTGTAGCTTTGTCTTCGTGTTCTCCCCCACTTGACCCCATAGGGCATTCAACAAACGCATCGCTCCCATCTGAGGTCCTTGCTATTGAATCTTGTATTTTGATGATGAAATCACTTGATATGTGTTTATGTTTTAATCTGCATTTTGAGTGACGCAGGATGCTTCAATCAGGATGAGATAATTAAAGCAAGAAAAATCATGTTGTGTTGGAGGAACATGTCAGAAGATTAGATGTCGGGCCGGTGGATCGGTCGACGTATCGACAGAAGGCTTCGGGCCATGGACTTGGGCATCAGACTACGAAGAGCGGGTATTGTGACAAGGATATTGGAGTTGCGGAGTCAACTGGCCAATTGGGCAATAGGCCACAGTAGAGGACGATGCGTCGAAGAATCGAACGAAGCGTGGAGGGACCAATGACATGTCGGACAACTTGGTTAATTGCTTAGGATTAATTGTCTCAATCGAAGTTTTATTTTACATGTGCAGGATTAACTACGATGAAAGAAAGACATGCAGCAAGAGTTACGCCGGAGTCAAGACCATGATCACGTTGGGGGTTCGAGAGTTCGACGGAAGTCCGGACGGTCGTCGGAGGTTCTGTGGGAACAAATCCGAGATATCCAGGAGCTTGCAAAGAAGCTCGTCGGAACTTGCCAAGTGGATCGTCGGAAGTCCAGGAGTTTGCTAGAAGTCCACCGGAGCATCGCGGAAGGTTCATCGGATGTTCGCCGGAAGAAGCGATTGACGCACCGAAGCAAGTTGTAGTAAATGTCTTAAGAAATATTGTAGTTAGCATGTAGATTAAGTTAGGAATGGGAGGTGATCCCATTAACTTAATCTGGGGGCAATTGGGCCCTTGATAGACCCAAATTAGGCCGAATAAATCAATCCATTCGGACCAGAATTCCTACTAGGCGGTGGCACCGCTAGGATCGGCGGTGGCACCGCCCAGGAGATAGTCTCCCAGGAAAGCTGGGCAGTGCAACCGCCTGGGCTCAGTCTCCGAGTGAGACTGGGCGGTGCAACCACCCTAGTCAGGCGGTGGCATCGCCTCGGCTCAGTCTCCAAGCGAGACTAGGGGGTGCAACCGCCCCTGATAGGCGGTGGAATTGCCTAAGCTCGGTCTCCGAGCTCTGCCAAGCGGTGCAACCGCCCTTGACAAGACGTGGCACCGCCTAGAGGCTCAGTCTCCAAGCTTTGCCAAGTGGTGCAACTGCCCCTGACAAGCGATGGCACCGCCTAGAGGCTCAGTCTCTGAGCTCTATCAGGCAGTGCAACCGCCCCACTCAGGTGGTGCAACCTCCAGACCTTAGAATTCCGGGATATGACAGTTTGTGCTCAGAATTCAAACTGGTTTGGGGCCTATAAATACCCCACCCTTTCAGCAATGAAAGGGCACCCCAAAAGCACCGAAAGCTTAATCTTACTATGTGATTTTAGAGCTCAAAAGTTTTGTAAAGTCTAGAAGTTCTCCTCCCTCTTTTCTTCCAAGTTTTGATCTTTCAAGAGAGGAGAGAAAAGTTTGTAAGGGTTGTCTCCTAAGCCCATCAAAAGGAGTGAAACTATAAAAGGGTGGTTGACCTTCGCCTATTGAAGGAAGGCCTCTAGTGGACGTCGGTGACGTCGTTGGTGGAGGAAGCCAAAAGTGGATGTAGGTCAAGACTGACCGAACCACTCTAAATCTCGGTTTGCACGTACTTTGAGCATCTTATTTTTAATGCAAACCTCCTCAGTAGCTTACTGCCTTCTGCTCATTTACGAACGTGTTTCTTAGTTTTGTAAGCTTCCAAAGTTATTATCTACATGAAAAGACTTTTACGTCGGAATCGGATTTTAACGTACGAACACAGTTTTAATCGTCGAAAGTTTTCCGCTACACTAATTCACACCCCCCCCCCCTCTTAGTGCTCTTAATCCTAACAATTGGTATTAGAGCCCAGTATTTCTCATTTCAGATTTACACCCGAGAGAAATGGCTCTTCATGGCTTTCAAGAGGGCTTATCGGTTGTTCGTCCACCATTGTTTAACGGATTGGACTACACTTATTGGAAAATTCGAATGTGAGTTTTCTTGATTTCTATGAATTTGGATTTATGAAATATTATTGAAAATGGTTTTCAACTTCCCTCTAAACCGATGAATGAATGGTCAGATTTAGAGAAGAAGTATTTTTCTTTAAATGCAAAGGCTATGAATGCTTTATTTTGTTCTTTGGACAAAAATGAGTTCAATCGGATTTCTTTGTGCGAAATGGCTTTTGATATTTGGCGAACACTTGAAATCACGCACGAGGGAACTAGTAGAGTCAAAGACTCGAAAGTTAATATTTTATTATATGATTTTGAGCTTTTTCGAATGAAGTCGAGTGAAACCATTGTTGATATGTACACACCCATTTCACGGATGTCGTCAATGGTTTAAAAGCTCTTGGCAAATGTTTCTCGAATTTTGAACTTGTTAGTAAAGTTTTACAATCACTTTTTAAAGCTTGGGAATCAAAAGTAACAGCAATACAAGAAAGAAAAGATTTAAATATTTTTTCACTTGAAGAACTAATTGGTTCGTTGATAACATATGAAATGGTGCACAATGCACATGATGAACAAAACAACCTTCCAAAGAACAAGAAGGATTTGGGACATAGAACATTTGAAGACCACTCGAGCATAAGCTCAAGTGATAGTGATCAAGAACTACAAATGAAATTTAAAAAATTAAAGAAATAAAAATTTAAGAACAAAAAGAACGGAACTACTTCTTTTAAACGCAAGAAAAAGAACACAAAGTGGGATGAATCGAGTTCCTCCGAAGACGAGGAGAAAATCAAGAAAAGCGAGGTGGCAAACTACGCCTTAACAACATTCAACGATGAGGTAAACGAAACCCCCTTAATTTATTTTGAAATTACTTGATGTTTTCCATGATGCATTTTCTTTTTTAGAATAATTATTTTTCTTGAAAATTTTATATTAAAAAAAATGAAAATGCAAGAATATGATCATGCTCATAATTTTGAAAATAATAATGAAAATTACATGTTTTATGTCAATGGAATAAAATGTTAGATTTAAATCTAATTATCATATATATGTTTTTCTTAAGAAGAAAAAATGTGTATCTTGATTATTTCTGATTTTGATTAAAACCATGGTTGATGTCTTAATGAAAATATTAAGAAGTTTAATATTATGCTATATGTGGTTAAGAAATTATAATGTATATCATGTTGATTTCCATTGTTATTTCTCGATTTTGATTAAATAAAATCATGTTTGATTTGAAGAAATGCATAATGATTAATATTAAATATTTTGATTGACAATTTTATGTGTAAGATTTTAAGTTATAGATGATGATAAGCATGTGTTATTTTCATGAGTGTATTTGAAAAACTATGACAAAAAATGTGCCCGAATGCATGAACTTGTTAAGATTATTTTTTGAACTTTCTTAATTCAATGATCAAATCACTTAATTGCCATGATGATTTTATACTATTACATGCCTTAATAACATATTGGAAATTATGTGCTTTGGATACAAAAATTTCCATGATCATAAGCATGTTTTATCTTCATGATTGAACTTGAAAATCTATAGCAAAACCTTATCCAAATGCATGAAAGTGTTAAATTTCATTTTTGGATCTTCTTGATCCGAACAATCGGATTTTCTTGATACATTATTCTCTTCCGGACTTAATAAACAAATATCATATCGAGTTTGATTCATATCATTAATTTTTGAAATATGGAATCAACTAGCGAATGCATCTCTCATAGACTTATCATGTGAAAAATATCTTTCGAGAAATGGATTTGATGATTCCTTCTTATATCTTTAGAAAAATAGTTTTACTTGCGAGGATTTGATTCACACACATATCTTGATCCTTGTAAAAATGAAGTGTGCTTTAATATCTTATCAATTTTAACTTCATTCGAGTAAGCTCATAAGTGACTTTCCTCCATGCAAAAAGATAATAACAAACAAAGAGGAAGAAGTAATGAAAGCTATCTCCATGTCATGTTTTTTTTTAGATGTTTGTATAATTGATATCCTATCACTCATTGTTGAAAAATGACATAAACCTAGTTATGGCATGAATCATTACCGCACTTACGTTTAAAATTTGTTTATATCGTTCTCCTTTTTGTTGATGACAAAGGGGAGAAATATATGAATTGATACTATTAGTGTCATATTTGAATTTAAATTATGTTAAGATATCAAAAGAAACTTGCATCGAAATATATGGTAAATTGATAATAGAAATGCTATGATTGCCATATGCCATGTTAAGATATCAAGAACTTGCATCGTTATTTTACTTGCTGATATCTTGCCATGTGATGAAATGCTATGATTTGTTGTTAAAATGATGCATGCAATACTTATGCCTTTTATTATGATGTATGTGATGTATTGCATATGATGTGAATCATGATTAAATTTGCCTTAATTTGAATTCGAGGTTTATCTCAATTATGGAATTTTAAAATAACAATGATTACTTACCTTTGTCATGATTTAGAAATTGACGCAAAGGGTCTTCTTTTTGACATTGACAAAGGGGGAGAAATATCGCTAGCTCATCTTGCAAAATTTAGAAATATGCACTTTGCAAAGGAAGCAAATATTTGCTAGCTTACATATTGCAAGGGAAAGAACTTGACATCTTGAACATCACAAAAATTTGCTAGCTTCCATGATGTAAAATTTACTAGAATTGCTAGCTTGTGATCTAAAGAGAAGTAAAAAGTTGCTATCTCAAAAGAAGCAAATTGCACAATTCAAGAAGAAAGCAAAAATTACACTTCTCAAAAGAGAAGAAATTGTTGAATCTTGTATTTTGATGATGAAACTACTTGATATATGTTTATGATTTAATCTGCGTTTTGAGTGATGCAGGATGCTTTGATCAGGATGAGACAATTAAAGCAGGAAAATCATATTGTGCCGGAGGAACATGTCAGAAGATTGGACGTCGGGCCGGTGGATCGGTCGACGTATCGACAGAAGGCTTTGGGCCGTAGACTCGGGTATCGGGCCAAGAAGAGAGGGTATTGTGCCAAGGATATCGGAGTTGCGGAGTCAACTAGCCGATTGGGCAATAGGCTATAGGAGAGGACGATGCGCCGAAGAATCGGACGAAGCGTCAAGGGACCAATGATATGTCGGACAACTTGGTTAATTGCTTAGGATTAATTGTCTCGATCGAAGTTTTGTTTTAAGTGTGCAGGATTAACTATGATGGAAGAAAGACATGCAACAGGAGTTGCGCCGAAGTCAAGACAATGATCACGTTGGGAGTTCGAGAGTTCGACGGAAGTTCAGACTGTCGTCGGAGGTTCTGAGGGAACAAATCCGAGAAGTCCATGAGCTTGCCAAAGAAGCTCGTCGGAACTCGCCAAGTGGATCGTCACAAGTCCAGGAGTTTGCCGGAAGTCCGCAGGAGCATCACCGAGGGTTCATCGGATGATCGACGGAAGTTCACCGGAAGCTCGCTAGAAGAAGCGATTGACGCACCGGAGCAAGTTGCAGTAAATGTCTTAGGAAAAATCGTAGTTAGCATAATGATTAAGTTGGAAATGGGAGGTGATCCCATTAACTTAATCTTGGGGCAATTGGGCCCCTGAAAGACCCAAATTGGGCTGAATGGATCAACCCATTCGGACCCTGATTGCTGTGGGAGGTGCAATCGCCCAAGCCAGGAGGTAGCACCGCCTAGGCTAAGTCTCCGAGCGAGATTGGGCGGTGTAACCTCCCTAGCCAGGAGGTAGCACCGCTTGGGCTCAGTCTCCGAGCGAGATTGGGCGGTGCAATCGCCCCTAACAAGAGGTGGCACCGCTTGAGCTCGGTCTTCGAGCTCTAGCAGGCGGTGCAACCGCCCCAGTCAAGAGGTGCAACCGCCTGAGCTCAGTCTTTGAGCTCTGGCAGGAGGTGCAACCGCCCCTAACAGGAGGTGGCACCACCCAGAGGCTCAGTCTTCGAGCTCTGCTAGGTGGTGCAACCGCTCCAGTCAGGAGGTGCAACCGCCTGATCCCTGAATTCTGGGAATTGACAGTTTTGAGCTCCAAATTCAAACTGGGTTGGGGCCTATAAATACCCCACCCATTCAGCACAGAAAGCACACAGACATACACCGAAATCTTGATCTTTTTCTGTGATTCTTAGAGCTCAAAATTGTTGTAAAGGCCAAAAGTTCTTCTCCCTCTTTTCTTCCAAGTTCTGAGTTGTAAAGAGAGGAGAGAAAATTTCTGTAAGGGTTGTTTCCTAAGCCCGTCAAAAGGAGTGAAACTGTAAAAGGGTGGTTGGCCTTCGCCTATTGAAGGAAGGCCTCTAGTTGACGTCGGTGACCTCATCGGTGGAGGAAGCCAAAAGTGGAGTAGGTCAAGATTGACCGAACCACTCTAAATCTCGGTTTGCATTTACTTTGAGCATTTTATCTTTACTGCAAACCTCCTCTAATGGCTACTGCCTTCTGCACTTTTACGAACGAGTTTCTAAGTTCAGAGCTTTCCGAATCTGCGTTTAGACGTAACTCGGCTTTTTCGTACGATCATTACATTTCAGTTTACGTTTACATTTTGATTTCAATCATAACTGCAAACTGCCTTCTACGCATTTATAAAACATATCTCAAAGTTCAGTACCTTCAAAATTGGCATTTAGACATAAATCGGTTTTATCGTACGAACGTCGCATTTCAGTTTGCGCTTGCATTCTGATTTTCATAATAAACTGCAAACTGCCTTCGTAGATTTACTTTAACGTCATCTCGCTTAATCTTAAGTTAAAGTAATCTTAGAATCAGCTTTTACATCGTAATCGTTTTTATCAAACGAACGCAGCTTTCGGTTTTAATCGCAAAAAGATTTCCGCTGCACTAATTCACCCCCCCCCCCCCCCTCTTAGTGCTTTCGATCCTAACAATTAGTATCAGAGCGGGGTATTTCTCATTTCGGATTTACACCCGAGAGAAATGGCTCTTCAAGGCTTTCAAGAGGGCTTATCGGTCTTTCGTCCACCGTTGTTTAACGGATTGGACTACACTTATTGGAAAACTCGAATGAGAGTTTTCTTGATTTCTTTGAATTTAGATTTATGGAATATCATTGAAAATGGTCTTCAACTTCTCTCTAAACCAATGAACGAATGGTCGGATTTGGAGAAGAAGTATTTTTCTTTAAACGCAAAGGCTATGAATGCCTTATTTTGCGCTTTGGACAAAAATGAGTTCAATCGAATTTCTACGTGCAAAACGGCTTTTGACATTTGGCGAACACTTGAAATCACGCATGAGGGAACTAGTAGAGTCAAAAACTCGAAAGTTAATATTTTATTGCATGATTTTGAGCTTTTTCGAATGCAACCAAGCGAGACTATAGGTGACATGTACACCCGTTTCACGGATGTCATCAATTGTTTAAGAGCTCTTGGAAAATGTTTTTCGGATTTTGAACTCGTAAATAAGATTTTGCGTTCTCTTTCTAAGAAGTGGGATTCAAAAGTAACTGCAATACAAGAAGCTAAAAACCTAAACAACTTACCACTTGAAGAACTAATTGGTTCATTGATAACATATGAAATGGTGCACAATGCACATGATGAACATGATGGACAAAATCACCTTCCAAAGAATAGGAAGGATTTGGAACTCCGGACAAATGAATACCACTTGAGCGATGACTCAAGTGATGAGGACAATGATGAACTTGAACTTCGAACACTAAATCTTAATAAGTTTATTAAACAAAAATCTAAAATAAACAATAAACTTGAATGAAGGAAGAGGCCAAAGAAGAATAACACAAAGTGGGATGAATCTAGCTCCTCCGAAGACGAGGAGAAAATCAACAAAGGCGAGGTGGCAAACTACGCCTTAACCACTTTCAATGATGAGGTAATCGAAATCCCCCTAATTTATTTTGAAATTACTTGATGCTTTCATGATGTATTTTCTTTTTTAGTTTAGAATTAATGTTTAAAATATATATATATATATATTATGATCATGCTAGTAATTTTGAAAATGATAAAATTACATATTTTATGATAAACAAACAAAATGAAATAATGCTTATATGAATCGATGCTATGATTGCCAAATTTGATTATGCCATGTTTGCATCATGCGTTAAGATATCAAGAACTTGTATCGTAATTTTACGCATTGATATCTTACCATGTGATGAAATGCTACAATTGATGAACACTTAAAATGTAATCCTCTATCTTATTGATTTTTCAATAAATCTATGCTTGTCATATGTAAATTTATTGAATGTAATTTTGAGGATGATTTCAGATTTGACAAATGCTTGATTCGTATTTACGACATAAGATACACTTTAAATATGAATCATGCTTCAATCATGTTAAATGCTTCAATTATTTTCTATCTCTAGAGTTCTCGATTTTGATAAAATACAAGTGATAAATTCATTTATGATATCTTGTAAATCACTTGAATTATGAATGAGTTTTTTATGATGTGTTAAAAGAATCACTTAAAAAGAAAATGCTTTTCCCATCTTATCGAGATTAATGATTTCATGATATTGTGTGAATCTCGAAATTGATTTTGATGAAATAGTAATAACGTTATTCATGTTATGAATCTTAAAAATGATAATATGCTTCATGTGATAATATGAATACATGAAACACTTATGATATGATTTTTATACAATTCCGTGTATTCATAAAATATTTATCTCATCATCCAATAACTCTTCTTGATATTCCTTATGAGATGAAATAATGCATGAAATACAAATGAGGAGTTAATGATCATGCATAATAGGATGTAATGAATTCTGACATTTAGATACCATCGTTTGAATATCTATGATCATGTTGCCAAAATGATATATCATGAATGCTTGAATATCATGTTTGATATGCTCATGATGATGATTGATTTTTCGGTATCGTGCATAAAAAAATGAAATGTAATGTTAATGAATTTGTGCATTGAAACTATAATGATGCACAAATAAGAATGATTACTTACCTTTGTCATGATTTAAAAATTGATGTAAAGGGTTTTTCCCTTCTTTTTGACAATGACAAAGGGGGAGATAGATTGCTAGCACAATTCAAGAAAAAGGTAAAAAATTACACTTCTCAAAAGAGAAGAAATTGCTATCTTGAACATCACCGATAATTGCTAGCTTGAAATGTCAAGAAAATGTAAAAACTTGTTTACCTTCTTGCACATCTAAAGAGAAGATGCAAATGTAACACTTGCCAAATTGTTTGCTTGCCTCATGTAAAATATTATCTCTTGCTAGTTTGGCATTTTGCTAGCTTGCACTTTGCAAAGAAAGTAAAAATGACACTTCTCAAAAGAGAAGAAAGAGCTTGTTATCTTGAACATCACAAGCTTGCCAAACAAAAATTGCAAAAGTGCTATCTTGCCTATCTCAAGAAGCAAAACTTGCAACTTGCACATTGCAATAGGAAGCAAGAATCATAAGCTTACACAAGAAAGCTATCTTGTATTTGCTTTCGAAATTTTTGCTAGCTTGTATGTAGTAAAACTTGCATATCGTAAAATTTGCTAGCTTTTAGTATAAAGAGAAGCAAATAGTTGCTATCTCAAGAAAATTACACATGCTAAACTTACACCTTGCAATGGAAGCAAAATTGCAAGCTCAAACATTGCAAAGGAAGAAAAAATTTGCTAGCTTGCAACTTGCATATTTCAAGAAGCAAGAGTTGCCTTCTTGAACATCTCTAAATTGCTAGCTTGCAAGTTCTAAAATGTTGTAACATTGCTAGTTTGCATGTTCTAAAAGTGCTATCTTGTATGCTGTAAAACTTGCATATCTAAAACTTGATAGCTTGAATGTGCTAAGCATGATGTAACATTTGCTAAATTTTCTGGCTTCAAAACTGCATGATGATAAAACTTGATATTATGTTTTTCATGCAATGAGTTGAACCAATATCACAAACACTTGATTGTGGTACTTCTCCTTTTTGTTGATGACAAAGGGGGAGAAGTATGTTGATGACATGACATGTTATGCATAAGTTTATGCATAATTTCATGATGACGTGTTGCAAGTATTCATGATGAATATTGCAATGACTTAAATTCAATTTGAATTCAAGATTCTATCAATATAGCATATTGATAGGGGGAGTTTGTTTAAACTCTGGGAGTTAAGGTTAACTCCGTCATCAAGTAGTCGTCATCATCAAAAAGGGGGAGATTGTTGAATCTCGTATTTTGATGATGAAACTACTTGATATATGTTTATGATTTAATCTGCGTTTTGAGTGACGCAGGATGCTTCGATCAGGATGAGACAATTAAAGCAGGAAAATCATGTTGTGCCGGAGGAACATGTTAGAAGATTGGACGTCGGGCCGGTGGATCGGTCGACGTATCGACAGAAGGCTTCGGGCCGTAGACTCGGGCATCGGGCCAAGAAGGGCGGGTATTGTGCCAAGGATATCGGAGTTGTGGAGTCAACTAGCCGATTGGGCAATAGGCTGCAGGAGAGGACGATGCGCCGAAGAATTGGACGAAGCATCGAGGGACCAATGACATGTCAGACAACTTGGTTAATTGCTTAGGATTAATTGTCTCGATCGAAGTTTTGTTTTAAGTGTGCAGGATTAACTATGATGGAAGAAAGACATGCAACAAGAGTTGCGCCGAAGTCAAGACAATGATCACATTGGGAGTTCGAGAGTTCGACGGAAGTTCGGACTGTCGTCGGAGGTTCTGAGGGAACAAATCCGAGAAGTCCATGAGCTTGCCAAAGAAGCTCTTCGGAACTCGCCAAGTGGATCGTCGCAAGTCCAGGAGTTTGCCGGAAGTCCGCAGGAGCATCACCGAGGGTTCATCAGATGATCGACGGAAGTTCGCCGGAAGCTCGCTGGAAGAAGCGATTGATGCACCGGAGCAAGTTGCAGTAAATGTCTTAGGAAAAATCATAGTTAGCACAATAATTAAGTTGCAAATGGGAGGTGATCCCATTAACTTAATCTTGGGGCAATTGGGCCCCTGAAAGACCCAAATTGGGCCGAATGGATCAACCCATTCGGACCCTGATTGTTGTGGGAGGTGCAAGCGCCCAAGCCAGGAGCTAGCACCGCCTAGGCTAAGTCTCCGAGCGAGACTGGGCGGTGCAACCGCCCTAGCCAGGAGGTAGCACCGCCTGGGCTCAGTCTCCGAGCGAGACTGGGCGGTGCAACCGCCCCTGACAAGAGGTGGCACCGCTTGAGCTTGGTCTTCGAGCTCTAGCAAGCATTGCAACCGCCCCAGTCAGGAGGTGCAACCGCTTGAGCTCAGTCTTCGAGCTCTGGCAGGAGGTGCAACCGCCCCTGACAAGAGGTGGCACCGCCCAAAGGCTCAATCTTTGAGCTCTGCCAGGCGGTGCAACCGCTCCAGTCAGGAGGTGCAACCGCCTGATCCCGGAATTCCGGGAATTGACAGTTTTGAGCTCCAAATTCAAATTGGGTTGGGGCCTATAAATAACCCACCCATTCAGCATAGAAAGCAAACAGACATACATCGAAAGCTTGATCTTTTTCTATGATTCTTAGAGCTCAAAATTGTTGTAAAGGCCAAAATTTCTTCTCCCTCTTTTCTTCTAAGTTCTGAGTTGTAAAGAGAGGAGAGAAAATTTCTGTAAGGGTTGTCTCCTAAGCCCATCAAAAGGAGTGAAACTGTAAAAAGGTGGTTGGCCTTTGCCTATTGAAGGAAGGCCTCTAGTTGACGTCGGTGACCTCGTCGATGGAGGAAGCCAAAAGTGGAGTAGGTCAAGATTGACCGAACCACTCTAAATCTTGGTTTGCATTTACTTTGAGCATTTTATCTTTACTGCAAACCTCCTAAATAGCTACTGCCTTCTGTGCTTTTACGAACGAGTTTCTAAGTTCAAAGCTTTCCGAATCTGCGTTTAGACGTAAATCGGCTTTTTCGTACGATCATTACATTTCAGTTTACGTTTACGTTTTGATTTCAATCAAAACTGCAAACTACCTTCTGCGCATTTATAAAACTTATCTCAAAGTTCAATACCTTCAAAATTGGCATTTAGACGTAAATCGGTTTTATCGTACGAACGTCGCATTTCAGTTTGCGCTTGCATTCTGATTTTCATCATAAACTGCAAACTGCCTTCGTAGAATCAGCTTTACTTTAACGTCATCTCGCTTAATCTTAAGTTAAAGTAATCTTAGAATCAGCTTTTATATTGAAATTGTTTTTATCAAACGAACGCAGCTTTCGGTTTTAATCGCCGAAAGATTTTCGCTGCACTAATTCACCCCCCCCCCCCCCCCCCCCTCTCTTAGTGCTCTCGATCCTAACAGAAATTGCTATCTTGAACATCACCGAGAATTGCTAGCTTGAAATCTCAAGAAAATGCAAAAATGTGCTATCGTGCCTATCTCAAGAAAAGCAAATATGCGAACTTGCATATCTTTGAATTTGCTAGCTTGTATATTGTAACATTGCTAGCTTGCATGATGTAGAACTTGCTATCTTGAACATTACCAAAAATGCTATCTTGTATGCTGTAAAACATGCATATCTAAAACTTGATAGCTTGAATGTTCTAAGAATGATGTAACACTTACTAAATTTTCTAGCTTCAAAACTGCATGATGATAAAACTTGATATTATGTTTTTCGTGCAATGAGTTAAACTTATATTCCAAACACAAGAATAGTTGTACTTCTCCTTTTTGTTGATGACAAAGGGGGAGAAGTATGTTGATGACATGACATGTTATGCATAAGTTTATGATGACATGTTGCTTAGTTTTTTGAATCAAAGAGTTTCTATCAATATGGCATATTGATAGGGGGAGTTTGTTTAAACTCTGGGAGTTAAGGTTAACTCCGTCATCAAGTGGTTGTCATCATCAAAAAGGGGGAGATTGTTGAATCTCGTATTTTGATGATGAAACCACTTGATATGTGTTTATGTTTTAATCTATGTTTTGAGTGACATAGGATGCTTCGATCAGGATGAGACAATTAAAGCAAGAAAAATCATGTTGTGCCGGAGGAACATGTCCGAAGATTGGACGTCAGGCCGGTGGATCGATCGACGTATTGACAGAAGGCTTCGGGTCGTGGACTCGGGCATCATACCAAGAAGAGCGGGTATTGTGCTAAGGATATCGGAGTTGCGGAATCAACTGGCCGATTGGGCAATAGGCTGCAGGAGAGGACGATGCGCCGATGAATCGGACGAAGCGTCGAGGGACCAATGACATGCCGGACAACTTGGTTAATTGCCTAGGATTAATTGTCTCGATCGAAGTTATATTTTACATATGCAAGATTAACTACGATGGAAGAAAGACATGCAGTAGGAATTGCGCCGAAGTCAAGACCATGATTACGTTGAGGGTTCGAGAGTTCGACGAAAGTCCGGACGGTCGTCGGAGGTTCTGCGGGAACAAATCCGAATAGTCCAGAAGCTTGCCAAAGAAGCTCGTCGGAACTCGCCAAGTGGATCATCGCAAGTCCAGGAGTTTGCCGGAAGTCCGCCGGAGCATCGCCGAAGGTTCGTCGGATGTTCGCCGGAACTTCGCCGGAAGCTCACCGGAAGAAGCGATTGATGCACCGGAGCAAGTTGTAGTAAATGTTTTAAGAAATATCATAGTTAGCATGTAGATTAAGTTAGGAATGAGAGGTGATCCCATTAACTTAATCTAGGGGCAATTGGGCCATTGATAGACCCAAATTGGGTCGAATAGATCAACTCATTCGGACCAGAATTCCTACTAAGCGGTGAAACCACCAGGGTTGGCGATGGCACCGCCCAAGAGATAGTCTCCCAGAAAAGCTGCGCGGTGCAACCGCCCAGGGTAGGCGATGGCACCACCTGGGCTCAGTCTCCGAGCGAGATTGGGCGTTGTAACCGCCCCAGTCAAGCGGTGTAACCGCCCTAGTCATGCGGTGGCACCGCCTGGGCTTTGTCTTCGAGCGAGACTAAGCGGTGCAACCGCCCCTGTCAGGCGATAGCACCACTAGAGCTCGGTCTCCGAGCTCTGTCAGGAGGTTGTACCGCCCCAGTCAAGAGGTAGTACTGCCATGACCTTGGAAATCTGGGAAAAGTCATTTTTGAGCTCCAAATTCAAATCAGTTTGGGGCCTATATATACCCCACCCTTTCCTGCATGAAAGGGCACCGAAAATCCAATCTTACTCTTGATTTTTAGAGCTCAAAAGTGTTGTAAATGTCATGCCCCTCAAAAATTATCCATGATATTAAAACAATTTTCATCACAGACCAATCCAGGATCCAAACTAACATTTGAGGACACTGAAAAACATTCAATCAAATTCACATCCATAAAACCTGTGCATTTTAAAATCATATATCACATCACTCGATAATTCACATTTATGGCAACCCAAGCCAACTTGACAAACATGAACAACATTTATAAATCCATAAGCTAAATAAATTATACAATCAGAACTCCAACTATTCACCACAAGTTCATATCGTCATAAATTAGACTTAACATTCCGAAATTCCAAATAAGAGAGATCTTCTAACACTTTTACATAGTATATCCATTTCGATCATCAGAACAATTCATTACATACAAAATATGCTTATACAACAATAGCATAACAACCAACAAGACTTGCCCATAATTCTGAATAGCTATCCACTGCCTCAGCCCAAATCAAACATCTCGAAGAGTGAAAAGCTGACCTGAAAGATTTATATAACAACAAAATGAGCCAAAAACGGCTCAGCAAGTGACAAAACATATTCAGAACAAAAGGAACGGTTTCAAACGAGTAAGGTATCATAATGTAAGGCAGAATACAAGAATTCTCAAGGATACCATCTCATTAGATACAAAATCATATGTATCATGTCATTCAAAACATATTTGATTCATAACAATTGGAGCATAGAGTAATTGGAGCATATCAATGGCAGATAGGACATTTCAGAACATATCAGTTCATAGCAAATGGAGCACAGAGTAATTGGAGCATATCAATAGCAGATAGGACATTTCAGAACATATCAGTTCATAGCAAATGGAGCACAGAGTAATTGGAGCATATCAATGGCAGATAGGACATTTCAAAACATATCAGTTCATAGCAAATGGAGCACAGAGTAATTGGAGCATATCAATGGCGTATGAAATGTTCCGGAGCATATCAACGACATATGGAATATTTCGAAACACATCAACAGTGTATGAAACATTTCAGAGCATATCAAGAACAAATACCGTACAGAAGCTCAAACGTCGTCTTTGACGTTGCAAACATATCAATCTTATCTAAAGCATATACAGAAACACATAACCAAAGCTCTGGATATCATATCAAACATACAGAAGGTGTAGTGGGATCTCAAACAAAATTGTGATTCATCCATTTCTGAATGACCACCAGACAGAAGTCTCCCACGTCTGGGAGCTCCATCCACCCACGTCTAGGTGAAGTCAGAAGGAGTCGGCAGAGCAACGCAGGCTCTAAGCACATACCCTTTACCATTTCTGGCAAAGGTCCAAACAATCCCACAACCACCAGAGTACAAGAAGGTAGTTTTATTAATAAATAGCATATATCGGAAGCACACGCGGAACAACAAAACGTACATGTGCCTTTTCGAGACAATACGAAACAAAGAACAAATCTCTCACAAATGTATTCAGATTTGGAATGAAATGGAATAGGAACATATCGAAAACAAATGCGGCACAATGGGATACACATGTGCCTATGTGAGTCAATACGATATAGCATAAACGTTACACAATAGTTTTCAAGAATGCAAATAATTTTAAGGACAAGAGCATACAAGAATTCAAAGCAGTAATATAAAACTCAATTGAATAAGAAGGCTAAAGGATATCAATTTCCAAAGGAATAAAACCAGAATATGAGAAATCGACCAAAGCTCGATCGTCGTCCTTGACGTTGCAATCATATCATTATTATCCAGAGCATGTACAAAAACACATAACCAAAGCTCTGGATATCATATCAAACATATAGATGGTGTAGTGGGATCTCAAACAGAATGTGATATAACCATTTCTGAATGACCACCAGACATAATCTAGAGCATCGCAGGCTCTAAGCACATACCCTTTACCATTTCTGGCAAAGGTCCAGAATAACACCCTTTACCATTTCTGGCAAAGGTCTAGACAGTCCCATAAACACCAGAGAACAAAAGGGCAGTATGAACAATAAATAGCATATATCGGAAGCACACGCGGAACAACAAACGTACATGTGCCTTTACAAGTCAAATATGATGCAAGCAACAATCTCTCACAAATGTATTCAGA
Organism: Musa acuminata AAA Group; assembly: GCF_036884655.1. Lineage (NCBI taxonomy): Eukaryota > Viridiplantae > Streptophyta > Magnoliopsida > Zingiberales > Musaceae > Musa > Musa acuminata. Next base: position 26,523,971 of record NC_088335.1, read on the forward strand.
TTTGGAATGAAATGAAAGCAAGAGTATACAGGGATTCCAAACAATCATATTTAGCTCAATTCAAATAAGAAAGCTAAAGGATATCAATTTCCAAAGGAATGAAACCGGAATATGAGAAATCGACCAAAGCTCGATTTCTGGCAGAATACAAGAGGCACATTGAACAAATGATTCGAACTATCAATCGTGCTCCAATTTACTCAGAAATAATCATTGGATTATACTTTCAGATAAGACAGGCTTCTTATGAATTGAACTGTCCAACAGAGAGAGTTACAAATAGTTTGGTAAACCAGGGTCATAGAACAAAATCTCTCTTTGGCAGAATTCATAAGGTCAGATTCAACAGATAACTGGGCAGGTGTTTGGATTCCAGATCTTTCAATCCATATTTCAAAAGAAGGATCTACGAGTCTAGTTTCCAATGAAATCAAGTTTGAACAAATCGGAGTTTCCAACAGACTTATAGGCAGCTCGGTATCAAAAGGTCAGAATCTCAGAAGTTGCACAGATTCGAATCGTTACGTCTAAACAGGAGATATATCAAATGCAAGGCTAGAACAATTCAAAGTTCCTCATATTCAAAGCAAATGTAGAGATAAAATTGCAGTGAGGAACGATCAGGATACTTGCAATAGGAAAGATTAGAACAATTACAGGCGGAACGATCGGGAAACTTACAATAAGAAAAGTTAGAGCAATTATAGAAGGAACGATCAGGGAACTTGCCTTTAAAAGATTTCGATCCGAAGATCCAAAGAAGGTGCCAGCCCAAATCCTTCAACTTTTCCTCCGTGTCCTCTCTCTGTTTCGTTTTGTGCTCCCGTTTTCTTCCTTTCTTTGCAACTACACCACGTGTCGAACATCGAGGCACAGTCACCTGCTCTCTCTTACTCTCATTCCTTCTTTTTCTTTCCCAAACGCAGCTGCCACAGCCGCCGCCGCTGCCGCTGCCACAATCGCAGCCCCTTCCACTGCACTACCTTCCTTCCTCCCTTCTCTCGCAGACATAACTGCTGCATACGCAGTCGCTACCGCTGCGGCCGTAATCCCGTCTGCAGCCCCTTTTTCCCCCTTTCCTTTCTTTTCTTTCTCAGCTACAACTGTCGCAGTCGCAGTCACAACCATGGCCGCAGCCTCTTCTTTCTCCCCTGCTCTATTTCCTCTCCTTCTCTTCCAACTACGGCTGCCACTGCCACAGCTGCCTCTCCTTCTCCTCTTCCTCTCTTCTTCCCTTTTCCTTTCTCTTCTTCTTCCTTTCCTTCTCTTCTTTCCCAGCTGCACTGCTGCAGTCGCAGCCTCAGCCGCGGCCACAGCCTCTTCTTCCTCCCCTGCTCATCTTCCTCTCCTTCTTCTCTTCCAACTACAGCTGCCATCGCCGCAGCCGCAGCCCCTTCTTTCCCTTCTCTTCTTCCTCTCCTTCCCTTCTTCCTTTCTCTTCCTCTTTCCCTGCCATAGCTGCAGCTGCCACAGCCGCAGCCGCAGCTACTTCTTTCCCTTCTCCTCTTCCTTCTCCTTCCTTTCTTCTTCTTCTCTTCTTCTCCTTCCTCCCCTTCTTCTTCCCAGCATCACACACACCCTCTCCTCTGTTTCCTCTGCAGGGAACTGAGGTATCACAACCTCTTCTCCTGCTTCCCCTTCTTCTTCTCTTCCTCTTCTTCTTCTTCTGCTCTTCTTCTACCCGACACCCCACACGTCTCCTCTGTTTCCACCTGCAGGAAACAGAGGTGCTGCAGCCCTAGCTGCTGCCACCTCTCACTCCTCTCCGTCTTCCCTCTCTTTTCCCTCTTCTTCGCCTTCTCTTCTTCTCCTCTTCCCTTTTCCTCCCCAAGGCCACACACCTCCTCGCTGCAGCCTTGCCGCAGCTATCCTCCTCTCTTCTTCTTCTTCTTCTTCTTCTTCTTCTTCTTCTTCCCTTTTCTTCCACAACGCCCCACACATCCTCTCCTCTGTTTCCACCTGCAGGAAACAGAGGTGCTGCAGCCCTAGCTGCTGCAGCTGCCTCTCTTTCTCCTCTCCATCTTCCCTCTCTTCTACTTCTTCTTTTCTTCTCTTCTCCCTCTTCTTCCTCTCTTCTTTTCCCTCTTCTTCTCTTCTCCCTCTACTTCTCTTCTTCTTCTCCCCACACCCCACCGCTTCTCTCTGTTTCTCGAAGAAACAGAGAGAGCGTGGGAGGCGATGGGATAAAACCGAAATTTTCGGTTTTCTTTATTTTCTTCTTTTTACAACTTAACAGTTTAGTCCTTGAAATTTCCATATTTACATATAGGTCCCCCGATTTATAAATAAATCTTTATTAATAATTTTCAAAAGCGAGGGATATTACACTCTCCCCTCCTTAAAAGAAAATTTAGTCCTCTAAATTGATCATAGCTCAATCGATGAAAAGATGAGGATTATGATATCTTTATTTCCTCCTCCTGCTCTTAAATAGTTTCATCAATACAATACAATTACATAATTATCCACGAGTGACCGAAATATTCTCCTCCTTGATCCTCAATAGACGGTAACCCGACCTTTAATCAATTTCTAAAAATACTTACGCACCCTACAGTTAATCAAGCAAGTCGTTACTCCAGAAAATACTCATTTTTTATGGTCACATAATTCAACTGTCTATAATCATTACAAAGCCTCAATATTCTATACATCTTTTTAACTAACACCGAAGCACCCCATGATGAAATATTAAGCCAAATAAAATCCTAATTTAATAATCCTTGTAGTTGCTTTTCCAATTCCACTTACTCAAATGATATCTTTCTGTAGAGAGGCTTAGATATTGGGATTGTCCCAAGGACCAAATCAAAAGCAAAATCACATTTGGAGGTAATCCAAACAAGTCATCCTGGGATACATTAGGCAAGGAGATAAATAATGTCCAATACTCTCAAAATAAAAGATCGGCTGATCAAATATACAAAAAGTGATCATTTGTTATATACCAATCCATACTGGTATGATAAGAAGATAGCCAATCCATACCAAGTATAATATCATAACTCCAAATCTCTAGGAGAACTAAATCAGCAAAAGTTCAAGTTCTCCAACAAAAATCATACAAGAGGACCAGATTCAAGTTCGTTATCAAAGAATCTCCAATGATTGTACTTACATATATCACATAATACAGTGGTCTAGGTTGAATACCCAAGTGATAAGCAAAATATTACGAATAAAATCGTAGATTGGACCCATGGTCGAACAAATATTTGCATTCTTTCATAAGCATGCATAATACCTTCGATCACTAATTCAGAAGTTTTAGAATCATATTCAGTGATAGCATACACTCTGACATGGGCTGATGATTTATGAGGTAGTGACTCTTTCTTCTTGTTCAAATGGCAGTCTTTTGTTTTATGATCCAACTTTCTACAAACAAATAGACTCCAGTCACCCACCAATACAAATTTGTTTCATAATTTAACTTACAATTCACACGTGATTGAGTCTTTTGTGGTGACTTCCTTTTTCAAATCCAAATGTCTTGACCCTCCTGTTATTACTTACTGATTCATTTTCAATCATATTTTTATTAGTAAACTTGTCCTTATCATTCTTGCCATTGATCTACAAAAAATTCTTTTCATTGTTCCCATTAATGATTAGCCTCTACTTCCAATATAAGGTGGCAAAAGAAATCTTTTGATCATCAGAACAATTTTGTACATCAAATATCTTCTCTGTTTGCATCATTCATTTTTCTACCACCAATGAAATTAGGTCCACCATGCTTCCGCTGCACCACTCTGATTCAATATCCCCGATTACCCTTTCATCCCACTTAATTAATCAAAATCAGATGAAGTAGGAGGACTAAATGTCATCGTCATCCTAGATTCCTAAAATACATCAAAGAAAATTTTCACTAATCACTATAATTCACTAGACCTCAATATATTTTGCACGTCAACATATCAAATATTTCAGTGATCCTCAAACCATGCTCTGATACCACCTTTGCCACGCCCCTAAAAAATTATCCATGATATTAAAATAATTTTCATCACAGACCAATCCAGGATCCAAACTAACGTTTGAGGACACTGAAAAACATTCAATCAAATTCACATCCATAAAACCTGTGCATTTTAAAATCATATATCACATCATTCGATAATTCACATTTATGGCAACCCAAGCCAACTTGACAAACATAAACAACATTTATAAATCCATAAGCTAAATAAATTATACAATCAGAACTCTAACTATTCACCACAAGTTCATATCGTCATAAATTGGACTTAACATTCCGAAATTCCAAATAAGAGAGATCTTCTAACACTTTTACACAGTATATCCATTTCGATCATCAGAACAATTCATTACATACAAAATATGTTAATACAACAATAGCATAACAACCAACAAGACTTGCCCATAATTCTGAATAGCTATCCACTACCTTAGCCCAAATCAAACATCTCGAAGAGTGACAAGCTGACCTGAAAGATTTATATAACAACGAAGTGAACCAAAAACGGCTCAGCAAGTGACAAAACATATTCAGAACAAAAGGAACGGTTTCAAACGAGTAAGGTATCATAATGTAAGGCAGAATATAAGAATTCTCAAGGATACCATCTCATTAGATATAAAATCATATGTATCATGTCATTCAAAACATATTTGATTCATAACAATTGGAGCATAGAGTAATTGGAGCATATCAATGGCAGATAGGACATTTCAGAACATATCAGTTCATAGCAAATGGAGCACAGAGTAATTGGAGCATATCAATGGCAGATAGGACATTTCAGAACATATCAGTTCATAGCAAATGGAGCACAGAGTAATTAAAGCATAACAATGGCAGATAGGACATTTCAGAACATATCAGTTCATAGCAAATGGAGCACAGAGTAATTGGAGCATATCAATGGCGTATGAAATGTTCCGGAGCATATCAACGACATATGGAACATTTCGAAACATATCAATAGTGGATGAAACATTTCAGAGCATATCAATAACAAATACTGTACAGAAGCTCAAACGTCGTATTTGACGTTGCAAATATATCAATCTTATCCAAAGCATGTACAGAAACACATAACCAAAGCTCTGGATATCATATCAAACATACAGAAGGTGTAGTGGGATCTCAAACAGAATTGTGATTCATCCATTTCTGAATGACCACCAGACAGAAGTCTCCCACGTCTGGGAGCTCCATCCACCCACGTCTAGGTGAAGTCAGAAGGGGCTGGCAGAGCAACGCAGGCTCTAAGCACATACCCTTTATCATTTCTGGCAAAGGTCCAGACAATCCCACAACCACCAGAGTACAAGAAGGTAGTTTTAACAATAAGTAGCATATATCGGAAGCACACACGGAACAAAAAAACATACATGTGCCTTTTCGAGACAATACGAAACAAAGAACAAATCTCTCACAAATGTATTCAGATTTGGAATGAAATGGAATAGGCACATATCGGAAGCAAATGCGGAACAATGGGATACACATGAGCCTATGTGAGTCAATACAATATAGCATAAACGTTACACAATAGTTTTCAAGAATGCAAATAATTTTAAGGACAAGAGCATACAAGAATTCAAAGCAGTAATATAAAGCTCAATTGAATAAGAAGGCTAAAGGATATCAATATCCAAAGGAATGAAACCAGAATATGAGAAATCGACCAAAGCTTGATCGTCGTCCTTGACGTTGCAATCATATCATTCTTATCCAGAGCATATACAAAAACACATAACCAAAGCTCTGGATATCATATCAAACATATAGATGGTGTAGTGGGACCTCAAACAGAACGTGATACATCCATTTCTGAATGACCACCAATCATAATCTGGAGCATCGCAGGCTCTAAGCACATACCCTTTACCATTTCTAGCAAAGGTCCAGAATAACACCCTTTACCATTTCTAGCAAAGGTCCAGACAGTCCCACAAACACCAGAGTACAAAAGGGCAGTATGAACAATAAATAGCATATATCGGAAGCACACGCGGAACAACAAACGTACATGTGCCTTTACGAGTCAAATATGATGCAAGCAACAATCTCTCACAAATGTATTCAGATTTGGAATGAAATGAAAGCAAGAGTATACAGGGATTCTAAACAATCATATTTAGCTCAATTCAAATAAGAAAGCTAAAGGATATCAATTTCCAAAGGAATGAAACCGGAATATGAGAAATCGACCAAAGCTCGATTTTTGGCAGAATACAAGAGGCACATTGAACAAATGATTCGAACTATCAATCGTGCTCCAATTTACTCAGAAATAATCATTGGATTATACTTTCAGATAAGACAGGCTTCATATGAATTGAACTGTCCAACAGAGAGAGTTACAAATAGTTTGGTAAACCAGGGTCACAGAACAAAATCTCTGTTTGGCAGAATTCATAAGGTCAGATTCAACAGATAACTGGGCAGGTGTTTGGATTCCAGATCTTTCAATCCATATTTCAAAAGAAGGATCTACGAGTCTAGTTTCCAATGAAATCAAGTTTGAACAAATCGGAGTTTCCAACAGACTTATAGGCAACTCGGTATCAAAAGGTCAGAATCTCAGAAGTTGCACAGATTCGAATCGTTACGTCTAAACAGGAGATATATCAAATGCAAGGCTAGAACAATTCAAAGTTCCTCATATTCAAAGCAAATGTAGAGATAAAATTGCAGTGAGGAACGATCAGGATACTTGCAATAGGAAAGATTAGAACAATTACAGGCGGAACGATCGGGAAACTTGCAATAAGAAAAGTTAGAGCAATTATATGAGGAACGATCAGGGAACTTGCCTTTCAAAGATTTCGATCCGAAGATCCAAAGAAGGTGCCAGCCCAAATCCTTCTACTTTTCCTCCGTGTCCTCTCTCTGTTTCATTTTGTGCTCCCGTTTTCTTCCTTTCTTCGCAACTACACCACGTGTCGAACATCGAGGCACAGTCACCTGCTCTCTCTTACTCTCATTCCTTCTTTTTCTTTCCCAAACGCAGCTGCCACTGCCGCCGCCGCTGCCGCTGCCACAATCGCAGCCCCTTCCACCGCACTACCTTCCTTCCTCCCTTCTCTCACAGACATAACTGTTGCATACGCAGTCGCTGCCGCTGCGGCCGCAATCCCATCCACAGCCCCTTTTTCCCCCTTTCCTTTCTTTTCTTTCCCAGCTGCAACTACCGCAGTCGCAGTCGCAACCATGGCCGCAGCCTCTTCTTTCTCCCCTGCTCTATTTCCTCTCCTTCTCTTCCAACTGTAGCTGCCACTGCCACAGCTGCCTCTCCTTCTCCTCTTCCTCTCTTCTTCCCTTTTCCTTTCTCTTCTTCTTCCTTTCCTTCTCTTCTTTCCCAGCTCCACTACTGTAGTCGCAGCCTCAGCCGCGGCCACAGCCTCTTCTTCGTCCTCTGCTCATCTTCCTCTCCTTCTTCTCTTCCAACTGCAGCTGCCATCGCCGCAGCCGCAGCCCCTTCTTTCCCTTCTCTTCTTCCTCTCCTTCCCTTCTTCCTTTCTCTTCCTCTTTCCCTGCCATAGCTGCAGCTACCACAGCCGCAGCCGCAGCTACTTCTTTCCCTTCTCCTCTTCCTTCTCCTTCCTTTCTTCTTCTTCTCTTCTTCTCCTTCCTCCCCTTCTTCTTCCCGGCATCACACACACCCTCTCCTCTGTTTCTTCTGCAGGGAACTGAGGTATCACAACCTCTTCTCCTGCTTCCCCTTCTTCTTCTCTTCCTCTTCTTCTTCTTCTGCTCTTCTCCTACCCGACACCCCACACGTCTCCTCTGTTTCCAACTGCAGGAAATAGAGGTGCTGCAGCCCTAGCTGCTGCAACCTCTCGCTCCTCTCCGTCTTCCCTCTCTTTTCCCTCTTCTTCTCCTTCTCTTCTTCTCCTCTTCCCTTTTCCTCCCCAAGGCCACACACCTCCTCGCTGCAGCCTTGCCGCAGCTATCCTCCTCTCTTCTTCTTCTTCTTCTTCTTCTTCTTCTTCTTCTTCTTCTTCCCTTTTCATCCACAACGCCCCACACATCCTCTCCTCTGTTTCCACCTGCAGGAAACAGAGGTGCTGCAGCCCTAGCTGCTACAGCTGCCTCTCTTTCTCCTCTCCATCTTCCCTCTCTTCTACTTCTTCTTTTCTTCGCTTCTCCCTCTTCTTCCTCTCTTCTTTTCCCTCTTCTTCTCTTCTCCCTCTACTTCTCTAAGAAACAACCTCCTAACCCTAGCTGGCCTCTTCACCTCTTTAATAGGGGTTGGTTAGGTAGGTTTTACATGAATGTCCCTCTCAATTAGGACTCTCCTAACTAGAGTCCTAACAGACCTGCCTCAAATCAGCTTTGTCCTCGAGGCTGACGATTCATGAATTTTGGGAATTTGATCTTCAAGTCGTCATAGTTCTCCCAAGTGGCATCTTCTGTTGGTAGGTTCACCCACTGTATTAGCACTTTAGTAGTGGGTCGTCGTTGTCGAGTCACGATCCATCGATCAATAATGGCACTTGGCTAGGTCTGGAGTTCTCCTTGGATAGTCATATTTGGTGGCTGGCTTTGGGCTGTCTTCAAGCACTTATTTACAACTTTTGTCTGGCCATTGATTTGTGGGTGATATGCTGTACTCTTTTTCAATTTAGTACCCTGCATATGGAATAACTTTGTCCAAAATCTACTCATGAAGATGCAAGTATAATTTATCATAAGCAGAATGCGTCCCTTATAGTGTAATTCTTTTGAGTCCCAATTGTAATGAGCCACGGAGCTTTGTGCTTCCTCCAATTTTTTTATAATCTCTTACTAGTCTCTGAATCTTCCTGCCATTCCATCTTAATATCCTCAAGGAAGTCGTTGGTCGGAAGTGAAATGGCCGAAACTTCAGCTTGCTCGGGTAGCTGCGAAAGCGCATCTGCAAAAACATTCTCTTTCCCCTTTTGTAAGTTATTTCATAATCAAATCCAAGAAGTTTTGTTACCCATTTTTGCTACTCAGGGGATGATATCTTTCGCTCCAAAAAGTACTTGAGGCTTTTATGGTCGATTTTAATTTGAAATCGTCGACCAATCAAGTAGGGTCTCCACCTCGTTGCTACGCGCACAATGGCGAGCATCTCCTTATCATATGTTGACTTATTTTGATGGGAGGAAGATAATGCCTTGCTAGTGTATGCGAGTGGTCGACCATCTTGCATGAGAATAGCTCCAATTCCGACCCCAGATGCGTCGGCCTCAATAATGAAGGGTCGGTTGAAATTTGGTAGTGTTAGCACCGACGTCGTCATCATGACTACCTTAAGTTTGTCGAAGGCAGCGGAGGCTCTGTCTAACCATTGGAAGACATCTTTTTCTAGTAAGAAAGTAAGTGGTTTTCACGAACTTACGATAGTAGCCTATTAAACCCAAAAAGTCATGTAGCAATTTTATGTTCCTCGGGGTAGGCTAGTTTTGCATTGCTTCAATTTTGAAGGGGTCCACTGTCACACCTTTCTCTGATATGATATGCCCAAGATATTCCACCTTCTATTGAAGAAAGCAAAAATTCGTAGTGATTGTTGTGTGTTCAAAAGGTGGTTTTCGGTATGTCTTCTTTGCACACTCATATTTGATGATACCCGGATCAAAGGTCCAGCTTTGTGAAGATTTGTACTCCCTTTCATCTAGCGATTCATCTGCTATTGGAATAACGTATTTGTCCTTGATGGTTATGCCATTGAGAGCTCAGTAATCAATGCATATTCGCCATGTTCCGTCCTTCTTGCATACAAGTAGCACCGGTGAAGAGTAGAGGTTGCAACTTGGCCGAATAACTCCTGTTTCGAGCATCTCTTTTACAATCCTTTCTATTTCATCCTTCTGGAGATATAGATATTGATATGGCCGAGTATTTGCTGGAGGTTTTCCTGAAAGAATCGTTATATAATGATTATGCCAACGGGTAAGAGGTAGGTTGTACGGTTCGTCAAATATATCTGAAAATTCAGCAAGCAAAGGAAGTAGGTTTGGATCTTCAAATTCTATTGGCTCTCCCTTAGTTTGCTGCTCAAGTTGTACTAAAAATCTGCTGCATGCTTTATGCAAAACCTTCTCCATTTGTTGTGTACAAATCATCGTTACATCACCCCCACGTTTCCCGTTTAGTATCTCCTGTTTCTCCTTACTATAAAATTTCATAATTAGTTGCATAAAATTTCAAGAAATATCACCTAATGTCATCAACCATTTATTTATGAGCATGGCCTCATGATCATCAAGAGGAAGAAGGAGGAAATATGCAATTATCTCTTGGTAAGGCCTCATGATCAGCAACAGTTTCACTTGCTGGCGCCTACGATCATACTTCAAAATCCATCCATCGGCGACCTTAATGTCAAACTTGTTGCAATTCTCGATAGGTAAGGCCATCTGGATAGCAACCTTACTATTTAGAAAGTTATTAGTACTGCCCGTGTCGATGAGAACAGTGATCGGTTGTTGTTTGAGAAGGCCTCCAACTTTCATCGTTTGCGGGTTTGAGTAGCCGGCTAGTGTATGTACCGTAATTTCGATCGGTTGTGGCTCTTCTTCTGCATCTTCTTCTTCATGTTCAAGGCTCTCTTTTGGATGTTCAATGACCTCTTTTTCTATTGGTTCAATCATAAGAAGTCTCCCTTTACTACAGTGATGCTCACGGCTCCACGGCTCGTCATAATGCCAACATAACCACTTTGTATATCGCTCCCGAAGCTCTTCTCTTGTTAACCTCTTTGGTGTAGGGACTTGGTCGATAGTAAGGGGGGCTGAGGGCTTCAATATTACTGGTTGAGGAGCGACCCTAGTCCTCTGAGCTTCATGGTTCAATTGCTCCTCTTGATGTCGTGCGAAAGAGATGGCTACCATAAGCGTATATGGTTGTCTCGCTTTAACTTCTCCTCGGATCTCCGGCTTCAAGCCCTCAATGAAGGTCCTCAATAGCTGTTTTTGAGACCAATCATGAGTTTGATTAGATAACCTTTCAAACCTGGTTTGATACTCCTGAATGGTAGAGGTTTGTCGGATCTTTGCTAGTTGTCCGTCAATATTCTCGTAATCGGTTGGTTTGAAGCGGATCAGTAGTCCTTCTTTGAATTGTCGCCATGAAAGGAATCCATAAGTATGTTTAAACCAGTCAAACCACTGTATAGCATCCCCTTTAAGATGTGTAGCTGTAATTTTCACCATAGATGCATCAGCGGTTTTATGGTACCAAAAATATCGCTCCGCGCGCGAGATCTAACCAATCGGGTCTCCTTCTTCCCATCTAGGGAATTCCACTCTCATGCATGGATTGTTGGGGTTGGTCATAGAGCTTCCCCTCTCTTGGAAGTCATATCTTTGGGCTTGGTGCGATTGGGCAAAGCTCTCTCCTTGATGTGATTTCTTCGGGCTTAGTGGTCGGTTCAATCTGAGTTCGGTAAAGAGTGTCCGAATCTTATCCTCCATTCGCGCCTCGAAAGCTTTGAATTTAGTATTGATTACCTCCTCAGATGCCATAGTATATGCCACCAAATCTGTGATGTTAAGATCTCTCTTTTGTTGTCGGGTTAAAGGCATGTATTGGTTGAGAGAGGTGATGGTCGAAAGGGTTGGTAGATTGGGGGATGTAGGCTACGGTTTAGGCTTGTTTTGTGGCTATTTTGGGTGCAGTTTGAGAGTGTGGTTTGGTAGAGTTTTAGGGCTGTAGATGAAAGTTTTGGATCTGTGGTAGATGGTAGCAAAGGTTTGATAGAAATAAGTGGAAGTTGCAGCAAGTATGTGCTGTCTTGTATGAGTAGAATTGTCGTCGAAGAAACAACGGTTTCTCGATGTAATTTCCACCAAAATTTTGAGAGAATTGAGGAGGGAATTGATAGCAAAATCACAGTTTATATGACAGCAAGGATATCTAATTTAATTAAAGAAAATTTTGGCAGTATAATAGCAAGGAAATTGGTGCAAGTTGCGATTGCAGAATTCTCGTCGAGAAATTTCAGCGGGCTATGACAAAAATTTGCAGTAACACAAAATCATTTTTAGAGATAAATTTCTTAATAGATCAATCTTAGATGGAAGCGAAGATGATCTATGAAGTGTATATGAAATTTCATTCAAAAAAGATTGCAAATAGATGGGTTAAGGCAATAATATGCGATTGAAATTTTTTGCAGCACAGATTTTTAAGTATAGCAGATTGGACGTAAAAGATCAATGGTTTATGTTGAGAATTTTTTGATGAAACCAAATGTAATTCCACTGTTAGGAAGTGTCAAAGCTATCATAAAAATTTTGTAGAGATTTGGATAGAAACAACATAGTATCAAGGTCAAACAAATAGTGCTATGTGGTTGAAATTTTACAGTGAAGATTTTCAAGTATAGCAAATTAGACGTAAAATATCAATGGTTTATATTGAGAATTTTTTAACAAAACCAAAGGAAATCTGTTGTTAGGAAATGTCAAAGATGTCATAAAAATTTCGTAGAGATTTGGATAGAAAAAACATAGTAGCAAGATTAAACAGACGGTGCTATACGGTTGGAATTCTACAATGTATCTTTCGTCGTAGAGATGAAAACTTTATGATGAAAAGTTTATGCAGCAATATAGGAATAATTTTTTTGAGATTTTCAAATAAGGATAACTAAATTGCAGTAGCAGTAAGGTAGAAAATCAGAACTTGTTGCAATTCATGGGGAGATCAAAGGATGATCCGTGGTGGTGGAGATGACGGCGGAATTTGGCAACGATCTCTTAAGCAATTGTAGGAATTGATTTGGGCAGTTGTGGAGGGTTGATGGATGGCTGTGGAAGGGCAGCGAGACACCAAGAATGCTACTCTGATACCAAGTGTTAGAACCCTTGTAGATTCTAAACTTGGGGTTGATCTCTTTAGGGGATCGGCCTCCTTGGAACTCTATAGGGGTTCCTCCCTCCAAGTTGCTGCTCAAAGGCTGCAGAAAAGATTCATCTATTGCTTATCAAAAGAGGAGGAATATATGGCTATTTATAGGGTTTCTAAACCCTAACTCCTAATAGGACTCATACTCAAGACTCATATTCCTTTACAACTCCTAATTCATCTCTAAGAAACAACCTCCTAACCCTAGCCGGCCTCTTCACCTCTTTAATAGGGGTCGGTTAGGTAGGTTTTACATGAATGTCCCTCTCAATTAGGACTCTCCTAGCTAGGGTCCTAACATGCCTTCTGCTCATTTACGAACGTGTTTCATAGTTAAGTATTTTCCGAATCGGCATTAAGATGAAAATTAGTTTTATCGTACGAACATCACATTCCAGTTTGCTATTACATTATGTTATCTATCTTAACTGCAAACTGCCTCTATATATTTGATTTAACTACATCTCGCTTGATCACAAGATAAAATGATTTACGAATCGGCTTTCATACCGAAATCGCTTTTATCGTACAAACGTCGTATTCCAGTTTGCTATTACATTCTGTTGTCTATCTTAACTGCAAACTGCCTCTATATATTTGCTTTAACTGCATATCGTTTGATCACAAGTTAAAGTGATTTACGAATCAGCTTTCTTACCAAAATCGCTTTTATCGTACGAATGCAGTTTTAATCGTCGAAAGTTTTCCGCTGCACTAATTCACCCCCCCCCCCTCCCCCTCCCCCTCTTAGTGCTTTTGATCCTAACAATTGGTATCAGAGCTCGGTATTTTTCATTTCGGATTTACACCCGAGAGAAATGGCTCTTCATGGCTTTCAAGAGGGCTTATCGGTTGTTTGTCCACCGTTGTTTAACGGATTGTACTACACTTATTGGAAAATTCGAATGAGAGTTTTCTTGATTTCTATGAATTTGGATTTACGGAATATTTTTGAAAACAGTTTTCAACTTCCCTCTAAAGTAATGAATGAATGATCGGATTTGGAGAAGAAGTATTTTTCTTTAAACGCAAAGGCTATGAATGCCTTATTTTGCGCTTTGGACAAAAATGAGTTCAATCGGATTTCTACGTGCGAAACAGCTTTTGATATTTGGCGAACACTTGAAATCATGTACGAGGGAACTAGTAGAGTCAAAGACTCAAAAGTTAACATTTTATTATATGATTTTTAGCTTTTTCGAATGCAACCAAGCGAGACTATAGGCGACATGTACACCCGTTTCACGGATGTCGTCAATAATCTAAGAGTTCTTGGTAAATCTTTTTCAAATTTTGATATCATAAGCAAGATCTTAAGATCCCTTCCAAAAAGGTGGGATCCTAAAATAACCGCAATACAAGAGATAAAAAATTTAAATGATTTTTCATTAGAAGAATTAATCGGGTCATTAATGACCTACGAAATGACACTTTTGGAACATTTGAAAACTGATGAGCACTTGAATCACCTTCTAAAGAATAGGAAGGATTTGGAACTCTGGACAAATGAATACCACTTGAGCGATGACTCAAGTGATGAGGACAATGATGAACTTGAACTTCGAACACTAAATCTTAATAAGTTTATTGAACAAAAATCTAAAATAAACAATGAACTTGAACGGAGGAAGAGGCTAAAGAAGAGGAAGGCAACCAAGGATGAATTAAGAACTTCCAAAGGTGAAACGGTAAATTGGGCTTTGACAAGCTTCGACTACAAGGTATGTAACTCAACTCTCTTGAATTATTTTAAAATTACTTGAAGTTTTTCATGAGTGCTTAATTTATATAGTAGGAATAGGAAATAACAAATTGTTTTTCCAAAATTATATCATGTTTTTCTTTTCAGCATCATTGAAAAATTAAAAATTTGATCATGAAAAGTTTATTGCTAAGGTTTCATGCATGTTATGATTTGAAATGTTGAATGATGTATGCAAGATGATAATTATATGATATATGATAATGCTTATGATTAATCCATGCATGTGTATCTTGATGATTTTATGTCATGCATGAGTTTTTGAAGTAAATGTTGATTTGAAACTCTCATTTTAGATTAACATGTTTTTGTTTTAATCGTTTTTATGATGAATTAAGATGACATTCTCATGATATATTAAGATGACAGTGCATGTATATCTATGTATGAATTTCTTGATAGTCTTTTGATGATAGATGTGATATCATGATGTGTTTGGTCTTGACGGTTTCATGACGAAACTTATGTTTCGATTTTAAATGATGATACATGTTTTCACAAAAGACTTGAATACCCTCACATGAAATCAATTGTATGAAATGAAAATAAATTTTCTATCCTATTGAGATTAATGAATTTATTTTACCAATCTTTTGAATCTCCTGAAAATAAACATGATGAATATTTTGAAAATAAATGAGTGTATCATGCATTTGGTCTTAATGATTTCTCTTTAACATACTTTTTGAAATCATACTTGATGATGAATATCAAGATATTAAAAGGATGTTATCATAGAATCATGCTTGATGATTTGTTTTTTACCTTTCCGTCTTAAATGTTGACACTTGTTTTATTAAAGGTAAAGGCATGCTTATAAGAAGCAAATCACATGAATAGAAATTTATAAAAATGAAATGCGATCCTCTATCTTATCATCTTTTCAATAAATCTATGCTTGTCATGTATGAATTTATTTAATGTGACTTTGAGGATAATTTCGGATTTCACAAATGCTTGATTCATACTTATGTCACGCCCCTCAAAATAATATCCATGATATTAAAATTTTCAACACAAACCAATCCAGGATCCAAACACACATTTGAGGACACTGAAAAATATTCTATCAAATTCACATCTATAAAACCTATGCAGTTTATAATCATATATCACATCACTCGATAATTCATATTTATGGCAACCCAAGCCAAACTTGACAAACATGAACAACATTTATAAATCCACAAGCTAAATAAATTATACAATCAGAACTCCAATTATTCACCACAAGTTCATATCATCATAAACTAGACTTAACATTCTGAAAGTCCAAATAAGAGAGATCTTCTAATACTTTTACATAGTATATCCATTTTGATTCATCGACAACATTTCATTACATACAAAATATGCTTATACAACAATAACATAATAACCAACAAGACTTGCCCATAATTTTGAATAACTCTTCACTGCCTCAGCCCAATTCAAAACATCTCAAAGAGTGACAAGCTGACCTGAAAGATTTATATAACAATGGAGTGAGCTAAAAACAGCTCAGCAAGTGACAAAGCATATTCAGAATAGAAGGAACGGTTTTAAACGAGTAAGATATCATAATGCAAGGCAGAATACAAGAATTCTCAAGGATACCATCTCATTAGATACAAAATCGTATGTGTCATGTCATTCAAAACATATTTGGTTCATAACAAATGGAGCATAGAGTAATTGGAGCATATCAATAGCATACGAGATGATCCGGAGCATATTAATGGCAAATAGGACATTTCAGAATATATCAGTTTATAACAAATGGAGCACAGAGTAATTGGAGCATACCAATAGCGTATAAAATGTTTCGGAGCATATCAATGACAAATGGAACATTAGGAGCATAACAATAGCAAATGAAACATTTCGGAGCATAACAAAGGCATAGGAAATGTTTCGGAGCATATCAATAACAAATGAAGCATTTCGGAGCTTGTCAATGGCGTATGAAATGTTCCGGAGCATATCAACGGCATATGGAATATTTCGGAGCATATCAATACCAAATACCAAATAGAAGCTCAAACGTCGCCTTTGACGTTGCATTCATATCATTCTTATCCAAAGCATGTACAGAAACACATAACCAAAGTTCTGGATATCATATCAAACATATAAAAGGTGCAGTGGGACCGCAGACAGAATGTGAATCATCCATTTCTGAATGACCAACAGATAGAAGTCTCCCACATCTGGGAGCTCCATCCACCCACATCTAGGTGAAGTCAGAGGGGGGCCGATAGAGCATCTCAGGCTTTATGCACATACCCTTTACCATTTCTAGCAAAGGTCCAGATAATCCCACAAACACCAGAGTACAAAAAGGACAATATAAACAACGAATAGCATATATCAGAAGCACACGTGGAACAACAAAACGTACATGTGCCTTTACGAGTCAATACGATGCAAGCAATAATCTTTCACAATTGTATTCAGATTTGAAAGGAATTGAAAGCAATGGCACATATGGATGTTGAATCTCGTATTTTGATGATGAAACCAATTGATAATTATGTTTATGTTTAACTATATTTTGAGTGATGCAGGTCTACTCGATCAGGATTAGACAATTAAGGCAGGAGGAATTGATGTTGCGCCGGAGGAGATCATGTTAGGATATTGGATGGCAGAAGGCTTCGGACGTCGAGCATCGGGCCAAGAGCGGAATTGCGCCAAGAATATCGGCGTTACGGAGGTCAACCGCTGATTGGGCAACAAGCCGCAAGAGAGGACGATGCGTCGAAGAATCGAACGAAGCGCCAACCAATGACGTGCCGGGCAACAGAATGTCAATTCGCTTTATAATAATTATCTAGATCGGAGTAGAGTTTTTGCTTGTGTGTGCAGGATTAACTACAATAAAGATGAAGACATAAAGCAAAACAAAGTGTCGGAGTCAAGCACGAAGGATTCATTGCGAGTTCGAGAGTTCGACGGAAGTCCGAAGGTTCGTTGGGAATGCTGCCGGAACTAGCCAAGAATGAGTAGGGAGCTTGCCGAAGGGTTTTTCGGAAGCTCGCCGGAAGGTTCGTTGGAAGTTCGCGGAGCTCGCCGAGAAAGATCGGAGCTTGCCGAAGAAGCTCATCGGAACTTGCCAAGATCAAATCGTGAAGTCTAGGAGCTTGCCGGGAGTCCGCAGAATGGTTTCCGAGAGTTTATCGGAAGACCGCCGGAAGTTCGCCGGAAGCTCGCCGGAAGAAGTCTTGACTTACGAACTTTGTAATAGCTTAGAAAATATCTTTAAATTCGTAGTTAGCACGTTAATTAGGGTTAGAATTAGGTGTTAATCCTATAACCTAAGTAGGGGCCAATTGGGCCCGAGTTCGGACTGGTTTGGGCCAAGTTTGAAGCCCAACCAGTGAGCTGATTTGGCCTAGGCGGTGGCACCGCCCAGCACCCGAGAGCTGGGCGGTGACATCTCCTGGGCTGGGCGGTTGCACCGCCCAGCACCCGAGCGTTGGGCGGTGGCACCGCTTGGCTGGGCGGTGGCATCGCCAGCATCGGGAACATAAGAGAATTCAAATTTTTGGAGCCCAAATTTGAATCCTCTTGAGGCCTATAAATACCCCTCAAGTCTCAGCTGAGAACACAACTTCTTGAGCAGCAAGTGATTAAGAGAAAAGTCTTAGAAGAGTCTTTGCTAGTCTTGTTTTCAATTTGCTAGTGTTCACCTCCTTCTTTCTTGCTGAAAATCTGTAAGAGAGTGAACCACTTGTAAAAGTTGTAAGAGGGGTATTTACCCTTCCCTTTCAAGAGATTTGCTAGTGGAAGGTGGGAGCCTCATCGAAGAGGGGTCTCGCAAGTGGATGTAGGTCATTTGACCGAACCACTATAAAATCGGCGTAATCTCTGGTTTGCATTTACTTATTGTCATTTATATTACTGCAAACCATTTGCACTTTAATGCTATACTGCTTTGTCTTTGTCTTACTTATCTCTTCAAGTTAAAACGCAATCGAAACGGTTTTAAACGAAAACGTTGCTTTTATCGTACGAAGTTTCCAAAAAGTGTTTAAATCGTGAAAAGTTTATCACACTTCACCGCTGCACTAATTCACCCCCCCCTCTTAGTGCCGCTCCGATCCTAACAATTGGTATCAGAGTCACGGTTTTCTACTTTGGTTTAACACCCAAATAGAAATGGCTCTTTATGGCTTTCAAGAGGGTCACTCTCTCATTCGTCCTCCCTTTTTTAATGGGACGGACTACACTTGTTGGAAAACTCAAATGAGAGTTTTCTTACTTTCTTTGGATTTGAATTTATGGCACATAGTCGAAAATGGATTTAAAATGTCTTCTCTCCCAATGAACCATTGGAATGATTTGGAGAAGAAGATGTTTTCTCTAAATGCAAAGGCTATGAATGCCTTATATTGTGCACTTGACAAAAATGAATTTAATCATGTTTCAATGTGTGACTCGGCTTTTGATATTTGGAGAACTCTAGAGGTCACTCATGAAGGCACTAGCCGAGTGAAAGAGTTCAAAATCAATATTCTTGTGCATTCTTACGAACTTTTCCGGATGAAACCAAGTGAGTCCATCGGAGGCATGTACACCCGTTTCACAGATGTCATCAATGGACTCAAAGCTCTTGGTAAGAGTTTTTCTAATTTTGAACTAGTCACTAAAATCTTAAGATCCCTTCCAAAAAGTTGGGATCCAAAAGTTACGGCCATTCAAGAGGCCAAGGACCATAAAACATTCCCTCTCGAAGAACTTATTGGGTCTCTAATGACCTATGAAATAAACAATGTGATAAAAAGGAAACTCGAGAATAACCTTCCAAAGGACAAGAAGGATTTCGGACATAGAACACATGAAGACCACTCGAGCATAAGCTCAAGTGATGATGAACTTAAACTACAAATGAAACAAAAATTAAAAAGAAAAAAGAATGGAACTACTTGCTTTGAACGCAAGAAGAATAAAAATTGGGATGAATCAAGCTCTTCCGAAGACGAGGAGAAAATCAAGAAATGCGAGGTAGCAAACTACGCCTCACTTTCAACAATGAGGTAATCGAAATCCCCCTAATTTATTTCGAAATTACATAATACTTTCATGAGTTATTTTTAATTTAGTTTAGGATTAATTTTCTTGAAAATTACATGTGTTATGTTAATGCAATAAAATGTTAGATATAAATCTAATTCTTATACACCTAGTAAGATTAATCTTATGTATGTGCTTGAGAAGCAAGAATGTGTATTTTGACGATTTCTATATTGATTTTCAATGACGATGCATAACTTTTGAAAGGAATGCTTGATGATTTTTTTTATGAACCTTGTCTTTGGTTTTCAAACATGATGTATGGTTTTGACATATGAACAAAATTTGAGCATGCTAAGATAAAGTCAATCATATAAATTAAAACTAAAGAAGTTTTAGTTATCTATAAGAATCATTCAAAATTATGTTCAATAAAAAATGCAAAATGATGGAATGAAAATATTAAATGTTTTAATACCATTTTATGCATGAGATTTTAAAAGTTATACATAATGATCTTGATGGTTGTTATAAAGAAATTTATTTTTCGATCCTAAATGATTGATGATATATATATATTTTTTGGCACAAAAAGGACAAAGGCATACTTATATGAAACAACTAAATAGATAAAAGTATTTTTCTTGAAAATTCTTGGTTTGATGAATCTATTTTATCATCTTTTTATGAATATCTTGAAAATAATTTTTGATTTGATGATTTGAATTTGAATGAACTTTATCTTGATTTTTTAAGATTTATAACTTGAAATTTACTCTATAAAAATCAAGATCTTGTATCCTCAATGTTCCTTTTTAGCATCTATTATCCAAATGAATTATGATTGGTATCATTGCTATATTTCTTCTTATCGTGCACTAAAGAGAAAATTTTCCTAAATGAATCGTGATATTTCGGAACCACAATTCTTTTTATGATTCATAATGAATTGAGAAATTTTATATACTTGAATTAAGATTGAATGAATTTTATCTATATCATGATCTCCTAAGATTTTTCCTTGATTATTTAAGAGGAGATTTTTCAAAACAAAATGTGTCTTCTATTATTATCTTTTCATGATATGATTTTTATGCAATTCCTTGTACTCATGAAATATTTATCTCATCACCCAATAACTCTTCTTGATATTCCTTATGTGATGAAACGAAATAATGCATGAAATTCAAATAAGAAGTTAATGATCATGCATGATAGGATGTAATGAATTTTGATATTTAGATACTATCATTTGAATAGCTATGATCATGTTGCCAAAATGATTTATCATGAATGCTTGAATATCATTTATGATATGCCGATATTGATGATTGAGTTATTTGTATCATGCATGAAAAATAAAAGATATAGTTTTAAAATTGTGCATGTTCGAATTTGAAAATATGATGATGCATAATGATGAAATTGTGCAATGAAAATATTAAACATTTTGAAACCATGTTTTAGTGTCATGCATAATGATCATGCTTAATAAATTTTAAAATTATGCATGATGAATCTTGCGAATTACGGATTATTGATTTTTACTATAATGGAAGTGCCTTATTGATCTTTGTTGTAATAAATCTTACACTTTCGGTTTTAAACATGATATATGTTTTTATTTGGCATAAATGAAATAAAATCATATGAATTGAAACAACTAAAAAGAGAAAAATATTTTTTCCTTGAAAATTTATTTTTCTCTATCTTATTGATCTTGATGATTATTATGATAAATCTATGTATACCATTTTGAATATCTTGAAAGTAATGTTGAGATTTTGATGAATTTGACGATTTGAATTTGAATGAGTTTGTATTTAAATTATGATCTTGATTTCTTGGATTTACTACTTGAGATTCTTTTTTAATCACAATCTCTTCTTTGTACACCTACAATTTATGTTATTTATAAAAGGAAGAGATTTGATAAAATGAATCATGTCTTTTAGTATTCAAATGGTTTTATCTTTGATGATATGATTTCTTTATATTTATGATATAAATGCCTTGAAATGATTGAAATATTTTACACTTTTATGCTCTTCCCTACTTCTTTCTTGTTTTCAATGATAAAACGGGGAGAAGTTTTGATCATGCATGATAGGATATAATTTGACAAAATTTATACCATCATGAAACATTTATGATTTGCAATGATGCATACAATACTTGTGCTTTCTAATTATGATGTGATATATTGCATATGATGTAAATCATGATTTAAATGCTATGAGTTGTTGCTAAAATGATAAATGTTGATTTAATGTTATGTATCATAAATGCTCTAAATGATGATTGTTTGGTACCATGATCAAAATATTGATAAATAGTTAAAAATTTTAGTATCATATATGATATCCTCATAATGTCGATCGATTTATTCAATATCGTGCATGAATGAAATATAAGGCTTTTGAAAATATGTATATTTTAATTTAAAAATATAATGATGCACAAATAAGATTGACACTTGACCCTTGTCATGATTTGAAGATTATAGTAAAGGGAAATGAATTACACTATTGTATTGTTATTCCCTTCTATTTGATAATGACATAGGGGGAGCAAATTTTGCTAGCTAGCTCGCAAATATCAAGAGAAGCAATGAGTGCTAAGTTACACATTCTGAGAAGAAATTGCTATATTGAAACATTAATGTAATTATGAATGATGATATGATATTATGCATGTAATACTTCAACTTATGATAATGATGCATGCAATGATAAAATATTCATGATGAAAAATTGTCTTGACATTTATAACTTGATTATTCATCCTTTGTCATGATTTTGAAATCGTTGTAAAAGGAAAAAGAACTACAAAACTGTATTCTTCTTTTCTTTTTGACAATGACAAAGGGGGAGAAATATTGCTCGCTCAAGATGCAAAATTTGAAAACTTGCACATTGCAAAAGAAGCAAAACTTGCAACTTGCACATTGCAATAGGAAGCAAGAATCATGAGCTTACACAAGAAAGCTATCTTGTATTTGCTTTCGTAATTTTTTTGCTAGCTTGTATGTAGTAAAACTTGCATATCATAAAAATTGCTAGCTTATAGTCTAAAGAGAAGCAATCAATAGCTATCT
Organism: Musa acuminata AAA Group; assembly: GCF_036884655.1. Taxonomy (NCBI): domain Eukaryota; kingdom Viridiplantae; phylum Streptophyta; class Magnoliopsida; order Zingiberales; family Musaceae; genus Musa; species Musa acuminata. Next base: position 26,546,684 of record NC_088335.1, read on the forward strand.
CAAGAAGACCAAACATGCTAAACTTACACATCTTTAATCGTTAGATTGCATGATGATAAAACTTGATATTATGTTTTTCATGCAATAAGTTGAACCCATATAACAAACACTTGATTGTGGTACTTCTCCTTTTTGTTGATGACAAAAGGGGAGAAGTATGTTGATTACATGACATGTGATGCATAAGTTTTATGCATATGTTCATGATGATGTGTTGCAAGTATTCATGATGAATATTGCAATGACTTGAATTCAATTTGAATTCAAGGTTCTATCAATATGGCATATTGATAGGGGGAGTTTGTTTAAACTCCGGGAGTCAAGTTTAACTCCGTCATCCATTGGTTGTCATCATCAAAAAGGGGGAGATTGTTGAATCTCGTATTTTGATGATGAAACCAATTGATAATTATGTTTATGTTTAACTATATTTTGAGTGATGCAGGTCTACTCGATCAGGATTAGACAATTAAGGCAGGAGGAATTGACGTTGCGCCGGAGGAGATCACGTTAGGATATTGGATGGCAGAAGGCTTCAAACGTCGGGCATCGGGCTAAGAGCGAAATTGCGCTAAGAATATCAGCGTTGCGGAGGTCAACCGCTGATTGGGCAACAAGCTGCAAGAGAGGACGATGCGCCGAAGAATCGAACGAAGCGCCAACCAATGACGTGCCGGGCAACAGAATGTCAATTCGCTTTATAATAATTATCTAGATCGGAGTAGAGTTTTTGCTTGTGTGTGCAGGATTAACTACGATAACGATGAAGACATAAAGCAAAACAAAGTGTCAGAGTCAAGCACGAAGGATTCATTGCGAGTTCGAGAGTTTGACGGAAGTCCGAAGGTTCGTTGGGAATGCTGCCGGAACTAGCCAAGAATGAGTAGGGAGCTTGCCGAAGGGTTTTTCGGAAGCTCGCCGGAAGGTTCGTTGGAAGTTCGCGGAGCTCGCTGAGAAAGATCGGAGCTTGCCGAAGAAGCTCATCGGAACTCACCAAGATCAAATCGCGAAGTCTAGGAGCTTGCCGGGAGTCCGCAGAATGGTTTCGAGAGTTTATCGGAAGACCGCCGGAAGTTCGCCGGAAGCTCGCCGGAAGAAGTCTTGACTTACGAACTTTGTAATAGCTTAGAAAATATCTTTAAATTCATAGTTAGCACATTAATTAGGGTTAGAATTAGGTGTTAATCCTATAACCCAAGAAGGGGCCAATTGGGCCCGAGTTCGGACTGGTTTGGGCCAAGTTTGAAGCCCAACCAGTGAGCTGATTTGGCCTAGGCGGTGGCACCGCCTAGGCTAGGCAGTGGTACCGCCCAGCACCCGAGAGCTGGGCGGTGACACCTCTTGGGCTGGGCGGTTGCACCGCCCAGCACCCGAGCGCTGGGCGGTGGCACCGCCAGCATCGGGAACATAAGAGAATTCAAATTTTTGGAGCCCAAATTTGAATCCTCTTGAGGCCTATAAATACCCCTCAAGTCTCAGCTGAGAACACAACTTCTTGAGCAGCAAGTGATTAAGAGAAAAGTCTTAGAAGAGTCTTTGCTAGTCTTGTTTTCAATTTGCTAGTGTTCACCTCCTTCTTTCTTGCTGAAAATCTATAAGAGAGTGAACCACTTGTAGAAGTTGTAAGAGGGGTATTTACCCTTCCCTTTCAAGAGATTTGCTAGTGGAAGGTGGGAGCCTCATCGAAGAGAGGCCTCGCAAGTGGATGTAGGTCATTTGACCGAACCACTGTAAAATCGGCGTAATCTCTGGTTTACATTTACTTATTATCATTTATATTACTGCAAACCATTTGCACTTTAATGCTATACTGCTTTGTCTCTGTCTTACTTATCTCTTCAAGTTAAAACGCAATCGAAACGGTTTTAAACGAAAATGTTGCTTTTATCGTACGAAGTTTCCAAAAATTGTTTAAATCGTGAAAAGTTTATCGCACTTCACCGCTGCACTAATTCACCCCCCCCTCTTAGTGCCGCTCCGATCCTAACAATGGAATCCAAGCAATCACATACAACTCAATTTTAATAAGAAGGTTAGATGAATTTGATATCCAAAGGAATGAAACTAGAATAGGCACACATCGAAAGCAAATGCGGAACAATGGGTTATGCATGTGCCTATATAAGTCAATACGATATAGCATAAACGTTACACAACAGTTTTCAAGAATGCAGATAATTTTAAGGACAAGAGCATACAAGAATTCAAAGTAGTAATATAAAGCTCAATTGAATAAGAAAGCTAAAGAATGTCAATTTCCAAAGAAATGAAACCAGAATATGCGAAATTGACCGAAGCTCGATTTCTAGCAGAATTCAAGAGGCACATTGAACAAATGATTCAAACTATCAATCGTGCTCCAAGTTACTCAGAAATATATCATTGGAAAAATATTTCAATTTATTTTCAGATAAACAAGTCTCGTATGAATCGAAGTTTCCAACAAAGAGTTACAATAGATTTAGTAACCCTAGATCAAAGAACAAATCTCAATTTTATAGAATTCACAGGGTCAGTTTCAACAGAAACCTGGGCAGGCATTTGGACTCTAAATCATTCAATCCATATATCAAAGAAAGATCTACGAGTCTAGTTTCCAATGAAATAAGCTTTGAACAAATCGGAGCTTCCAACATCGACTTATAGGCAAATCAGTAACAAAAGGTCAGAAATTACGATCCCTATTTTGCAGAATCTGTTAGCTCATTTGAAACAGAAGTTTGGGCAGGCAAACTTACTCCGAATTCTTAAAATAAGCTATCAAAAGAAAGGTTTATGAGTCTGTATTCTGATCAAATAAGTTTTGTCCAAATCAGAGGTCAATACATGAAGTTATAGCCATAACAAAGTAGAAGGGTCAGAATATCAGAAGTTGCATAAATTCGAATCGTTACGTCTAAATAGGAGATATATCAAATGAAAGGCTAGAACAATTCAAAGTTTCTCATATTCAAAACAAATGTAGCGGTAAAATTACGGTAAGGAAAGATCAGGATACTTGCAATACGAAAGATTAGAAAGCTTGCAATAGAAAGGATCAGAACACTTGCCTTTCAAAGATTTTGATCCGAAGATCCAAAGAAGGTGTCAGCCCAAATCCTTCTACTTTTCCTTCACAACTGCAGCTCATGCAGAACATAGAGGCATGGTCACCTACTCTCTCTTACTCTCATTCCTTCGTTTTCTTTCCCAAACGCAGCTGCCACAGCCACCACCACTGTCGTTGCCACAATCGCTGCCCCTTCCACTGCACTACTTCCTTCCTCCTCTTCTTTCGTAGACACAGCTGCTGCATACGCAGTCACTGCCGCTGTGGTCGCAATCCCTTCCACAGCCCCTTTTTCCCCCTTTCCTTTCTTTTCTTTCCCAGCTGCACTGCTGTAGTCGCAACCTCAGCCACGGCCGTAACCTCTTCTTCCTCCCCTACTCATCTTCCTCTCTTCTTCCCTTTTCCTTTCTCTTCTTCTGCCTTTCCTTTTTCTCTTTCCCTGCCACAGCTGTAGCTGCCACTGCCGCTGTCGTAGCTACTTCTTTCCCTTCTCCTCTTCCTTCTCCTTCCTTTCTTCTTCTTCTCTCCCCGCTGCAACTGCTGCAGTCGTGGCCGCAGCCATGGCCGCAACCTCTTCTTCCTCCCCTGCTCATCTTCCTCTTCTTCTTCTCTTCCAGCTGCAGCTGCCATCGCCGCAGCTGCAGCCCCTTCTTCCCCGGCGTCACACACACCCTCTCCTATGTTTCCTCTGCAGGAAACAGAGGTATCACAACCTCTTCTCCTGCTTCCTCTTCTTCTTCTCTTCCTCTTCTTCTTCTTCTCCTCTTCGAACGCCCCACACCTCTCCTCTGTTTCCACCTGCAGGAAACAGAGGTGCTGCAGCCCTAGCTGCTGCCACCTCTCGCTCCTCTCCCTCGTCCCTCTCTTTTCCCTCTTCTTCTCCTTCTCTTCTTCTCCTCTTCCCTTTTCCTCCCCAACGCCACACACCTCCTCGCTGCAGCCTTGCCGCAGCTATCCTCCTCTCTTCTTCTTCTTCTTCTTCTTCTTCTTCTTCTTCTTCTTCTTCTTCCCTTCTCCTCCCCAATGCCCCACACATTCTCTCCTCTGTTTCCACCTGCGGGAAACAGAGGTGCAGCAGCCTTAGCTGCTGCTACTGCCTCTCTCTCTCCTCTCCATCTTCCCTCTCTTCTTCTTCTTCTTCTTTTCTTCTCTTCTCCCTCTTCCTCCTCTCTTCTTTTCCCTCTTCTTCTTCTTTCTTCTCTCCTCACGCCCCACCGCTCCTCTCTGTTTCTCGAAAGAAACAGAGAGAGTGCGTGGGAGGCGGTGGGATAAAACCGAAATTTTCGGTTTTCTTTATTTTTTTTTTTCTTTTTGTAACTTAACAGTTTAGTCCTTGAAATTTCTATATTTACATATAGGTCTTCCAATTTACATATAAATCCTTATTAATAATTTTCAAAAGTGAGGGATATTACAACTTATGACATGAGACACATTTTAAATATGAATCATATTCAATGCTTCAATCATGTTACATCTCCCTTAATTCATTTTGTTCTCCTAGATTTATTTACCAAAGAGGAGAATCTTCCGAATGAATGAAATGATACAAATGAATCACTTATCGATATATCTTTTTGAAATATCTTTTTAATGTGATGTTGATAATTTGAGATGACTATTGAAATTCATGACATTAGATAATTGAATCCTTGACTTACTCTTTATATGGCTTGAAAATAGATGTTTAAAATCTTGCTTGATGAGTTGTTGTATAAGATTTTGCCTTTACATCTTGAACTTTCATGCTTATCTTGATTTGGTATATAAAGACTAAGGCATGCTTAGATGAAAAAGAATCACTTAAAAAATGTCTTTCCCATCTGATCGAGATTAATGATTTCATGATATTTTGTGAATCTTGAAATTGATTTTGATGACTTGATTATGAGTTTCAAGTTAACGATTTGACATAAATGAGTGTTATCTAAATCATAATCTTGATCTTGTAAAATTGGAATCACAAATAATATCTTTTTGTATTCATGAATTGATACTCACAATATGAAAGTATTGGTATTCATGACATGAATTTGATTGAAACATTGTATGCTTAAATTAATCATTCTCCTATGTTTCAAAAATTCTTTAAATGTCTTATTTGATGATTGAAAATTAATTTGCTTTATGATGAATCACGAATCATGACTTTGTTGAATCTCATATTTTGATGATGAAACCACTTGATATATGTTTTTGATTTAATCTGTGTTTTGAGTGATGCAGGATGCTTCGATTAGGATGAGACAATTAAAGTAGGAAAATCATGTTGTGCTAGAGGAACATGTCAGAAGATTGGACGTCGGGCCGGTGATCGGTCAACGTATCGACAGAAGGCTTCGGGCCGTGGACTTGGGCATCGGGCCAAGAAGAGCGGGTATTATGCCAAGGATATCGGAGTTGCGGAGTCAACTGGCCAATTGGGCAATAGGCTGCAGGAGAGGATGATGCGCCGAAGAATCGGACGAAGCGTCGAGGGACCAATGACAAGCCGGACAACTTGGTTAATTTCTTAGGATTAATTGTCTCAATCGAAGTTTTGTTTTAAGTGTGCAGGATTAACTACGATGGAAGAAAGACATGCAGCAGGGGTTACGCCGGAGTCAAGACAATGATCACGTTGGGAGTTCGAGAGTTCGACGGAAGTTCGGACAGTCGTCGGAGGTTCTACGGGAACAAATCCGAGAAGTCCATGAGCTTACCAAAGAAGCTCATCGGAACTCGCCAAGTGGATCGTCGCAAGTCCAGGAGTTTGCCGGAAGTCCGCAGTAGCATCACCTAGGGTTCATCGGATGATCGACGGAAGTTCGCCAAAAGCTTGCCGGAAGAAGCGATTGACGCACCGGAGCAAGTTGCAGTAAATTTCTTAGGAAAAATCGTAGTTAGCACAATGATTAAGTTGGAAATGGGAGGTGATCCCATTAACTTAATCTTGGGGCAATTGGGCCCCTGAAAAACCCAAATTGGGCCGAATGGATCAACCCATTCGGACCCTGATTTCTGGCGGGAGGTGCAACCGCCCAAGCCAGGACGAAGCACCACCTAGGCTAAGTCTCCGAGCGAGACAGGGTGGTGCAACCGCCCCAGCCAGGAGGTGGCACCGCTTGGGGCTCAATCTCCGAACGAGACTGGGCGGTGCAACCTCCCCTGACAGGAGGTGGCACCGCCTGAGCTCAGTCTTCGAGCTCTGCCAAGCGGTGCAATCGCCTGAGCTCAGTCTTCGAGCTCTGTCAAGAGGTGCAACCGCCCCTGACAGGAGGTAGCACCGCCCAGAGGCTCAGTCTTCGAGCTCTGCTAGGCGGTGCAATCGCTCCAATCAGGAGGTGCAACCACCTGATCCCAGAATTTCGGGAATTGACAGTTTTGAGCTCCAAATTTGAACTGGGTTGGGGCCTATAAATACCCCACCCATTCAGCACTGAAAGGCAATGAACTAACACCGAAATCTTGATCCTTTTCTATGATTCTTAGAGCTCAAAATTGTTGTAAAGGCCAAAAGTTCTTCTCCCTCTGTTCTTCCAAGTTCTGAGTTGTAAAGAGAGGAGAGAAAATTCTGTAAGGGTTGTCTCCTAAGCCCGTCAAAAGGAGTGAAACTGTAAAAGGGTGGTTGGCCTTCGCCTATTGAAGGAAGGCCTCTAGTTGACGTCGGTGACCTCGTCGGTGGAGGAAGCCAAAAGTGGAGTAGGTCAAGATTGACCGAACCACTCTAAATCTCGATTTGCATTTACTTTGAGCATATTATCTTTACGGCAAACCTCCTCTGAAGCTTACTGCTTTCTGCACATATACGATCGGGTTTCAAGCCTTGCACTTTCCGAATCAGCGTTTAGACGTATATCTGCTTTTTCGTACGATCATCATATTTCAGATTGCGTTTACGTTTTGATTTCTACCATAACTACAAACTGCCTTTATACCCTTGCTTAAACTGCATCTCGCCTAATCAAGTGATTTACGAATCAGCATTTAGACGTAAATCAGTTTCTTCTTACGAACGTCATATTTCAGTTTGCGCTTATATTCTAGTTTTCATCATAACCGCAAACTGCCTTCATAGATTGACTTTAACATCATCTTGCTTGATCTTAAGTTAAAGTAATCTTAGAATCGGCTTTCACACAGAAATCGTTTTTATCGTTCGAACGCAGTTTCATTTTAATCGCAGAAAGTTTTCCGCAGTACTAATTCACACCCCCCCCCCCCCCCCTCTCTTAGTGCTCTTGATCTTAACAATTGGTATCAGAGCCCAGTATTTCTCATTTCGGACTTACACTCGAGAGAAATGGCTCTTCATGGCTTTCAAGAGGGCTTATCGGTTTTTTGTCCACCGTTGTTTAACGGATTGGACTACACTTATTGGAAAACTCGAATGAGAGTTTTCTTGATTTCTACGAATTTGGATTTATGGAATATCGTTGAAAACGATTTTCAACTTCCCTCTAAACCGATGAACGAATGGTCGGATTTGGAGAAGAAGTATTTTTCTTTAAATGCAAAGGCTATGAATGCCTTATTTTGCACTTTGGACAAAAATGAGTTCAATCGGATTTCTACGTGCGAAACGGCTTTTGACATTTGGCGAACACTTGAAATCACACAGGAGGGAACTAGTAGAGTCAAAGACTCGAAAGTTAACATTTTATTGCATGATTTTGAGCTTTTTCGAATGCAACCAAGCGAGACTATAGGCGACATGTACACCCGTTTCATGGATGTCGTCAATAGTTTAAGAGCTCTTGGAAAATGTTTTTCGGATTTTGAACTCATAAACAAGATTTTGCATTCTCTTTCCAAGAAGTGGGATTCAAAAGTAACTGCAATACAAGAAGCTAAAAACCTAAACAACTTACCACTTGAAGAACTAATTGGTTCGTTGATAACATATGAAATGGTGCACAATGCACATGATGAACATGATGAACAAAATCACCTTCTAAAAAATAGGAAGGATTTGGAACTCCAGACAAATGAATACCACTTGAGCGATGACTCAAGTGATGAGGACAATGATGAACTTGAACTTCGAACACTAAATCTTAATAAGTTTATTAAACAAAAATCTAAAATAAACAATAAACTTGAACGAAGGAAGAGGCCAAAGAAGAAGAAAATAAAGTGGGATGAATCGAGCTCCTCCGAAGACGAGGAGAAAATCAAGAAAGGCAAGGTGTCAAACTACGCCTTAATCGCTTTCAATGATGAGGTAACCGAAATCCCCCTAATTTATTCTGAAATTACTTGATGCTTTCATGATGTATTTTCTCTTTTAGTTTAGAATTAATTTTCTTAAAAATTACATGTTAAAAAAAAATTAATTAATTATGATCATGCTAAGTAATTTCAAAAATGATAATATTACATATTTTATGATAAACAAATAAAATGATCTTGATTGAAAATATGAAATTATGGTTAAGAAGTAATAATGTATATTACGTTGATTTCCATTGTTATTTCTCGATTTTAATTGAAAATCATGTTTGATTTGAAGAAATGCATAATGATGAAATTAAATATTTTGATTAACAATTTTATGCATGAGATTTTAAGCTGATGATAAGCATGTGTTATTTTCATGAGTGTATTTGAAAGACTGGCAAAAATGTGCTCGAATGCATGAACTTGTTAAGATTATTTTTCGGACTTTCTTGATTCAATGTTCAATCACTTAATTGCCATGATGACACTATTACATGCCTTAATAACATGTTGGAAATTATATGTTTTGGATACATAAATTTTTATGATCATGAGCATGTTTTATCTTCATGACTGAACTTGAAAATCTATAGCAAAATCTTGTCCGAATGCATAAAAGTGTTAATTTCATTTTCGGATTCACTAACAATTGGTATCAGAGCTTCATGTTATAATTATCAAGATCATGATTTTAATAATTATTTTCTTTAGCAAAGAATCACAAAAGCACTTTATTTTTGCATAAGAAATCTCATTGTATTATGATTTATAAATTCTTTTTCTGCACATGAATCATAGGAGATATGTATGTGAAACAAATCTTTGCAAGCAAAAACACTATCATTCATATTTCAAGATGAAATTTATAAGTAGGAATCATTTCATCAAATCCATTTCAGAAAAATATTTTTTATATAATAAGTGTATGAGAAAATCCGATTGTTAGGATACCAATTGTTAAGTGAAACTTGCATATCGTAAAAATTTGCTAGCTTGCAACTTGCATATTTCAAGAAGCAAGAGTTGCCTTCTTGAACATCTCTAAATTGCTAGCTTGCAAGTTCTAAAATATTGTAACATTGCTAGCTTGCATGTTCTAAAAGTACTATCTTGTATGCTGTAAAACTTGCATATCTAAAACTTGATAGCTTAAATGTTCTAAGCAAGATGTAACATTTGCTAAATTTTTTAGCTTCAAAACTGCATGATGATAAAACTTGATGTTATGTTTTTCATGTAATGAGTTGAACCAATATCACAAACACTTGATTGTGGTACTTCTCCTTTTTGTTGATGACAAAGGGGGAGAAGTATGTTGATGACATGACATGTTATGTATAAGTTTATGCATAAGTTCATGATGACGTGTTGCAAGTATTCATGATGAATATTGCAATGACTTGAATTCAATTTGAATCCAAGAGTTTCTATCAATAAGGCATATTGATAGGGGGAGTTTGTTTAAACTCCGGGAGTTAAAGTTAACTCCGTCATCAAGTAGTTGTCATCATCAAAAAGTGGGAGATTGTTGAATCTCGTATTTTGATGATGAAACCACTTGATATATGTTTATGATTTAATCTGTGTTTTGAGTGACGCAGGATGCTTCGATCAGGATGAGACAATTAAAGCAGGAAAATCATGTTATGCCGAAGGAACATGTCAGAAGATTGGACGTTGGGCCGGTGGATCGGTCAACATATCGACAGAAGGCTACGGGCTGTGGACTCGGGCATCGGGCCAAGAAGAGCGGGTATTGTGCCAAGGATATCGGAGTTGCGGAGTCAATTGGCCGATTAGGCAATAGGCTGTAGGAGAGGACGATGCGCCGAAGAATCGGACGATGCATCGAGGGACCAATGACATGCCGGACAACTTAGTTAATTGCTTAGGATTAATTGTCTTGATCGAAGTTTTGTTTTAAGTGTGCAGGATTAACTACGATGGAAGAAAGACATGCACCAGGAGTTGTGCCGGAGTCAAGACAATGATCACGTTGGGATATCGAGAGTTCGACGGAAGTTCGGACAGTCGTCGGAGGTTCTACGGGAACAAATCCGAGAAGTCCATGAGCTTGCCAAAGAAGCTCGTCGGAACTCGCCAAGTGGATCGTCGCAAGTCCAGGAGTTTGCCGGAAGTCCATAGTAGCATCACTGAGGGTTCATCGGATGATCAACGGAAGTTCGCCGGAAGCTCGCTGGAAGAAGTGATTGACGCACCGGAGCAAGTTGCAGTAAATGTCTTAGGAAAAATCGTAGTTAGCACAATGATTAAGTTGAAAATGGGAGGTGATCCCATTAACTTAATCTTGGGGCAATTGGGCCCCTAAAAAACCCAAATTGGGCCGAATGGATCAACCCATTCGGACCCTGATTTCTGACGGGAGGTGCAACCGCCCAAGCCAGGAGGTAGCACCGCCTAGGCTAAGTCTCCGAGCGAGACTGGGCGGTGCAACTGTTGAATATCGGATTTTGATGATGAAATCAATTGATGGGTTAATTGATCTAATCCATATTATTGAGTTAAGTGTGCAAGATTAACTACGATAACTAGAAAACACAAAGCAAGAATACCGGAGTCAAGATCGATGGACGTTTAAGAGTCCGAAGAATCGTCGGAGATGCTGCCGGAACCAACCGAGAAGAAATCGGGAACCTATCGGAATTTTCGAAAGTTTACCGAAGAGATCGTCAGAGGTTCATGGAGATCACCGAGAAGGCTCGGCTACTCGTTAAAGTCATCACAAGATCGGGAGCTTGATGGGAGTCCGTCGAAAGAAGCTCGTCGGAAAGCTCGCCGAAACAAGACTCGACGTTCGCGGTTGAAAGCTTGCTTAGGATGTGTTTTTGTTATGTAGTTCACTTGTAATTAGGATTAGGATTAAGAGATAATCCTATATCCTGGTTAGGGGCCAACTGGGCCCAAAGTCAGATATGGTTTGGGCTAAAATTAAGCCAAACCAGTGAAATCGGAGAGCCAGGCGGTGGCACCGCCTGGCTGGGCGGTAGCACTGCCCAACACCCAAGAGCTGGGTGGTGACACCTCCTAGGCTGGGCGGTTGCACCTCCCAGCACCCGAACGCTGGGCGGTGGCACCGCTTGGCTGGGCGGTGGCACCGCCAGTATCGGGAACCCAAAGAGAATTCAAATTTTGGAGCCCAAAATTTGAATCCTCTTGAGGCCTATAAATACCCCTCAAAACTCAGCTGAGATTACAACTTTTGAGAAGCATTTTGATTGAGAGAAAAGTCTTAGAAAGTCTTAGCAAGTCTTGTTTTCAATTTGCTAGAGAGTTCTCCTCCTTCTTTCTTATTGAAAATTTGTAAGAGGTTGAGATGTTTGTAAAAGGTTGTAAGAGGGGTATTGACCCTTCCATTTCAAGAGATTTGCTAGTGGAAGGTGAGAGCCTCATCGAAGAGGGGCCCTCGCAAGTGGATGTAGGTCATTTGACCGAACCACTCTAAAATCGGCGTAATCTCTGGTTTGCATTTCATTATTGCTATTTACATTACTACAAACCTTCTTACATGCTTTAGTTCCTTATTACCTTTGCTGCGCAACTTCAAGAATACGCTTTCAAGTTAAGTCTTTCAAGTTCCGTTCTTATCATACGAAAGATTTTTCTAAAACCGAAGTTTTAATCTGCTGCACTAATTCACCCCCCCCCCCTCTTAGTGCCGCTCTGATCCTAACAAGTGGTATCAGAGCCAGGTTATCTCTCATATTTGGTTTAATACCCAAAAGAGATGGCTTACTCCGGCATGCAAGAGGGCCACTCTATTGCACGACCACTTTTGTTTAATGGGTCAGATTACACATATTGGAAGACTCGCATGAGAATCTTCCTCATTTCTATGGACTTTGAGCTTTGGTCTATTGTTGAAAACAGATTTCAAAAATCTTCTCTTCCGATGAGTGAATGGAATGAATCGGAGTAGAAGGTTTTTGCTTTAAATGCAAAGGCTATGAATGCCTTGTTTTGTGCACTAGACAAAAATAAATTTAATCGTGTTTCAATTTGTGATTCGGCCTTTGATATTTGGAGAACTCTTGAGGTCACTCATGAAGGCACTAGCCGAGTGAAAGAGTCCAAAATCAACATCCTTGTGCACTCTTACGAACTTTTTCGAATGAAACCAAGTGAGTCCATCGGAGACATGTACACCCGGTTTACGGATGTCATCAATGGACTCAAAGCTCTTGGTAAAGATTTTACTAACTTTGAACTAGTAACTAAAATCTTAAGATCTCTCCATAAAAGTTGGGATCCAAAAGTTACGGCCATTCAAGAAGCCAAAGACCTTAAAGCATTCCCTCTTGAAGAACTCATTGGGTCTCTAATGACCTACGAAATGACATGTCAAGCTCATGACGAGCTCGAGAACCCCCTTCCAAAGAACAGGAAGGATATGGCACTCAAATCACAAGAAGACCACTTGAAAGGAACATCAAGTGATGAGGACAGTGACAATGACATTGCACTTTTGAATCAAAAATTTAAGAAATACTTAAGAAAGAACAAATTTAAAAACAAATTTAAACAAAAGAAGGACCAAGTGATTTGTTATGAATGCAAAAAACCGGGACACTACAAGAACGATTGTCCTCAAGCCAAAAAGAGAACATCAAAGAAGAAGGCGCTCGAGGCAACGTGGGATGATTCACACGCGTCCGAAGAAGAGGAGTCCAACACCGAGCAAGTTGCTCATTACGCGCTAATGGCTTTAGGAGAAGAGGTATGTAATTTATTTAATGAAGATTTATCTTTTGAAGAACTCTCTATCGCTTTTTATGAATTATTTGATGAATGTAGAATTGTTAGCAAGAAGTTAAGTATCTTAAAGAAAGAGCATGCTTTGCTACAAGATAAGTTTGAGAATCTTCAAATTCCTCCATGCTCTAAGTGTGAGCATTTAGAAGCAATAAAAAATAAAAATTTGCTTCTTAAAGAAACCTTAAACAAGTTTAAGGTTGGTAGCAAAGGATTAGATATGATCCTTGCACACAAGGGTTACATCGCAAATAGAAATGGAATTGGATTTGTAAAAGGATTACATCAAAATCCTACCACTTTCATAAAAGGACCTACATTACATGTTTCCTCTTATATGAAATGCAACTTCTATTGCAAATCCGGACATATTACCTACAAATGTCTATTTAGGAAAATTAGTTCACAAAAATTAATATGGGTTCCTAAAGGAACTATAAAGGATTCAATAATAAATAACAAAATTAGTGGGTCAATTTTTGAGGCACCCAAAATCAAATGGGTACCTAAAAATCATCCTCTTTTGTAGACAAACCCACAAGCTAGGAGCAAGAGATGATATCTCGATAGTGGATGCTCAAGACATATGACTGGAGATCCATCTTATTTCTCTATGCTCACTAGCAAAGAAGAAGGATACGTCACCTTCGGAGACAACAACAAAGGCAAAATCATTGGCAAGGGAACTATTGGTAACAAATTTAGTTTTTCCATTGATGATGTTTTACTAGTTGATGGATTGAAACACAATCTCTTAAGTATTAGTCAACTATACGAAAAAGGTTATATCGTTAGATTTGAATCAAATATGTGCATTATTGAAAAACCAAATCATAACATGACTATGATTGCTTTAAAACAAAATAATGTCTATACCATCAATCTTGATGAACTAGGTAATGAAATGTGTTTCTCCACCGTAAATGATGATGCTTGGCTTTGGCATAGGAGATTAGGTCATGCAAGCATGAAAACAATATCTAAAATCTCATCTCAAGAATTAGTACGAGGGATTCCGAATATGAAGTTTATTAAGGATAAGGTATGCGATGCATGTCAATTAGGCAAACAAATAAAAACAAGCTTCAAACCAAAAAATCAAATTAGCACCACTAGACCATTACAATTGATCCATTTGGACTTATTTGGACCAATTGATACAACAAGTCTAGGTGGAAGCAAATATGCTTTTGTGATTGTGGATGACTACTCTAGATACACTTGGACCTATTTCTTAGCTCACAAAAGTGATTGCTTCAAGTGTTTCTCTAAGTTTTGTAAACTCACTCAAAACGAAAAAGGCTTCATGATTTCATCAATTCGGAGTGATCACGGTGGTGAATTCCAAAACCGTGACTTTCAAAATTTTTACGAAGTTAATGGGTACAATCATAACTTCTCAACTCCAAGAAATCCTCAACAAAATGGAGTAGTTGAAAGGAAAAATAGAAACCTACAAGAAATGGCAAGAACTATGTTAAATGAACATAGTTTACCCAAATATTTTTGGGCCGAAGCCGTAAATACGGCTTGTTACATCATGAATAGGGTCCTAATAAGACCATCTCTATCAAAAACTCCCTATGAATTATGGAATAACAAAAAACCAAATATTTCTTATTTTAAAGTTTTTGGTTGTAAATGCTTCATTTTAAATGAAAAGGATGCCCTAAGTAAATTTGATGCTAAATCCGATGAAGGCATTTTTCTTGGTTACTCCTCCGTTTCTAAGGCCTTTCGTGTCTTTAACAAAAGGACATTAGTAATAGAAGAGTCTATTCATGTAGTTTTTAATGAAATTTTTAATTTAAAGAAAAATAATTTTGATGATGATCTTGGTTTTGATAATTTGAATTTAAACGAACCCCCTCCTCAAAATAGCCATTTGAATGCATCTTCTTCCGAAATTTCTTTACCCAAAGAATGGAAGTATGTAGATGCTCATCCAAAGGAGCTAATTATAGGAGATACAACAAAAGGGGTTCAAACTCGTTCTTCTTTCAAGAATTTTTGTGCTAACGCCGCTTTCCTTTCTCAAATTGAACCTAAATGCATTGACGAAGCCTTAAAAGATGATTTTTGGGTCATTGCAATGCAAGAAGAATTGAACCAATTTGAGAGGAATGAGGTATGGAAGCTTGTTCCTAGACCAAGTGACCACTTAGTCATAGGTACTAAGTGGGTCTTTAGAAACAAGCAAGACGAAAATGGTATCATGGTTAGAAACAAGGCTAGATTAGTGGCCAAATGTTTCAACCAAGAAGAAGGTATCGATTACGAAAAAACCTTCGCTCCCGTGGCTCGATTAGAAGCCATAAGGATGCTCCTTGCCTATGCTAGTAGTAATAATTTTAAACTATTTCAAATGGATGTCAAAAGTGCTTTCTTGAATGGTTTTATTTCCAAAGAAGTATATGTCGAACAACCTCCCGGATTTGAAAATTCTCTTCTTCCTAATCATGTATTCAAATTGACTAAAGCTCTCTATGGCTTGAAACAAGCTCCTAGAGCTTGGTATGAAAGGCTTAGTTCCTTTCTTATTTTAAATAATTTTACCAAAGGCAAGGTTGATACTACATTGTTTATTAAATATTTTAAAAATAATTTTCTTATTGTGTAAATTTATGTTGATGATATTATTTTTGGCTCTTCGGATGAATCACTATGTGAATCATTTGCCAAATGTATGAGTCATGAATTTGAAATGAGTTTAATGGGTGAATTAACTTTCTTTTTAGGATTACAAATCAAACAACTTAGTGATGGTATATTTCTTAACCAATCCAAATATACATTAGAATTGTTAAAACGATTTAACATGGATAATTCAAAAGCAATAAACACCCCTATGAGTACTACGACTAAGTTAGATATGGATGAAAATAGTGAAAATTTCGATCAAAAAACATATAGGGGAATGATAGGTAGTATACTCTACCTCACCGCGACTAGACCAGATATTATGTTTAGTGTAGGACTTTGCGCTAGGTTTCAATCTAATCCTAAATTATCTCATCTAAAGAGTGTTAAAAGAATATTTAGGTATCTTAAAGGAACTCCAAATTTAGGATTGTGGTATCCAAAATCTGAAAAATTCGATCTAATAGCTTATGCAGATGCCGATTTTGGCGGATGCAGGATAGATAGAAAAAGTACATCCGGAACATGCCAATTTTTAGGACATGCACTTGTTTCTTGGACTTCCAAGAAACAAAATTCAGTTGCACTATCTACGGCGGAAGCCGAATACATTGCTGCAAGTGCATGTTGTGCACAAGTCATTTGGATGAAAAATACATTAGAAGACTATGGAATTCACTTTAAAAACATTCCCATAAAATATGATAATACTAGTGCCATATGTCTTACTAAAAATCCAATTCAGCACTCTAGAACTAAGCACATCGACGTTAGGCATCATTTCATACGCGATCATGTCCTTAACAATGATGTTGTTCTAGAATTCATTGACACAAAGCATCAATTAGCAGATATATTTACAAAAGCTTTGAATGAAGACCAATTTGAATTCATTAGAAGGGAATTAGGTATGTTAAATTGTCCCTAAGAATAAACTTGTTTGAATGGATTTTCCATAAAGTTTTTCATTCTCTCTCCGTTCCTCGGTGACTTGTTAAATTATCTTATCCTATCTTGAGTCAAACACCGCTTCCATCTGATCAAGATTAATGATTTTATGATATTTTGAATCTCGAAATTGATTTTGATGGCTTGATTATGAGTTTCAAGTTGACGAATTGAATTTGAATGGATTTGTATTCGAATTATGATCTTGACTTATTGGAGTTACTACTTAAAATTTTTTTTTCTTATCCCAATCTCTTCTTTGTACATCTACAATTTTTGTTATTTATAAAAAGAAGAGATTTGATAATATGGATGAATGCTGAATTTTCCTTTAAGATAAACTCTGCGTAAATATTTTAGTATACTTAATTTTGAATGATAAAATCTTTGTATGATAACTTATGTGCCTCAAGTCTCATTCTCTCTTTGTTGATGACAAAGGGGGAGAAAAGTGATGACTTGTATCATTTTTAATAGCATGACTTATATGAATTCCAAAAGCTTATGTGATATGAATGTCTTATATGCCTTGCAAAATCCTTGAGAATATCACAAGATTGATTGATCATATTGAAAGCATGCCTTACATCGATATCATGAAATTCATGTTGAAAATCTTTATCTCCTATCGTAGTAAAAATTGTCCCATATCATTTGACTTATGATTTTCATCGAAGTTTCGCATTTACTATTGCTTAATGAGAATAACGATAAGTTCTACGGTTAGAACTTATCGGTTTATGCTTGAATTCAATAGATGAAATTCAAGTGTTTTCATCTTCTCATAATATGGCATATAGATAGGGGGAGTTATGTTTAACTTCGTCATCAATTGATTGTCATCATCAAAAAGGGGGAGATTGTTGAATCTCGGATTTTGATGATGAAATCAATTGATGGGTTAATTGATCTAATCCATATTATTGAGTTAAGTGTGCAGGATTAACTACGATAACCAGAAAACACAAAGCAAGAATACCGGAGTCAAGATCGATGGATGTTTAAGAGTCCGAAGAATCGTCGGAGATGCTACCGGAACCAACCGAGAAGAAATCGGGAACCTATCGGAATTTTTGGAAGTTCATCGAAGAGATCGTCGGAGGTTCACGGAGATCACCGAGAAGGCTCGGCTACTTGTTAAAGTCATCACAAGATCGGGAGCTTGATGGGAGTCCGTCGGAAGAATCTCGTCGGAAAGCTCGCCGAAACAAGATTCGACGTTCACGATTGAAAGCTTGCTTAGGATGTGTTTTTGTTATGTAGTTCACTTGTAATTAGGATTAGGATTAAGAGATAATCCTATATCCTGGTTAGGGGCCAACTGGGCCCAAAGTCAGATATGGTTTGAGCTAAAATTAAGCCAAACCAGTGAAATCGGAGAGCCAGGCGGTGGCACCGCCTGGCTGGGCGGTGACACCTCCTGGGCTGGGCGATTGCACCTCCCAACACCCGAACGCTGGGCGGTGGCACCGCTTGGCTGGGCGGTGGCACCACCATTATCGGGAACCCAAAGAGAATTCAAATTTTGGAGCCCAAAATTTAAATCCTCTTGAGGCCTATAAATACCCCTCAAATCTCAGCTGAGATTACAACTTTTGAGAAGCATTTTGATTGAGAGAAAAGTCTTAGAAAGTCTTAGCAAGTCTTGTTTTCAATTTGCTAGAGAGTTCTCCTCCTTCTTTCTTATTGAAAATTTGTAAGAGGTTGAGCTGTTTGTAAAAGGTTGTAAGAGGGGTATTGACCCTTCCATTTCAAGAGATTTGCTAGTGGAAGGTGGGAACCTCATCGAAGAGGGGCCTCGCAAGTGGATGTAGGTCATTTGACCGAACCACTCTAAAATCAGCGTAATCTCTAGTTTGCATTTGATTATTGCTGTTTACATTACTGCAAACCTTCTTACATGCTTTAGTTCCTTATTACCTTTACTGCGCAACTTCAAGAATACGCTTTCAAGTTAAGTCTTTCAAGTTTCGTTCTTATCATACGAAAGATTTTTCTAAAATCGAAGTTTTAATCTGCTGCACTAATTCACCCCCCCCCCCCCCTCTTAGTGCCGCTCCGATCCTAACAGCAACCGCCCCAGCCAGGAGGTGGCACCGCTTGGGGCTCAGTCTCCGAGCGAGACTGAGCGGTGCAACCTCGCTTGACAGGAGGTGGCACCGCTTGAGCTCAGTCTTCGAGCTCTGCCAGGCGGTGCAACCGCCTCAGTCAGGAGGTGCAACCGTCTGAGCTCGGTCTTCGAGCTCTGTCAGGAGGTGCAACCGCCCCTGACAGGAGGTAGTACCACCCAGAGGCTCAGTCTTCGAGCTCTGCCAGGCGGTGCAACCGCTCCAGCCAGGAGGTGCAACCATTTGATCCAAAATTCCAGGAATTGACAGTTTTTAGCTCCAAATTTGAACTGGGTTGGGGCCTATAAATACCCCACCAATTCAGCACTGAAAGGCAATGAACTAACATTGAAATCTTGATCCTTTTCTATGATTCTTAGAGCTTAAAATTGTTGTAAAGGCCAAAAGTTCTTCTCCCTCTGTTCTTCCAAGTTCTGAGTTGTAAAGAGAGAGAGAAAATTCTGTAAGGGTTGTCTCCTAAGCCCGTCAAAAGGAGTGAAACTGTAAAAGAGTGGTTGACCTTCGCCTATTGAAGGAAGGCCTCTGGTTGACGTCGGTGACCTCGTCGGTGGAGGAAGCCAAAAGTGGAGTAGGTCAAGATTGACCGAACCACTCTAAATCTCGGTTTGTATTTACTTTGAGCATATTATCTTTACTGCAAACCTCCTTTAAAGCTTATTGCTTTCTGCGCATATACGATCGGGTTTCAAGCCTTGCACTTTCCGAATCAGCGTTTAGACGTGAATCTGCTTTTTCGTACGATCATCATATTTCAGATTGCGTTTACGTTTTGATTTCTACCATAACTACAAACTACCTTTATACCCTTGCTTAAACTGCATCTCGCCTAATCAAGTGATTTACGAATCACCATTTAGACATAAATCAGTTTCTTCATACGAACGTCGTATTTCAGTTTGCGCTTATATTCTGGTTTTCATCATAACTGCAAACTGCCTTCATAGATTGACTTTAACATCATCTTGCTTGATCTTAAGTTAAAGTAATCACAGAATCGGCTTTCACACAGAAATCATTTTTATCGTTCGAACGCAGTTTCGTTTTAATCGCAGAAAGTTTTCCGCTGCACTAATTCAGCCCCCCCTCTTAGTGCTCTTGATCCTAACAGACTTGATCTATCCCCTGACAGAGGTGGCACCGCCCAGAGGCTCAGTCTTCGAGCTCTGCCAGGCGGTGCAACCGCCCCAGTCAGGAGGTGCAACCGCCTGATCCCGGAATTCTGGGAATTGACAGATTTGAGCTCCAAATTTGAACTAGGTTGGGGCCTATAAATACCCCACCCATTTAGCACTGAAAGAACAGAACACACACTCGAAATCTTGCTGTCTTTCTGTGGTTCTTAGAGCTCAAAACTACTAGTTCTCCTCTTTCTGTTCTTCAAAGTTTGAGTTGTAAAGAGAGGAGAGAAAACTTCTGTAAGGGTTGTCTCCTAAGCCCGTCAAAAGGAGTGAATATGTAAGAAGATGGTTGGCCTTCGCCTATTCAAGGAAGGTCTCTAGTTGACGTCAGTGACCTCGTCGGTGGAGGAAGCCAAAAGTGGAGTAGGTCAAGATTGACCGAACTACTCTAAATCTCGGTTTGCATTTCCTTTGAGCATTTTACCTTCACTGCAAACTTCTCAATAGCTACTGCCCTCTGCGATTTTACGAACAAGTTTCAACGTTTAGACGTAAATCTGCGTTTAGACGTAAATCTGCGTTTAAACGTAAATCTGCGTTTAGACGTAAATCTACTTTTTCGTATGATCATCATATTGCATATTGCATTTACGTTTTGAGCTTTACCAATACTGCACATTACCTTTATACTCCTGCTTAAACTGCGTCTTATCTAATCAAGTGATTTACGAATCAGCATTTAGAGGTAAATCAGTTTCTTCGTATGAACGTCGGATTTCAGTTTGCGCTGATATTCCGGTTTTCATCATAGCTGAAAACTGCCTGCTTAGTTTGATAAACCTTGATTAGTATCAACTTTCATACAGAAGTTGTTTTTATCGTTCGAACGCAGCTTTCGATTTTAATCGCAGAAAGTTTTCCGCTGCACTAATTCACCCCCCCCCCCTCTTAGTGCTCTCGATCCTAACAGTATTAACTAAGTAATCTTTGTATGGTATGTCAATCATTCTTCTGGCGAAGTCTTGATGAACTTCCGGTGAACTTTCGGCACACTTTTGGCAAACTCCTAACGAACTCTTGGTGAACTCTCGATGAACTCTCGACGAGCTCTCGGTGAGCTTTTAGTGAACTCCTGACAAATTCTTGGCAAACTCCTGATGAACTCTCAATGAGCTCTCGATGAACTCTCGGCGAGCTTTTGGCATATCGTTCGAATCTTCATCATATCATCTGATCTTTGACTTCGGCCCAACATTTTCTTTATTCCTTATTCATTATCATAGTCAATCCTACAATACTTATCTCAGCATATAGATTAGATCAATAATTTATCAATTGATTTCATCATCAAAATCTAAGATTCAACACAAAATGGTCTAAAAAATAGGCTGAACAAGATTTACAATGAGGGCTTCGAAGGTAGATATAAGCATAATATTCATTTAGCATTTTCGTCAAATAAAAAGTGGACACATTAAAGATATTACATTACTCAAACCTATACCTAAAACTCCATCTGCCTCAATGCCACCTAGGAGGTTCCAAGGTATTGAGATAACAAACATTTCATATCATTAGGTTGTTAGTTAGAAATTTGCTTGTGGCATATGAAAACGATACTATTTTGGATCATTTTAGCCTTTGCATTGCATCACATAGCTAGAAACCTTCCGAGTGTTACATAATAAAAATACAAAATAAAAATACTAAAAATAAATAAAAATAAGACTAACAGTAGTGGTTGTTGCCTCGTCCAACTATTCAAGGAAAACACTAAAAATACAAGAATATAACAAGAAACAAGAATCAAAATCATCATAGACAAGTGTAAGAACATCTTGTTTACATTGCTCTATAACATAATAGTGATGGAAGAAGACATAAGCTCGGTTGGCTCCTTTAAATAGGAGCCGCTGCTTGCCTACTCATCCTTCTTGCAAGAGGCATCCGATGGATAAAGGAAAGGTTGCTCTATCACCTCCTAAACCATCTCTACTAACACCAATATCTCTTCACCCTTTCCACAACCTTTTTGCACCTCTCTAGAATCTTGATCAAGAGGTGGTTCTCGAGTCAAAACCTTCTCGCTCGTTAATTCTTTGTCTTCGATGATTATTGCATTTTAAAAATTTAACAACCACGATGTCTGAGACCTTTTCATAAGGTGGTGACGGATGGTGCTTTATAAGAAGAAGATCCTCTCTATGGAACACGAGCTAGAATGGATCCACTCTTTTGGAGAAGAAAGGGCAAATCTCGAGTCAAAACCTTCTCCCTCGTTGATCTTTGGCTTCGATGATTATTGGATTTTAAAAATTTAACAACCACGATGTCTGAGGCCTTTTCACAAGGTGGTGATGGATGGTGCTCTATAAGAAGAAGATCCTCTCTATGGAACATGAGCTAGAATGGACCCACCCTTTTGGAGAAGAAAGGGCAAATCTCGAGTCAAAACCTTCCCCCTCGTTAATTCTTTGGCTTCGTTGATTATTGGATTTTAAAATTTTAATAATCATGATGTCTGAGGCCTTTTCACAAGGTGGTAACTGATGGTGCTTTATAAGAAGAGGATCCTCTCTATAGAACACGAGCTAGAATGGACCCACCCTTTTGGAGAAGAAAAGGCAAATCTCGAATCAAAACCTTCTCCCTCATTAGTTGTTTGGCTTCGATGATTATTGGATTTTAAAAATTTAACAACCATGATGTCTGAGGCCTTTTCACCAGGTGGTGACGGATGGTGCTTTATAAGAAGAAGATCCTCTCTAAGGAACATGAGCTCTAATGGACCCACCCTTTTGGGGAAGAAAGGGCAAATCTCGATTCAAAACCTTCTCCCTCGTTAATTTTTTGGCTTCGATGATTATTAGATTTTAAAATTTTAACAATCACGATGTCTGAGGCCTTTTCACAAGGTGGTAACGGATGATGCTTTATAAGAAGAAGATCCTCTCTATGGAACACGAGCTAGAATGGATCCCCTTTTGGAGAAGAAAGGGCAAATCTCAATTCTTGGCTAAATAGGGAAGTCTAAACTCTTTCCTTGCCTCTATTCATCATAAAAACCAAAATGAAAAACAGAACTGAGAAGACTAGTAGTCTAGCTATTCCTGTTCTGCTCCATCTAAATGTCACTCAACTTTATTTCCTGGAGTTATATAGAGCAACGAAAGAACAATGGTTTGAACAAGTTTTTAGTCTTATTAGAACAGACAATCTATCTCTTATCATGTTATTTGAACATTCAATCTGAAATGTTTTCAGTGTCTAGAAGCTAGATCTCTCAAAGTTGCTCTAGTTAGTAAATAATCTATAGCACTAAATATAACCATTCAATAAAATGTAAAATCCATTTTCTCCTCTCTGTAATTTATGCTAGTAATATTTCCATACATCAAAACTACTCTGGTGACAATTAATATGTATGGATACTTCATTTGTTTCTTGGTTGTTTTGTCGAGATGTGAATTGTATTTCAAATAATATCAATAAAATTGGGGGTTGTTTTCTCTCTCTCTCTCTCTCTCTCTCTCTCTCTCTAGTTTTATCTGACATTTTTTAGAATTTCTATCTTCTTGGGACCTACTTGATTAGGGTTTTATGGATTCACGTTTCACATCACTTTGGTCATGTTGAATCTCGTATTTTGATGATGAAACTACTTGATATATGTTTATGATTTAATCTACGTTTTGAGTGACGCAGGATGCTTCGATCTAGATGAGACAATTAAAGCAGGAAAATCATGTTGTGCCGGAGGAACATGTCAGAAGATTGGACGTTGGGCCGGTGGATCGGTCGACATGTCGACAGAAGGCTTCGGGTCGTGGACTCGGGCATCGGGCCAAGAAGAGCGGGTATTGTGCCAACGATATCGGAGTTGCGGAGCCAACTGGCCGATTGGGCAATAGGCCGTAGGAAAGGATGATGCGCCGAAGAATCGGACGAAGCGTCGAGGGACCAATGACATGCCGGACAACTTGGTTAATTGCTTCGGATTAATTGTCTCGATTGAAGTTTTTGTTTTGAGTGTGCAGGATTAACTACGATTGAAGAAAGACATGCAGCAGGAGTTGCGCCGGAGTCAAGACAATGATCACGTTGGGAGTTCAAGAGCTCGACGGAAGTTCGGACAGTCCTCGGAGGTTCTGCGGGAACAAATCCGAGAAGTCCAGAAGCTTGCCAAAGGAGCTCGTCGGAACTTGCCAAGTGGATCGTCGCAAGTCCAGGAGTTTGCCGGAAGTCCGCAGGAGGATCACCGAGGGTTCGTCGGATGATCGACGGAAGTTCGCTTGAAACTCGCCGGAAGAAGCGATTGACGCACCGAAGCAAGCTGCAGAATATGTCTTAGGAAATAATCGTAGTTAGCACATTGATTAAGTTAGAAATGGGAAGTGATCCCATTAGCTTAATCTTGGGGCAATTGGGCCCCTGAAAGAATCAAATTGGGCCGAATGGATCAACCCATTCGGACCTAGGTTGCTGTGGGAGGTGCAACCGCCCAGGCAGGGAGGTAGAACCGCCCAAGCTATGTCTCCCAGCGAGACAGGGAGGTGCAACCGCCCCAGCCAAGAGGTGGCACCGACCCGGGCTCAGTCTCCGAGCGAGACTGGGCGGTGCAACCTCTTCTGTCAAGAGGTAGCACCGCCAGAGCTCAAGTTTCGAGCTCTGCCAGGCGGTGCAACCTCTCTAGTCAGGCGGTGCAACCGCCTGAGCTCGGTCTTCGAGCTCTGGCAGAGAGGTGCAACCGCCCCTGACAGAGGTGGCACCGCCTAGAGGCTTAGTCTTCGAGCTCTGCTAGGCCGTGCAACCACCCCAGTCAGGAGGTGCAACCGCCTGATCCCGGAATTCATGGAATTGACAGATTTGAGCTCCAAATTTGAACTGGGTTGGGGCCTATAAATACCCCACCCATTCAGCACTGAAAGCACAGAACACACACTCGAAATCTTGCTGTCTTTCTGTGTTTCTTAGAGCTCAAAACTGCTAGTTCTCCTCTTTCTATTCTTCAAGTTTGAGTTGTAAAGAGAGGAGAGAAAACTTCTGTAAGGGTTGTCTCCTAAGCCCGTTAAAAGGAGTGAATCTGTAAGAGGGTGGTTGGCCTTCGCCTATTGAAGGAAGGCCTCTAGTTGACGTCGATGACCTCATCGGTGGAGGAAGCCAAAAGTGGAGTAGGTCAAGATTGACCGAACCACTCTAAATCTCGGTTTGCATTTCCTTTGAGTATTTTACCTTCACTGCAAACTTCTCAATAGCTTACTGCCCTCTGCGATTTTACGAACGAGTTTCAAGGTTTAGACGTAAATCTGCATTTAGACGTAAAACTGCGTTTAGACGTAAATCGGCTTTCCTCGTACAATCATCATATTTCAGTTTACGTTTACTTTTTGATTTCAATCATAACTGTTTACTGCCTTCTGCAATCTTACGAATAAGTTTCTAAGTTCAGAATTTTCCGAATCTGCGTTTAGACGTAAATCGGCTTTTCTCGTACGATCATCATATTTCAGTTTACGTTTACGTTTTGATTTCAATCATAACTGCTTACTGCCTTCTGCGATCTTACGAACAAGTTTCTAAGTTCAGAACTTTCTAAATATGCACTTAGACGTAAATCGTTTTTTATCGAACGATCGCAGCTTTCGTTTTAATCGCTGAAAAATTTTCGCTGCACTAATTCACCCCCCACCTCTTAGTGCTCTCGATCCTAACAATTGGTATCAGAGCGGGGTATTTCTCATTTCGGATTTACACCCGAGAGAAATGGCTCTTCAAGGCTTTCAAGAGGGCTTATCGGTCTTTCGTCCACCGTTGTTTAACGGATTGGACTACACTTATTGGAAAACTCGAATGAGAGTTTTCTTGATTTCTTTGAATTTGGATTTATGGAATATCGTTGAAAATGATTTTCAACTTCCCTCTAAACCGATGAACGAATGGTCGGATTTGGAGAAGAAGTATTTTTCTTTAAACGCAAAGGCTATGAATGCCTTATTTTGCGCTTTGGACAAAAATGATTTCAATCGGATTTCTACGTGCGAAACCACTTTTGACATTTGGCGAATACTTGAAATCACACACGAGGGAACTAGTAGAGTCAAAGACTCGAAAGTTAACATTTTATTGCATGATTTTGAGCTTTTTCGAATGCAACCAAGCGAGACTATAGGCGACATGTACACCCATTTCACGAATGTCGTCAATAGTTTAAGAGCTCTTAGAAAATATTTTTCGGATTTTGAACTCGTAAACAAGATTTTGCGCTCACTTTCTAAACCTTGGGATTCAAAAGTAACTACTATTCAAGAATCGAAAAACTTGAACCAATTTCCACTTGAAGAACTAATTGGTTCCTTGATCACATATGAAATGATGTGCAATGCACGTGAAGAACTTGAGAACCACCTTCCAAAAAATAGGAAGGATTTGGGACATAGAACATTTGAAGACCACTCGAGCATAAGCTCAAGTGATTGTGAACTTAAACTACAAATGAAACAAAAATTAAAAAGTAAAAAGAACGGAACTACTTGCTTTGAACGCAAGAAGAAGAACAAAAATTGGGATGAATCGAGCTCCTCTTAAGACGAGGAGAAAATCAACAAAGGCGAGGTGGCAAACTACGCCTTTACGCCTTTCGACGCTGAGGTAATCAAAATGCCTTTAATTTACTTCGAAATTACATGATGTTTTTCATGATGCATTTTTCTTTTTCTTTAAATTTTCTTGAAAATTACATTTTTAATAATTTAATAATGAAAATGCAAAAATATGATCATGCTTGTAATTTTGAAAATGAAAATGAAAATTGCATGTCTTATGTTAATGCAAGATAGAAATCTAATGATTGTATACCTAGTGAGATTAAATCTTATTTATGTGCTTGAGAAGCAAGAATGTATATTTTGATATTGCTTTTCAGTGACGATACATGGCTTTTGTCTGGAAGGCTTGATATTTTTCATTGTCTTTGTTTGTTAAATATGATGTATGGTTTTGCCATAAGAATAAAGAGTTGAGCATGCTATTATAAAGTCAATCATATAAATTAAAACTAAAGAAGTTTTAGGCATTTATATGAATCATTCAAAATTATGTTCAATGAAACCTTGCTTAATGTTGCAATGAAAATATTAAAGTTTTGATACTATGATTTGACGATTTTATGCATGAGATTTTAAAGTTATACATGATGATTTTTGTGATTGATGGTTTTATGATGAAATTCATTTTACGATCCTAAACGTTGATGCATGTTTTCATTTGACATAAATGAAAAGGCACGCTAACATGAAATCGATCACTTAAGATGAAACACTTAAAAAAGGGGAGAAATATATGAATTAATGCTATAAACACTATGCTATGATTATCCCATGCTTGCATCACCAAGAAATATATGATTGCTATCATTGCTATATGCCCTGTATCAAGATATCAAACAAAAATTTGCATCATACGAGCTGATATCTTACCATGTGATGCAATGCTACACTTGCTAAAATATTCGAAATGTGTACATCATGCCCTGTATCAAGATATCAAACAAAATCTTACTTCACAGTTTTACGCATTGATATCTTACCATATGATGAAATGCTACAATTGATGAACACTTGAAATGTAATCCTCTATCTTATTGATTTTTCAATAAATCTATGCTTGTCATACATGAATTCATTGAATGTAATTTTGAGGATGATTTCAGATTTGACAAATGCTTGATTCGTATTTACGACATAAGATACACTTTAAATATGAATCATGCTTCAATCATGTTAAATGCTTCAATCATTTTCTATCTCTAGAGTTCTCGATTTTGATGAAATACAAGTGATAAATTCATTTATGATATCTTGTAAATCACTTGAATTATGAATGAGTTTTTTATGATGTGTTAAAAGAATCACTTAAAAAGAAAATGCTTTTCCCATCTTATCGAGATTAATGATTTCATGATATTGTGTGAATCTCGAAATTGATTTTGATGAAATAGTAATAACGTTATTCATGTTATGAATCTTAAAAATGATAATATGCTTCATGTGATAATATGAATACATGAAACACTTATGATATTCTGTGTATTCATAAAATATTTATCTCATCATCCAATAACTCTTTTTGATATTCCTTATGAGATGAAATGAAATAAAGCATGA
Organism: Musa acuminata AAA Group; assembly: GCF_036884655.1. Classification (NCBI taxonomy): domain Eukaryota; kingdom Viridiplantae; phylum Streptophyta; class Magnoliopsida; order Zingiberales; family Musaceae; genus Musa; species Musa acuminata. Next base: position 26,574,699 of record NC_088335.1, read on the forward strand.
AATACAAATGAGGAGTCAATGATCATGCATAATAGGATGTAATCAATTCTGACATTTAGATACCAACGTTTGAATATCTATGATCATGTTGCCAAAATGATATATCATGAATGCTTGAATATCATGTTTGATATGCTCATGATGATGATTGATTTTTTGGTATCGTGCATAAAAAAATGAAATGTAATGTTAATGAATTTGTGCATTGAAACTATAATGATGCACAAATAAGAATGATTACTTACCTTTGTCATGATTTAGAAATTGATGTAAAGGGTTTTTCCCTTCTTTTTGACAATGACAAAGGGGTAGATAGATTGCTAGCACAATTCAAGAAAAAGGCAAAAATTACAAAAGAGAAGAAATTGCTATCTTGAACATCACCGATAATTGCTAGCTTGAAATGTCAAGAAAATGCAAAAACTTGTTTATTTTCATGCACATCTAAAGAGAAGATACAAATGTAACACTTGCCAAATTGTTTGCTTGCCTCATGTAAAACATTATCTCTTGCTAGTTTGGCATTTTGCTAGCTTGCACTTTGCAAAGAAAGCAAAAATGACACTTCTCAAAAGAGAAGAAAGAGCTTGTTATCTTGAGCATCACAAGCTTGCCAAACAAAAATTGCAAAAGTGCTATCTTGCCTATCTCAAGAAGCAAAACTTGTATATCGTAGAAATTTGCTAGCTTACAACTTGCATATTTCAAGAAGCAAGAGTTGCCTTCTTGAACATCTCTAAATTGTTAGCTTGCAAGTTCTAAAATGTTGCAACATTGCTAGCTTGCATGTTATAAAAGTGCTATCTTGTATGCTGTAAAACTTGCATATCTAAAACTTGATAGCTTGAATGTTCTAAGCATGATGTAACATTTGCTAAATTTTCTAGCTTCAAAACTGCGTGATGATAAAACTTGATATTATGTTTTTCATGCAATGAGTTGAACCAATATCATAAACACTTGATTGTGGTACTTCTCCTTTTTGTTGATGACAAAGGGGGAGAAGTATGTTGATGACATAACATGTTATGCATAAGTTTATGCATAAGTTCATAATGATGTGTTGCAAGTATTCATGATGAATATTGCAATGACTTGAATTCAGTTTGAATTCAAGATTCTATCAATATGGCATATTGATAGGGGGAGTTTGTTTAAACTCCGGGAGTTAAGTTTAACTCCGTCATCAAGTGGTTGTCATCATCAAAAAGGGAGAGATTGTTGAATCTCGTATTTTGATGATGAAACTACTTGATATATGTTTATGATTTAATCTGCGTTTTGAGTGACGCAGGATGCTTCGATCTGGATGAGACAATTAAAGCAGGAAAATCATGTTGTGCCGGAGGAACATGTCAGAAGATTGGACGTCGGGCCGGTGGATCGGTCGACGTATCGACAGAAGGCTTCGGGTCGTGGACTCGGGCATCGGGCCAAGAAGAGCGGGTATTGTACCAAGGATATCGGTGTTGCGGAGCCAACTGGCCGATTGGGCAATAGGCCGCAGGAAAGGACGATGCGCCGAAGAATCGGACGAAGCGTCGAGGGACCAATGACATGCCGGACAACTTGGTTAATTGCTTAGGATTAATTGTCTCGATCGAAGTTTTTGTTTTGAGTGTGCAGGATTAACTACGATGGAAGAAAGACATGCAGCAGGGGTTGCGCCGGAGTCAAGACAATGATCACGTTGGGAGTTCAAGAGCTCGACGGAAGTTCGGACAATCGACGGAGGTTCTGCGGGAACAAATCCGAGAAGTCCAGAAGCTTGCCAAAGGAGCTCATCGGAACTTGCCAAGTGGATCGTCACAAGTCCAGGAGTTTGCCGGAAGTCCGCAGGAGGATCACCGAGGGTTCGTCGGATGATCGACGGAAGTTCGCCGGAAACTCGCCGGAAGAAGCGATTGACGCATCGGAGCAAGTTGCAGAATATGTCTTAGGAAATAATCGTAGTTAGCACATTGATTAAGTTAGAAATAGGAGGTGATCCCATTAGCTTAATCTTGGGGCAATTGGGCCCCTGAAAGAATCAAATTGGGCCGAATGGATCAACCCATTCGGACCCAGGTTGCTGTGGGAGGTGCAACCGGCCAGGCAGGGAGGTAGCACCGTCCAGGCTATGTCTCCCAGCGAGACTGGGAGGTGCAACCACCCTAGCCAAGAGGTGGCACCGCCCCGGGCTCAGTCTCCGAGCGAGACTAGGCGGTGCAACCTCTTCTGTCAAGAGGTAGCACCGCTAGAGCTCAAGTTTCGAGCTCTACCAGGCGGTGCAACCTCTCCAGTCAGGTGGTGCAACTGCCTGAGCTCGGTCTTCGAGCTCTGGCAGAGAGGTGCAACCGCCCCTGACAGAGGTGGCACCGCCCAGAGGCTCAGTCTTCGAGCTCTGCCAGGCGGTGCAACCGCCCTAGTCAGGAGGTGCAACCGCCTAATCCCGGAATTCAGGGAATTGACAGATTTGAGCTCCAAATTTGAACTGGGTTGGGACTTATAAATACCCCACCCATTCAGCACTGAAAGCACAGAACACACACTCGAAATCTTGCTGTCTTTCTGTGTTTCTTAGAGCTCAAAACTGCTAGTTCTCCTCTTTCTATTCTTCAAGTTTGAGTTGTAAAGAGAGGAGAGAAAACTTCTGTAAGGGTTGTCTCCTAAGCTCGTCAAAAGGAGTGAATCTGTAAGAGGGTGGTTGGCCTTCGCCTATTGAAGGAAGGCCTCTAGTTGACGTCGGTGACCTCGTCGGTGGAGGAAGCCAAAAGTGGAGTAGGTCAAGATTGACCGAACCACTCTAAATCTCGGTTTGCATTTTCTTTGAGTATTTTACCTTCACTGCAAACTTCTCAATAGCTTACTGCCCTCTGCGATTTTACGAACGAGTTTCAAGGTTTAAACGTAAATATGCATTTAGACGTAAAACTGCGTTTAGACGTAAATCGGCTTTCCTCGTACAATCATCATATTTCAGTTTACGTTTACGTTTTGATTTCAATCATAACTGTTTACTGCCTTCTGCGATCTTATGAATAAGTTTCTAAGTTCAGAATTTTCCGAATCTGCGTTTAGACGTAAATCGATTTTTCTCGTACGATCATCATATTTCAGTTTACGTTTACGTTTTGATTTCAATCATAACTGCTTACTGCCTTATGCGATCTTACGAACAAGTTTCTAAGTTCAGAACTTTCTAAATCTGCACTTAGACGTAAATCGTTTTTTATCGAACGATTGCAGCTTTCGTTTTAATCGCTGAAAAATTTCGGCTGCACTAATTCACCCCCCCCCCCCCCCCCCTCTTAGTGCTCTCGATCCTAACAGGTCACTCTCATATCTTTGCTAGAGTGGATCATACTTTTTTTAATGAGTTGTTCTTCTCATTCTAGGATAATATCACTGTATCTCATCTCCCTTAGATATCCTTAGACCACTCCCCCAATCTCATCAAATTAGAAACCTCTCCAATAAGGAATCCCAAGCCTAAACTCTTTAAATTTGATGTTTATTTGTTTGATTATACTAAGATTTGCTCCATTATCAACAATATTTGGACTTTGTTACTAGTGATTCCGTACAATCTCCTTATTAGTGATTCCGTACAATCTCCTTACTGTAAGCTTTCCATGACTCAAAACTTTGTTAGATAGTTGAAATCTTCTTGTCGCAGAAAGGATATCTCAACCACTATAAGCCTAATTTCCTTCGTTGAATCTAAAGTGAATAAGCCATCTAGACTATAATCTTAAACCTTTGATAATAAACTCTCTGCTCCATAAAGCCAACTTTATGGAGAATGAGTGATTTAGAATGAGTGATTTTTTTACTTTCAAGAAAGTTATCTATACTAAAAGACCCTCTCCCGAGTCTCCCCTCCTCAATAGTGATAACATTCTCTAAGTCACCATGCTAAATACAATCCTTTTAACCTTTGGACCAACTCTCCGACGTCTACTTCCTCTGTCTAGAAAAGAAGTATCGCTAATCTCCACTTTGATCTCAAATGAGGATTTTTCATATTAAAAAAAAATAATAGATCCTCTTACATCTTGATCAACACTTTGATCTCCACTTAGGTTTGAGATTATATCATTCAGTAAATGGTCTATTTTATAAATATCAATGCTTTATCTCTATGTCACATATCTTTTCGATTTAATATTTAACTACTCTTAGAATTCCTTACTCTTGATTATCAAAATTCTTTATATTCATTTGGCCCACTGTAATAATGATGACCACTCCATTTGGACTCCTCGACTACTCTCAGGCTCTATCAGTACCTATTAAAACATTTGCAAAGTCTCCTTTGACATTTAGCCTCCTTGGTTTAATTTGAAGGGATACGACATTTGAAAGTAGCTTCCAAATTCAACGATTTCACTTGATAACCTTATTGAAATTGACTCTTGGTTTATGATTGGATCTCTTTCATCATGCATAGCCTATACGTTTGTAATCTTTGAAACGATTCATATTTTCTTTGGGTACCATTTTCTAATACAGTTTTGAATCTTTTTATATCTCACTTGGGAGACATCTTCTCATGAATTAACCTTTGGTACCAAAGAGTGTAGCTTGAGGAAGGCACCACCCTCCCTCACTCTTCCACATCTTGTATTCAGTCTCATACATAAAACCTTAAGGTTCCTTTGGGTAAATAGAAATCATACCGATTTCGCAATAAATCAAAAGCTCTATCTCTATTGTCAAAAGCTATCTCTTTCACGGTGGACTTTTGTGCGACAACTTAGTCAAAAGGGCCATTCTTTCTCTTCTCTTAATTCACCTATCGTTATGCACATATATATACTTGTGACCATTACTATTTTGGAATGTGATGCTTCCTTTAACCTTGTACATAGCTCAGCAACAACTGGATTTATTTTCAAATCTTTAGAAGCTCACATCATTGCGGTAGTTTGTCTCCCTCTACAAGTCAAGTCTCCAGTCTGACCATGGTTGAAATTGCTGCAATACTAATTTTGCTTAGTGTCTTTCTTTGCACCATCTCATTAGTTATTTGGATGTTGTCAACATCATCAAGGACATCAACCTCCATGGTAAATTAAGTCCATTATTCTTGACACTAAACACCAATTTAGAATGCTCTAAGCTCCCAACATTTCCTGTGTTCTTAGAGATCTAAATGTAAATGCCCATTTATTAGCCCCTTTTTTTTTTTTGGGAGAATTTACTTAGTCTTATTCTTTTAGAGGAGCGATTCCGTTGCTCCTTACTTAGTTATTCTAACTAATTTATAGTTTTTCTTTCCTTCAAAATACCACGTGTAAAACCCACACATGTTTGTTACTCGATCACTAAAATAGTAATGTTGAAACTTAAATTGATATTATTTGGGCAAATTATAGGCAAAAATCCCCTTTTTATATTTTTATTTTTTGGCTTATAGTGTTTTTATGAATATGCTAAAAATATCTATAATTGACACGTTTGAAACTCCTTAGATTTTATTATATATTGAGTAATTTCTTTATTTTTATATAAGCTTAATGTTTTTGTATAGGTTAGTAAAAATACGACTACTTTAATTGAAAATGCTATAACTACCATATAAGTTTATATATATATATATATATATATATATATATATATATATATATATATATATATATATATATATATATATATATATATATATATATATATATATGTTTGGATGATTTTTCTAGAAAATACTGGCATTTTTCAAAAGGTACCACCTCTTTTACTTTTTCCCCAACAATGCCCTTGCTTTCAAAAATATCCAAAATACCACTCAAAAGTTTTTTCACTAAAATTTTTCACTTATTTATTTATTTTTATTTTTTATCAATTTTAAACTGTTATAGTGTTTCTATTTGACAAGTCTATAATGTTTTTAATAGCATTTATAGTGTTTTATTGATGTATTAAAAAAATTGAAAATGACATGATATTGTGTCTTTTTTATTATCATTACATATAGATGATTACAATATCGTATTCATGTAGCTAACTAGTTTGGTTGAGATTAGAAATCTACTTAAATTATTTATAACATTATTAGGTATATTTTATAGTGTTTTTGCTGTGGTGGTCAAAATACCACAAGTGGCCAAAAAAAAATTTGAGAGATAATTCAAACATGTTTCAAATTAAGGGTACTATTTAAAAAAAATGAGTGGTCAGATATCAAAATATAAATATTTGCTAGAAAATATTGCCCTTTATGTTACATATTAATTTATATTGGATTTTGAGCTTCCGTTTATTTTTGTATATACTTATAATTTTTTTTTATACTTTCAAAAAAAATATATAATTTTATTTAAAATTATAATAACAAATCTGATTTTCCTTATCAAGGTGAAAGTCTTTTTGGTTTATCATATAAAGAGGCATTTTGGAAGAACAGAAAACTTTGAAAAAAAATACAAAATGTAAGGACATTGATGGAGAAAAGGACTTCAAACCACGCTTTTCTCGAGAATTCGTGCAGATTATTTTTAAAATTATATTAATTTATTAATAATGACAAAAAATCTTAGAAATATAGCAGTTTATATATCTGTTGGTGTTGTTCGACGTCGAGCATGGAAGATGGATGAACAATTCAATTGTAGAACAAGAACAAAAACTTTTCGATCAATTATTCCGCACCAAAACATCGCCCCCATCCCCCCGTTGTTTCCAACACCAGCACAGTCAACTCAGTTTTTTGGTCAACCGTGACCGTCTGATGAAAATGAAATCACACACCCTCCATCTTTGACCACCCCATCCATCTCTCGCTTCTTATTCCTTTCAGGCAGAGCAGAGTAGCGTAGCAGCCAAAGAAGCCAGTCGAGAAGGCAAGGATGCCGCCTTCCGCGCGCGCCGAGCCCGGCAACGTCGTCACCCTCAACGTGGGCGGCCAACTCTTCCAGACCACCCCGCAAACCCTCGCCCTCGCCGGCCCCGACTCTATCCTCTCCTCCCTCGCCTCTTCTCTGCCTTCTTCCTCCTCCGTCCCCTTCATCGACCGTGACCCCGATCTCTTCGCCGCCCTCCTCTCGCTCCTCCGCACCGGCCGCATCCCCTCGCGAGCCACCGCTGCCTTCGACCACGACGACCTCCTCGCCGAAGCCCGCTTCTACGCCCTTCACCCCCTCTTCCTTTCGTCTCTCTCCAGCCACGCCCTCTTCGATGCCTTCACCCTCCGCCGTTCCCTCCTCCTCCCCCTCCCGGGACGCGACGCGTGCTCCGCCCTCGCCCCTTCCCCCCTCGACGCCTCCCTCCTCGTGGCACACGGCGGCAAGGTCTCCTCCTTCGACCCCTCCCTCCGCCGCCGCGCCACCGTTCTCACCCCCCTCCCCGCTGTCGACTCCCTCCTCGCCCTTGGACCCCTCGCCGCCGCCGGCGCCGCCGACTTTCCCAGCCTCCACCTCCTCGACCTCGGCCACCCCGGCGGCCCCGTCCGGCACGTCCTCCGCTGGTGTCCCCACCCCTCCGCACCCGCCGCCGCTGTCCAGGCCATCGGCTCCTCTCCTGACCTCCTCTTCTGCAGCTTCGAGTCCTGCCGGAGGAACGCCAGCGCGATCCTCGCCTTCGACCTCACCACCTTCCAGCCCGTCACAGAGATCGCCCGCCGCGAGATCTACGGCGCCGAGCTGGACTCCGCGATCCCGGCAACGAAGCTGCAGTGGGTTCCGGGATCCAACCTGCTCATGGCCGCCGGATCCCACGGCGGCCCTTCGGGGCTGTTGGGCGATATCCGGCTATGGGATGTGAGGTCCGGCGAAGCGATCTGGGAGCTGAAGGAGAAACACAATTGCTTTGCGGACGTCACGGTATCTGATGGCCTGTCGGCGATGTTCAAGGTGGGGATCAACTCGGGCGAGGTTTTCATGGCGGATATGCGGAAACTGAGCTCCGAGGAGCCATGGATTTGTATCGGGGACGGTAGGAGGCCGGCGACAGGGAAGAAGGAAGGGGGCGGGTGCCGAATCGAAAGCTACGGGAGGCACGTGTTCTGTAGCAGAGGAGGGGATGTGGAGATGTGGACGGAGGTGGTGATGGGGTGTTGGAGGAGGGGTGAGGAGGGGTTAGAGAGCGAGAGGGTGATGAGGAGGAACTTGATGGGAGGGACGAACGACGGGGGAGGGAAGAAGATAAACATGTTGGGGTTTGGAGGGAACAGAATGGTGGTGGCGAGGCAGGAGGAGCAGTGGGTGGAGGTGTGGGAAAGCTCGCCCAGGAGTTGATGGGCTCGCAAGAAGGCAGAATTCTAATGTTGAGTTGTTGGTATTCTTGTTCGTCGTTTGTCGATGGTTTTTCTACATTAAGATTAGAAAATGTTGCAAATGTGAACATGGCAAGAAGGTAGAATTCTAATGTCGAGTTGTCGGTGTTCTTGTTCATAGTTTGTCAATGGTTTTTTTATATTAAGATTAGAAAATGTTGCAAATGTGAAGATCGCAAGAAGACAGAATTCTAATTTTGAGTTGTCCGTGGTCTTGTTTGTTCGTCGTTTGTCCATGTTTTTTTTACATTAAGATTAGAAAATGTTACAAATGTGAAGATCGCAAGAAGGCAGAATTCTAATGTTGAGTTGTTCGTGGTCTTGTTCATCGTTTGTCGATGGTTTTTTTGCATTAAGATTATAAAATATTATAAATAAAGGTAAAATTTTAATGTTGAGTTGTCGGTGCTCTTGTTCGTTGTTTGTCGATAGTTTTTTTACATTAAGATTAGAAAATATTGCAAATGTGAAGATCGCAAGAAGGCAGAATTCTAATGTTAAGTTGTCGGTGGTCTTATTCGTCGTTTTGTCACGACCTTAGCTGGAATTGCCTAAGGCGTGAGGCACCCTTGGGGTAGAGACGCGAACTTAGCTTGCGTTGCCTAAGTCGCGAGGCACCCTTGCAGCAAAGACGCGAACTTAACTTGCGTTGCCTAACTCGCGCTTCGCCCTTACGATTTGCGTCCGTAAAGATCAGCTCACTTGCAACCTCTCGTAGGTCCCAAAGGACCTATAAAAAGAGAAAGTTGATTAGCTCGAAGAACGAGCGACGGACAAGTCCCGACTCACGAAAAGGGGAAGCTTTATAAGCAATTCAGAGAGCACCTTACGTGCACAAGAGAAAAGAGAGAGAGGGAGAAAACAAGGACTTTAGAAGGTTGAACAAACAGTTGCAAGTCCACAAATAAGTTGCTCACCGGGTCCCGGGCGCGACAACAAGTTTCCATCAAGGTAACGTGTGAACTTGCGAAAGGTTGTTCAACGCCCGACACTATACCGAAGCCCCATCCAGCCCTATGCCACCTGGGGGGCTCCAAGGTGCTGAGATGGCTGACGTTTCGCGTGCAGCAGCAAGCTATAGAAATCAGCCTGTGGCATGCGAAAACGGAGCTGTTTTGGGGCTGTTTTGCTCGGTTCGGTGAGCGGTTGCACTGTAGTGCTGCAACTTGTTCGAACTTATATTTTTACAAGCAAAAGGACTTAAAACTAGGCCAAAACATGCTGCCAAGCAGTTGTACATGTAGATTAGAGCGACGAACAGTTTGTTGAACAGAGTTGTTACGGGTGCGCGACGACCATTCGTGACATTCTCCCCCACTCAAACTGTCGACGCCCTCATCGACGCTTGTTGATAGTTGTTGATAATTATTTCTTCATGTCGTAGGGCATCTTCAGGCTCTCAATTGGCTTCAGTTCGTGGAAGCTTTTGCCACTTCACCAAGTACTCGATTTGCTTAGCTCCAGTGGATAACTTTATCTTGCGGTCCGCTAAAATGTTTTTAACTCGCTTCTTCTAGGAGGCTGTGGTGGGGGGTAGCTGAGTTGGAACACTTCGTGAAGCATTTTGTGGATCCGAGTGGTAGGCTTTTAAGTTGCTGGTGTGAAGAACATTGTGAATTTTGAACCACACCGGTAGCTGCAACTTGTAGGAGACGTTGCCCACCCTACTGATAATTGGGAAGGGCCCTTCATACTTGTACACCAATCCTTTATGTACTTTATTCCTAAAGAATTGGAGTGATGCTGGTTGGAGCTTGACCAATACCAAATCGCCGATCTTGAACTCTTGCGGTCGCCTTCCCAAGTCTGCCAATTTCTTCATTCTTTTTGTCGCCTTCTCCAAGTAAGCCTGTGCAATATCTGCATTTCGGTGCCACTCCCTTGCAAAGTGGTATGCTGATGGACTACTCCTAGTATACCCAATTACCATGGTATGAGGAGTTAACGGTTGTTGCCCTGTAATGATCTCGAAGGGGCTCTTGTTGGACGTAGAGCTCCGCTACAAGTTGTAGGAGAATTGGGCAATGTCCAACAACTTCACCTAATCTCGTTGGTTAGCACTCACGTAGTACCAAGGATATTGCTCTAGGAACGAGTTTATCCTTTCAGTATGGCCATCCATCTGGGGGTGGAGGCTTGTGGAGAAGTATAACTTCGACCCTAACAATTTGAATAGCTCGGTCCAGAATCATCCCAAGAACCAAGCATCTCGATCACTGATGATATTGTGCGGGACTCCCCAATACTTCACCACATCCTTCATCATCAGCTTGGCTGCCTCTTCTGCTGAACAGTGTAGGGAAGCAGCAATGAAAGTTGCATACTTAGAAAATCAATCGACCACCACGAGTATCGATCCGAGTCTCCCTATTACGGGAAAGCTTGATATGAAGTCCAAGGAAATGCTCTCCCATGGCCTTTCTGGTATGGGCAATGGCTCCAAAAGTCCCACCAGTTTCCATTGCTCCACCTTATTTTGTTGGCAAGTAGGCACGTTCGAACATATTCCTCCACATCAGTCCTCATCTTCGGCCAATAGAAGGCCCTCTCCACGAGAGCCAAGGTCCTATGAATGCCTGGGTGTCTAGCCCAAAAGGAATCGTGACACTCTCTTAAGAGTTCACATCTTAAATTGTCCACTCGAGAAATATAGACTCTATTCCCTTTGGTATAAACGAGTCCCTCCTGGACCCAAAACCGTCGTGCCTTGTCTTCTTTAATGAGTTGTATCAGGGCTTCTGCCTGGGGATTACTGTACAGTTCATCCCTGATCCTGGAAAGGAAGTTGGAGTGTAACTGACTTGCTTGGCCTTTTCCCTCCAATTGTACGGCATTCACACGCTCTACTTTCTAACTCAATGCATCGGCCACAACATTTTCCTTTCCATGTTTATACTCTATTGCCATATCAAACTCAGCCATGAAGTCTTGCCATCATACTTGCTTTGGGGAGAGTTTCTTCTGAGTTTAGAAATAGCTCAAAGCGATGTTATTTGTCCTTAGTACAAATCGCGATCCAAGAAGATAGTGTCGCCAAACTCGTAGACAGTAAATCACTACTGTCATCTCCTTCTCATGCACCAGATATCGCCGCTTGGTCTCGTTGAGTTTGCGGCTCTCATAGGCCACCGGATGACCCTCCTGCATGAGTACTCCCCCAATAGCGAAGTTTGAAGCATCTGTATGGACTTCGAAGGGCTCCCCATATCTAGCAATTTGAGCACTAGTTCTTCCAATACAGTAGCCTTCAGATCTTGGAATGCAATTTCACATTTATCAGATCACCTCCAAGGCTGCTCCTTCTTCAGCAACTCCTTCAGTAGAGTTGCATGCTTTGAATACCCCGCTATGAAGCCTCGATGGTAGTTGACGAAGCCAAGGAAGGATCTCAACTCTGGCACCATCTTTGGAGTTCGCCATTCCACAACTGCTTGCTCCTTCGATTTGTCCATCTGAGTGGAGCCATCACCGATTCGATGCCCCAAGAGTAAGATCTCCGTTTGGGCAAAGTAGCATTTCTCCCTCTTTACGAACAAAGTGTTCTCTTTGAGAACCTTGAAAATTGTCCGAAGGTGCTTGACATGCTCCTCGAGCGTTTGACTGTAGACGACGATATCGTCCAAGTAGACGACCACGAACTTATCTAAATACTCCTTGAATAGCTTGTTCATGAGGGTGCAGAATGTGGCCGGAGCATTGGTTAAGCCAAAAGGCATCACCAAGAACTCAAACACTCCATACCTAGTCACACAGGTAGTCTTCGCTTCGTCGTCTTCAGCAATGCGCACCTGCCAATACCCCAACCAAAGGTCGAGTTTTGAGAAATACTTGGCTTTGCCTAACTGGTTGAACAAGTCCGCGATGAGCGGGATGGGATACTTGTTCTTCATCGTCACTTTGTTGAGGGCTCGATAATCGACGCATAGTCGGAGGCTCTCATCTTGTTTCTTCTGGAAGAGAACGGGAGCTCCGAATGGTGCTTTAGAGCTGCGGATGAGACCACCGCTTAGTAGTTCACCCAATTGCTTTCTGAGTTCTGCCAACTCTGACGAGGGCATGCGGTAGGGTGGTCTCGCTGGAGGCTTCACTCCTAGCTCCAGCTTAATATGATGATCCACACCTTTGCGTAGCGGTAGAGTCTTCGGCAACTTGGGTGGCATAACATCCGTGAACTCCTTTAGGATGTTTGCCACCACAGTAGGTTTGTGAGTGGCCTTCTCGTTGAGTGGCTCTAGCTTCATAGCAGCCACAAATGTTAGTTCACCTTTTCGTACCCTTTTCTTCAGTTGTAATGCCGATATATGTTGGGGTTCCTCTCCGAGAGATGGGAACCACACAAGGGTCGTCTCCTCCCATCACACATAGGGAGGTAAGGAACAGCATTAGCACCAACTTCGCTGCGTGCATAAATTCCATTCCAAGAATCACTTGGAAGTCATCTAGTGGCACCGCCATCATGTTTGTGCTCCCGCTTCATATTTCAATCTTGATGGGAACTCCCTTGCCAACCCGGAGATTCGCTTGGCCTCCGAGTTCACCATCTTCATTCAACTCGAGCTCTTCTCCAAGATCAGCACAAGTCGCTTTGCTTCTCGATCGGAAATAAAATTGTGGGTAGCGCCTGTGTCCACTATTGCACTGGTCGTTTGGCCATTGAGCTTAATGTCTACGTATATTAGCTCGCCACTTCTTAGTTTTTGTAACCTTATCTTCGTGTTCTCCCCCACTTGACCCCGCATGGTGTTCAATAAACGCATCGCTCCTATCTAGGGTCCTTGCAACTCCTCATTGTCGCTGTTGGATTCAAAACTACTCGAACTAAGAGCGACAGCCTTGCCCTTGTCCGATTTCAGGGGATGGATGGAAGCTGTTAAAGCATTGAGTGATTATTTTTGTGGGTACTCCCTCACCATGTGCGGCCCTCCGCACAAGAAGCATCCGCCAGGTTTCGAGGCCTTGCCTTTCGGGCTTGGCCCTTTGTGGGAACTCCTCTTCTTTTGTTAGCCCCCGAGCTCCTTCCCTCGAGAATATTTTGGAGGGCGACTGCTTGAAGGTTGTTTTCTTCTTTCCAGATCTTCTGAGGAAACAAGGTTGGTTAGCCTTTCTGTAGCCGCAATTTGCCCGATCACATCGATGACATTCCTTGATGTAGTTCTTGTTGAGCCCATGACTTCAAACAATCAAGGAAGCTGTGTTGAATCTCGGATTTTGATGATGAAGTCAATTGTCATTTGTTGTCTAATGTATGTGTTGAGATAAGTGTGCAGGATTGACTACGATGAAAGTAAGACATGCAGTAGGAGTTGCGCCGGAGTCATGACAATGATCACGTTGGGAGTTCGAGAGCTCGACAGAAGTTCGGACAGTCGTCGGAGGTTCTGCGGGAACAAATCCAAGAAGTCCAGAAGCTTGCCAAAGGAGCTCATCGGAACTTGCCAAGTGGATCGTCGCAAGTCCAGGAGTTTGTCGGAAGTCCGCAGGAGTATCACCGAGGGTTCGTCGGATGATCGACGGAAGATCGACGGAAGTTCACCGGAAACTCGCCGGAAGAAGCGATTGACGCACTGGAGCAAGCTGCAGAATTTGTCTTAGGAAATAATCATAGTTAGCACATTGATTAAGTTAGAAATGGGAGGTGATCCCATTAGCTTAATCTTGGGGCAATTGGGCCCCTAAAGAACTCAAATTGGGCCGAATGGATCAACCCATTCGGACCCAGGTTGCTGTGGGAGGTGCAACCGCCTAGGCAGGGAGGTAGCACCGCCCAGGCTATGTCTCCCAGCGAGACTGGGAGGTGCAACCGCTCCAGCCAAGAGGTGGCACCGCCCCGGGCTCAGTCTCCGAGCGAGACTGGGCGGTGCAACCTCTTCTGTCAAGAGGTAGCACCGCCAGAGCTCAAGTTTCGAGCTCTGCCAAGCGGTGCAACCTCTCCAGTCAGGCGGTGCAACCGCTTGAGCTCGGTCTTCGAGCTCTGGCAAAGAGGTGCAACCGCCCCTGACAGAGGTGGCACCGCCCAGAGGCTCAGTCTTCGAGCTTTGCCAGGCGGTGCAACCGCCCCAGTTAGGAGGTGCAACCGCCTGATCCCAAAATTCAGGGAATTGACAGATTTGAGCTCCAAATTTGAACTGGGTTGGGGCCTATAAATACCCCACCCATTCAGCACTGAAAGTATAGAACATACACTCGAAATCTTGCTGTCTTTCTGTGTTTCTTAGAGCTCAAAACTGCTAGTTCTCCTCTTTCTATTCTTCAAGTTTGAGTTGTAAATAGAGGAGAGAAAACTTCTGTAAGGGTTGTCTCCTGAGCCCGTCAAAAGGAGTGAATATGTAAGAGGGTGGTTGGCCTTCGCCTATTGAAGGAAGGCCTCTAGTTGACGTCGGTGACCTCGTCGGTGGAGGAAGCCAAAAGTGGAGTAGGTCAAGATTGACCGAACCACTCTAAATCTCGGTTTGCATTTCCTTTGAGTATTTTACCTTCACTGCAAACTTCTCAATAGCTTACTGCCCTCTGTGATTTTACGAACGAGTTTCAAGGTTTAGACGTAAATCTGCATTTAGACGTAAAACTGCGTTTAGACGTAAATCGGCTTTCCTCGTACAATCATCATATTTCAGTTTATGTTTACATTTTGATTTCAATCATAACTGTTTACTGCCTTCTGCAATCTTACGAATAAGTTTCTAAGTTCAGAATTTTCCGAATATGCGTTTATACGTAAATTGGCTTTTTTCGTACGATCATCATATTTCAGTTTACGTTTACGTTTTGATTTCAATCATAACTGCTTACTACCTTCTGCGATCTTACAAACAAGTTTCTAAGTTCAGAACTTTCTAAATCTGCACTTAGACGTAAATCATTTTTTATCGAACGAACGCAGCTTTCGTTTTAATCGCTGAAAATTTTCCGCTGCACTAATTCACCCCCCACCCTCTTAGTGCTCTCGATCCTAACAATTGGTATCAGAGCCCGGTTAACTCTCAAACGGATTAAAACCCAAGAGAGATGGCTTACGCCGGAAACCAAGAGGGCCATTCTATTACACGTCCACCCATGTTTAATGGGACAGACTACACCTATTGGAAAACCCGAATGAGGATTTTTCTTATTTCTATGGACGTTGAACTTTGGAATCTTATCGAGAATGGTTTTTCAAAGTCTTCTCTTCCAATGATCGATTGGAATGATTTGGAGAAGAAGGCTTTCGCTCTTAATGCAAAGGCTATGAATGCCTTATTTTGCGCACTTGATAGAAACGAGTTTAATCGTGTTTCGATTTGTGAAACTGCATTTGATATTTGGCACACACTCGAAGTGACTCATGAAGGCACAAGTAGAGTGAAAGAGTCAAAAATCAATCTTTTGTTACACTCTTTCGAACTTTTTCGGATGAAACCGACTATTGGCGACATGTTTACCCATTTCACGGATGTCGTCAACGGTCTAAAAGGACTCGGAAAAAGTTTTTCGGATTTTGAGCTCGTAAATAAGATTCTAAGATCCCTTCCTAAGAGTTGGTATCCTAAAGTCACTGCTATTCAAGAGGCAAAATATCTAAACAACTTCCCTCTTGAAGAACTGATTGGGTCATTAATGACCTATGAGATGACTTGCAAAACTCATGAAGAGCAAGAAGACATCCTTCCAAAGAATAGGAAGGATATGGCACTTAGAACTTTGGAAGACCACTTGAAAGAAAACTCAAGTGATGAGGACTGTGATGATGACTTGGCACTTCTAACAAGAAAATTTAAAAAATTCATTAAAAGAAACAAGTTTAAGAATGACACTAAAAATAAACTTGAACCCAAGAAGGACCAAGTTATTTGCTATGAGTGTAAAAAGCCGGGACACTACAAGAGTGATTGTCCCCAAGTCAAAAAGAGAACAACAAAGAAGAAGGCGCTCAAAGCAACATGGGATGATTCGAGCGCATCCGAAGAAGAGGAGTCCAACACAGAGCAAGTTGCTCATTATGCCTTAATGGCCATCGGAGATGAGGTAACGAATTTATTAGATGCTGATTTATCTTTCGATGAATTATTAAATGCCTTCCATGACTTATTTGATGAATGCAAGATTATCAATAGAAAATATAAATTGCTAAAAAAGGAGCATGATAGTCTTACTTGTGATTTTGATAAGTTAAAAACTAAATATCATGATAGTTTAAATTCATGTATCAAATGCCATGATCTAGAAACTCTCCAAAAAGAAAACCTGCTACTTAAGGACACCTTGAAGAAATTCGAGGTTGGTAGCAAGTCATTAAACATGATCCTTGCAAACAAGGGTCACATTCCAAAAAGGAGTGGAATTGGATTTGTGAGAAGTCCTCACCTAAATCCAACCACCTTCATAAAAGGCCCCATCTTACATGTTCAACTCCAAACCAAATGCAACTTTTGTTGCAAATTTGGACACAAGACGCATTATTGTCCATTCAAGAAAATAAATCCAAACAAACTAACTTGGGTTCCTAAAGGAACCATGATAAACTCTATGCAACATGATAAACAATGTAGATCTATCTTTGAGGCACCCAAGAGCAAATGGGTACCTAAAAATCATCCTTTCTTGTAGAAACCCACACCATCACAAGCTAGGAGCAAGAGATGGTACCTTGATAGTGGATGCTCAAGGCATATGACCGGAGATCCATCTCAATTCTCTAAGCTCACTAGCATAGACGAAGGCTATGTCACCTTCGGAGACAACAACAAGGGTAAAATCGTTGGCAAAGGAACCATAGGTAACAAATCCAACTTCTTTATTGAAGATGTTTTGTTAGTTGATGGTTTAAAACATAACCTCTTGAGCATTAGTCAATTATGTGATAAAGGATACACTGTCAAATTCGAATCTAATGCTTGCATCATTGAAAAACCACATAAGAACATGTCTATGATTGCATTAAAACAAAATAACGTATACACTATTGACATCAATGATTTGTGTAATGAAATGTGTTTTGCGGTTATGAATGAGGATGCTTGGCTATGGCATAGAAGATTAGGTCATGCTAGCATGAAACTAATCACTCAAATATCATTTAGAGAACTTGTAAGAGGAATTCCTCATATCAAGTTCATCAAAGATAATGTATGTGATGCTTGCCAATTAGGTAAACAAATTAAGGGTAGTTTCAAAGCTAAGAATCAAATAAGCACCTCTAGGCCCTTACAATTGATCCATATGGACTTATTCGGACCAATCTCTACATCGAGTCTAGGAGGTAGCAAATACGCCTTTGTCATTGTTGATGACTATAGCAGATATACATGGACCTATTTCTTAAAACAGAAAAATGAATGCTTTAGATATTTTACCAAGTTTTGTAAACTTGTTCAAAATGAGAAGGGTTCTATGATTTCGTCAATTAGAAGTGATCATGGTAGAGAATTTCAAAACCATGATTTCCAAGAATTCTGTGAACTCAATGGATACAACCATAATTTCTCTACTCCAAGAAATCCTCAACAAAATGGGGTAGTAGAAAGAAAAAATCGAAATCTACAAGAAATGGCAAGAACCATGTTGAATGAACATAGCTTACACAAATATTTTTGGGCCGAAGCCGTAAACACTGCATGCTATATTTTGAATAGAGTTCTAGTAAGACCCTTACTCACCAAAACTCCTTATGAGTTATGGAATAACAAAAAACCCAATGTCTCATATTTTAAAGTCTTTGGGTGTAAGTGTTTTATCTTGAATGAAAAGGATAACTTAGGAAAATTCGATGCTAAATCTGATGAAGGAATCTTTCTTGGTTATTCTTCGGTTTCTAAAGCTTTTCGTATTTTCAATAAAAGAACTTTAATTATTGAAGAATCCATCCATGTTGTTTTCAATGAGATTTCCGAAATTAGGAAAAATGATCTTGATGATGATGTTAATTTTGATTCTTTGAATTTAAACGAAACCCCGTCTCCAACTAGCAACTTGGATGCATCCACTTCCCAGATTTCCTTACCCAAGGATTGGAAGTATGTAGATGCTCATCCTAAGGAGCTAATCTTAGGAGACACATCAAAGGGGGTTCAAACACGATCTTCTCTTAAAAATTTTTGTGCCAACGCCGCTTTTCTCTCCCAAATTGAACCCAAGTGTGTTGACAAAGCCATGAAAGATGATTCATGGATTATCGCAATGCAAGATGAATTGAATCAATTTGAGAGAAATGAGGTGTGGACGCTTGTTCCTAGGCCAAATGACCATTTAGTTATTGGTACTAAATGGGTCTTTAGAAACAAGCAAGATGAAAATGGTATCGTGGTTAGAAACAAGACTAGATCAGTGGCCAAAGGTTTCAACCAAGAAGAAGGTATCGATTATAAAGAAACCTTCGCTCCTGTGGCTCGATTAGAAGCCATAAGGATGCTCCTTACCTACGCTAGTAGTAATAATTTTAAGTTGTTTCAAATGGATGTTAAAAGCGCTTTTCTTAATGGCTTTATTTCCGAAGAAGTCTATGTTGAACAACCTCCTGTATTTGAAAATAATAGTCTCCCTAATCATATGTTTAGATTAACTAAAGCTCTCTATGGTTTAAAACAAGCTCCAAGGGCTTGGTATGAGAGACTTAGTTCTTTTCTTATTGAAAATAATTTCATAAAAGGCAAGGTTGATACTACATTATTCATCAAGAACTTTGAAAATAATTTTCTCATTGTTCAAATTTATGTTGATGATATTATCTTTAGTTCTACGAATGAATCTCTTTGTGAATCTTTTGCTAAAACTATGAGTCTTGAATTCGAAATGAGTCTAATGGGAGAGTTAACATTCTTCTTAGGTCTACAAATTAAACAACTAAGCAATGGCATCTTTATTAGTCAAACTAAATATGCTATGAGTTTACTAAAAAAGTTTAATATGAATAACTCAAAAGCTATTAACACTCCTATGAGCACCTCCACTAAGTTAGAAATTGATAAAAGTAAAGAAAACTTCGATCAAAAAACTTATAGGGGTATGATAGGAAGTTTACTTTACCTCACTACAACTAGACTAGATATCATGTTCAGTGTAGGACTTTGTGCTAGATTTCAATCAAACCCTAAGATATCTCATCTCAAAGCAGTTAAAAGAATACTCAGATATCTTAATGGTACCACAAATCTAGGATTATGGTACCCAAAATCAGAGAATCTTGAGTTTATTGCTTATGCTGATACAGACTTCGCTGGCTGTAGACAAGATAGAAAAAGCACATCAGGAACATGTCAGTTCTTAGGACATGCCCTTGTTTCCTGGTCATCTAAGAAACAAAACTCGGTTGCACTATCAACAACCGAAGCTGAATATATTACAGCAAGTGCATGCTGTGCACAAGTTGTTTGGATGAAAAACACCTTAGAAGATTATAAAGTTCACCTTAAAAATATTCCCATTAAATGTGATAACACAAGTGCAATATGCTTAACAAAGAACCCTATACAACACTCAAGAACAAAACATATTGATATCAGACATCACTTTATACGAGATCATGTTACGAATCATGATGTAATCATAGAGTTCATTGATACGAAACATCAACTAGCTGATATCTTTACAAAATCTCTAAGTGAAGAACAATTTGATTTCATAAGAAGAGAATTAGGAATGTTGATGTGTCCGAATACTTAAACTAGTTAAAATTATTTTTCGGAGTTTATTGAATGATCAAAACACTTGATTAGTATTACATGCCTTGGTATCACTTGATCAAATAACATGTTGGAAATTATGTGTCAAATATAAAAATGTTTTTTTTCAAAATCAGTAGCTTACTCATATCCGAATGCATGAAAGAGGTTATTTTCGGACAATGCTCTTATGAAATTTTTTTTTTTGAAAAATGAGTTTCCTCCTTTATACACAAAGAATTATAATATACAAGGAGAAGAGGTATTCAAAGTATTATATGTGTCATGCCTTCCTTTATGTGCTTGATAACCTGCTTATATTGTTCTCCTGGAATCACATCTACCATGCTTTTTGTTGATGACAAAAGGGGAGAAATATATGAATTGATTGATATGTTGATATGGTTAATGCTGATATATTTACTAATGATGATATGGTTGCTATCACTGATGCTGATATGTTTGCTATCACTAATGATGATATGGTTGCTATCACTAATGCTGATATGTTTGCTATCACTAATGTTGATATGGTTAATGCTGATATATTTACTAATGATGATATGGTTGCTATCACTGATTGCTATCACTGATACTATGATTAGGCTATACTTGCATCACCAAGAAATATAGGATTGCTATCATTGCTATATGCCCTGTATCAAGATATCAAACAAAAATTTGCATCGTACGAGCTGATATCTTACCATGTGATGCAATGCTACACTTGCTAAATATTCGAAGTGTGTACATCATGTAATGATATCTTGCTTCACAGCTTTACATGTCGATATCTTACAAAATAATGAATTGCTACAATTACCATCAATCAAACTTGTTATATTTGAAAATGTATGTCAAGCCTTGACATCATCTTCAAAGAAATACATCATGATAGGAATCATGATGGGAATATGTCTCTTGAATTTATAAAATTTTTAAATTCAAGAAGTATGGCATATAAACAGGGGGAGTTAAGGTTAACTACATTATCAATTGATTGTCATCATCAAAAAGGGGGAGATTGTTGAATCTCGGATTTTGATGATGAAGTCAATTATCATTTGTTGTCTAATGTATGTGTTGAGATAAGTGTGCAGGATTGACTACGATGAAAGTAAGACATGTAGCAGGAGTTACGCCAGAGTCATGACAATGATCACGTTGGGAGTTCGAGAGCTCGACGGAAGTTCGGACAGTCGTCGGAGGTTCTGCGGGAATAAATCTGAGAAGTCCAGAAGCTTGCCAAAGGAGCTCATCAGAACTTGCCAAGTGGATCGTCGCAAGTCCAGGAGTTTGCCGGAAGTCCGCAGGAGTATCACCGAGGGTTCGTCGGATGATCGACGGAAGTTCGTCGGAAACTCGCCGGAAGAAGCAATTGACGCACCGGAGCAAGCTACAGAATTTGTCTTAGGAAATAATCGTAGTTAGCATATTGATTAAGTTAGAAATGGGAGGTGATCCCATTAGCTTAATCTTGGGGCAATTGGGCCCCTAAAGAACTCAAATTGGGCCGAATGGATCAACCCATTCGGACCCAGGTTGCTGTGGGAGGTGCAACCGCCCAGGCAGGGAGGTAGCACCGCCCAGGCTATGTCTCCCAGTGAGACTGGGAGGTGCAACCGCTCCAGCCAAGAGGTGGCACCGCCCTGGGCTCAGTCTCCGAGCGAGACTGGGCGGTGCGACTAGTCATAGGTGCCCAGCAAGCCAATCACGTGAGTGATGGCACGTGTGACTTGATACAGAATCTTTTTGCTTATTATATTTTGGCGTATATCACTTTATAACTATTGCATAAATGCATATATATATTGTGATGTCCTTGGATTTGTGCAATGGGAATCGGATCGTGATGAGATCATGATAATGAGATCGATTCACCTTTAAACACATATCCTAAATAATCCCGGTCATAGGTTACTGGAGAGGGACATCGTGATAACCGGATAGACTGGTGTGCTGTATACCCGTCCATATGATGGATGCAGCTGGTCTCATAACTGCTCGTGTAGGGACACTAGGGATACAGTACAGGTGCTCATTGGAGAATGAGTTCACTGATTGATCCGCTTACGGAATGCTGGATGGTTGATGATGCCTTATTGTCATACAGCGATTCCGTAGTCCTAGTAGTGTATCTGGTCCTTAGACTTGAGACACCAAGGATGTCCTGTATGAGTGCTCCACTCTTTGATACCAGACTTATAGGTTTGGCTGTCCCCAGATCTAGTACAGCTGGTCATTGGGAGTGGTAGTCGACCTTACGAGGGCTATTGAGTGTCAATAGAGGATCATCCACTCTCGGCGTCATGAGAGGAATATCCTATGTGTTCTTGCTCAGACAAATCCCTGGACAGGGTCATTCGGGTTGAGAGAGAAAGAGTTCTCTGGGAGAATCCGATTAGAGCGAGACTCGAGTAGAAACCGTATGGGTCTGACAGCACCATGCTCGATATACGGTCTCTGGGATATTAGATGGATGAGGGACTATAGGTACATGGTAACTGAGGACAGACAGGTCCAATGGATTGGATTCCCTTGTATCGTCTGGGGACTACGGCGTAGTGGCCTAGTACGTCCGTAGTCGATGAGTCAAGTGAATTATTACAGAGATAATAATTCACTCAATCAGAAGGAGTTCTGACAGGTATGACTCACGGCCAGCTCGATATTGGGCCTAGAGGGTCACACACATATGATTGGCATTGCGATGAGTAGAGGTTCGGATATGAGATATCCGACGGAGCCCTTGTCTTATTGGATGCAGATCCAATACCCACTAGGGAAGGACCCATTAGGGTTTGACACGGGATCTCTATAAATAGGAGGGATTCACAGCCTCATAGGCTAGAGTCTTTGCTTGCCTTTCCTATTCTCCTCTCCCTCTCCACCTCAGAGTAGGCTTGGAGTTTTGAGGAGCGTCGTCGCAACCCTACTGTGTGGATCACCGCTAGAGAGGAGGACGCTTGACCTCCTTCACCCTCTCCTAAGGATCTGCAACGAAACAGGGATATACGATCTCCCTAGGTAACACAATCTACTCTATACGCAGTTTTGAGTTTCGCGGATTTTGCGCACCAATCTTCGCACGACGACGAACATCTTTTTGGGAATCGGGGATTTTGTTTTCTTGTTCTTCCGCTGCGCATATGATGTCGCCCCCAATGATTTCCCAACAGTGGTATCAGAGCCAGGTTGTTCGTGCGAATGATTGGTTTTGAACTGCATGTATTGTGTTTAGGAAGAATATTGACATCAAAATCGTTGACGCAAAAGCGAGGAAGGGCAGCAACAGTTGCTGCCCTCGATCTGCATGCCTGCAGCCACCTACAGCGGCAGCCGCAGCCGCAGCTAGGCAGCACAGCGCCGGCGCATGCGCAAGCGCTGTGCCTGCAGCAACCGGCCGGCGGTCTGCTTGCAGCAGGCTTGCTGCTGGCGGGGCTGGCAGCCCACGGGCAAAGGCGCCGTAGGGCAACGGCGCCTGCCGCCGCTGCTCCCGCGGGTGAAACCCCCCCCACAAGGGCGGCCGCCCGACGGTACAGCACCGCCTAGGGAGGCAACGGCGCCCGAAGGGGGCGCCCACCTACAGCGGCATCGCCGCCAGCGGGCGTGCCGCCTGCAGGCGAGGGCAGTGCCCTCGCCCCGCCGCACAGGCTGCCGCCGGCAGGGTGGCGGCGGTGGCAGCAGCGAAAGGGGGAAAGGGCATTAGGGTTTTCTGGGAAAAAGATAGTTTTGCCCCTCGGAATTTGAGAAATTCTAGTTTCTGTCTTTTGTCCAAATTACGAAAATACCCTTAGGAATTGAGAAATTCCCTACATGTCCCTGATTTCAGAAAAATATTAATTAATTAAAAGGTTTAGTTGATTATTATTTTTATTATTATCTAGTAGTCCTACATGATGATGATTATTTATACATGTGATGTATGATGTGTGGACGGATGATCATGGACCGTGTGATGTGTGTACTTGTGATTATTATTATTGTGGTCTGCGAACCTCCATTATATTTCTCGTTTATTGTCGGGCCTGCGTGCCTATGATTAAGTTGTAATCACATGAGGAGGCGCAGCGGGAGCGTGGATGCGATAGCGGGACCCATGAGACGGACGATCGTGATACATGGAGATGCATCAAGATGTCGACGAAACCGACGAGGACGAGATGGACGATCACAGGGCATGAAGATGCACCGTTGCACACATAGATCTTGATGTGAGTGATTAGGCCTACTGGCTCGGGCCTAATCATATTAGGTTGTGGTCCATGATCATCTGGTGTGATTGCTTATACACATACTAGATATGTATATATATTTACATGCGATGTAGATATATATTAAATATGTATATGTGTGATATGTCATATTAGGAGACCAAATCATAGAAACATCTCTCGATAATATTAAGTCGGTAAACGTGAGGCAATTAGATTGACCCACGTGGCCTTCCATCGTTATGAGTAGGAACCGATTCCCGGTGTAGGTTGAGTTGGTCGAGTCCCTCGAGACTCACCTATATCGCGATTCGCTATCTTGCTTACGACATAGAGATGTCACCGGTGACCTGAGGGCATGGTATGCTTGGTCGAGTCCCTCGAGGGTATATCATCAAATCAGACTCATCTTGTAACGAAGGTGTTGACATAACCGAGCATCATGATTGGTCGAGTCCCTCGAGGCCATGGTGATTCGGAGGCCGAACAGGACGGGAATCACAAGGAGTTATGATCGGCAAGAGTTGCTTACCTTTTAGGCTTAGTGTGATTGGTCGAGTCCCTCGAGGTTACACTAAGACGCTGATTGGATCCTGATCCCCACTAGAAGTCTGCCGGAGGCTTCCGTTTCACGTGCTGAGGGTGTCGCGTGACTCGTTAGTAAAATAGTGGGAGCATATTAAGATAGAAGTCCATATCTTGATAGTTTATTTCTTGCAAAATCTACATGTTATACATTTCTGCTACATCTTTATTTTCAGAAAATGTCGCTTTCAAATCCCTTACGTGGCATACTTGATGTCAACCGCCTCACTGGTCCAAATTATACAGATTGGCTCCGTAACTTGAGAATTGTTCTCACAGCGGAGAAAATCGTATACGTCCTTGATACAGTGATGCCTACGCCCGAAGAAGGGGCAAACGAGGATGAGATCGCTCGCTACGTGAAGTACATTGATGACTCCACTCTTGCTCAGTGCTATATGTTGGGCTCTATGACTCCTGAGTTACAGAGACAACATGAAAAGATGGATGCCAGATCCATTCTCCTACATGTCCGTAAATTGTTTGAGGAACAGGGAAGGACTCAACGATATGAGATATCCAAGAGCCTTTTCCGCGCTAGGATGACTGAGGGGACACCGGTTCAGAACCATGTCCTAAAGATGATTGAGTGGATAGAGAAACTCACAGGTCTAGGAATGGTCCTAGAGGATAACTTGTGTGTGGACATTGTGCTTCAGTCTCTACCAGATTCCTTTTCACAGTTCATAATGAATTTTAATATGAACAAGCTTGAGGTGACTCTCCCAAAGCTCCTCAATATGTTGAGGGAGGCAGAGAGTACTATTAAGAAAGAGAAGCCAGTTCTCTACACTGGTGAGACCAGAAAGAAAAGGAAAGCAGAAAGGTCCCTTAAGATGGGAAAGGGTAAGGGCAAACAAGGTAAAGCAAAGGTTGCTAAGAAAGACTCAACAAAAGACAAAGGCCAGTGCTTCCACTGTGGTAAAGATGGGCACTAGAAGAGAAACTGCAAAGAGTACCTTGCAGAAAGGGCGAAACAAAAGCTTGATGAAGCTTCAGGTACATTCATGATCAGTCTCCATTTGTCAGACTCTTATGATAACACATGGGTATTGGATACCGGTAGTACTTATCATATATGCAATTCGTTGCAGGTTCTGGCAAGGCCTAGGAGACTAGAGAGAGGCGAGATGGACCTCAAGATGGGTAATGTAGCAAAAGTTGCTGTATTAGCTGTTGGCGAGGTCACCCTACATCTGCCTAGTGGAGCTTTTATTACATTAGATGCATGTTATTTTGTTCCTTCTATTATAAAAAACATTATCTCCATTTCATGTTTAACAGTTAGTGGATATAAATTTGTTTTTGAGAACAATGGTTGTTCAATATTATTAGATGATAAGATCATCACGAAAGGAACATTGCATAATGGTTTATTTATGTTAGACACCACTCCACATATCATGAATGTAAATATGTCCAAAAGGAAACGAGATGAGTTGAACAGTGCATACCTGTGGCATTGTAGGCTAGGTCACATCCATGAAAGAAGGATTCAAAAGTTACTAAATGATGGATATCTAGATCCATTCGACTATGTGTCTTATGCAACTTGTGAGCCTTGCATTCGTGGAAAATTGACCAACTCTCCATTTAGTGGAACTGGAGAGAGAGCCACTGAGTTGTTGGAACTCATACATAGTGATGTATGTGGACCCATGTCAACTCATGCCATTGGAGGTTACTCCTACTTCATTACATTTACTGATGATTTCTCAAGGTATGGATATGTGTACTTAATGAAGTACAAGTCCGAGGCCTTTGAGAAATTCAGAGAGTATAAGAATGAGGTGGAGAACCAGATTGGAAAGAGTATCAAAACTCTTCGATCAGATCGAGGAGGTGAGTACTTAAGTACAGAGTTTACTCAGTTCCTCAAGGACCATGAGATATTATCCCAATGGACACCTCCTTACACACCTCAGCTCAATGGTGTCTCTGAAAGGAGAAATCGTACATTATTAGATATGGTACGGTCCATGATGAGTTTCGCTGACCTACCCATCTCATTCTGGGAATATACCCTAGAAACCGCAGCTTACCTTCTGAACAGAGTTCCAACTAAGTCGGTAGTGTCTACACCATATGAGATATGGAAAGGGAAGAAGCCTAATCTTAAGGTTGTTAAGATTTGGGGCTGCCCAGCCCACATTAAAAGACACAAACCCGATAAGTTAGAATCAAGGACAGAGCGATGCATATTTATGGGATACCCCAAGGAAACTTGTGGGTATTATTTCTATCATCTCGAGGATAAAAAGGTCTTTGTAGCTAAGAGAGTAGTGTTCCTTGAGAAGGAACACATTCTTGGCGGAGACAGTGGGAGAATGATAGAGTTGAGCGAAGTTAGAGAACCAAGCTCAAGCACCACTCTATAGCTCGAGTCTGTTCAGGTACCTAATACACAAGTTTCAACTTTACGCAGGTCTGATAGAGTATCTCATCCTCCTGAGAGATATGTGGGACATATTAGAGGAGAGGATGCTGAGGATATTGATCCTCAGACCTACGAGGAGGCTATTATGAGTATAGACTCCGGGAAGTGGCAAGAAGCCATGAATTCTGAGATGGATTCTATGTACTCCAATAAGGTTTGGAACCTAGTTGATGCGCCCGAAGGTATTGTACCCATCGGTTGCAAATGGATCTTTAAGAAAAAGATCGGAGTAGATGGAAAGGTAGAGACTTGTAAAACAAGGCTAATGGCTAAAGGGTATCGTCAAAGGCAAGGTGTTGATTACGACGAAACCTTCTCACCCGTAGCAATGCTAAAATCCATCAGAATTCTATTGGCTATTGCAGCACATTATGATTATGAGATCTGGCAGATGGATGTGAAAACCGCATTCCTCAATGGGAACCTCGAGGAGGAAGTGTATATGATGCAACCTGAGGGATTCGTATCCAAGAACTGCCCAGATAAGGTGTGTAGGTTGCTTAGATCCATTTATGGACTAAAGCAAGCTTCCCGAAGTTGGAACATAAGATTTGATGAGTCAATCAGATTTTATGACTTCGTTAAGAACGAAGATGAGCCTTGTGTGTACAGGAAGGTAAGTGGGAGCGCTATCACCTTTTTGGTGTTATATGTGGATGACATCCTCATCATTGGGAATGACGTAGGAATGCTATCCACAGTAAAGACTTGGTTATCTAGACACTTCTCCATTAAGGACTTAGGGGAAGCATCCTATATCTTGGGGATTAGAATCTATAGAGATAGATCCAAGAGGATGCTTGGCTTGTCCCAGTCTAGGTACATAGAAACCATTGTCAAAAGGTTTGACATGGAAAACTACCAGAAGAAAGGGCAAACATGAATATGATACCTTATGCCTCAGGAATAGGGTCTATCATGTATGCCATGCTATGTACTAGGCCTGATATAGTGCATGCTCTGAGTGTCACGAGCAGGTATCAGGCGGATCCAGGCTTGGAGCACTGGAAAGCATCATATAGCTTACTGCCCTCTGCGATTTTACGAACGAGTTTCAAGGTTTAGACGTAAATCTGCATTTAGACGTAAAACTGCATTTAGACGTAAATCGGCTTTCCTCGTACAATCATCATATTTCAGTTTATGTTTATGTTTTGATTTCAATCATAACTGTTTACTGCCTTCTGCGATCTTACGAATAAGTTTCTAAGTTCAGAATTTTTCGAATCTGCATTTAGACGTAAATCGGCTTTTTTCGTATGATCATCATATTTCAGTTTACATTTACGTTTTGATTTCAATCATAACTGCTTATTGCCTTCTGCGATCTTACAAACAAGTTTCTAAGTTCAGAACTTTCTAAATCTGCACTTAGACGTAAATCGTTTTTTATCGAACGAACGCAGCTTTCATTTTAATCGCTGAAAAATTTCCGCTGCACTAATTCACCCCCCCCCCCCTCTTAGTGCTCTCAATCCTAACAAGCTGAACAGCTTATCCTTCTCGGACATATCCTAGATGTCTAGCATTATAGCATAGAAAATTGCTTCAAGTAGTCTCGGATAGAAGTATTTTGACGAAGTTGTCTCAGCTTCCTTCTTACGACGAACTCTGTGTTCTCCGATAGGAAATGAGTTCTCAACTCCCACTTCAAGTCCTCCCATGTGTCAACTCGACACCAACCTTGTTGGATCTCCTCCCAACAAGTTCGCCACCAAAGTTTTGCATCTCTGTTCAGATACATTGTTGCTATAGAAACTTTGGTTTCTTCAGAATCAGGCCTCATAGCTCGAAAGTATTATTCCATGTCGAACAGAAAATTCTCGAGCTCTTTGGCATCTTTGGCCCCTCCATAACCATGAGGCTTGAGTGCCCTCAAGTTCTGTGGTTGCGCAATGCGGGTGTTGCTTCCTCCCACATTTAGTGTTCTTGTGAGCATGGTCACCCTCAAAGTTAGTTCTGCCACAACTTCCTACAGGTGTTGCACAGAGTCTTTGGTGTCATCTGACAGTCGATCGACTAGGGCCTCGACCTTGTTGATCCTGGACTCCGCTTCATCTTGCGAGCTCTCTACCCCAACAAGCCTTCATTGGCCATAGTAGAGTTCCTCCAAGCTTGCTTGAAGAACATCCCAACGGGTTTCCACCGTTGTGAGTCTCTCCTTGTGACTCTTTTTCCCAGTCGGCGCTCCAGATTATGCCTCCTCTGCTCGAGGAGAGTAGCCAACTTCTCGATCATCATGTTTGCTGACGCGCTCCTCAAGAGCACCTCCAACAACATGAGAGCGAGTGTGCACTTACAGCCCAGCTGCGGCTCCTGGGGGCAAGGATCCGGCTTGCCCCATCTTGCTTGATTCGCCACGATGCTTTGCCATAGCAAAGTTATGAAGTTCCTTCACTGCTCGCTCGAAGTGCTTGCCCGCTCTAATACAACAATGTCCCGACCTTAGTTGGAATTGCCTAAGGCGTGAGGCACCCTTGTGGCAAAGATGCAAACTTAGCTTGCTTTGCCTAAGTTGCGAGGCACCCTTGCGGCAAAGACGCGAACTTAGCTTGTGTTGCCTAAGTCGTGCTTCGCCCTTGTGATTTGCGTTTGTAAAGATCAGCCCACTTGCAACCTCTCGCAGGTCCTGAAGGACCTGTAAAAAGAGAAAGTTGATTAGTTCGAAGAACGAGCGACGGACAAGTCCTGACGTCTCGCGAAAAGGGGAAGCTTTAAAAGCAATTCAGCGAGCACCTTGCGTGCATAAGAGAAAAGAGAGAGGGAGAAAACAAGGACTTTAGAAGGTTGAACGAATAGTTGTAAACAAACAACTGCTCACTGGGTGTCGGGTGCGACAATAAGTTCCTATCAAGGTAACGTGCAAACTTGTGAAAGGTTGTTCAATACCCGATGCTAAACCGAAGCCCCATCCAGCCCTGTGCCACTTGGGGGGTTCTAGGGTGCTGAGATGGCTGATGTTTCACATGCAGCAGCGGGCTGTAGAAATTAGCCCGTGGCACACGAAAACGGAGCTGTTTTGGGACTGTTTTGCACGGTTCAGTGAGCGGTCGCACTATAGTGCTGCAACTTGTTCGAACTTATATTTTTACAAGCAAAAAGACTTAAAACAAAGCCAAAATATGCTGCCAAGCAGCTGTATATATAGATTGGAGCGACGAATGGTTTATTGAATGAAGTTGTTGCGGGTGCGCAAGGAAAATGTTGCAAATGTGAAGATCGCAAGAAGGCAGAATTCTAATGTTGAGTTGTCGATGTTCTTGTTCATCGTTTGTCGACGGTTTTTTTACATTAAGATTAGAAAATATTGCAAATGTGAAGATCACAAGAAGGAAGAATTCTAATGTTGAGTTGTCGGTGGTCTTGCTTGTCGTTTGTCGATGGTTTTTTTGCATTAAGATTAGAAAATGTTACAAATGTAAAGATCGCAAGAAGGCAAAATTTTAATGTTGAATTGTCGGTAGTCTTGTTCGTCATTTGTCGATAGTTTTTTTATATTAAGATTATAAAATATTACAAATGTGAAGATCGCAAGAAGGCAGAATTCTAATGTTGAGTTGTCGGTGGTCTTGTTCGTCATTTGTCGATGGTATTTTTACATTAAGATTAGAAAATGTTGCAAATGTGAAGATCGCAAAAAGGCAGAATTCTAATGTTGAGTTGTCAGTGGTCTTGTTCATCATTTGTCGATGGTTTTTTTACATTAAGATTAGAAAATGTTGCAAATGTGAAGATCGCAAGAAGGCAGAATTCTAATGTTGAGTTGTCGGTGGTCTTGTTCATCGTTTGTCGATGGTTTTTTTGCATTAAGATTAGAAAATGATGCAAATGTGAAGATCCCAAGATGGAAAAATTCTAATGTTGAGTTGTCGGTGGTCTTGTTCGTCGTTGGTCGATGGTTTTTTTACATTAAGATTAGAAAATGTTACAAATGTGAAGATCGTAAGAAGGCGGAATTCTAATGTTGAGTTGTCGGTGGTCTTGTTAGTGGTTTGCCGATGCTTTTTTTTATATTAAGATTAGAAAATGTTGTAAATGTGAAGATCGTAATAAGGCAGGATTCTAATGTTGAGTTGTCGGTGTTCTTGTTTGTCAATTGTCGATGGTTTTTTTACATTAAGATTAGAAAATGTTGCAAATGTGAAGATCGCAAGAAGGCGGAATTCTAATGTTGAGTTGTCGGTGGTCTTGTTCGTGGTTTGCCGATGCTTTTTTTTATATTAAGATTAGAAAATGTTGTAAATGTGAAGATCTTAATAAGGCAGGATTCTAATGTTGAGTTGTCGGTGTTCTTGTTCGTCATTTGTCGATGGTTTTTTTACATTAAGATTAGAAAATGTTGCAAATTTGAAGTTCGCAAGAAGGCAGAATTCTAATGTTGATTTGTCGATGGTCTTGTTCGTCATTTGTCGATGGTTTTTTTACATTAAGATTATAAAATGTTTTAGATGGAAAGATCGCAAGAAGGCAAAAATCTAATGTTGAGTTGTCAGTGGTCTTATTCGTCATTTGTCGATGGATTTTTTACACTAAGTTTAGAAAATGTTGCAAATGTGAAAATCGCAAGAAGGCATAATTCTAATGTTGAGTTGTCGGTGGTCTTGTTCGTCATTTGTCGATGTTTTTTTACATTAAGATTAGAAAATGTTGTAACTGTGAAGATCGCAAGAAGGCAAAACTCTAATGTTGAGTTATCGGTGGTCTTGTTCGTCGTTTGTCGATGGTATTTTTGCATTATGACTAGAAAATGTTACAAATGTGAAGATCGTAAGAAGGCAGAATTCTAATGTTGAGTTGTCAATGTTCTTGTTCGTCGTTTGTCGATGGTTTTCTTAGATTAAGATTAAAAAATGTTGCAAATGTGAAGATTGCAAGAAGGTAGAATTCTAATGTTGAGTTGTCGGTGGTCTTGTTCATCATTTGCCGATGATTTTTTTGCATTAAGATTAGTAAATGTTGCAAATGTGAAGAATGCAAGAAGGCAGAATCCTAATGTTGAGTTGTCGGTGGTCTTGTTCGTCATTTGTCGATGGTTTTGTTGTATTAAGATTAGAAAATGTTGCAAATGTGAATATCGCAAGAAAGCAGAATTCTAATGTTTTGTCAGTGGTCTTGTTCGTCATTTGTCGATGGTTTTTTTACATTAAGATTCGAAATTGTTGCAAATGTGAAAATCGCATGAAGGCAGAATTATAATGTTGAGTTGTCGGTGGTCTTGTTCGTCGTTTGTCGATTGTTTTTTTACATTAATATTAGAAAATATTGTACATCGGAAGATCACAAGAAGGCAGAATTCTAATGTTGAGTTGTTGGTGGTCTTGTTCATCGTTTGTTGATGGTTTTTTTACACTATGATTAGAAACTGTTGCAAATGTGAAGATCACAAGAAGGCAAAATTCTAATGTTGAGTTGTCGGTGGTCTTGTTAGTCATTTGTCATTGATTTTTTTAACATTATGATTAGAAAATGTTACAAATGTGAAGATTGCAAGAAGGCAGAATTCTAATGTTGAGTTGTCGGTGGTCTTGTTCGTCGATTGTTGATGGTTTTTTTACATTAAGATTAGAAAATGTTGCAAATGTGAAGATCGCAAGATAGCAGGATTCTAATGTTTAGTTGTCGGTTGTCTTGTTCGTCATTTGTCGATGGTTTTTTTACATTAAGATTAGAAAATGTTACAAATGTGAAGATCGCAAGAAGGCAGAATTCTAATGTTGAGTTGTCGGTGGTCTTGTTCGTCATTTGTCGATGGTTTTTTGGCATTAAGATTAGAAAATATTGCCAATGTGAAGATCGCAAGAAGGCAAAATTCTAATGTTGAGTTGTCGATGGTCTTGTTCGTCTTTGGTCGATGGTTTTTTTTCATTAAGATTAGAAAATGTTGCAAATGTGAAGATCGCAAGTAGGCTGAATTCTAATGCTTAGTTGTCGATGGTCTTGTTCATCGTTTGTCGATGGTTTTTATGCATTAAGATTAGAAAATGTTGCAATTGTGAAGATCACAAGACGTCAGAATTCTAATGTTGTGTTGTCGGTGTTCTTGTTCGTCGTTTGTCGATGGTTTTTTTATATTAAGATTAGAAAATGTTGCAAATGTGAAGATCGCAAGAAGGCTGAATTCTAGTGTTGAGTTGTTGGTAGTCTTGTTCGTTGTTTGTCGATGGTTTTTTTATATTAAGATTAGAAAATGTTGCAAATGTGAAGGTCGCAAGAAGGCAGAATTCTAATGTTGAGTTGTCGATATTCTTGTTCGTCGTTTGTCGATGGTTTTTTTACATTAAGATTAGAAAATGTTCCAAATGTGAAGATCGCAAGAAGGCAGAATTCTAATGTTGAGTTGTCGGTGGTCTTGTTTGTCGTTTGTCGATGGTTTTTTAACAATAGGATTAGAAAATGTTGTAAATGTGAAGATCGCAAGAAGGCAGAATTATAATGTTGAGTTATTGGTGGTCTTGTTCATCGCTTGTCAATGGTTTTTTTGCATTAAGATTAGAAAATGTTACAAATGTGATGATCGCAAGAAGGCAGAATTCTAATGTTGAGTTGTTGGTATTCTTGTTCGTCGTTTGTCGATGGTTTTTCTACATTAAGATTAGAAAATGTTGCAAATGTGAACATGGCAAGAAGGTAGAATTCTAATGTCGAGTTGTCGGTGTTCTTGTTCATCGTTTGTCAATGGTTTTTTTACATTAAGATTAGAAAATGTTGCTAATGTGAAGATCGCAAGAAGGCTGAATTCTTGTGTTGAGTTGTTGGTGGTCTTGTTCGTTGTTTGTCGACAGTTTTTTTACATTAAGATTAGAAAATGTTGCAAATGTGAAGATCGCAAGAAGGCATAATTCTAATGTTGAGTTGTCGGTGGTCTTGTTCGTCGTTTGTCGATAGTTTTGGTGATTTGCAAAATGATTTTGGTTATTTGAATTTGAGATGAGTTTTATCAAAATCATGATCTTGATTTCTTGGAATAACATGAGATTTCCTTTGATGATCATTTTAATTATTTAAAAGGAGATTTGTTGAAATGATTCATGGAATTTTCGATTCATGACTTGATCCTTCATTTGTTTATGAGATGGTTGAAATCTTTGTACCTTTGAATTCTTCTCTTCTCCTTTCGATTTTTGAATTTATGCATGTTATATGTTAAAGATTTAAAACCATGTTTTGATATCATGCATACCCAAGAAATGTTGATTTGACAAAATGAATGAATTGAAAATGAATGATGATTTTTCTCTTGAATATAACTTGTGATATGTTTTTTTTTCTAATTATCATCTTGATTTCTCGATATTCAATACATGAAATTTTATTATGAATCAAGATTTTTTTCTTTAATCAATCTCCTAAGATTTTCTTTTGATTATTTATGAGGAGGTTTTTCAAAAAGAAATCATGTCTTTTGGTATTTACATCTTTCATGACATGATCTTTATGCAATTCCTTGTATTCATAAAATGTTTATCTCATCACCCAATTATTTTCTTTTTGATATTCCTTATGTGATGATATGAATGCATGAAATATTCATGAATTTATTTTGATGTATACAATGACAAAATGGGGAGAAGTTTTGATCATGCATGGTAGGATATAATTTGACATTTAGATACCATCATGATTTGAAATGCTGTAATTTGTTGTCAAAATGATGTATCATGAATGCTTGAATATCATGTATGATATGCCCATAGTGATGATTGTTTTGTATCATGCATGAAAAATGAAATGTATGATTTTGAAAATATGCATGTTTTAATTTAAAAATATAATGATGCATAAATAAGATTGATACTTACCTTTGTCATAATTGATGTAAAGGGTCTTCCCTTCTTTTTACCAATGACAAAGGGGGAGAAAGAGTTGCTAATGTGCTATCTTGAATTGATGTAAAGGGTCATCTCAAAGAGAAATTAGCTAGCTTGCACAAGTCAAGAAAATGCAAAAAACTTGTTTACTTTCTTGCACATCTAAAGAGAAGATGCAAATGTAACACTTACCAAATTGTTTGTTTGCCTCGTGTAAAACATTGTCTCTTGCAAGTTTGGCATTTTGCTAGCTTGCACTTTACAAAGAAAGCAAAAATGACAATTCTCAAATGAGAAGAAAGAGCTTGCTATCTTTAACATCACAAGCTTGCCTATCTTAAGAAACAAAAATACCAAAAGTGCTATCTTGCCTATCTCAAGATGCAAAACATGCTAACTTGCACTTTGCAACGGAAGCAAAATTGATAGCTTAAACATTGCAAAGGAAGCAAAAATTGCTAGCTTGCAACTTGCATATTTCAAGAAGCAAGTGTTGCTTTCTTGAACATCTTTAAATTTGCTAGCTTGTATGAAGTAGAACATGCTATCTTACTATCTTGCATATCTACAACTTGATAGCTTGAATGTTCTAAGTATGATGTTATACTGGCTAAATTTTCTAGCTTCAAATTGTATGATGATAAAAATGGATATTATGTTTTTCATGCAATGAGTTGAATTTATATCTTTCAAACACATGATAGTGGAACTTCTCCTTTTTGTTGATGACAAAGGGAGAGAACTATGATCATATTATGTATGATGACGTGTTGCAAATATTCATGATGAATATTTGCAATGACTTGAATTCGGCTTGAATTCAAGGTTCTATCAATCTGGTATATTGATAGGAGGAGTTTGTTTAAACTCTGGGAGTTAAGGTTAACTCCGTCGTTGATTGGTTATCATCATAAAAAAGGGAGAGATTGTTGAATCTCGTATTTTGATGATGAAACCAATTGATATGTATTTATGTTTTAATCTATGTTTTGAGTGACGCAGGATACTTCGATTAGGATGAGACAATTAAAGCAAGAAAAATCATGTTGGGCCGAAGGAACATGTCAGAAGATTGGACGTCGGGCCGGTGGATCGGTCGACGTATTGACATAAGGCTTCGGGCAGTGGATTCGGGCATCGGGCCAAGAACAGCGGATATTACGCCAAGGATATTGAAGTTGCGGAGTTAACTGGCCGATTGGGCAATAGGCCGCAAGAGAGGACGATGCACCAAAGAATCGGATGAAGCGTTGAGGGACCAATGACATGCCGAACAACTTGATTAGAAGCTTAGGATTAATTGTCTAGATCGAAGTATATTTTACATGTGCAGGATTAACTATGATAGCAAGACATGAAGCAAAATGAAGTCCCGAAGTCAAGATCGAGATCACGTTGGGAGTTCGAGAGTTCGTCGGAAGTTCTACGGGAACCAGTCGAGAAGTCACAGAGCTTGCCAGAAGCTCACTGGAAGAATTGACATAGGGATTTGTTTAGCTTAAAATTTATCTTAGGAATCATAGTTAGCATATAATTGGGATTGGATTTGGGCCAACCCAATTAGGGTCCAACTAGGCCCATGTAAGAACTGTGTTAGGCCCAATAAGAAGCCCAAACAGTGCCCCAAATTGTGGCATAGTCTTCGAGACTATATCAAGCGGTGGTACCGCCAATCTGGGCGGTTATATTACCCTTGGTAGGGTGCCAGGCGGTGGTACCGCCAGTTTTATTATGACTCGGGCCTGATAGGTTAACTAGCCTATCAACTTCGTTTGGTCTAAACCACTGACCAAAATGCTTAAGCTGAAGTTGATAGTAGTACACTCATCAGACCCTTATAAGTCAATCTTAATCTTGCCCACTTTCGATGTGGGACTAATCAATCAGGGGTGTTACAATCACCCCCACTCAAAGGCTTGACGTCCTCGTCAAGCCTCAACATAACCCAGATCAAACCCTAGCATAGTGCATGTGAGGCATAGCCTAGTGGTGGCTCCATGCCGTGACGAGTCCTTTGACTCCGTCTACGGGTAGCCCTTTCCTACTCGAGCCCCCTCACCATGCCCAAATGCTAAGTCGGCTCTGATACCAAATATTATGACTCGAGCCTGATGGGCTATTTAGCCTATCAACTTCGTTTGGTCTAATCCACTGACCAAAATGCTTAAGTTGAAGTTGATAGTAGTACACTCGTCAAGCCCCAACATAACCCAGATCAGACCCTAGCATAGTGCATGTGAGGCGTAGCCCAATGGTGGCTCCACGGCGTGACGAGTCCTCTGACTCCGTCTACGGGTAGCCCTTTCCTACTCGAGCCCCCTCACCATGCCCAAATGCTAGGTTGGCTCTGATACCAAATATTAAGATGTCACATCCTGAAATTTTTTTTTTTTTTATTTCCACACAGGCCAAATAAATAAACATCATTTTATTCATCATCTATAACCATTTATTACAATTCATTTATTCATCAAATTACAAATAGAAAAGTAAACATAGTGATGTTAACTTCAAGAGTCATCCTAGTGACTCTACCTAGCGGTAGAGGAAGATCCGCTCTCCACTGGAATCCGATTTAGTACTAGAGGAAGGTTGCTCTGAAAATCAAAAACAAAGAAAATTCAGCAACGCTGAGTAGGAACCCCAAAAGTCAAATCAAGATAAATATATGACCAAAATTCAATCAATCATCCCATTGGCGTATATCAAATACCCGAAGGAGCACTCCCCCAACAGCGGATGGAGAGGCGTTATCCTACGGGATGAGTTTGTGTTCTCCCAATAGCGGATGGAGGCAAACTCATATCACACTCCCAACAGCGGATGGAGTGGTGTCCCACACCCGCCAAAGTGGGGACACGTTCCTCCCAACAGCGGATGGAGGAACCGTCCAGCCGCCACGTCTGACGGCCCGCTAATCCCCGAAGGGAATCGCCCTACCTGCCCTTGGCAGGGAAATAACATAATCTCACACTAGTCATGTCCATATAGGGATGAAATAACACATTTAAACATTTCTTTCAAATATCATCAATACCAAATAATACAAATTAGCCCTCAATTGACTTGAACTCTAGTTCACTTGATCCAATTGAACTCAATTTACTAGGACCTAACTGAACCGATCTCTAATCCTTATTTAACTGGTCTAGAATCACCCTAGACTAGTATAATTTGGATTAGATTAGGTTCAATTTAGGTTAAACTAACTTGAATAAGTCAATCAATTTGGAATCACCCTGAATTGATCGAGACTAATCAAGCATAGTTTCGTTCAATCAATACTTGGGCTCAAATCCAACAATAATATTGAGCTAGATTAAGCCAGCTCATCTACTAGTCATGTACATTATACATGACTGGGCATGCATCACACAAAGCTGGCCCAGCCTTGGCCCATGGACTGGTCATGTGCATCGCATGTGACCGCCCATGATGGTTAGGCTGGGTTAGCCTATGGGCCAAGGCTTGATCCGTGGGTTAGGCCTGGCCTACGGGCTGAGCCTGGTCTACTGATTAGGCCTAGCCAATAGGCTGTGGCCTGACCTATGGGTTGGGCCTGGCTTGTGAGCAATTTCAATCCAAATAATATATAATTTCATACCGCAACATATATTCATTAGCAATATAAACAAAAAACATAATAACGCATTGAATGATAGACAAGGAGATAAGCTTTAAAACATGGAAATAACATTCTAATTTAAATGAAAATCATAATACATTAAAAGACATAAACTTTAATATAATGAAATAACCTTCTAAATTCACATAAAAATCATGTTTTCAATACATATAAAATTTCAACATATTCTAGTCAAATTCTAAATCATTCAGAATAGCATATTCTAAATTTCAAATTAATGAATATCACAAAAGATTTTAGATAACATATTTTAATCTAATAATATTTTAATCCAGATAAGATTAAAGATAAATAGTAATATTAGGAAATATTAGATAAAACATATAATTTTTTTAACATCTTTAAATCTACAATAAAAACTTAATCATGGGTCAACATTATACAAGTGATTACTTTAATATAATAATAATAAAAATTTAACATTTAAAGAATTGATAAACATTTTTCAAACTACAAGCTTTCAACATTCAAAGAATCAAAATAAAAACTAAAACTTTTAAATTTAAAAAAGGCAGGGAAACCTACCTCTTGTCAACAGGGTGTAACTCCTCGTTCTCTTGTCAACAGGGTGTAACTCCTCGTTCCTCCCGCTGCCAAGCTCAGCTAGGTGAGGAACGAAGGAGAGAAATCCCTCCCTTTAAATAGGAGGAGATGAGCCTCTATTAAGGAAAATAAATTTTAATTTTCATATTTATTTAATATAAATTATTTCCATTTAATATACTAACAAATATGATATCATCATATTTGGAATACTTACTAGTTATTTCCTTAATTCATATCAACAAATAAGGAAGTAGCTTAAGATTTCCTTAAATTATAATAACAAGGAAAGCAAATCAATTCATAACTTAAATATTTGATGTGATTACATTTCTCTAAAAAGATGTCACATCCTGAAATTTTTTTTTTTTCCACACAGGCCAAATAAATAAACATCACTTTATTCATCATCTATAACCATTTATTACAATTCATTTATTCATCAAATTACAAATAGAAAAGTAAACATAGTGATATTAACTTCAAGAGTCATCCTAGTGGCTCTACCTAGCGATAGAGAAGGTCCGCTCTCCATTGGAATCCAATTTAGTACTAGAGGAAGGCTGCTCTGAAAATAAAAAACAAAGAAAATTTAGCAACGCTGAGTAGGAACCCCAAAAGTCAAATCAAGATAAATACATGACCAAAATTCAATCAATCATCCCATTGGCATATATCAAATACCCGAAGGAGCACTCCCCCAACAGCGGATGGAGAGGCTTTATCCTACAGGATGAGTTTGTGTTCTCCCAATAGCGGATGGAGGCAAACTCATATCACACTCCCAACAGCGAATGGAGTGGTGTCCCACACCCGCCAAAGTGGGGACATGTTCCTCCCAACAGCGGATAGAGGAACCATCTAGCCGCCACGTCTAACGGCCCGCTAATCCCCGAAGGGAATCGCCCTACCTGCCCTTGGCAGGGAAATAACATAATCTCACACTAGTCATGTCCATATAGGGATGAAATAACACATTTAAACATTTTTTTCAAATATCATCAATACCAAATAATATAAATTAGCCCTCAATTGACTTGAACTCTAGTTCAATTGATCCAATTGAACTCAATTTACTAGGACCTAACTGAACCGATCTCTAATCCTTATTTAACTGGTCTGGAACTACCTTGGACTAGTATAATTTGGATTATATTAGGTTCAATTTAGGTTAAACTAACTTGAATAAGTCAATCAATTTGGAATCACCCTGAATTGATCTAGACTAATCAAGCCTAGTTTAGTTCAATCAATACTTGGGCT
This sequence comes from Musa acuminata AAA Group, assembly GCF_036884655.1. Classification (NCBI taxonomy): domain Eukaryota; kingdom Viridiplantae; phylum Streptophyta; class Magnoliopsida; order Zingiberales; family Musaceae; genus Musa; species Musa acuminata. The sequence goes on from NC_088335.1 coordinate 26,615,079, forward strand.
CAAATCCAACAATAATATTGAGCTAGATTAAGCCAGCTCATCTACTAGTCATGTGCATTATACATGACTGGGCATGCATCACACAAAGCTAGTCAAGTCTTGGCCCATGGACTGGTCATGTGCATCGCATGTGACCGCCCATGATGGTTAGGCTGGGTTAGCCTACGGGCCAAGGCCTGATCCGTGGGTTGGGCCTAGCCTACGGGCTGGGCCTGGTCTACTGATAAGGCCTAGCCAATAGGCTGTGGCCTGACCTATGGGTTGGGCTTGACCTATGAGCAATTTCAATCCAAATAATATATAATTTCATACTACAACATATATTCATTAGCAATATAAACAAAAAACATAATAACGCATTGAATGATAGACAAGGAGATAAGCTTTAAAACAAGAAAATAACATTCTAATTTAAATGGAAATCATAATACATTAAAAGACATAAACTTTGATATAATGAAATAACCTTCTAAATTCACATAAAAATCATGCTTTCAATACATATAAAATTTCAACATATTCTTGTCAAATTCTAAATCATTCAGAATAGCATATTCTAAATTTCAAATTAATGAATATCACAAAAGATTTTAGATAACATATTTTAATCTAATAATATTTTAATCCAAATAAGATTAAAGATAAATAGTAATATTAGGAAATATTAGATAAAACATATAATTTTTTTAACATCTTTAAATCTACAATAAAAACTTAATCATGGGTCAACATTATACAAGTGATTACTTTAATGTAATAATAAAAAAAAATTAACATTTAAAGAATTGATATACATTTTTCAAACTACAAGCTTTCAACATTCAATGAATCAAAATAAAAACTAAAACTTTTAAATTTAAGAAAGGCAGGGAAACCTACCTCTTGTCTAACTCCTCGTTCTCTTGTCAACAGGGTGTAACTCCTCGTTCCTCCCGCTACTAGGCTCGACTAGGTGAGGAACGAAGGAGAGAAATCCCTCCCTTTAAATAGGAGGAGGTGAACCTCTATTAAGGGAAATAAATTTTAATTTTTGTATTTATTTAATATAAATTATTTTCATTTAATATACTAACAAATATGATATCATCATATTTGGAATACTTACTAGTTATTTCCTTAATTCATATCAACAAACAAGGAAGTAGATTAAGATTTCCTTAAATTATAATAACAAGTAAGGAAAGGAAATCAATTCATAACTTAAATATTTGATGTGATTACATTTCTCCCCTCCTATAGGAAATTTGGTCCCCAAATTTAGCTTACCTTAATAGAATAGATGAGGATACTACTCTCGCATATCTTCTTCTCTTTCTCATGTTGCCTCTTGGTCTGAATGGTGTTGCCAACAAATCTTTACCAAAGGTATAATTTTGTTCCTTAGAACATGTTCTTTTCTTTCCAAGATCTGGGTTGGTTGTTCTCTAAAGGTGGCATCATCTCGTAATTGTAGAGGTTGGTAAGATATGACATGTGATGGATCCCTGATATATCTTTGAAGCATTGACACGTGGAATACATCATGGATGCTAGCCAAAGCCGGGGGCAATACCAATCTGTATGCTACAGACCCAACCTTTTGTAAGATCTCAAATGGGCCAATAAATCTTGGGGCTAACTTTTCCCTTTAACCAAACCTCATAACTCCCTTGGTTGGCGACACCTTTAAGAAGACGTGCTCACCAACTTCGAACTCTAGATCTCTTCGCCTTCGATCTGTATAACTTTTCTGACGACTTTGGGCTGTTAATAATCTTTGGCGTATAACTCAAATATTATCAGCATATTTTTGAATTAATTAAGGCCCCAAAAGCTTCTATTCTCCCACCTCATCCCAATATACAAGTGATCTGCACTTTCTTCCATAAAGAGCTTCAAATGGAGCCATCTGTATGCTAGAGTGGTAACTATTATTATAAGAAAACTCAATTAGATGCAAGTGCATATCCCAACTCCCACCAAAGTCTAAAGCACATGCTCTTAAGAGATCTTCCAGAGTTTGTATTGTCCTTTCAGATTGGCCATCAGTTTGGGGGTGGAAAGCTGTACTAAATTTTAACTGCGTGCCCAAAGATTTTTGTAGACTTCCCCAAAATTTAGATGTGAATCTTGGATCTCTATCTGAGATAATGCTAACTGGCACCCCATGATATCGAATGATTTCCTTAATATATAAGCTTGCTAGTTTATCCAATGAATACTTCTTGTTAATAGGAAGGAAGTGAGCAGATTTAGTAAGCATGTCTACTATTACCCAAATTCCGTCATATCCTTTCACAGTCTTGGGTAATCCTGTCACAAAATCCATAGTGACTTGCTCCCACTTCCATTCAGGAATCGAAATCCTTTGCAACTTTCCCGCAGGTACTCGATGTTCTATCTTCACCTGTTGACATATCAGACATTTAGAAACAAACTCTGCTATATCTTTCTTCATACCACGCCACCAATAGTTTTGGCGTAAATCTTGATACATCTTAGTAGTCCCGGGATGGATATTAAATTTTGATCTATGTGCTTCCTCTAATAATTGCATCTTTACTGGATGGCTTTCGGGAACACAAAGTCGATTGTGGAATGTAATAGAACCATCTTCGCCTTGGAGGAATTCAGGTCTAGATCCTTGAGCTATTTCCTTAACTATCATTTGAAGATATGTATCTTCCTTTTGACCTTCTTTAACCTTTTCCACCAAAAATGATTGTGCCATCAAACACACAAGAAAACCTTTATTTGTCTCCGATAAAAGTTTAAGTTTTAAGTCTGCTAACTCCGTTATCATAGAATTGCTTTGAATATTCATATAGGCTACAAGACTGTAGGTATTTCTGCTTAAGGCATCAGCAACTACATTAGCTTTCCCAGGATGGTAGTTGATATTAAAATCATAATCCTTTAGAAAGTCCAACCACCTTCTTTGTCTCATATTTAAATCTTTCTGTGTGAAAATATATTTGAGACTCTTATGATCTGTAAAGATTTCGAAAGTCTGTCCATATAGATAATGCCTCCAAATTTTCAGTGTAAAAATGATAGCTGCTAGTTCTAAGTCATGAGTAGGATAGTTCTTTTCATGAGGCTTTAATTGCCTCGATGCATAAGCAACTACCCTCTCGTTTTGCATTAGAACGCAACGAAGCCCTTGTAGTGAGGCATCACTATACACTACAAAACCTTCTCCCCCTGAAGGAATCACCAAGATAGGAGCACTGGTTAATTTCTTCTTCAATTCTTGAAAACTTTGTTGACATTTATCATCCCACATGAATTTTATGTTCTTTTGTGTCAACTTGGTCAATGGTGCTGCTATTTTTGAAAAGCCTTCTACGCATTCTTCTATAGTATCCAGCCAAACCCAAGAAGCTTCTAATCTCTGAAACATTAGAAGGCTGCTTCTATTTTATCACAGCTTCAATCTTGTGAGGGTCAACAGATATGCCAGCGCTCGAAATTACATGACCGAGAAACATAATTTCATTGAGCCAAAAGTTACACTTACTTAACTTGGCATATAGTTTCTCTCGCCTCAGGACTTCCAGAACTGTCTTAATATGGTGTTCATGCTCTGCTATGCTTTTGGAGTAGATCAAGATATCATCAATAAACACAATTACAAATTTATCGAGATAAGGGTGGAACACTCTATTCATGAGATCCATGAAGGCAGCTGGTGCATTTGTGAGTCCAAAAGGCATTACTAAGAATTCATAATGACCATATCTTGTTCTAAAGGCAGTTTTCTGTATGTCTCCTTCCCTTATCTTTAGTTGATGATACCCGGATCTCAAATCAATCTTTGAGTATACCTGAGTACCTTGAAGTTGATCAAACAGGTCATCTATTCGAGGAAGAGGATATTTATTCTTTATGGTCACTTGGTTGAGTTGTCTATAATCAATGCATAGTCGCATAGATCCATCTTTCTTCTTCACAAATAGGACAGGGGCACCCCAAGGTGATACACTAGGTCGAATAAAACCCTTGTCCAAAAGCTCTTGGATCTGTTTCTTTAACTCCTCCAACTCAATTGGTGCCATTCTATATGGAGGTTTAGAAATAGGTGCAGTACCAGGTAGAAGATCAATTGTAAATTCAATCTGTCTATTTGGTGGCAGTGCAAGTAGATCTTCAGGAAAAACATCTGGAAAATCCCGTATAATGGGGATGTCCTTTAATACTGGCTTCTTAGATTCTTCTCCAGAAATAAAGGCCAAGTATCCTTGACATCCCTTCAGTAATAGTTGGGTAGCACTCAAGGCTGAAATAATAGAAGGGAACTTTTCTTGAATCCCAATGAACTTGAAAGGTGGTTGATCTAGAGGTGAGAAAGTAACAGTCTTCCGAAAATAATCGACACTTGCATGGTATGCGGAAAGCCAGTCCATACCCAAGATAGCGTCGAAATCTTGAAATTCTAGTAGAATAAGATCTACTAGCAAATCGTGACTTTCAATAGTAATAACACAATTTCTATATATCTGATCAACTATCAAAGAGTTTCCAACCGATGTTACTACCATTAATGCATTATTCATTGTCTCACGATTCTTATGCAGTTTCATAGCAAAACAAGGTGATATAAAAGAATGCGTAGAACCAGAATCAATAAGCACAGATGCTGGCATACCACAGAGTGTGATGATACCTTTAATAATAGATCCCGAGGCTTCAGCATCTTGGTGAGTCAGTGCATAGACTCTTGCCTGTCCTTCCTCTCTCGGTCGTAGCTGTTGTTGTTCAGTAGTTTGGGGTGGAGCTCGGTGTTGATGTTGCTTCCGTGGGCAATCCTTCGACATGTGCCCGGGTTGTTGACAATAAAGTTAGGAATTGATTTTATTTCCTTACTTGTTATTATAATTTAAGAAAATCTTAATCTACTTCCTTGTTTGTTGATATGAATTAAAGAAATAACTATTAAGTATTTCAAATATGATGATATCATATTTGTTAGTATATTAAATTAAAATAATTTATATTAAATAAATATGAAAATTAAAATGAATTTCCCTTAATAGAGGCTCACCTCCTCCTATTTAAAGGGAGGGATTTCTCTCCTTCGTTCCTCACCTAGTCGAGCTTGGCAGCGGGAGGAACGAGGAGTTACACCCTGTTGATAAGAGGTAGGTTTCCCTACCTTTCTTGAATATAAAAGTTTTAGTTTTTATTTTGATTCTATTGAAAGTTTTGTAGTTTGAAAAATACGTATTAATTCTTTAAATATCAAAATTTTTACATTAAAGTAATCAGTTAAAGTTTTTATAATATTCTTTGACCCATAATTAAGGTTTTTATTGTAGATTTAAATATGTTCAAAATTTATATGTTTTATATGATATTTCCTAGCATTACAATTCATCTTTAATCTTATTTGGATTAAAAATCTTGTTAGATTAAAATATATTATCTAAAATTTTGTTTGATATTCTTTGATCTAAAATTTAAAATATGTTATTCTTAATGATTTAAATTTTGACTAGAATATGTTGAAATTGTATATGTGTTGAAAGCATGATTTTTATTTGAATTTAGAAGATTATTCCTTGTATTAAAACTTATCTCCCAGTCTATCTTTTAATGTGTTATGATTTCTATTCATAGGATGTTATTTTCTTGTATTAAAGTTTATCTCCTTATCTATCATTTAATGTGTTATTATATTTTTGTTCATATTGTTAATGAATTTATATTGAGATATTACTTAGATTGAAATTGCTTACAGGCCAGACTCAACCCATAGGTCAGGCCATAGCCCATTGGCTAGGCCTAGTCAGTAGACCAGGCCTAACTCGTAGGCCAAGCCCAACCCATGAGTCAGGCCTTGGCCCGTAAGCTAACCCAGCCCAACCATCATGGGCGGTTACATGCGACGCACATGACCAGTCCATGGGTCAGGGCTGAGCCAGCATTGTGTGATGCATGCTCAGTTATATATAATGCACATGACCAATAGATGGGCTGACCCAATCTAGCCCAATATTATTATTGAATTTGAGCCCAAACATTGATTGAACTAAACTAGACTTGATTAGTTTAGATCAATTCAGGGTGATTCCAAATTGATTGACTTATTCAAGTTAGTTTAACCTAAATTGAACCTAATCTAGTCCGAATTATACTAGTCTAGGGTGGTTCCAGACCAATTAAATAAGGATTAGAGATCGGTTCAGTTAGGTTCTAGTAAATTGAGTTCAATTGGATCGATTGAACTAGAGTTCAAGTCAATTAAGGGCTAAATTGTATTATTTGATATTGATGATATTTGAAAAAAAAATATTTTAAATATGTTATTTCATCCCAATATGTACATGACCGGTGTTAGATTATGTTATTTCCCTACCGAAAGCAAGTAGGGCGATTCCCTTTGGGGATTAGCGGGCCGTCAGACGTGGCGGCTGGATAGTTCCTCCATCCGCTGTTGGGAGGAACGTGTCCCCACTTTGGCGGGTGTGGGACACCACTCCATCCACTGTTGGGAGTGCGATATGAATTTGCCTCCATCCGCTGTTGGGAGAACACAAACTCATCCCGTAGGATAAAGCCTCTCCATCCGCTATTGGGGGAGTGCTCCTTCGGGTATTTGATATACGCCAATGGGATGATTAATTGAATTTTGATCATGTATACATTTTGAGTTGACTTTTGGGGTTCCTACTCAGCGTTGCTGAATTTTCTTTATTTTTGATTTTCAGAGCAGCCTCCCTCTAGTACTAAATCGGATTCCAGTGGAGAGCGGACCTTTCTCTACCGCTAGGTAGAGCCATTTGGATGATTATTGAAGTTAACATCACTATGTTTACTTTTCTATTTATGATTCGATAAATAAATGGATTGTAATAAATGAATTATAATAAATATTTATGAATGATGAATAAAGTGATGTTTATCTATTTGGCCTAAATGTGTGGAAAGATTTAAAAGAAATAAAAAAAAAATCCAGGATGTGACATCTTTTTATGGTATCAAAGCATGGTCTAGGGCCTGTAGGTGTATTAGGTCCCTTGATTGACTCTAACCGATGATTGTCTTTAACCTATTATAGGAGTAATGGAGCCAATTCCAGAGATTAGTGCTCCTGTCACTCGGGGTGCTCATGGTCGCAATGCTACTGGAGTACGCACTCGGAGAGGTGTTCAAACAAATAATAACTTGGAAGCTCCACGTATCGTAGAGCAAACCCAGTCCTCCAATACAACTGTCACTAATTATGGGCTAGCTTCTCCGACTTCGCAGAATGCCCCTCATGCCCTAGCACCCGTCAATGCTCAAGATGACGTACACGAAGTCCTCAATGCTATTAGAGGATACTTTGAGCGTCAGGAGGAACGAGATGAAATTCCACGGGGTAGGAATAATACTTTAGATCACTTTAAGAGATTAAGACCACCAATTTTTTAGGGCAAGCCAGATCCAATCTTTGCTGAACGTTGGATTCGTCAAGTGGAAAAGACATTCGAAGCTATCGAATGTAGGAAAAATCAAAAAGTGCCTTTCGCTTCTTTCATTTTGGAAGGGAAGGCAGACACTTGGTGGACCACAAAAAGGAGGATGTTAGAGGTGGGAGGTAATGTGGTAACTTGGGAGCAGTTTAAAGATGCATTTTATGAGCAGTTCTTTCTTGATTCAGTTCGCTTTGAGAAACAACAAGAGTTCCTTAGCATCCACTAAGGAAATAGAACTGTAATGGAATATGATCATAATTTCACTGAGTTGGCTTAGTTCTCTCCATATATTGCTTTTAATGAAAGTCAAAGAGCTCGTCATTTTGAGAGGGGACTTTGATCATCAATTAGAAAGTCTGTTGCAGTACTAATTTTACCAACATATGCTGAAGTGTTAAATCAAGCTTTGGTGGTAGAGAAATTGGATAATGAATTACAACAAGCAAAGGATCGAAAGCGACCTTTTAGTGCTACACCATTTATGTATGGAGGATCACATTCTGGACCCTCAAAGAAAGGAAAAGATAAACAGTTTGGGCATCAACAAGCAGGAGCTCCTAACAATCAAGTTGTTATAAGATGTTATTTCTGTGGAAAGACATATCATGTTTCCACCTCATGCCCCATGGGACAACGCGTATGTTTTTATTGTCAACAACCGGGGCATATGTCAAAGGATTGACCACGGAAGCAACATCAACGCCAAGCTCCACCCCAAACAACTGGACGACAACAGCTACGACCCAGTGAGGAAGGACAGGCAAGAGTCTACGCACTGACTCATCAAGATGCTGAAGCCTTGGGATCTATTATTAAAGGTATCATCACACTCTGTGGTATGCTAGCATCTGTGCTTATTGATTCTGGTTCTACGCATTCTTTTATATCACCCTATTTTGCTATGAAATTGCATAAGAATCGTCAGATAATGAATAATGCATTAATGGTAGTAACACCAGTTGGAAACTCTTTGGTAGTTAATCAGATATATAGAAACTATGTTATCACTATTGAAAGTCACGATTTGCTAGTAGATCTTATTCTACTAGAATTTCAAGATTTCGACGCTATCTTGGGTATGGACTGGCTTTCAGCATACCATGCAAGTGTCGATTGTTTTCGGAAGACTGTTACTTTCTTACCTCTAGAACAACCACCTTTCAAGTTCATTGGGATTTAAAAAAAGTTTCCTTCTATTATTTCAGTCTTGTGTACTACCCAACTATTACTGAAGGGATGTCAGGGATACTTGGCCTTCATTTCTGGAGAAGAATCTAAGAAGCCAATAGTAAAAGACATCCCTATTGTGCGGGATTTTCAGATGTTTTTCCTAAAGATCTACTTGTACTGCCACCAAATAGACAGATTGAATTTACAATTGATCTTCTACCTGGTACTACACGTATTTCTAAACCTTCGTATAGAATGGCACCAATTGAGTTGGAGTAGTTAAAGAAACAGATCCAAGAGCTTTTGGACAAGGGTTTTATTCGACCAAGTGTATCACCTTGGGGTGCCCCTATCTTATTTGTGAAGAAGAAAGATGGATCTATGCGACTATGCATCGATTATAGACAGCTCAACCAAATGACTATAAAGAATAAATATCATCTTCCCCGAATAGATGACCTGTTTGATCAACTTTAAGGTTCTCAGGTATACTCAAAGATTGATTTGAGATCCGGATATCATCAATTGAAGATAAGGGAAGGAGACATACAAAAAACTGCCTTTAGAACAAGATATGGTCATTATGAATTCTTAGTAATGCCTTTTGGACTCACAAATGCATTAGCTGTCTTCATGGACCTCATGAATAGGGTGTTCCACCCTTATCTTAATAAATTTATAATTATGTTCATTGATGATATCCTAATCTACTCCAAAAGTATAACAGAGCATGAACACCATCTTAAGACAGTTCTAGAAGTCCTAAGGCAAGAGAAACTATATGCCAAGTTAAGCAAGTGCAACTTCTGGCTCAATTAAATTATGTTTCTCGGTCATGTAATTTCGAGCATTGGTATATCTGTTGACCCTCACAAGATTGAAGATGTGATAAAATGGAAGCAGCCTTCTAATGTTCCAGAGATTAGAAGCTTCTTGGGTTTGGTTGGATACTATAGAAGATTCGTAGAAGGCTTTTCAAAAATAGCAGCACCATTGACCAAGTTGACACAAAAGAACATAAAATTCATGTGGGATAATAAATGTCAATAAAGTTTTCAAGAATTGAAGAAGAAATTAACTAGTGCTCCTATTTTGGTGATTCTTTCAGGGGGAGAAGGTTTTGTAGTGTATAGTGATGCCTCACTACAAGGGCTTGGTTGCGTTTTAATGCAAAACGAGAGGGTAGTTGCTTATGCATCGAGGCAATTAAAGCCTCATGAAAAGAACTATCCTACTTATGACTTAGAGCTAGCAGCTATCATTTTTGCACTGAAAATTTGGAGGCATTATCTCTATGGACAGACTTTCAAAATCTTCACAGATCATAAGTGTCTCAAATATATTTTCACATAGAAAGATTTAAATATGAGACAAAGAAGGTAGTTGGACTTTCTAAAGGATTATGATTTTAATATCAACTACCATCCTGGGAAAGCTAATGTAGTTGCTGATGCCTTAAGCAGAAATACCTATAGTCTTGTAGCCTATATGAATATTCAAAGCAATTCTATGATAACGGAGTTAGCAGACTTAAAACTTAAACTTTTATCGGAGATAAATAAAGGTTTTCTTGTGTGTTTAATGGCACAATCATTTTTGGTGAAAAAGGTTAAAGAAGGTCAAAAGGAAGATATATATCTTCAAATGATAGTTAAGGAAATAGCTCAAGGATCTAGACCTGAATTCCTCCAAGCCGAAGATGGTTCTATTACATTCCACAATCAACTTTGTATTCCCGAAAGCGATCCAATAAAGATGCAATTGTTAGAGGAGGCACATAGATCAAAATTTAATATCCATCCCGGGACTACTAAGATGTATTGAGATTTACGCCAAAACTATTGGGGGCGTGGTATGAAGAGAGATATAGCAGAATTTGTTTCTAAATGTCTGATATGTCAACAGGTGAAGATAGAACATCGAGTACCTGCGGGAAAGTTGCAAAGGATTTCGATTCCTGAATGGAAGTGGGAGCAAGTCACTATGGATTTTGTGACAGGATTACCCAAGACTATGAAAGGATATGACGGAATTTGGGTAATAGTAGACAGACTTACTAAATTTGCTCACTTCCTTCCTATTAACAAGAAGTATTCATTGGATAAACTAGCAAGCTTATATATTAAGGAAATCATTCAATATCATGGAGTGCCAGTTAGCATTATCTCAGATAGAGATCCAAGATTCACCTCTAAATTTTGGGGAAGTCTACAAAAATCTTTGGGCATGCAGTTAAAATTTAGTACAGCTTTTCACCCCCAAACTGATGGCCAATCTGAAAAAACAATACAAACTCTTGAAGATCTCTTAAGAGCATGTGCTTTAGACTTTGGTGGGAGTTGGGATATGCACTTGCATCTAATTGAGTTTTCTTATAATAATAGTTACCACTCTAGCATACAGATGGCTCCATTTGAAGCTCTTTATGGAAGAAAGTGCAGATCACCTGTATATTGGGATGAAGTGGGAGAACGGAAGCTTTTGGGGCCTCAATTAATTCAAAAAGATGATGATAATATTCGAATTATACGCCAAAGATTATTAACAGCTCAAAGTCGTCAGAAAAGCTATGCAGATCGAAGGTGAAGAGATCTAGAATTCGAAGTTGGTGAGCATGTTTTCTTAAAAGTGTCACCAACTAAGGGAGTTATGTAAGTGGTGTATTAATCTTTCCATAGTTTTTCACGAACTTACGATAATAGCCTGTTAAACCTAGAAAGCCATGTAGCAATTTTATGTTCCTCAGGGTAGGCCAGTTTTGCATTGCTTCAATTTTGAAGGGGTCCACTATCACACCTTCCTCTGATATGATATGCCCAAGATATTCCACCTTTTGTTGAAGAAAGTAAAAATTCATAGTGGCCGTTGTGTGTTCGAAAGGCAGTTTTCGGTATGACTTCTCCGTACACTCGTATTTGATAATACTTGGATCGAAGGTCCAGCTTTATGAAGATTTGTGCTCCCTTTCATCTAGCAATTCATCTACTATTGGAATTGGGTATTTATCCTTGATGGTTATGCCATTGAGAGCTCGGTAATCAATGTATATTCGCCATGTTCCATCCTTCTTGCATACAAGTAGCACTGGTGAAGAGTAGAGGTTGCAACATGGCCAAATAACTCCTGTTTCGAGCATCTCTTTTATAATCCTTTATATTTCATCCTTCTAGAGATGTAGATACTGATATGGCCTGAGTATTTGCTAGAGGTTTGCCTGAAAGAATCATTATATAATGATCATGCTGACGGGTAATAGGTAGGTTGTGCAGTTCATCAAATATATCTGAAAATTCGGCAAGCAAAGGAAGTATGTTTAGATCTTCAAATTCCATTGGCTCTCTCTTAGTTTGCTGCTCAAGTTGTACCAAAAAGTTGCTGTATGCTTTATGCAAAATCTTCTCCATTTGTTGTATGCAAATCATCGTTACGTCGCCCCCACGTTTCCCGTTCAGTATCACTTGTTTCTCCTTACTGTAAAATTTCATAATTAGTTGCATAAAATTCCAAGAAATATCACATAATGTCATCAACCATTTAATTCTGAGCATGGCCTCATGATCATCAAGAGGGAGAAGGAAGAAATATGCAATTATCTCTTGGTAAGGCCTCATGATCAGCAACAGTTTCACTTGCAGGCGCCTATGATCATACTTCAAAATCCATCCATCGGCGACCTTAACGTCAAACCTATTGCAATTCTTGATAGGTAAGGCCATCTGGATAGTAACCTTACTATTTAAAAAGTTATTAGTACTGCCTGTGTCGATGAGAACAGTGATCGATTGTTGTTTAAGAAGGCCTCCAACTTTCATCGTTTGTGGGTTTGAGTAGCCGGCTAGTGTATATACCGTAACTTCAGTCGGTTGTGGCTCTTCTTCTACATCTTCTTCTTCATGTTCAAGGCTCTCTTCTGGATGTTCAATGACCTATTTTTCTATTGATTCAATCATAAGAAGTCTCCCTTTACTACAGCGATGCTCACGGCTCCACGGCTCGTCACAATGCCAACATAACCCCTTCGCATATCACCCCCGAAGCTCTTCTCTTGTTAACCTCTTTGGTGTTGGGACTTGGTCAACAGTAGGGGGGGCTGAGGGCTTCAATATTACTGGTTGAGGAGTGACCCTAGTCCTCCAAGCTTCATGATTCAATTGCTCCTCTTGATGTCGTGCAAAAGAGATTGCTGCCATAAGCGTATACGGTTGTCGCGCTTTAACTTCTCCTCGGATCTCCGGCTTCAAGCCCTCAATGAAGGTCCTCAATAGTTGTTTTTGAGACCAATCATGAGTTTGATTAGATAACCTTTCAAACCTGGTTTGGTACTCCTGAATGATGGAGGTTTGTCGGATCTTTGCTAGTTGTCCGTCAATATTCTCATAATCGGTTGGTCTGAAGCGGATCAGCAGTCCTTCTTTGAATTGTCACCATGAAAGGACTCCATAAGTATGTTCAAACCAGTCAAACCATTGTGTAGTATCCGCTTCAAGATGTATAGCTATAATTTTCACCATAGATGCATCCGCGGTTTTGTGGTACCGAAAATATCGCTCCGCGCGCAAGATCCAACCAATCGGGTCTCCTTCTTCCCATCTAGGGAAGTCCACTCTCATGCATGGATAGTTGGGGTTGGTCATAGAGCTTCCCCTCTCTTGGAGGTCATATCTTCGGGCTTGGTGCAATTGGGCAAAGCTCTCTCCTTGATGTGATTTCTTCGGGCTTAGTGGTTGGCCCAATCTGAGTTTGGTAAAGAGCGTCCGAATCTTATCCTCCATTCGCGCCTCCAAGGCTTCGAATTTAGCATTGATTGCCTCCTCAGATGCCATAGTATATGTCACCAAATCTGTGATGTTAATATCTCTCTTTTGTTGTCGGGTTAAAGGCATGTATTGGTTGAGAGAGGTGATGGTCGAAAGGGTTGGTGGATTAGTGGATGTAAGCTACGGTTTAGGCTTGTTTTGTGGCTATTTTGGGTGCAGTTTGAGGGTGTGGTTTGGTGGAGTTTTAGGGCTGTGGATGAAAGTTTTGGATCTATGGTAGATGGCAGCAAAGGTTTAATAGAAATCAGTGGAAGTTACAGCAAGTATGTGCTGTCTTGTAAGAGTAGAATTGTCGTCGAAGAAACAACGGTTTCTCGATGTAATTTCCACCAAAAACTTGAGCGAATTGAGGAGGGAATTGATAGAAAAATCACAGTTTATATGACAGCAAAGATGACTAATTTAATCAAGAAAATTTCAGCAGTATAACAGCAAGGAAATTGGTGCAAGTTGCGATAGCAGAATTCTCGTCGAAAAATTTTAACGGTTTACGATAAAAATTTATAGCAACACAAAATCGTTTTTAGAGATGAATTCCTCAATAAATCAATCTTAGATGGAAGCCAATATGATCTATGAAGTGTATAAGAAATTTCATTCAAAAAAGATTGCAAATAGATGGGTTAAGGCAACAATATGCGGTTGAAATTTTCTGCAGCACAGATTTTTAAGTATAGCAGATTGGACGTAAAAGATCAGTAGTTTATATTAACAATTTTTTGATGAAACCAAAGGAAAATATACTGTTATGAAGTGTTAAAGCTATCATAAAAGTTTCGTAGAGATTTGGATAGAAACAACATAATATCAAGATCAAACAAACAGTGCTATGCGGCTGAAATTTTATAGTGCAGATTTTCAAGTATAGCAGATTAGACATAAAATATCAATGGTTTATATTAAGAATTTTTTGACAAAACCAAAGAGAAATATGCTGTTAGGAAGTGTCAAAGATGTCATAAAAATTTCGTAAAGATTTGGATAGAAAAAATACAATAGCAAGATCAAACAGACGGTGCTATGCGGTTGGAATTCTGCAATGTATCTTTCGTCGTAGAGATGAAAACTTTATGACGAAAAGTTTATGCAGCAATATAGGAATAATTTTTTTGGGATTTTCAAATAAGGATAATTAAATTTCAGCAGTAGTAAGGTAGGAAACTAGAACCTGTTGCAATTCACGGGGAGATCAAAGGATGATCCGTGGTGGTGAAGATGACGGCGGAATTTGGCGATGATCTTTTAAGCAATTGTGGGAATTGCTTTGGGTGGCTATGGAGGGTTGATGGATGGCTGTGGAAGGGTAGAGAGAAACCAAGAACGCTGCTCTGATACCAGGTGTTAGAACCCTTGCAGATTCTAAACTTGGGGTTGATCTCTTTAGGGGATCGGCCTCCTTGGAACTCTATAGGGGTTCCTCCCTCCAAGTTGCTGCTCAAAGACTGCAGAAAAGATTCATCTATTGCTTATCAAAAGAGGAGGAATACATGACTATTTATAGGGCTTCTAAACCCTAACTCCTAATAGGACTCTTACTCAAGACTCCTACTTCTAACCAACTCCTAATATGACTCCTACTTCTAACCAACTCCTAATATGACTCCTACTTAAGACTCCTATTCCTTTACAACTCCTTATTCTTCTCTAAGAAACAACCTCCTAACCCTAGCCGGCCTCTTCACCTCTTTAATAGGGGTCAGCTTATGTAGGTTTTATATGAATGTCCCTCTCAATTAGAACTCTTCAATACCTTTACAACTCCTTATTCTTATCCAAGAAACAACCTCTTAACCCTAGCCGGCCTTTTCACCTCTTTAATAGGAGTCGGCTTAGGTAGGTTTTACATGAATGTCCCTCTCAATTAGGACTCTCCAAGCTAGAGTCCTAACATGTCCCCACCAATATCAGAATCCAATGCCGCATGCCATCAGAACCCCGTGATGCACGTCAAGCCAGGTTCCATACCGAGATACCATGCGACACGACTATCCCGAGGGCTCGGGGCAGTGCCCGTCTGACGCCACTCAGGCATCCCCCAAGACGCCAACTTGTCAGAAAAGCTGTCTCATCCCATAAGGGTCAGTGACCACACCGAACCGAGGCGCAACCAATCCTCACACAATAGTATATAAACCCCTGGTCGACGCCCGGCCAAGGGGGAGGAGAAAAAAACTAGATATCAAATACTCCACTGACTTGCTCGACGGAGGGGCCAAAGTTGAGAAACACCCAACGAAGGCCATTTTGCAGGAAGGCGGACACCCTCGAGCGGCGAGCGTTTTGACCCAAGAGATACCTTCTATCGCACAAAGGAGAGCAGTGAGCCGGCCCGGATCCCGACCAACGCCGGCCAACATTCCTTCCCAAGGGCGTGACCACCTCATCAACCTACTCACCCTGTAAGAAGCTCCCAATATCGACCCGCAGACTTAACCGTGCTGACTCATCAGCCACGGTACTTTTCGTTCATTAACACTTGTCAAATTCTCGTCACCGAGTCCGATTCCGAGTCCCGGTCCCACTGACGTGGCTGCCTCATCTTTGATGGGCACATCTACACGAACAAGTTCGTGCCCGCTCAATCGGAGACCCAATTTGATCTCTAATTGCCTAAGCATGAAGCGTGTAAAATAAGAAATTGTGTATAGATGTTGATCAATCATCACCTGTCATCAATCAATCACTCTGCCGCGAAGTTAATCCGTGACGTGGCAATAAGAAAATGGATAGCATACCAGATGCTTGAACCCCACAACTGTGTGATGTACAAGGGAGCATCTACAAGAAATAGCCGTGTGTCGCCGAGGAGTTTGTTTCTTGAAAAGTGCACGAATTTGGGCCATGAAAATATTTGCTCGCGGGTTTGTGGGTGGAAAATTGCCCACGTAAATTTTATATGACAGGAATTACGTTTTATCTGTGCCACATATGCATCTACAGCAACACAAAGGATTAACGACCCCTCTTCCGGGCTCACATTAATTTTGAGAAACAATGCTTGTTTAGCTTTGTCTGGCCAACCTATCTTTTTGGTATCCAAGTTGCAAGGTGACTAAACTGGCTCCAGTAACAAACCAATCACACACCACTGTTCTCTTCGGTGCCAGTTTTTGGTGTTTGTTTTTGTCTTGCAATAATGCCAACAACCGATTTCTATGAGCTCCAAATCTTGTGTGGATACTGGTTAGTGTATATCTAGGTGTGACTTGATATTCAGTGTCACCGACTTTATTTAACAGCCAGAGGAACAAATACGGCAACAAATTTGGAATGAAGAATGAGAACATTAGGGAATGGAAAACAGATTCGTGACCATGAATTTTGCTGGTTTCTCATTAGTTTTGATCACTTTCATGGTGTAGAACATAGGTGCAGTCTTGTTATCTAGCATCCTAGTTTAACTGTTAAACAAACTATATTTTGATATCATAAAGTTGCAGTACTTCCTTGAAAACAAGATGATCACTGTCATAAATTTAATTTAACTGAATTTGCCTAGATCACCAATCATCATAGTGATATTCGTCAATAGATGCCGATAATATTTATCCACAAGCGTCAATCCTCTTGCGATCCACTAATGGCCAACAAACAAAGAAGAAGCCCAAAGACAAACATGCAAGACAAGCGATAGGTAAAGTATTATCATCAAGAGAAACAATGGAACAATTGATCATACAACTTAAGTTACCGTGAAAGCAAAAGGCAGAGGCACCAGTCCGTGAACAGTAAACAACAATCTGGTATTCTCTAGAACAAAAAGACCCTAAAATTCATAAAGAAATTTGGCATCAAATGTAATCTTCATGTAGGATGGATGACAAGAAGCATCATACACATAAACTGTTTCTCTCTAGGCAACCCTGAAAGATTGCAGGAACCAGAAAAAAGAGTCATTTTTTGGTATATGTGGTGGTGTCTGGCCCAATATCATGAGATCCTGTATTGACATAGGGCCCTCTAAAAGTAGCCTGAGGTGGCAGAGGCTTTGAAGCATCAATTATGGGTTTACTTCTTGATGTCCTTCAAAAAAAATAAAACACTGGTGTAAGAAAAAGGTCATTGTAAAATCTTAGCTTCAGCAGAATAAAAAAAGAAACAAGTCCTTGTGAAACCTTATTGTTTCACTTACGCGAGGAAGAATGGAAATAATAAGCCAGCTGCTGCAAAGGCCAGCAAGCCTGTTGCAAGTGCCATATTACGTAAACGGGACATCAGATTGACTGAAGCTGGACAAAAGAACAAGAAATTATGTGATTTACATAAGCTAGAGAACAGTCTTGATAAGATGATAGAACAGCAGATAAATGGGTTCTACTTCTCCATGTCAAAATCATTCCACAATAGGTGGATCACTTCCATTAACAATAAATGGGTTCTACCTCTCCATGTCAAAATCATTCCACAACAGGTGGATCACTTCCATTAACAATACTTGTCAAAACATCACAAGGAAACAAGCATGACAGCACACATCCTTACCAACTTTTACAAGAGGCAAACTAGACATTAGGTATGTCAAAGGCTAAATCTCCATCTCCTGAACAATCAACTTGATGACAACTTGGTGCCCAAATGTTTCATTAATGGAACTTTTTACATGGTTACCCTAAATTCTTTTCAAATTCTTAACACATTATATTGGGATCCTTTGTGGCATCAAAGTACTTTAATAGAAAAAAGATCCACAATAGAAGTGAAACTCCTGAATGCTGCAAGGGTGCATTTGAAAATTTTCTAGTGATTCACCAGTGAACAGAAATTGAAAAGAAACATTCTAAGATGCACCTAAATCAAGTCAGATCTCTGTGTTTGGTCATGACGTCCAGTATTCTAAAATGCACTTGTATTACTCAACCTTTAGTATATCGCAGATAGGGGGCAAAAAAGTTTGAGTTTACAGCTTGCCACACCTGAAGAAGTTCATTAACCAACTGAATCGGAACACATCGAAATCAGATTAATGAATTGTTGTGCCTATCAATTCATATAGAACTTAATTATTAAATATATTTAGGTACTTATTTCATCAGAAAAGTAGTTTGCCACAGCTCACATGACAGTTTGCAGGAACTTCTATATCAGCCATCAAGGTCTTTGTATATAAATGTAGATATTCCATCCATGTGTGTTACCAAATGATGGTTACACCTCGTCGGATATTGGTTGTCCATCCATTTGGAGGACATAGTCAAGTCGATCCATTTCAACACTCCACAGTTCCGTCAATCCAATTGCAATAGAGGTCGCCAAGGTGCCCCACCTTGACCACGTGCACTTCTGAAACAACAGTTGAAAAGCAAGGAGAGAAAAGAAAGGGGATCAGGGATTGACTAAAAACCCCATTTGATGCTCAAGTCAGAGGTCATCCTAGAACAAGCTACGTGAGCTCATAGCTGAAGGAATAAAAACAGAGAAGGCTAAAGGTCTTATCGATTCCCCCTTCTAGCGCTCATAGCTGAAGGAATAAAAAGAGAGAAGGCTAAAGGTCTTATCGATTCCCCCTTCTATGGGGATGGGAGTCCTTCGAGTGGGTTGGCAACTCTTTTTCTCCTTCCTCCCTTAAGAACTAAGAAGTCCTCTATTTTGATAGCGAAGTGAGGGAGATACCTACATGTCTGTATGTATCCATCTATCACTCCCTCCCACCTTTGTGTGTATGGAGACCAGCTTCTTATAAGGAGGCAAGTGTCGCTAGTGTGTCAAGAAATCACGATGCATAGCCAAGAAGAGTCATTGTCAACTCGTACAGCGCTATGGGGTATCCTTTATGGTTCGCAACCCACCTATTATATCATGAATGAGAACCGAGACTCCTTTAACATGAGGGGTTAGTTTGGCAAAATTTCATCGCTACTCTAAAGATGAGGCCATGTGGTCCGCGGAGTCTTAGCTTAAGAGTATTATTAAGGATCGCTCACCTAGGTGCTCAAGAGAGGCGAGACAAGGAGCAAGGGTGTAATAATAAGCAATTTAATGGTTAGAATAGTATTTTTATTATTTAGGATGACAAAAGGGTTTAATAATATTATAGGGGCAATATTGGAAAAAAGTTAGGGTTTTCTACTTAAGGAGCCCAACCCTATTTTTCTCTTTTCACCTTGGACACGTGGAGGTGCCATTGTTGGTGGTGGCGACTCACCCTCGTCAAGATCAAGAAGCCCTAGATCTAGAGACGAAGAGGAGAATCACCAAGGGATCGGGTAAGATCCATCATTTTTTCATCCTTTTGTTTTGTTATTGATGTTATCAAAACATAGATATGACATTTATGGTGCTAGCTATGATGCAAATAGAAATCTGCAATCCATCTTAAAAAAAATTGGTGTCAGCAGCGTTTCTTTTTTATAGAGGTTTCTTGATGTAATCAAAGATCATAGTAGCTTTTTCCATGTTACACAGAAAAGAAAACTCAAGATAGTTGACATGTTCCTTTGCAGCCAACAACAAGATGCATGTAAAAAAAAACACTTGCCAGATTCTCTTAGAAGCATTTTTGTAGTTTATTAAAAGCATTCCATTCTTTAACTTATATATTTTATTATAAGCACTACCTTCTTTGACTCTTGTAGTTTATAAAAAGCACTTCTGTAGCATGTAACAGCAAGATGCATGTAAGCACTTGTTGGATCCTCTAGGACTATAATCTGTGTTGATGCTTAAGTCCCTCTATAGTTTATTATCTATTAACAGCTTGGTACATTTTTTCAATTGATTTGTGTTCTCTGTACTGCTTCCTTCTTTGACTTGTCCAATTCTATTGAGTAAAGAAATGGATACAGATTCTTTTATATGATATAGTTTAGCTCAACCTAAGAGTTGCTTCCCTAAGCATGGTCTTGAATTTAATGCAAGTGGTCTGCAAGAGACATCATCATGAATAATATTTTTTATTACCAAGCATAACAACTGAACAAGATTCCTTCCGAGAAGCTAGCATGTTTCTCCAATTGTACAATTTAGGGAACTCTCATTCTGTGTTCAACAATATTCTTTGCTTTTAACCACTGTCTAGTCTTTCTCCATCCCTTTTCTCACATTATTTTTCTTGTCGATGTTTTACAAGTTGTAACATATGCTTAATTTGCACAGACCTTAGGATAACAACAATCTCCTCATGCATCCGATTATTTTAGTTAGAAGTTCCTTATGCTGCTCCAATCTCCATAAGAACCTGAACTTAATTTAATCATAGTTGGGCTCACAATAAGGTTTGCATGTAGAATTGCTTCTGAATTTTTCATGATCACTATGAGTCAGTGTCTTTTGTGGAGTTCATGAAATGATTAAAGACATATACATGTATATATAGAATTAAGCAAACAAAGATGCATATATATATGTAATAAATATGATTAATTAATCAATTAAGAAAAAAATAATAAATATTAAAAAAGGGTAAAACCAAATATAAAGAGAAAAGGTAAAATTTCTTTTTATGGTCATTGTATAATTAAATAATCAAATGTTTGAGATAAGTGACTCGTCAACCTGAATAGGTGTTTTTAAAATCAGAATAAGCATGTATTTCTATTTCTTTGATATGACAAAGTAGGCTTTGCTTTAAAAATGATTCATGTTTTTAATATTTGTACCATGACATGCTTCCATGATGTGTTAGTCATTAAACCGTTGTCCATATATGATTGTTTCAATCATGAAATTTTTATTTTAGTCATAAATTAATATATGTGAAAATGCATGTCTTTATAGCAAGTAGCAAAGAAGACAAGTGGTACTGTTATATATGTATTTATATATTTTTAAGTTCGTTCTCATTAGTTCTACTAAAAGGGTTTATACCTCATTGTGGATTCCAAGAGTGGTAAACCTTTGGACCGATGAAGGGATGGCATTTAAGTCCACCGAGACAAAGAAAATGAGGTAGTATGAGTGAAACCTAGTAGTAGTCTTGTAAGGGAAATTATAAAGAAAATATGTTATCAGATGTTATCTTCTTGTAAGAAATGTGCCCATGGGTGGTAAACCCGTGACTCAAAACCTAGGATGGAGTTTAAGTCCACCAAGGATGTTGTCCACAGAGTAGGATTTGATTCTCTCGGTTTAGTACGTACCAGACAGTCTAATTATTGTATTTTCTGAAAGGAATATGAAAAGTATATGATATATGATATAAGCAAAATAAAGAAAGAAAAAGGTAATGCAGCAATACATGAATATAAGTACACAATGAATGTGATGAGTTTGAGTTTTTTTCTTTATTCTTACACTTATTGATTTAACTCTATGAAATGCATATGATATTATTATTATTTTTATTGTTTTTATTTTTAATGTGATATGAATAGTTATGTTTAAATTTTTACTTATCCGTCCTATAAGGGAGGCATGTGCTTATTAAGTATTTGTTGTAAATAGTCATCCCACTCTTGTTTATTTTATTCTATGCCTATGATAGGACCAGTTTTAGATATAAGGGCAAGTCATGAACTCCACACAAGCATGAATGAAACTGTTGATAATCATGAAGTAGCAGTGACCGAATCAAATGAATGGGTCCAGGACTTCTATTAAAAAGCAAATATAGAAGTAGGAAATTGTTAGGGAACATATGTTAGCAGACTTGTTACTTGCTTTTCATTTTAATTGTTTTTTTTTTGTGTTGAAACTCATAGATTATGTTAGTTTAGGTTGCTATCAACTATAATTATGAACGTTTAGCTATCGTTGTGTGGCATGACAGGTTAATGTAACATATTATATATGTACACCTTGAATTCCCTTGGGTTGTGCTACCTGAGGTTAGACTCAAGTTAGCCCAATCCATAGACATTCAGTGGGATCAATCTAATCCCTGGTTCCAGGGCATGATAGAGGGCCTCAAGTTGGTGTAGGTGGTTGATTTAAAGTGGGTGCAACCCAGGCACATGCTTGAATTCAACCAAGCTTGGGTTCGACTTGGGCTTGATGCAGTTGATTCGGCTAAACCATTTCAGCCAACTACTACTGATCTGGGACGATCTTGCGGAGTTCGAATTGGACTCAAATCCAGTCAAACTGGACTCCAATTCGATCCCAATCAAATCAAGCAAAAATCAAGCCCAATCTCAACCTTTAAACCAGATTGTAGCCCATCTGAGTCATGTCTAATCTCAACCATTGAAGCAAGGGGGAACTTATCCAAGCAGCTACACATCAGCACACAATTTAGCAAGTCCTAGTCCAAGTAGGACTCAAGCCCCGACAAAGATGGATGACCAGAACAAAGTTGCATGGTACGAGACGTGTGCAACTCCTTGTGCGCCTAGGAATACCTCGTCACCCAATCTCAAACGAGTCCTGATTTCCTCATGATTGTAGCCAATCGCCCAATCTCAAACGTGTCCCAATTTCTTCATGATTCTAGCCAATCGCTGCTACTTAAGGACGGGAATCGCAGCCTTGAACACATGGAGAAAAGAAGCTAGCCCCATGAGAAACCAAGTCGTGAGAGAAAATCAGCCTTCTTCCTCCCGTCAACGCCTTGCAGCAGCAGAATTCTACTGCAAAGAGAGATACTTTCTGTCTACGGCCACCAAGGATCCTTCCTTTAGTTATAGTAAGATCCCTCAACCACTAGTCAATCTATAGCCTGCTTTAGTCGAGAGAACCAGAGGAGAAAGCAGAGGCACCACTGCCCAGAATCAGGCTAGCGTCCCTGTTTCAGGTTGCCAACTAAGATTTGACCTCTTCGGCTTTTTTATCGATGGGAGAAAAAGCAATATGAACTCATAGCTGATGGAATAAAAAGAGTGAAGGGAAATATACTAGAATAAGATGAAGAAGGGAGGTTTTCATGTTCTCCCTTCTATTGGAATGGGAGTCCTTCAAGTAAGTTGGTGACCCTCTTTCTTTTTCTTCCTCCCTTTGGGTGCTGTGAAGTCTTCTCTTTTGATAAGGGAGTAAGAGAGATGTGTATCTGTATCTATGTTTGTTTGTATCCATCTCCTCTCCCTCCCTCCTCCCTTTCGCTTGTACAAAGACAAGCTTCTTATGAGGAGGCGAGTTTAGTAGGCATCTCATGGAATTGTGGTGTTAGTGCTTAGATAATATGGTGTTGAGGGATACCCTATGTGGTTCACGTTGTCCTATTGTGGAGCGGTTAGTCATAATGTACTAGTGACCCCACACATGTGGCTTGTCATGGTGTCACATCGTCTTTCGATCAAAAATGCAAATGCACTCGCTATGTTGGGTTGGCCAATCATGATGGAACTCAAACCATATCTCACAGACGTGGAGAGAAAAATGGTTGATCCAAATTTCTTTGGATTGATGGTGAACTTGTATTCGAGTTGCCATACAATAACATCCTATGCAATCATGATATTATGTCTCAAATTGACAATAAAGAAGAAGAAAATAAATAAAAATCATAATATTGCAAGAAAAAAATAGCATCATCCACAAGGAAAAAATATTATTTTATAGAATCTTCTTAAAAAAAGGAAGAGCATCGTGCAAAGAAAGAATATTATTTTAAAGAATAATTTTGGAAGCTTATCGTTTCAAAAATGACTACATACAATATATTTAATCATCTTGATACGATTTCATTTTCTCCCTTTTTAATTACTCCTTTTTTCTTGTATTTGGGCCATATATAAAAAGGTTAAGAATTATAATGCGATTATTAGTCTTTGAATGAATAAGAATGATATTTCCCACATGCAAGTGGTGCGAGCCATAGTTTTTCCAATGCAAGTTAAAGGATGTGAGTTAGAGGACTTGGAGCAAGTCCAAAATTATCCCTCATCTCTCTCCTCTCCTCTCCTAAGCCAACTTGCAACTTAAGACCTATAGATCGACCTCTTAACAACTTAAGCCAACTAGAAGGATGTCTCAAAGCTCTCCTCCTTGACCATCTTGGTACATGTTGAATTCTATTACTCGTTCTTTATTGCTCAAATTAATATTTCTTGAGATCGGGTTTTCTAGCTTCCTCGGAGGTGGATTCGGATGAGTGCCACAATGTCACAGAGGCAGATCTACCGATCGCGAAGAAAGGGATGCAAATGCGAGATGACGGATAGTAAGACCGTGGGCATGACAACACCATGGTACAACAGAGGCAGGACTTCAGTGAAGTCATCGATCCCTTCCTCTCATGGAGGGAGAGCACATGGTCGTGAAAGGGGCCGAGGAGGTAGAGAATACAAAGGCAAACTCCAAGTACCGAAACAAGGCTAAAGGGCAGAGGCCAAGGAACTTCGTAAGACCGGTGTCAACGAGCTTCTCATCAAGATAGCTGAAAGTGGAGGACTTCGGGTCGATGCAAGAGTGCACGACCAAGGAACGAAGCAGGCAATACGCGGTGTTGTACTTTTGCTACTCTGTAGAGTTGGCGACGGGGTAGATAGAGAAGACGGTACAATCCCAGGGGTAGCCAAAACTATTAGAAACTTACTCTAAGTTAGGGTGAAAACTTTCTGCATTCCAAAAGTTCGATGGCATTGAGAAGGTAAATCACGGTAGCTAACTCAACGCAAGGGATGCTAACACTTCGAGTGCACCAGAAGTGTGAGCAAAGAGTGGGAGAAGGCTACTAACCAGCTCGATACATAGAGTACAACCCTCGAGGAGGCGGACGAAATCAAAGTAAGCTTTGCCTTCTCAATTTGTGGCAATGTGATACACAAGAATCTAGCCCTGCGATGGACTATATCATACGGAGGTATGATCGGGAGCTGCTGGGATCTCCACTTCGGTGAACAACACGACGGCAAGAAAGACTATAGATTCAAGGAGTGAATGTCATGGTATCGGAGAGGCGGGTCTTTCGTGCGTGCATCGAATTCTGCATCGGATAAAAGTCTTGGTTATCAGCATATGGGGGTTGTGTACCACCGAGGGAGTATACCGAATGCAAGTACCAGTGAGTCTCATGGGAGAGACTTGATCATGCAGAGGTATGACCAGAGCGGTTGGAGAGTTGAACTGCTCCAGAGCTCATATTCGCTTAAGGAGCCCAGCAAGCCAGAGGACAAGGCCGAGTAAACGAAGGTTGTTACCAAGGAAGCTAAGGAGAACAGAATTAGTGCAAACCCTACAACATGATGGCAGAGGCCATGCATGAGAGTTGTAGCCTATCTTTCCATCGACCAAGGGAAATTGCTCGGAGAACACAGAGGAGTTGAAGTAGGGGGTCGAAAGGGGCGAGGAAACGACGAGTCCAGAGGGACTTAGCTACCCAAAACCACGTATCGATTAAAATGAAGGTGGACTCGGAGGAGTGCCACAATGCCACAGAGACAGATCTACCGATCGTGAAGAAAGGGATACAGATGTGAGCCGACAGATAGTAGGGGCATAGGCATGACAGCGCCATGATATCGTAAAGGCGGGACTTCCATGAAGTCATCGATCCCTTGCTCTCATGGAGGGAGAGCGCATAGTCGTGAAAGGTGCCGAGGTGGAGAATGCGAAGGCAAACTCCAAGTACCAAGATAAGGATGAAGGGCAGAGGCCAGGAAACTTCGTAACACTGGTGTCAACGAGCTTCTCATCAAGATAGCCAAAAGTAGAGGACTTCGGGCCGATGCAAGAGTGCACGATCAAGAAACGAAGCAGGCAGTACTCGGTGCTGTACCTTTGCTATTCAGTAGAATAGGCGACGGGGTTAATGGAGAAGACGGTACAATTCCAGAGGCGACCAAAACTATTAGAGAATTACTCCAAGTTGGGGTGAAAACTTCCTGCATTCCATAAGTTCGATGGCATTGAGAAGGTGAATCACAGTAGCTAACTCAACGTAAGGGGTGCAAACACTTCGAGTGCTCCAGAAGTGTGAGCAAAGAGCGGACGAAAGCTAGTAACCAGCTCAATATATAGAGTACAACCCTAGAGGAGACGGACGAAATCAAAATAACCTTTGCCTTCTCAACTCTTAAAAGAATGGGCGAAACCGAGTACCATAATTCTCTTATATATCCAGCAGAGGAGCTTTACACATATTCAAAGACCATTCGAAGAAACCAAATAGAAGACAATAGTTGTCAAATCCTCACCAATGGTGATCAGGGCTACTGAGAGTAGATTATCCGCTTCATTTCCCAATAGAATGCCGATCGAAAGTGAAAGTGATGCAAACCTATTTGGAAGTGACAACTAAATGAAAGAAGAGTCGATGGACAAATTTTATGGAAGGACCTAAAAACTTCAAAAGTTTGTGAGGCGATGCTCGTTAAAGCTCCAACAGGCATCCACCCAATTCAAGTGGAATGAGGCATTTGAGTGATTGGCGCATACTTAGGATGGTTTTTTCCTTCATCTGAAGGATCCGTAGGAACCAACAGTGATCAACACAACTTGGCCAACCCCATACAAAAGTCAGAGTCATTGGCGAGTTGAAGTAGCATGACGGATTAAAAGTTCGACTACTCAACAACAGCAGCGGAGAGTAGTTGGGAGCCAAGAAGCACATTGCAGCTAGAGCAGAAGATTAAAGACTCAACAAAGGCGAGGAGTTGCAACGTCAACAAGGGCTTCGATGAGGACGTCGAAGGAATAAGTGGGGAGAATGTCACGGACAAAATTGTCAACAGGGTGTTCGATGTAATGCTTATATATGTCGATATAAAGGGCTAGCAGTAGGCTTAGCAGCCCCCTTTTCTTTGGTTTTAGTGGCCGTCCTATGCTTGCAAATAAAAATTGTGTCATGTGGGTGGGGATTTCGGTCTATAGAGGACTATTTTGGACCCTTTGTTATGCAACCGTTAAGAGCTTGTAAAGTATGTTTATAATTTGCATTGACTATGAAGTGTTTACTAAAATGATTGCTTGTGGATCCCGAGTGAGATGATTTCTCTAATCGGTTTTATCTTTTGTAGGTCCTAAGGGACCATAGGAGGTTTCGAGGAAGCTGACCTTTGCGAACGTACACGCAAGGGAACCACACGACTTAGGCAAAACCAGATAAGTCTGTGATAGTGAGGCAGCTGCTTTTGCTGGGGCTTGGCAGGGTGTAGTCCAAGAGGGCTTGCCTAAGATTCATATTGAGATGGATTTGAAAGTCTTGGTCAACGTTCTGAACCAACACACCCCTCCTCCTTGGGGTATCCTTTCTTTGGTCTGTAGATTTGAAGTTTTTTATCCTCTTTTTATGAATGTAAATTTATCCATGTATTAAAGGAGGCAAATGGTATAGCTAATTGGTTAGCTTCTTGTGCTCTGACCACTAAAACTATTAATTTTTGGTTCACTGTGATGCGAACGGTCGTGTTAATTTCCGTTATAATTACTAAAGCTTAGTTCCTTTTCTAAAAAAGAAAATGTGAAAGGTAGAACATATGACTATTGCAAAAAGGCACTTTATTATAATCTCTTAGTATTTAGGTAACTATTGGTGGGCTTCCTTTGCTTTGGCCACCAAATCTACTAATTTTTGGTTTGCAGTGTTTTCTCGAGAGCTAGATTTTTTGGTTCGTTATGATGCGAATGGTCATGTTTATTTCCGTTATAATTAGTAAATCTTAGTTCCTTTTCTGAAAAAAAAAGGTGAAAGGCAAAACATACAACTATTGCAAAAATAGGCCCTTTATTATAATCTCTTAGTATTCAGGTAACTATTGGTTGGCTTCCTTTGCTCTGACCACCAAAACTACTAATTTTTGGTTGGTAGTGTTTTCTCCAAAGCTGGATTTTTTGGTTCACTATTATGCGAACGGTCGTGTTTATTTTCGTTATAATTACTAAACCTTAGTTCTTTTTCTGAAAAAAAAAGTGAAAGGTAGAACATACAACTAATGCAAAAACAGGCACTTTATTATAATCTCTTGGTATTCAGGTAACTATTGGTTGGCTTCCTTTGCTCTGACCACCAAAACTACTAATTTTTGGTTTGTAGTGTTTTCTCCAAAGCTGGATTTTTTGGTTCACTATTATGCGAACAGTCGTGTTTATTTTCGTTATAATTACTAAAGCTTAGTTCCTTTTCTGAAAAAAAAAAAAAGTGAAAGGTAGAACATACAACTAATGCAAAAACAGGCACTTTATTATAATCTCTTAGTATTCAGGTAACTCTTGGATCATGCCATAACATCAAGATCCACATGAACAATGGACGACCATGAGAATCACCGACAGCAAAGTGGTAAGATAAACAGATTCAAAGGTCAAAAGGTAACAAAATAAAAATCTCGGACACTCGCGTCGCTTCAGTGCATCTCCCACAAAAATTTCTTGTAGTGGCATCAGGTTAGGGTTTAGGGAGATAAAATAAGAGGTGGAATCCGCAATCACAGGGATACTACTCTATTTGAATACAATTCGAACAAGATCAACGTGAATCGCAATAGAAATCCTCCTTGTTAAATTAGCTCGAAGCAATTAACCCTATAAAGGAGGAGAAAATCTAGGAAGCAAGGGCATTAGAGTCGCTTACCTGAGCTATCAAGATCGATACACAGAGCGCCCGCAGAAATTGACGGCCTCTTCGGGAAACGGAGTTTGGAGGAGGGCGAGTTATAATGGGTGCATCTATGACCATTCAGCCAATCCAATCCTGCCATCTCAACTGTCCTTCTTTCAGCTTAAAACAGGGGACGGTTGAGATGGAAACAAAGGCATTCGTCAAATAAATCATGGTCTAATGTGTGTGTCAAATATATGATGCGGTGCGTGTGTGCTTCTTTTGGTTGAGATGGTCCATGTGTTAATTATAACATTGATAAATGTTACGTATGAGGACGACCTATTAACAGATCTTAAGAATTCGGTAAGATTTAGGTTGTTTCACTATGAGGGATCGATCCAATTGGTCACATATGCAGCCAAAATGGTCCAAAACTGATCATCAACAATTGAAGTACCATCGCATCGCGTGGCAATACAATGGATGACGAACAAAGCCATGACGAGCAACCATCCTCCTACACGCGGTCATGCCAAGCATAAGTTTTAATATTTATTTTGAAATAATTAGGGAATTTACTAAAAAACCCTCATTAATATGCTTTTACGGGATAATGGTATCTCTTTATTCAGAATTTATTAATGGGTTTAGGTCTCCTTACCTCTCTTTCATCTTCCTTCACTCTTCCTTTTCTTCGAGTAAAACTAAATAAAAAATTATTTTAATTTAAAATTTTAAGCAAATAATATATTATAAAATGAGAAGAAAGATAATTTACCCAACAAAAAAGCTCATAATAATAAACTTTTACCATATGACGCTACCCATTTTGATTTTTAATCTCTTTTTATTTAAAATCTTAATAATGCCCTTAAATCGATCTAAATCAAGTTGGATCGAGCCACGAGCTGGTTCGGTCTAGGGTCTTCCTTGATGAGTTCTCTCCCGCAATCAACAACTTCAACGATCATCGAGCCTTTGGCAATGGATTGAAACCTTTTACTCTCCTTTCCTCTCCAATGGTTCTCTTGTCTCCGTGTGACGACCACTGACACTTCTTATTCTTGGGTTGTGTTTGATACTTCCTCTCTGTCGCTACATATTCATATGAATTTTGTGATAGATTGCATGTGATTTTAATCTTGTCATGAGAGCAAGTAATGATCATCGAAGAGCATAGACCTTTCTATAGTTGCATTGTTGAATCACTAACTGTTCTTTATAATTCTTTCTCAAGTAGACTATAAACAAGCTTCTTTGCTTCAACCAACACTGTTATCAATGGATAGTTTCTCTTCCATTGATTCGAATGTTGCGGTAGACAATGGATAATTATCCTAAGAATATATCATATTGGTAAAAGAGGGTAAATGTAAACTATCACCTACCTTTTGCTGCATTGTTCTACCTCACAGATCATTTAGACTTGAGAAATCACAAGCTAAAATACTTTTTCCCTCAAGAAAGAATGAAAAAACACTTATGAAACAATTACATGCTTAAATCTCTAATCTGGTGAGTTATTCTTGATTCATAAATTTTCATGTCCCAAATTTCAATAAACACACTAATGTAAATGGATAAAAATGCACAATTAATCTTGATTGTGACAGAGAAGATTTTTAAGGCTGTAGAGTAGTAGTACAAGGTATATTATGAAATAGACTTGGTTTGAAATCTATGAGCATGAAGTTAGATTCATTTTGTTTTATTATTCTACTAAGGTATCAGTCATCATCACATGGTACCAAATATAAAAAGGTTTGGATAGCCAAAGGTTGTTAATCTGACCTCTCTGTTAAGAATAACTTATTCGGTAGGTGAAAACAAGGATAGTCCAACTTCTTTGATCAAGAGTTGTTTGAGAAACATGACTTACAAGATAATTATGTCAGCCGATAGTAGTTAGTGTCAGGTTGAACAAGAAATTTATTTTTGTAGTAAAATTTGTAGATATAGACATAACGTATTCGAACTCTGTTTGATAGAAATATCATCCAAAATCGGCTGTTCAATTAGAGTTTTAATTTTTTTTTAATCGGTGTTAAGGTTCATTACGCGCCAGATGCAATGATACATCATGGTGCACCTGAAACTATTTGCTACCTAACTGTTGCATCATTCTTGTGTTTAAACTCAAATTATGTCTTCACTTTGTGCCTTTGATGCCTATTATTATTTTTGATATATTCCCTTTATCCTTTCGTACATATTTGTGGTACATCAACACAGCCCTCGCATCATGTTCTAACGATGCATTAAAAAACATGTTGGGTGAGCATTGAAAGTAGTAAACAAATTAGAGTGTCATCATGATTACGATAACGGTATGCAACTTTGTTTTGTTTGATACCTGATATTAACACATTTTTGAAACTATAGTTGCTTGTAATTCTGCAACCTGTGTTTTTGACTTGTATCGATTAGTATCGATGGGCATTAGATCAATGTATATTGTTATCGTTTGATTACTTAAATGTATTTTGTTATACCTACCGGTCCTGAATCGATGTTGTCTAACCAATTAATTCATTCATGTGTGTGCAGTTTCTAACTATTTTAGATCACTCCTAGGGTTTTAATACATGATCTTAATGGATGGTATTTTTTTTTCTGGTAAACATTTTTCATTTTTCTTGTGTACATATTGTGGATAAACGAAATTTTGCTTGATTAGAATGTAAGAGTGCTAAGCTCACTTTATGTGCTAATAGTATCGTAATGACAATAATAGCAATCTTTGTCTAATTTTAAAATTTAAACAATAAATCTATATCGATTAATCGAAAATGTGAGTAAAATCAAAAGAAAAAGTAAAATGAATACAAACCAATTTATAGTGGTTCGATCTTTCCGACCTACATTCACTTTCGATTCCTCTTCGCTCGAGGTCATCGATTTTCACTATCGATCTTTTCTCCAATGGGCAAAGCTCAACTATCCTTACATCTTTTTTTTTTAAATATATTTAGGAGAGAATCTTCACATTTTATAAGATCTCTTATCTCCTATAACTTATAATCACCTTTATGTCTGAGGAGGAAGAAACTTAAATAATGCTCAAAGAGAGAGCAACAACCTTTTACAAACTTAAAAATTGATATTCCATTAACAAGCCTTAATGATATACCCCAAAAGGCGTCAAAACAAAGTCAAAAATTTTAAATCCTTCAAAATTTTGAGGTATGAGCGGTACTATCGCTAACACCTGGCGGTACTACCATAGCAACTTTTAACATTATAATTTTAAACTTTTTGGCGGTACCACCATTATAATTTTTGAATTCTGGGTAGTACCACCATCGCCCTAGGCGATGCCATCGCATACACAGGCCATCCCACCACCGATAGCACTGACAAGTACTATTTGTGCCTGTTGACCAACTCAAGTGGTACCACCATCTAAGCCTATTCAAAGCTACTATTTTGGCCTTCTAATGGGCTCAATTCAGTCCAAGTCCAGGCCCATTGGCTTTCTTGACATATTGACATGATTTCGACCTAATACCAACATAGTTTGACCTAAAAAGACCTCGATCAAGACATTAATAATCTGTTGAATCTCGGATTTTGATGATGAAGTCAATTGTAATTTGTTTGATCTAATCTATATGTTGAGAAAAGTGTGCAGGATTAACTACGATGGCAGTAGGACATAAATTAGGTGTTGTGCCAAAGTCAAGATCGAGATCACGTTGGAAGTTTGAGAGTTTATCGGAAGTCCAAACGTTCATCGGAAGTTCTACTAGAACCAACCGAGAAGTCCAGAAGCTTGATATAGAAGCTCGTCGGAACATGCCAAGAAGATCATCGTAAAGTCTAGGAGTTTACCGAGAGTCCACCTGAACATTGCCGAGAGTTCGTCAGATGTTCGCCGGAAGTATGCCGGAAGCTCGTTGGAAGAGCAATTGATGCACCGGAATAAGAAGTGCAGTAAACATGTCTTAATTGTCATAGTTAGAGTGTAAATTAAGTTAGGATTGGGAAATAATCCCACTAACATAATTAGGGGCCAATTGGGCTCTTGATAGAATTGGGCTGAATGGACCAGCCCATTCAGCCCCTGAATTCCTGGCCGACGGTGACATCGCTTGGGAGACTTGGTCTCCTAGGAATTTTGGGCGGTGGTACCGCCCCTATCAAGCGGTGGCACCGCCGGTAGTTATTGGTGCTAACGGTGGTACCACCCCTGTCAAGCGGTGGTATCGCCAGAGCCCAATCTCCGAGCTTTGTCAAGTAGTGGTACTGCCCAAATTGAGTGGTAGTACCGCCCAGTGTCAAGTGTCAATCGGTAGTATTGCCCAGTAATTACGGTGGTACCACCAGGACCCTGAAAATCTGGGATTAGACACTTTTTTGCTCCATTTTTGAAGCCATTGGGGCCTATAAAAACCCCACCCTTTCCTGCATGAAAGGGCACGAAACCTATTGGCATAATCTTGAGTTCTTGAGCCTTAAAGTGTTGTAAAAGTTAGAGTTATCCTTCTTTATCTCTTAGCCTTGTAACCATCCAAGAAAGAGGAATGAAACTTGTAAGGGTTGTCTCCTAAACCCGACAAAAGGAGAAAAGCTGTAAAAGGTGGTTGGCCTTCGCCTATTGAAGGAATGCCTCTAGTGGACGTCGGTGACCTCATCGGAGGAGGAAGCCGAAAGTGGATGTAGGTCACGTTGATCAAACCACTCTAAAACTCGGTTTGCATTTACTTTGAGCAACTTTCTTTTATAGCAAACTGCCTCTCCTCCTTACTGTGCTTTAATTATGTCTACATACGCTTTCACGTAAACATCTTCTAAGATTGACTTTAATCGTACGAAGACTTTACGAAACCAACGCTTTTCATTTGTGCAATTTACATTGCTGCAAATCACCTTAGTCTTCTCTTGCACTTTCACGAAAGGTTTCAAGTTCAAATTACTTCTGAAATGGATTGAATTGAAACCATTCTCATTGGAATCAGTTTTAATCAAAATAAAATTTTTGAAAGAGCAAAAGTTTTCCGCTGCACTAATTCACCCCCTCTTAGTGCCGCTCTTGATCCTAATAATTGATATCAGAGCAAGGTTAACTCTTGGTTAGTTTTAAAACCCAAGAGAGATGGCATTTGCCGGCATCCAAGAGGGTCATTCAATTACACATCTGCCCATGTTTAATGGGACGGATTACACATATTGGAAGACTAGAATGAGGATCTTCCTAATTTCAATAGATTTTGAGCTTTGGAACGTTGTTGAAAACGATTTTCAAAAGTCTTCTCTTCCAATGAACGATTGGAATGAGTTAGAGAAGAAGACTTTTACTTTAAACGTGGTTAGAGCTAGCCCCAGAAAATTTACCATAAGGTAATTTTGACAACCGAACAAAGACAATAAAGCGGAAGAATAAAAGAAGCGACAAGAGCACCAGATTTACGTGGTTCGGTCAATTAACCTTGACCTACATCCACGGACGAAAGAGGAGAAAATCACTACTATAAAAGGGACAATTACAAATGCCTTAGGAAGATGTTCCTAGGTTATAAAACACCCGAAAATACTAAACAAGAAAAACCTCAACTATAAGCCCAAACTATTTAACTAAGTGTGGACTTAAACCCAAAGCAAACACTTAGGTTTTTCTTATGGTGCCACTTGTGGTACCTCTTGTGGTGCCTCTGACTTCAAAGCTCAGACCCTTATTTATAGTTCCAATACGAGACAACAAGTCTGATTTTCCCGACGTGGGACTATGGGACTTGCCAAACTAACAAATCTCCACCTTGGCATGTCCCAACAAAACTTGCTCCACCTTCTTCATAATAGCCCCAACGGGCAATCACCAATAATGAACACCAACCAAGTCCAAGCACTGCTTGAACTTGTAAACCGGAAGAGGCTTCGTAAGCATATCAACTGGATTGTCCTTCGTATGAATTTTCTGAACAAGGACCTTTCCCTCAACAATAGTGTCCCATTTGCATCCAACAATTTTCTTACCCGAAGATGGCTTCACAAGATCCCAAGTTCTATTCCAATAGAGAGATTCTATTTCTTCATTCATCGCAATCAACCACTTAGCAAAATTATTACAAGAAACTGTATCTGAGTAAGAAGTAGGCTCACCAACTTCACTTGTTTCTTCTGCAACAGACAAAGCATATGCAACCAAATTTGCATATCTTTGTGGTGGTCGAATATCTCTCCGTGGTCTATCCTTGGCTATGGAATATTGCTCTTCCTCTGGATCATTTGCGTCAGTAGACTCGGGACCACCTACTGGCATTCTTTGAGTAGAAGAGTTCGACTTAAAAGAATCTGAACTACTAATCTCAAGCTCCACCTGCTTCTGCACACTATCATTTGTACAACTAGTAGAATCCTCTTTGGAAGATAACATAAACAATTCATCAAAAGTAACATCTCTACTGATTATAAATTTTGGGGATTTGGGATCAGAACACCATAATCTGTATCCTTTCACCCTAGAAGCATACACAAGGAAAATGTATTTTTTAGCTCGAGGCTCTAATTTTCCTTTATTTACATGCATGTATGCTGGACACCCAAAAAATTTTAAATTAGAGTAATCAGCAGGAGTACCTGACCAAACTTCCTCTGGAGTTTTAAAGTTAAGTGCTGCAGAAGGAGCACGGTTGACAACGTAACAGGTCATATTAATCGCCTCTGCCCAAAAGTCCTTTGTCAACCTTGCATTTGAAATCATACACCTTGCTCTCTCCGAGAGTGTTCTGTTCATACGTTCGGCCACACCATTTTGCTGAGGCGTCATCCTAATAGTGCGATGCTGAACGATTCCTTCATTTTTGCAGAATTCTTCAAAATCACCTTCACAAAATTCCATTCGAAGCCGCTTAATCTGTTTACCTGTTTGCTTCTCAATCAAAACCTTCCATTGTTTAAAGGTTAGAAAAACATCATTTTTATGCTTCAAAAAATAAACTCAAACTTTCTTGGAATAATCGTCAATGAAAGTCAACATATACCTAGCATCACCCTTAGACTGAACATGAGCTGGACCCCAAAGGTCTGAATGAATATAGTCAAGAGTACCTTTCGTTTTGTGAACTACCGGAGAAGTGAAGCTGACTCTTTTCTGCTTTCCAAAAATGCAGTGTTCATAAAAATCAAGTGGCCCAGTACTCTGTCCGTAAAGTAGACCCCTTTTGCTCAATATACTCAAACATTTTTCGCTCATATGACCCAAACGCATATGTCATAATTTGGTTATGTTAGAATCAAACAATGATGATGACGAAACTGCAACCAAACCTGTGATAGTAGTTCCCTGTAGAATATACAAGCTACCAGACCTACAAGCTTTCATAACAACAAGAGCACTTCTAGAAACTTTCATAACTCCACCTTCCGTTGTGTATTTACACCCAAGGGCCTCTAGGGTGCCTAAAGAGATGAGATTCTTTTTTAAATCAGGAACATGTCTAACATTAGTGAGCGTCCTCATAATACCATCATGCATTTTAATTCGGATTGTGCCTCTACCAATAACATCACATGCGGCATTATTGCCCATCAAAATAATTCCACTATTACAAGATTCATATGTGGAAAACAAATCCCTATTGGGACATATGTGATAAGAACAACCCGAATCTAAAATCCATTCATTTTTAGACCTCGTCCTGTCATCAATAGCAGAGAAAATATTTCTAACATTCTCATCAGTTACTACACTAACTTCAGCGGATTCAATAGTTTTCTCAACAAATTTTTCCTTTTGCTTTAATTTATTTTTCAATTTAAAGCAATCAGTCTTAATGTGCCCCATTTTATGACAATATCTGCATTCCAAATTTCTATGTCTGGATTTAGATCTAGATTTAGATCTATTACTGTCAAATTCTCTTTTATCCATTCTCCCCCTAACAACCAGACCCTCAGTCTGATTCCCTCTACTTTCCCCAGT
This sequence comes from Musa acuminata AAA Group, assembly GCF_036884655.1. NCBI lineage: Eukaryota > Viridiplantae > Streptophyta > Magnoliopsida > Zingiberales > Musaceae > Musa > Musa acuminata. The sequence continues at coordinate 26,651,778 of NC_088335.1, forward strand.
GATATCTCTGTCTATCTGCTCCTTAGATTTTAGTGCAGATTTAATTTCTTGATACGAAACTGTTTCTTTTCCATAAATCAAAGTATCACAGAAATGCTTAAAAGATTGGGAAAGAGAACACAAAAGTAACAAAGCCTTATCCTCATCATCAATTTTTGCATCTATATTCTCCAAATCTATAACCAAAGAATCAAACTTATCAAGATACGAGAGTATATATGTACCTTCAATCATCCGAAGCATATACAGACTCTGCTTCAAGTAGAGACGATTCTCCACTGTCCTTTTCATGTACAAGGCTTTAAGCTTGTCCCACATGCTCTTAGCCGTAGTCTCCATAGCTACCTCTCGTAAAACCTCATCAGAGAGATTTAAAATGATGCTTGATCGGGCCTTCTTATCCATACCCGTAAGCTCTTCTTTTGACATATCATCTCTTCTTTTGACATATCATCTGGAATGCTCTCGGCTCCCTGTAGTACCAAATCAACTCCGTCTTGAACCAGAATGGCCTCCATCTTGAGTTGCCACAAGCCAAAGTTGACATTTCTGTCGAATTTCTTGACAACAATCTTTGTTATTGTCATCGTTGCCAAAAGATCCCGAAACCAGGCTCTGATACCAGTTTGTTAGAGCTAGCCCCAGAAAATTTACCACAAGGTAATTTTGACAACCCAACAAAGACAATAAAGCGGAAGAATAAAAGAAGCGACAAGAACACCAGATTTACGTGGTTCGGTCAATTAACCTTGACCTACATCCACGGACGAAAGAGGAGCAAATCACTACTATAAAAGAGACAATTACAAATGCCTTAGGAAGATGTTCCTAGGCCATAAAACACCCGAAAATACTAAACAAGAAAAACCTCAACTATAAGCCCAAACTATTTAATTGAGTATGGACTTAAACCCAAAGCAAACACTTAGGTTTTTCTTGTGGTGCCACTTGTGGTACTCTTATGGTGCCTCTGACTTCAAAGCTCAGACCCTTATTTATAGTTCCAATACGAGACAATAAGTCTGATTTTCCCGATGTGGGACTATGGGACTTACCAAACTAACAAATGTAAAGGCTATGAATGTCTTATTTTGTGCATTAGATAAAAACGAGTTTAATTGAGTATCAATTTGTGAAACGACTTTTGACATTTGGCACATACTCGAAGTGACTCATGAAGGAAGTAATAGAGTGAAGGAGTTAAAAATTAATCTTTTAGTGTATTCTTATGAGTTGTTTCGAATGAAACCGAGTAAGACCATTGGAGACATATATACCCAATTTACGGATGTCGTCAATGGTCTAAAAGGACTTGGTAAAGGTTTCTCGGATTTTGAACTCATTAATAAAATTTTAAAATCCCTTCCAAAGAGTTGGGATCCTAAAGTAACAACCATTCAAGATGCCAAAGATCTAAATAATTTTCCTCTTGAAGAACTAATTGGGTCACTAATGATCAATGAAATGACATACAAAGCTCATGAAGAGCTTGAGGACACCCTTCCAAAGAACAGGAAGGATATAGCACTGAGAATACAAGAAGACCACTTGAAAGAAAACTCAAGTGATGAGGATTTTGATGATGAATTGGCACTTTTAACAAAAAAATTTAAAAAACTCATTTAAAGGAATAAATTTAAAAATGACATTAAAAATAAATTTAAACCCACGAAAGATCAAGTAATATGCTATGAATGCAAGAAGTTGATACACTACAATAGTGAATATCCCCAAGCTAAGAAGAGGACACCAAAGAAGAAGGCTCTCAAAGCAACATTGGACGGCTCAAGTGCATCCAAATAAGAGGAGCCAACTAACAGCGAACAAGTTGCTCACTATGCACTAATGGCTATTGGAGATGAGGTAACAAGTTGATTAGACATAAATTTAACTTTCGATGAGCTTTCAAATGCCTTTCATGAATTATTTGATGAATATAGAATTTTGAGTAAAAAGTATAATTCTTTGAAAAAGAAACATACTTCTCTTATTAGCAATTTTGATAGAGTAAAGATTGAGCATGAAAATAGCTTAGCTCCTTGCACAAAATGCCATGATTTAAAAATACTTCAAAAGGAAAACTTGCTACTCAAAGATACCTTGAAGAAATTTTAGGTTGGTAGTAAGTCATTGAATATGATTCTTGCCAACAAGGGTCACGTTCATAGAAAAGACAGAATTGGATTCATGAGTAGCTCTCATCAAAATCCAACCACCTTTATTAAAGGCCCTACCTTGTATGTGTCACCTCACACTAAATGCAACTTTTGTTGCAAACCTGGACATGTTGCGTACAAATATCCATTCAAGAAATATAGTCCACATAAATTGATTTAGGTTACTAAAAGAACCTCAAATGACTTAATACAATATTATAAGCAATTTAGATCGATTTTTGAGGCACCCAAGGTCAAATGGGTACCTAAAAAATCATCCTTTTTTATAGAAACGTTTACCATCACAAGCTAGGAGCAAGAGATGGTACTTTGATAGTGGATGATCAAGGCATATGACCGGAGATCCATCTCAATTCTCTAAGCTCTCTAGCATAGACGAAGGATATGTCACTTTCGAAGATAACAACAAGGGTAAAATCATTGGCAAAGGAACCATAGGTAACAAATCTAACTTCTTTATTGAAGATGTATTGTTAGTTGATGACTTAAAGCATAACCTCTTGAGCATTAGTCAATTGTGTGATAAAGGATATATTATTAAATTTGAATCTAATGCTTGCATTATTAAAAAACCACACAAAAACACATCTATGATTGCACTAAAATAAAATAACATATACACCATTGACATTAATGATCTTTGTAATGAAATGTGTTTTTCAGTTTTGAATGACGATGCTTGGCTTTGGCATAGGAGATTAGTTCATTCTAGCATGAAACTAATCACTTAAATTTCATCTAAAGAACTTGTAAGAGGAATTCCTCATATCAAGTTCGTCAAAGATAATGTGTGTGATGCTTGTCAACTAAGAAAATAAATAAAAGGTAGCTTCAAATCTAAGAACCAAATAAGCACATCTAGACCTTTGCAATTGATCCATATTGACTTATTCGGACCAATTGCTACATCAAGCCTAGGAGGTAGCAAATATGCATTTGTCATTGTGGATGATTTTAGTAGATACACATGGACTTACTTCTTAGCACACAAAAATGATTGCTTTAGGTATTTCTCTAAGTTTTGTAAACTTATTCAAAATGAAAAAGGTTTCATGATTTCATCAATTCGAAGTGATCATGGTGGTGAATTTCAAAACCATGATTTCTAAGAATTTTGTAAATCTAATGGATACAACCACAACTTCTCTGCTCCAAGAAATCCTCAACAAAATGGAGTAGTGGAAAGAAAGAATAGAAACTTACAAGAAATGACTAGAACCATGTTAAATGAACATAGCCTACCCAAATATTTTTGGGCCGAAGCCGTAAATACGGCATGCTATGTCATGAATAGGGTTCTAGTAAGACCTTCACTTTCCAAAACTCCTTATGAGTTGTGAAACAATAAAAAACCCAATGTTTCATATTTTAAAGTTTTTGAGTGTAAGTGTTTTATCTTGAATGAAAAAGATGCTTTAGGAAAATTTGATGCTAAATCCGATGAAGGAAATTTTCTTAGCCATTCTTCTATTTCTAAAGCATTTCGTATCTTTAATAAAAGAACTTTGATTATAGAAGAATCCATTCATGTTGTTTTTAATGAGGTTTCTGAAATTAAGAAAAATGATTTTGATGATGATGTTAATTTTGATGCTCTGAATTTAAATGAAACCCTTTCTCCATCTAGCAACTTAGATGCATCTACTTCCGAAACATTCTTACCCAAGGATTGGAAGTATGTAGATACTCATCCTAAGGAGCTAATTATAGGAGACACATCTAAAGGTATTCAAACTCATTCTTCTCTTAAGAATTTTTGTGCCAATGCCACTTTTCTCTCTCAAATTGAACCAAAATGCATTGATGAGGCCTTGAAAGATGATTCATGGGTCATTGCAATACAAGATGAGTTAAATCAATTTGAGAGAAATGAGGTATGGAAGCTTGTTCCTATGCCAAATGACTATTTAGTTATTTGTACTAAATGAGTATTTAGAAACAAGCAAGACGAATTTGGTATCATAGTTAGAAATAAGGCTAGATTAGTGGCCAAAGGTTTCAACCAAGAAGAATGTATAGATTACAAAAAAACCTTCACTCTTGTGGCTCGATTAGAAGCCATAAGGATGCTCCTTGCCTATGCTAATAAGAATAATTTTAAGTTATTTCAAATGGATGTTAAAATTATTTTTCTTAATGGCTTTATTTCTGAAGAAGTTTATGTTGAACAACCTCCCGGATTTGAGAATGATAGCCTCCCTAATCATATGTTTAAACTAACTAAAGCTCTCTATGGTTTAAAACAAGCCCCAAGGGCTTGGTATGAGAGACTTAATTCATTTCATATTGAAAATAATTTCTCTAAAGGCACAGTCGATACTAAATTATTTATCAAAAATTTTGAAAATAATTTTCTTATTATTTAAATTTATATTGATGATATCATTTTCGGTTCTACGAATGAATCTCTTTGTGAATCATTTGCTAAAAGTTTGAGTCTTGAATTTGAAATGAGTTTGATGGGGGAATTAACTTTCTTTTTAGGCTTACAAATCAAACAAAATATGCCTTAGATTTGCTAAAAATGTTTAATATGGATAGCTCAAATGCTATCAATACTCTTATGAGCTCCTCCACTAAGTTAGAAATTGATGAAAGTGGAGAAAGCTTTGATCAAAAAGCTTATACAGGAAGTTTACTTTACCTCACTGTAACTAGACCGGATATCATGTTTAGTGTAGGACTTTGTACTAGGTTTCAATCTAATCTTAAGATATCTCAACTTAAAGCAGTTAAGAGAATACTTAAATATCTTAAAGGAACCACAAATCTAGGATTATGGTATCCAAAATCCAAAAACTTTAGGCTAATTACTTATGTTGATGTGGATTTTGCTGTATGTAGATTAGATAGAAAAAGCACTTCAGGAACATGTCAATTTTTAGGACACGCACTTGTTTCTTGGACTTCCAAGAAACAAAATTCGGTTGCACTATCTACAACTGAAGCCGAGTACATTGCAGCTAGTGCATGCTGTGTACAAGTTGTGTAGATGAAAAATACTTTAGAGGATTATAAGATTTATCTTAAAAATATCCTCATAAAATGTGATAACACAAGTGTAATATATTTAACAAAGAATCCCATTCAACACTCTAGAACAAAACATATTGACATTGGGCATCACTTTATACAATATCATGTCACTAATTATGATGTAATCCGAGAGTTTATTGATACAAAACATCAATTAGCCGATCTTTTTATAAAGTCTTTAAGTGAAGAACAATTTGATTTTAATGGAAGAGAGTTAGGAATGTTAATCTGTCCGAATGCATGAATCTATTAAATTTCGGTTTTGGACTTTCTTGATTCTTTAATCACTCACTTAAATTATATGCTGATAATTTTATGATGTAAATCTTACATGATGATAAGGTTGTGGGCTTCAATAACATATTTACTTTGATGTTGAAAATTTTGTGCCTTGATGCTAAAAGTTTCTATGATGATGAGCATGTTATCATAATGCAAGTAGTGATGAATAGCTATGACAAAATATTTTATAAATGTATGAAGTATTTACAATTCATGGAAGTTATTAATAAATGCATCTCTCGGATTTATCTCTTGTGAGTTTTTATTGAGAAATGATTTTGATGTGATGTTCCTCTCATTACGAAGATTAATTCTCAGAATTTCTTTTATCCTTCATATGATGATTCTTTCACATGAATTCTTTCTTAATGAAAGAAGAACTTTTATGATTTTTTATGAGATGAACACTTGCAAGAACGAGGATTTGATTTCACATGAATATTTTGATCCTTATGAAAATTGAAGCATGATTTAATGAAACTCTTTTATCATTTTTAACTTCATTCAAAGTTGGTTCTCAATGGATTTTCCTCCTTTCTTTCCTTCTTCATGCAAAGTTTTGATGATAAAAAAAAAGGGGAAGAAGTTAATGAAAGCTATCTCCTTAATCTTTATAACTTTTAATGTTGAGAACTTTTGAATGATACCATGTCATGAATGCTTGAAATATGATTGGTATGAATTTTTTTTTTAAATTTGAAATGTGACATGAATTTTTACCACACTTGCATTGTTGAATTGTTCTCCCTTTTGTTGATGATAAAGGGGGAGAAATAATACCTAAATGTGGTAAATTGATGTGGTAAATTGATGATAAATGTATGTAATTTTACACTTGAAATGTTTGTATGTTAACTTTTCTTCATTATGATCAGACTTGAAAATGGATGTCATGCCTTGACATCATTTTAAAAATGTTAGATCATGATAGGAATCATGATGTGTGTATTGATAAGTTTAAATGAACTTAACTTATCAATATGTTTATTGAATTCATGGCTAGAATTCAAGAATGTCTTTTCTTAAGTATGACATATAGATAGGGGGAGTTAAGGTTAACTCTATCATTAATTGATTATCATCATCAAAAAGGGGGAGATTGTTGAATCTCGGATTTTGATGATGAAGTCAATTATAATTTGTTTGATCTAATCTATATGTTGAGAAAAGTGTGCAGGATTAACTATGATGGCAGTAAGATATAAAGCAGGTGTTATGCTGAAGTAAAGATCGAGATCACATTGGGAGTTTGTCGGAAGTCCGGACATTCGTCGAAAGTTTTGCGGGAACCAATCGAGAAGTCTAGAAGCTTGCCATAGAAGCTCATTGGAACTCGCTAAGAAGATCGTCACAAAGTCTGTTGAATCTCGAATTTTGATGATGAAGTCAATTGTAATTTGTTTGATCTAATCTATATGTTGAGAAAAGTGTACAGGATTAACTACGATTGCAGTAAGACATAAAGCAGGTGTTGTGCCGGAGTCAAGATCAAGATCACGTTGGGAGTTCGAGAGTTCGATGGAAGTTCTACGGGAACCAACCGAAAAATCCAGGAGCTTGCCATAGAAGCTTGTCGGAACTTGCTAAGAAGATCGTCACAAAGTCTAGGAGCTTGCCGGGAGTCCGGCGGAGCATTGCCGAGAGTTCGTCGGATGTTCGCCGGAAGTACGCCGGAAGCTCACCGGAAGAGCAATTGATGCACCGGGACATGAAGTACAGTAATTATATCTTAATTATCATAGTTAGGGCCTAAATTAAGTTAGGATTGGGAGGTAATCCCACTAACTTAATTAGGGACCAATTGGGCCCTAAGTTGGGCTAGTTTGGGCCAGATTCAAGGCCCAACCAGGACCCTAAAATCCTGGCCAACGGAGGCAACACCTAGGAGACTCGGTCTCTCAGGAATTCTAGGTGGTGGTACTACCCCTATCAGGCGTTCATACCGTCGGCAGTTATTGCTGCCAGCGGTGGTACCGCCCCTGTCAGGCGGTGGTACAGCCAAAGCTCAGTCTCCGAGCTCTATCAAGCGGTGGTACCACCCAGTAATGGCGGTGGTACCGCCAGCATCCCAAAAATCTGGGATGAGACACTTCTTGGCTCCATTTTTGAAAGTCATTGGGGTTTATAAATACCCCACCATTTTCTGCATGAAAGGGCAACGAAATCTTGATATATTCTTGAGTCTTTGATGTTTTAAAGAGTTGTAAAAGTGCTAGAGTTCTCCTCCTTCTTTTCTAAGTGTTGAGATCATTCAAGAGAGGAGTGAAACTTGTAAGGGTTATCTCCTAAACCCGGCAAAAGGAGAAAAGCTGTAAAAGGTGGTTGGCCTTCGCCTATTGAAGGAAGGCCTATAGTGGACGTCGGTGACCTCATCGGAGGAGGAAGCCGAAAGTGGATGTAGGTCACATTGACCGAACCACTCTAAAACTCAGTTTGCATTTACTTTAAGTAACTTTCTTTTATATTAAACTACCCTATTAGTACCCTTGCAGATTCTAAACTTGGGGTTTATCTCTTTAGGGGATCGGCCTCCTTGAAACTCTATAGGGGTTCCTCCCTCCAAGTTGCTGCTCAAAGGCTACATAAAAGATTCATCTATTGCTTATGAAAAGAGGAGGAATACATGACTATTTATAGGGCTTCTAAACCCTAACTTATAATATGACTCATACTCAAGACTCCTACTTCTAACCAACTCCTAATAGGACTCCTATTCAAGACTCCTATTCCTTTACAACTCCTTATTCTTCTATAAAAAACAACCTCCTAACCCTAGCCGGCTTCTTCACCTCTTTAATAGGGGTCGGCTTAGGTAGGTTTTACATTATTGTCCCTCTCAATTAGGACTCTCCTAGTTAGAGTCCTAACAGACCCGCCCTCTTCAAATCAGCCTTGTCCTCGAGGCTGACGATTCATGAATTTTGAGAATTTGATCTTCAAGTCGTCATAGTTCTCCCAAGTGGCATCTTCTGTTGGTAGGTTCACCCACTGTATTAGCACTTTAGTAGTGGGTCGTCGTTGTCGAGTCACGATCCGTCGATCAATAATGGTACTTGGTTGGGTCTGGAGTTATCCTTGGATAGTCATATTTGTCGGGTGACTTTGGGCTGTCTCCAAGCACCTATTTACAACTTCTGTCTGGCCGTCGATTTGTGGGTGATATGTTGTACTCCTTTTCAATTTAGTACCCTGCATATATAATAACTTTGTCCAAAATATGCTCGTGAAGATGCAAGTAGAATTTATCATAAGCACAATGCGTCCCTTATAGTGTAATTTTTTTGAGTCTCAATTGTAATGAGCCACGGAGCTTGGTGCTTCCTCCAAATTTTTTATAATCTTACTAGTATCTGAATCTTCCTGCCATTCCATCTAATATCCTCAAGGAAGTCACTGGTCAAAAGTGAAACAACCGAAACTTCAGCTTGCTCGGGTAGTTGCAAAAGCGCATATGCAAGAATATTCTCTTTCCCCTTTTTGTAAGTTATTTCATAATCAAATCCAAGAAGTTTTGTTACCCATTTTTACTACTCAGGGGATGATATCTTTTGCTCCAAAAAGTACTTGAGGCTTTTATGGTCGGTTTTAATTTGAAATCGTCGACCAATCAAGTAGGGTCTCCACCTCGTTGCTGCGCGCACAATGACGAGCATCTCCTTATCATATATTGACTTATTTTGATGGGAGGGAGATAATGTCTTGCTAGTGTATGCGAGTGGTCGACCATCTTGCATGAGAATGGCTCCAATTTCGACTCGAGATGCGTCGGCCTCATTAATGAAGGGTCGGTTGAAATCTGGTAGTGTTGGCATCGACGTCGTCGTCATGGCTGCCTTAAGTTTGTCGAAGGAAGCGAAGGCTCTGTCCAACCATTGGAAGATATCTTTTTCCAGTAAGGAAGTAAGTGGTGCATTGATCTTTCCATAGTTTTTCATGAACTTGCGGTAGTAGCCTGTTAAACCCAGAAAGCCATGTAGCAATTTTATGTTTCTCGAGGTCGACCAGTTTTGCATTGCTCCAATTTTGAAGGGGTCTACTGCCACACCTTCCTCTAATATGATATGCCCAAGATGTTCCACCTTCTTTTGAAGAAAGCAAAAATTCATAGTGGTTGTTGTGTGTTCAAAAGGTGGTTTTCGGTATGTCTTCTTCGCATACTCATATTTGATGATACCCGGATCGAAGGTCCAGCTTTATGAAGATTTGTGCTCCCTTTCATCTAGCAATTCATCTACTACTGAAATAGGGTATTTATCCTTGATGGTTATGCCATTGAGAGCTTGGTAATCAACACATAATCGCCATGTTCCGTCCTTCTTTCGTATGAGGAGCACCGGTAAAGAGTAGGGGCTGCAACATGGCCGAATAACTCATGTTTCAAGCATCTCTTTTATAATCATTTCTATTTCATCCTTTTGGAGATGTGGATACTGATATGGCTGAGCATTTGCTGGAGATTTTCTTGGAAGAATCGTTATACAATGATCATACCGACGGGTAAGAGGTAGGTTGCGCGGTTCGTCAAATATATCTGAAAATTCAGCAAGCAAAGGAAGTAGATTTAGATCTTCAAATTCTGTTGGCTCTCCCTTAGTTTTCTTTTCAAGTTGTACCAAAAAGCCGCTGTATGCTTTATGTAAAACCTTCTCCATTTGTTGTGTACAAATCGTTGTTATGTCGCCCCCACGTTTCCCGTGCAATATCACCTGTTTCTCCTTACTGTAAAATTTCATAATTAGTTTCATAAAATTTCAAGAAACATCACCTAATGTCGTCAACTATTTAATTCTGAGCATGGCCTCATGATCGTTAAGAGGGAGAAGGAAGAAATCTGCAATTATCTCTTGGTCCTGTAGCAATAGTTTCTCTTGTGGGTGCCTACGATCACACTTCAAAATCCGTCCGTCGGTGACCTTAACATCAAACATGCAGCGATTCTCGATAGGTAATGCCATCTGAATAGTAAGCTTACTATTTAGAAAGTTAGTAGTACTGCCCATGTCGATGAGAATAGTGATCGGTTGTGGCTCTTCTTCCGCATCTTCTTTATGTTCAAGGTTCTCTTCTGAATGTTCAATGACCTCTTCTTCTATTGGTTCAATCATAAGAAGTCTCCCTTTCATCGTTTGTGGGTTTGAGTAGCCAGCTAGTGTGTGTACTGTAACGTTGGTCGGTTGTGGCTCTTCTTCCGTATCTTCTTCGTTATGTTTAAGGCTCTCTTTTGAATGCTCAATAACCTCTTCTTCTACTGGTTCAATCAAAAGAAGTCTCCCTTTTCTACAGCAATGCTTGTAACTCCATGGCTCGTCGCAATGCCAACATAACCGCTTCGCAGATTGCTCTCGAAGCTCTTCTCTTGTCAACTTCTTTGGTGCAAGGACTCAATCGACAGTAGGGGGGGCTGAGGGCTTCAGTATTTCTGGTTGAGGAGCAACTCTAGTCCTCCAAGCTTCATGATTCAATTACTCCTCTTGATGTCATGCGAAAGAGATGGCTGCCATAAGCGTGTACGGTTGTCGCGCTTTAACTTCTCCCCGGATCTCTGGCTTCAAGCCCTCAATGAAGGTCGTCAATAGCTGTTTTTGAGACCAATCACGAGTTTGATTAGATAACCTTTCAAATCTAGTTTGGTACTCCTAAATGGTGGAGGTTTGTCGGATCTTTGCTAATTGTCCGTCAATATTCTCGTAATCTGTTGGTCTGAAACGGATCAGCAATCCTTCTTTGAATTGTCTCCATGAAAGAACTCCATAAGTGTGTTCAAACCAGTCAAACCACTGTATGACATCCCCTTCAAGATGTATAGTTGTAATTTTCACCATAGATGCGTCCGCAGTTTTGTGGTACCAAAAATATCGCTCCGCACGCGAAATCCAACCAATCGGGTCTCCTTCTTCCCATATAGGAAAGTCCGCCCTCATGCGTGGATAGTTGGGATCGATCATAGAACCTCCCCTCTTTTGGAAGTCATCTCTTCGGGCTTAGTGCGATTGGGCAGAGCTCTCTCCTTGATGTGATTTCTTTGGGCTTAGTGGTCGGCCCAATCTGAGTTCAGTAAAGAGTGTCCGAATCGTATCCTCCATTCGTGCCTCAAAGGCTTCGAATTTAGCATTGATTGTTAGGATCAAGAGCACTAAGAGGAGGGGGGGGGGGGGGGGGGGGGTGAATTAGCGCAGCGGAAATCTTTCGACGATAAAAACGTTCGAACGATAAAAATGATTTCAGTGTGAAAGCTGATTCTAAGATTACTTTAACTTAAGATCAAGTGAGATGATGTTAAAGTCAATCTATGAAGGCAATTTGCAGTTATGATGAAAACCAGAATATGAGCGCAAATTGAAATATGACGTTCGTACGAAGAAACTGATTTACGTCTAAATGCTGATTCGTAAATCACTTGATTAGGCGAGATGCAGCTTAAGCAAGGATATTAAGGCAGTTTGCAGTTAAGATAGAAATCAAAAAGTAAACGCAAACTGAAATATGAAGATTGTACGAAAAAATAGATTTTTGTCTAAACGCTGATTCGGAAAGTGCAAAGCTTGAAACCCGATCGTATATGCGCAGAAAGCAGTAAGCTTTGGAGGAGATTTGCAGTAAAGATAAAATGCTCAAAGTAAATGCAAACCGAGATTTAGAGTGGTTCGGTCAATCTTGACCTACTCCACTTTTGGCTTCCTCCACCGACGAGGTCACCGACATCAACTAGAGGCCTTCCTTCAATAGGCGAATGCCAACCACCCTTTTACAGTTTCACTCCTTTTGACGGGCTTAAGAGACAACCCTTACAGAATTTTCTCTCCTCTCTTTACAGCTCAGAACTTGGAAGAAAAGAGGGAGAAGGACTTTTGGCCTTTACAACAATTTTGAGCTCTAGAAATCACAGAACAAGATCAAGATTTCGGTGTGTATTCTGTGTGCTTTCAGTGCTGAATGGGTGGGGTATTTATAGGCCCCAACCCAGTTCAAATTTGGAGCTCAAAACTGTCAATTCCTGGAATTTCGGGATCAGGCAGTTGCACCTCCTGACTAGAGCGGTTGCACCACCTGGCAAAGCTCGAAGACTGAGCCTCTAGGCGGTGCCACCTCCTGTCAGGGGCGGTTGCACCTCCTGCCAGAGCTTGAAGACCGAGCTCAAGCGGTGCAACCTCCTGACTGAGGCGGTTGCACCGCTCAGCTAGTGCTCAGAGACTAAGCCCAGGCGGTGCCACCTCCTGTCAGGGGAGGTTGCACCGCCCAGTCTCGCTCGGAGACTGAGCCCTGGCGGTGCCACCGCCTGGCTGGAGCGGTTACACCTCCCAGTCTCGCTCGGAGACTGAGCCCAAGCGGTGCAACCTCCTGCCTTGGGTGGTTCAACCGCTTGGCAGAAATCAGGGTCCGAATGGGTTGATCCATTCGGCCCAATTTGGGTTTTTCAGGGGTCCAATTGCCCCATAATTAAGTTAATGGGATCACCTCCCATTTCCAACTTAATCATTATGTTAACTATGATATTCCCTAAGACATTTACTGCGACTTGCTCCGGTGCGTCAATCGCTTCTTCCGGCGAGCTTCCGGCGAACTTCCGTCGATCATCCAATGAACCCTCGGTGATGCTCCTACGGACTTCCGGCAAACTCCTGGACTTGCGACGATCCACTTGGCGAGTTCCAACGAGCTTCTTTAGCAAGCTCATGGACTTCTCGGATTTGTTCCTGCAGAACCTCCGACGACTATCCGAACTTCCGTCGAACTCTCGAACTCCTAACGTGATCATTGTCTTGACTCCGGCGCAACTCCTGCTACATGTCTTACTTTCATCGTAGTTAATCCTGCACACTTATCTCGACATATAGATTAGATAACAAATGACAATTGACTTCATCATCAAAATCCGAGATTCAACAATCTCTCCCTTTTTTATGATGACAATCAATTGATAATGGAGTTAACCTTAACTCCCCCTGTCTATATGCCATACTTGAGATAAGTCATTTTAGAATTCAAAACCTTTGAATTCAAGAGACATATTGATAAGTTAAAATCATTTAAACTTATCAATACTCCCATCATGATTCCCATCATGATGTATCTCTCTGAAGATGATGTCAAGGCTTGACATTCATTTTCAAATTTTACATTACATGTTTGAATGATGGTAATAGTAGCAATTCATCATATTGTAAGATATTAACATGTAAAACTACGAAGTAAGATTTTGATATCATTACATGATGCACACATTTCAAATGATGTTTTAGCAATTATTGCATTTCATCACATGGTAAGATATCAATACGTAAAATTACGATGCAAGTTTTCTGTTTGATATCTTGACCTGATTATAGCAATCATAACATATCTTGGTGATGCGAGCATGGCATCAATACTCATATATTTCTCCCCCTTTGTCATCAGCAAAAAGCATGGTAATTGTGATACCAGGAGAACAATATAAGCAAATTTTAAGCATCAGTGTGATAATTGTTCATGCCTTTACTCGGTTCATGTTATTTTTCAATAGTAAGTGATAGGAAATCAATTATACAAGCATGATATGTAGATCACTTTGAATACTTCTTCCTTTTTATTTGTTATAATCTTTTTGCATGAAGGAGGAAGGCCATTTGTGATACCAACTATTTGTGAGTTTACACTGAGTGAAGTTAAAACCGATGAAAGATTAAATCATGGTTCAGGTATCAAGATATGTATGTGAAGCAAATCTTTGCAAGTAAAAACACTATCATTCATATTTCAAGATGGAATTCATAAGCAGGAATCATTTCATCAAATCCATTTCAGAAAAATATTTTTCACATATAAGTGTATGAGAAAATCCAATTTTTAGGATACTAATTGTTAAGCGAATTCACACATGAAATGAACACTCTCATGCATTCGGACAAGACTATGCTATAGATTTTCAAATACAATCATGAAGACAAAACATGCTTATTGTTATGGAAATTTTTGTATTCAACACATAATTTCCAACATGTTATCTTGGCATGTAATGGCAATCAAGTGATTTGATCATTCAATAAAGTCCGAAGGACTTAGTTTATGTACTCGGACATATCAACATTCCTAATTCTCTTCTTATGAAATCAAATTATTCTTCACTTAGAGGTTTTGTAAAAATATCAGCTAGTTGATGTTTAGTATTAATGAATTCTATGATTACATCATGATTAGTAACATGATCTCGTATAAAGTGATGTCTAATATCAATATGTTTTGTTCTTGAGTGTTGTATAGGATTTTTCGTTAAGCATATTGCACTTGTGTTATCACATTTAATAGGAATATTTTTAAGATGAATTTTATAATCTTCTAAGGTGTTTTTCATCCATACAACTTGTGCACAGCATACACTTGCTGCAATATATTCAGCTTCGGTTGTTGAAAGTGCAACCGAGTTTTGTTTCTTAGATGACCAGGAAATAAGGGCATGTCCTAAAAATTGACATGTTCCAGATGTGCTTTTTCTATCTAGTCTACAGCCAACAAAGTCAGCATCAGCATAAGTAATTAACTCAAGATTTTCTGATTTTTGGTACCATAATCCTAGATTTGTGGTACCATTAAGATATCTAAGTATTCTTTTAACTGCTTTGAGATGAGATATCTTAGGGTTTGATTGAAATCTAGCACAAAGTCCTACACTGAACATGATATCTGGTCTAGTTGCAGTGAGGTAAACTTCCTATCATACCCCTATAAGTTTTTTGATCGAAGCTTTCTCCACTTTCATCAATTTCTAACTTAGTGGAGGTGCTCATAGGAGTGTTAATAGCTTTTGAGTTATTCATATTAAACTTTTTCAGCAAATTCATAGCATATTTAGTTTGACTAATAAAGATGCCATTGCTTAGTTGTTTGATTTGTAAGCCTAAGAAGAATGTTAATTCTCCCATTAAACTCATTTCGAATTCAAGACTCATAGTTTTAGCAAAAGATTCACAAAGAGATTCATTCGTAGAACCAAAGATAATATCATCAACATAAATCTGAATAATGAGAAAATTATTTTTAAAATTCTTGATGAACAATGTAGTATCAACCTTGCCTTTTGTGAAATTATTTTTAATAAGAAAAGAACTAAGTCTCTCATACCAAGCCCTCGGAGCTTGTTTTAAACCATAGAGAGCTTTAGTTAATCTAAATACATGATTAGGGAGGCTATTATTTTCAAATCCAGAAGGTTGTTCAACATAGACTTCTTCGGAAATAAAGCCATTAAGAAAAGCGCTTTTAACATCCATTTGAAACAACTTAAAATTATTACTACTAGCGTAGGCAAGGAGCATCCTTATGGCTTCTAATCGAGCCACAAGAGCGAAGGTTTCTTCGTAATCGATACCTTCTTCTTGGTTGAAACCTTTAGCCACTAATCTAACCTTGTTTCTAACCACGATACCATATTCATCTTGCTTGTTTCTAAAAACCCATTTAGTACCAATAACTAAATGGTCATTTGGCCTAGGAACAAGCTTCTGTACCTCATTTCTCTCAAATTGATTTAATTCATCTTGCATTGCGAAAATCCATGAATCATCTTTCATGGCTTCATCAACACATTTGGGTTCAATTTGGGAGAGAAAAGCGACGTTGGAACAAAAATTTTTAAGAGAAGAACGTGTTTGAACCCCCTTCGATGTGTCTCCTAAGATTAGCTCCTTAGGATGAGCATCTACATACTTCCAATCCTTGGGTAAGGATGTTTCGGAAGTGGATGCATCCAAGTTGCTAGTTGGAGACAGGGTTTCATTTAAATTCAAGGAATCAAAATTAACATCATCATCAAAATCGTTTTTCCTGATTTCGAAAATCTCATTGAAGACAACATGAATGGATTCTTCAATAATTAAAGTTCTTTTATTGAAGATACGAAAAGCTTTAGAAACCGAAGAATAACCAAGAAAGATTCCTTCATCGGATTTAGCATCAAATTTTCCTAAGTTATCTTTTGCATTCAAGATAAAACACTTACACCTAAAGACTTTAAAATATGAAACATTGGGTTTTTTGTTGTTCCATAACTCATAGGGAGTTTTTGTGAGTAAGGGTCTTACTAGAACTCTATTCAAAATATAGCATGCAGTGTTTACGGCTTCAACCCAAAAATATTTGGGTAGGCTATGTTCATTCAACATGGTTCTTGCCATTTCTTGTAAATTTTGATTTTTTTCTTTCTACTACTCCATTTTGTTGAGGATTTCTAGGAGTAGAGAAATTATGGTTGTATCCATTGAGTTCACAAAATTCTTGGAAATCATGGTTTTGAAATTCACCACCATGATCACTTCTAATTGACAAAATCATAGAACCCTTCTCATTCTGAACAAGTTTACAAAACTTGGTAAAATATCTAAAGCATTAATTTTTCTGTTTTAAGAAGTAAGTCCATGTGTATCTGCTATAGTCATCCACAATGACGAAGGCGTATTTGCTATCTCCTAGGCTTGATGTAGAGATTGGTCCGAACAAGTCCATATGGATCAATTGTAAGGGCCTAGAGGTGCTTATTTGATTCTTAGATTTGAAACTGCCCTTAATTTGTTTACCTAATTGGCAACCATCACATACATTATCTTTGATGAACTTGATATGAGGAATACCTCTTACAAGTTCTTTAGATGATATTTGAGTGATTAGTTTCATGCTAGCATGACCTAATCTTCTATGCCATAGCCAAGCATCCTCATTCAAAACCGAAAAACACATTTCATTACACAAATCATTGATGTCAATAGTGTATACGTTATTTTGTTTTAATGCAATCATAGACATGTTTTTATGTGGTTTTTCAATGATGCAAGCATTAGACTCGAATCTGACAATATATCCTTTATCACATAATTGACTGATGATCAAGATGTTATGTTTTAAACCATCAACTAACAAAACATCTTCGATAAAGAAGTTGGATTTGTTACCTATGGTTCCTTTGCCAATAATTTTACCCTTGTTGTTGTCTCCGAAGGTGACATAGCCTTTGTCTATGCTAGTGAGCTTAGAGAATTGAGATGGATCTCCGGTCATATGTCTTGAGCATCTACTATCAAGGTACCATCTCTTGCTCCTAGCTTGCGATGGTATAGGTTTCTACTAGAAATGATGATTTTTAGGTACCCATTTGCTTTTGGGTGCATCAAAAATAGATCTACATTGTTTATCATGTTGCATAGAATTTATCATGGTTCCTTTAGGAACCCAAATCAATTTGTTTGGACTAATTTTCTTGAATAGACAATAATGCGTCTTGTGTCCAAATTTGCAACAAAAGTTACATTTGTTTTGGTGTCGAACATGTAAGATGGTGCTTTTTATGAAGGTGGTTGGATTTTGGTGACAACTTCTCACAAATCCAATTCCACTTCTTTTGGGAACGTGACCCTTGTTTGCAAGGATCATGTTCAATGACTTGCTACCAACCTCGAATTTCTTCAAGGTGTCCTTAAGTAGCAAGTTTTCTTTATGGAGAGTTTCTAGATCATGGCATTTGATGCATGAATTTAAACTATCATGATATTCAGTTTTTAACTTATCAAAATCACAAGTAAGACTATCATGCTCCTTTTTTAGCAGTTTATATTTTCTATTGATAATCTTGCATTCATCAAATAAGTCATGGAAGGCATTTAATAATTCATCGAAAGATAAAACTGCATCTATTAAATTCGTTACCTCCTCTCCGATAGCCATTAAGGCGTAATGAGCAACTTGCTCGGTGTTGGACTCCTCTTCTTCGGACGCGCTCGAGTCATCCCTGTTGAATCTCGGATTTTGATGATGAAGTCAATTGTCATTTGTTATCTAATCTATATGTTGAGATAAGTGTGCAGGATTAACTACGATGAAAGTGAGACATGCAATAGGAGTTGCGCCGGAGTCAAGACAATGATCACGTTGGGAGTTCGAGAGTTCGATGGAAGTTCGGACAGTCGTCGGAAGTTCTGCGGGAAAAAATCCGAGAAGTCCATAAGCTTGCCAAAGAAGCTCATTGGAACTCATCAAGTGAATCGTCGCAAGTCCAGGAGTTTGCCGGAAGTCCGCAGGAGCATCACCGAGGGTTCATCGGATGATCTACGGAAGTTCGCCGGAAGCTCGCCGGAAGAAGCGATTGATACACCGGAGCAAGTTGCAGTAAATGTCTTAGGAAAAATCGTAGTTAGCACATTGATTAAGTTGGAAATGGGAGGTGATCTCATTAACTTAATCTTGGGGCAATTGGGCCCCTGAAAAACCCAAATTGGGCCGAATGGATCAACCCATTCGGACCCTGATTTCTGCAAGGCGGTTGAACCACCCAAGGCAGGAGGTTGCACCGCCTGGGCTCTGTCTCCGAGCGAGACTGGGAGGTGCAACCGCTTCAGCTAGGCTGTGGCACTGCCTGGGGCTCAGTCTCCGAGCGAGACTGAGCGGTGCAACCTCCCCTGACAGGAGGTGGCACCGCTTGAGCTCAGTCTTCAAGCTCTACCAGGCGGTGCAACCGCCTCAGTCAGGAGGTGCAACCGCCCGAGCTCGGTCTTCGAGCTTTGTCAGGAGGTGCAACCGCCCCTGACAGGAGGTAGCACCACCTAGAGGCTCAGTCTTCGAGCTCTGCCAGGCGGTGCAACCGCTCCAGTCAGGAGGTGCAACCGCCTGATCCCAGAATTCCGGGAATTGACAGTTTTGAGCTCCAAATTTGAACTGGGTTGGGGCCTATAAATACCCCACCCATTCAGCACTGAAAGGTAATCAACATACACCGAAATCTTGATTTTTTTCTGTGATTCTTAGAGCTTAAAATTGTTGTAAAGGCCAAAAGTTCTTCTCCCTCTATTCTTCCAAGTTCTGAGTTGTAAAGAGAGGAGAGAAAATTCTGTAAGGATTGTCTCCTAAGCCTGTCAAAAGGAGTGAAACTGTAAAAGGGTGGTTGGCCTTTGCCTATTGAAGGAAGGCCTCTAGTTGACGTCGGTGACCTCGTCGGTGGAGGAAGCCAAAAGTGGAGTAGGTCAAGATTATTAGTGATTTCGATAAATTAAAAATTAAGCATAATGATAGTTTAGCTCCATGTACGAAATGCCATGATTTAGAAATACTTCGAAAGGAAAACTTGCTACTCAAAGATACCTTGAAGAAATTTGAGGTTGGTAGCAAGTCCTTGAATATGATCTTTGCCAATAGGAGTCACGTTTATAGAAAAGGTGAAATCGAATTTGTGAGTAGCTCTTACCATAATCCAACCACCTTTGTTAAAGGCTCGACCTTGCATGTTTCACCTGAAAAGAAATGTAACTTTTGTTGCAAATTTGGGCATGTAGCTTATCATTATCCATTCAAGAAATGTAGTCCACATAAATTGATTTGGGTTCCTAAAAGAACCTCAAATGACTCAAGACAACATGATAAGCAATTAAGATCGATTTTTTAGGCACCCAAGGTCAAATGGGTACCTAAAAATCATCCTCTTTTATAGAAACATATACCATCACAAGCTAGGAGCAAGAGATGGTATCTTATTTTTGGGTGTTCAAGGTTTATGACCAGAGATCCAAAATGACTCATAAAGCTCTCTAGCCAAAATAATAAAAAAGGGGATCATTGGAATTAAAACTATCAATCACAAAATGATACGTATAAGTTCATGATGCAATCTTGTGTGATAAACACTAAACATTGATCTCTCAAATTTTGAAACTTGTGAACTCTTATGCATTAATTCCCCTTCTCACATCTTTTGGATTTTTAAATTTATCGGATTCATTCCTTCCTTAATTTTGTTTTTCAGATCGAAGTCTATCTAACAAGATCATGAATCTGTGTTCGGTCCTTCTTTGGATCACTCACATGAATCATGATCTTATAGTGTGCGCAATGAGCCATATGCATTTTTCCATATGAGTTTTACGATGCTAGCATATAAATTTTATATGATGAATCATGAACTTATTGTAAACATATGAGTTCTATATAATGTTTGGGTATGGCATGCATTTTATGTGATCAATCATGAACGTATGAATCTTCTCCTCTTATGATGTGAATTTTTACATGACGATGAAAATAAGGTTGTGTGCTTCACAAACAAAAACTTCCTTCAAATTGAAATCACCCACATCAGCCCCACACAACCTTGTGAGTAGTGCTCACTACCTGCGGGCGGTGGCACCGCCCAATTGGCGATAGTACCACCAGTTGTCTCGGGTGACAGGCGGTAGCACCGCCAGTTGTTTCGGGTTGCAGGTGGTAGCACCGCCCAGCTAGCAGTGCCACCACCCGCAACCTCTGCCCTATAAAAAGGCACTTAGGGCTGACGGTAGAATCGACCCCAAGCCCTCCTACATTTCTCCTAACACCTCTCCACCCCTCATTCTCCTTGATCCTCCTCTAGAAACTCAAGAAAACCCTCCTCTTTGTCAAATTCAAGGATCAATCCCAACCTTTCAAGAAGATTACTGCAAGGATAATTCTCGAACCTCTTCTCTCAATTTATAAATAGATCTTGCCTCTTATGTGTAGTTCTTGGTATCATTTATGTGTTTAGACTCATGTCTTCTAGAAGATCCTCTAGGGACAAAGGGAAGAGGAGATTAGAAAAAAATTATGACTCCCTACTTTTCGATTTTAATCAACATGCCCTAGAATTTGCATCCATAGAATCTAGATATGTTCATAAAGGAAAATATGTTGATTTAGATGAACTAAGTGATTTGAAACATATTCAATGGTTTCCAAATCTAGATATTCTCCCAATTCTTCAAATAAGTGAACCTATCTACCCTAGACTAGTTAGGTTATTTTATAACAATCTACATGTAGATGAAGAAGAAAGGGTATCCGTTGAATCTCGGATTTTGATGATGAAACCAATCGATATATGTTTATGTTTTAATCTACGTTTTGAGTGATGCAGGATGCTTTGATCAGGATGAGATAATTAAAGCAGGAAGAATCATGTTGTGTTGGAGAAAAATATGTCAGAAGATTGGATGTCGGGCCGGAGGATCGGTCGACGTATCGACAGAAGGCTTCGGGTCGTGGATTCGGGCATCAGGCTAAGAAGAGCGGATATTGTGCCAAAGATATCGAAGTTGTGGAGTGTCACGCCCCGCTGAATTTTTCTTTTTTTTTTTTATATTATAATTCAACAACAATTCATTCCAGGATCCGTTCACACATTTGAGGATATTGAGAAAACATTCAGGTCATTCATATCTATAATTTTCCAATTCATAAAACCTGTGCAGTTTATAATCATACTATAATATCACTTAATGATTCACAAAATCCAAAGCCAACTCAACTAAACCATAACCACATCATAAATCCATAAGCATAGCAATCTATACAATCACAAAACCAACATGTATTACATGTTTATATCATTACACAGTTTAAACTTTAACATTCCCAAAATCCCAATGCAAGAGGTACTTTCCAAATATTTACAAGATACATCAATCTAGATTTGTCGTTGATACACACAAAAGAACTTATACAATATCAACTTATTAATTACGAAAGATTTGCCCCCAAAACCTTCTAGCTTTCCACTACCTCAACCCAATTCTAGCTTTTCAGTGCATAACAAGCTACCCTGAAAAATTTATATAGCAACGGGGTGAGCATAAAGAGCTCAGCAAGCGACTAACATATCCATGGCGATAGGAGAAGTTCAAGCAGGCTTAGTATCAAGATAACAAAAGCAGAAATACAAGTGTTCATTTGAAGTCATCTCATTTGATATAAAATCACAAAGGTTTACCTCGTTCAAAAACAGGCATTAGACATAACAATAGGAGAAAGGAAATTGGAGCATATCATTGGCATAAGGAGCATATCGATGACATATGATAATTTCAAGGCATAACAAAGACGTAAGGAGCATTTTGGATATCTATGGCATATGAAACAGTTCGAAACATATCAATGGTGAATGAAATGCTTCAGAACGTATCAATGGCATATGGAAATATTTCGGAAGCATAAGAAGCATTTCAGAACATATCAAAGAACAAATATGAAATAGAAGCTCAAACGTCGTACTCTAGCATAGTGCATGTGAGAATTAACTCAGTGGTGGCTCCACGCCGTGATGAGTTCTCGGCTCCATCCACGGGTAGCCCTTTCCTACTCGAGCCCTCTCACCCTGCCCAAGTGCTAGGTCGGCTCTGAATTTTATATCAAACAGATAGAAGGTGAAGTGGGATCATAACATAATATGGTCCATCCATTTCTGGATGACCACCAAGCATAAGTCTCCCACGTTTGGGAGCTCCATCCACCCACGTCTGAGTGAAGTCAATGGGGCCGACAGAGCAATCGCGGGCTCTAAGCATAACTCCCTTTACCATTTCTGGCAAAGGTTCACAATATCCCACAAGACACCAGAGTACAAAAAGGGTAGTATGAACAATAACATTGACACATATCAGAAGCACATGCGGAACAACGAAGATATGCATGTGCCTTTATCAAACAAGGAAATGCAAACAAAGCATTACATAATAAATTTCAGATATAAAATAATTTCAGGATGAACAATACAAGAACTTCAAAGGACTAATATAAAGCTCAATTGAAGAAGAATTTAACAAAAATCATATTTCCAATAGGATGAAAATTGAATAGGCAAAACCCAACAAAGTTTTCAATTATGACAGAATTTGAATGGTACATTTTCTGAATTGTTTGAGTGACCAAGCATGCTCCAAATCACTAAAAATAGGTGTCATTGGAAAGCTGTTTCAATCTATTTTCAGATGAACTTAGATCTATAATTTTTTGAATTCTTAACAGGAAGTTACATCAAATAGAGTAAAGGAAGGTCAGAATTGATCATCCCTGTTTTGCAGACTTGATAGAATCGATTTAAACAGAAGTTTTAGAAGGCAAACATACTTCAAAATTTCCAACTAGGTGTCAAAAGAAAGTTATGCGAATCTAGTTTCCAAAAAACTAAGTTTGTATAATTCAGAATTTCCTCTAGAGAGTGATGAGCAATTTAGTAACAGAAGGTCAGAAATTTCAGTCCCTATTTTGTAGAATCTGTAGGGTTAATTGAAACAGAAGTCTTAGTAGGCATTTAAACTCCAAATCATTCAATCTTAGTGTCAAAATTAAGATATTTGAGTCTACTTTTAAATGGAATAGGTTTTGCCTAAATCAGAGTTTAGTGCTAAAAGGTAGATCCAAAACAATGTATAGAAGTCAGATTACCAAAAAATTTCAGATTCATGGCTTTGTATCAAAAGGAAAGAACGGTTTGGTACTAAGCTGAAATCTTTTGCATTATGAAGAATTAAAAGGAAAACAGAGATTAGGAATTCTGTAGGAAGAGGTTAGAACACTTGCCTTAAGCAAATTTGATTCCCAAATGGGGGGAGTTGATGCAAAACCTCAATCAAAGCTTCTTCTTCAATTCCTCTTCTTCTTCTTCTTCTTCCCTTCTCTTCTCTTCTTAAACTCACATTGGCTGCAGTATAGGTTACATTTAGTTTCTCCTTTAATCTCTTATTTAATTACTTTTGGTTAACACAAGGGTTGCAAAGTTGCAAGGTGGCAAGCATGCATGAAAAATGCTAGGTGTCATCCTTAGAGTAAATTTAGGTGGCACCATTAGGTTAGCTAGTGACACATGTCCACTAATTTTTTTTTTTTTAAACTTAAATCTGAATCTTAAATAAATTATATCAAACTTTTAATATTTACTCTTAGGTCCCTAGCCATAAATATTTAATCATTTAATATAAAATAATTATTAAATAATCCTTATTTTTTACAAACAAATCTTTTACTAAATTTTCAAAAATGGGGGATGTTACATGGAGTCAACTGGTTGATTGGGCAATAGGCCGCAAGAGAGGACGATGTGTCGAAGAATCAGATGAAGCATTGAGTGACCAATGACATGCCGGACAACTTGATTAATGCTTAGTATTAATTGTCTAGATCAAAGTGTGTTTTACATGTGCAGGATTAACATTGATAGCAAGGCATAAAGCAAAATGAAGTCCCGGAGTCAAGGACGCGATTATGTTGGGAGTTCGAGAGTTCGTCGGAAGTCTGGACGTTCGTTAGAAGTTCTGGAGGAACTAACCGAGAAGTCTCAGAGCTTGCCAGAGAAGCTCGTCGAAACTCACCAAGAAGATCGTCGTGAAGTCTAGGAGCTTGCTGGGAGTCCACCGGAATATTACCGAGAGATCGTCGGAAGGTCGCCGAAAGATCGTCGGAAGAATAGACATAAGGACTTGTTTAGCTTAGCAATGTCTTAGGATTTCATAGTTAGCACGTAATTGGGCTTGGATTTGGGCCAACCCAATTAGACACCAGCTAAGCCCATGTAAGAACTATGTTAGGCCCAATAAGAGGCCCAAATAGTGCCCCAAGAAGTCTCACCATCGTGGCACAATCTTCGAGACTATGTCAGGCGGTGGTACCACCAGTTTGGGCGATTGTATCACCCCTAGTAGGGTGCCAGGCGGTGGTACCGCCCAGGGCAGTGTCAGCCAGATTGACACTAGCGGTGGTACTGTCCAGCGCAGGCGGTGGTACCGTCCGTGCTTGGGGAACCCGGGATAGGAAAGTTTTAGGCACCAAGTTTGAATCAACTTGAAGCCTATAAATACCCCTCCCATCTCTGGTTAAAACACACAAGCACAAAGAGATTATAAGAGAGAAAACGCTGCTGTGATCATAAGTGTATTCCCTCCTCTAGCTTAAACTTAGATTTTTGTTTAGAGAAGAGAGTGAGTGCTTGTAAGGGTTATCTCCTAAACCCGGTAAAAGGAGAAGAGGGGTGTAAAAGGTGATTGACCTTCACCTATTAAAGGAAGGCCTCTAGTGGATGTCGGTGATCTCGTCGGAGGAGTTCGTCGAAAGTGGATGTAGGTCACGTTGACCGAACCACTCTAAAACTGCTGTGTTCTCTGGTTTACATTTTATTCTTACCATTTACATACTGCAAACTACTTTACTTAGTCACTACGCTTTCATACGCTTCCAAGTTATTAAGCTTCCGAAATCAGTTTACATCGAAATCAGTTTTTTTCGTACAAAAGATTTTAAACCGACGATATTTTACCGCTACACTAATTCACCCCCCCTCTTAGTGCCGACCCCGATCCTAACAATTGGTATCAGAGTTTCGTTATTTCTTACTTGGATTAACATCCAAGAGAAATGGCTCTTTTCGATTTTTAAGAGGGTCACACTTTCATTCGTCCTCCCTTTTTCAATGGAACGAACTACGCTTATTGGAAAACTTGAATGAGAGTTTTCTTGCTTTCATTGAATCTTGATTTATGGCACATAGTCGAATTTGGTTTTAAAAGGTCTTCTCTTTCAATGAAAGAATGGAATGATTTGGAGAAGAAGAATTTTTCTTTAAATGCTAGAGCTATGAATGCTCTATTTTGTGCCTTAGATAAATCGGAGTTTAATCGGGTTTCTTTATGCGAAACGGCCTTTGATATTTGACATATTCTCGAAATCACACACGAGAACACGAATAGAGTTAAAGATTCTAAGAATAACCTTTTAATGTATGATTTTGAACTTTTTCATATGAAACCAAGCGAAACCGTTGTTGACATGTACACCCATTTTACGGATGTTGTCAATGGTTTAAAAGCTCTTAGTAAAACTTTTTCGAATTTTGAACTTGTTAGTAAAGTTTTATGCTCACTTTCTAAAACTTGGGATTCAAAAGTAACGGCTTTACAAGAATCAAAAGATTTGATCCATTTCCCTCTCGAAGAACTTATTGGGTCATTGATGACCTATGAAATGACATGCAATGCATGTGAAGAACTTAAGAACCACCTTCCAAAGGACAGGAAGGATTTCGGACTAAGAACAATCGAAGACCACTCGAGCATAAGCTCAAGTGATGGTGAACTTGAACTACAAATGAAATTTAAAAAGTTCATGAAACATAAATTAAAAATTAAAAAGAACGGAACTACTTGCTATGAACGCAAGAAGAAGAATACAAATTGGGATGAATCGAACTCCTCCAAAGACGAGGAGAAAATCAAGAAAGACAAGGTGGCAAACTATGCCTTAACGACATTCGATGATGAGGCAATCGAAACCCCCTTAATTTATTTTGAAATTACTTGATACTTTCCATGATGCATTTTCTTTTTTATTTAGTTTAGAAAAATTATTTTTTGAAAATTACATAATGTAATGAAAATGCAAAAAATTAGGAATCATGCTTATCTTTCTAAGTAATTTTTGAAAATGATCATGAAACTTGTATGAAAATATAATAAAATATTAATCTAATGCTTGCACACCAAATATAATTAATTTTATGTATGTGCTTGAGAAGCAATAATGTATATCTTAATGATTTTCTTATTGCCTTCCGATTTTAAAAATGATGCATGGCTTTTGTATGGAAACTAAGAATGAAAAGTTAGATTCACCTAAAAAAAAAAAATGCATGACTACAATGAACTTGATTGAAAATGCTTTAAGTTTGATGAAATAATGTAATGATGCATAATGATCATGCTTAATAAATTTTAAAATTATATATGATGATTCTTGAGATTTATGGATTATTGATTTTCACGGTAATAAAAGTGGCTTTTTTGGTTATAAGTAAGATGAATGGTTTTTATGACAAAATTTATTTTTTGATCCTAAATGTTGATGCATATTTTTATTTGATATAAATAAAAAAAGTTGCAAACTTGAATAAAGTTAATCACATGAATTGAAATAATTAAAAAGAGAAATGCAATTTTCTTGAACATTCTTTTTCTCTATCTTATTGACTTTGACGAATCTATTTGATCATCCTTTTATGAATCTCCTGAAAATGATTTTGATTTGACGATTGGAATTTGAAAGAGTTTGAAACTCAAATCATGATCTTCCTTGTAGACCTATAATTTTTGCTATTTATAAAAAGAAGAGGAATTGATAAAATGAATCATGTCTTTTATAATTCAAGAGGTCTTATCTTTCATGACATGATGTCTTTGTATTTATGGCTTGTATGTGTCATGCCCCCTCAAATATATCCATGATATTAAAATTTAAGAAAATAAATCAATCCGGAATCCAAACTATCATTTGAGGACACTGAAAAATATTTTATCAAATTCACATCTATAAAACCTGTACAGTTTATAATCATATATCACATCACTCGATAATTCACATTTATGGCAACCCAAGCCAACGTAACAAACATTAACAACATTTATAAATCCACAAATCCACAAGCTAAGTAATTTATACAATCAGAACTCCAACAATTTACCATAAGTTCATATCGTTACACGAATTAAACTTAACATTCCAAAATCTTAAACATGAGAGGTCCTTTAAACTTATACAAAATCCATAAGTTTAGATTCATCGTCAACATTTCATTAGATGTAGCGTGTGCTTATACAACAAAAACATATATACTAATAAAGATCTGCCCAAAATCTTTTAGCTTTCCACTGCCTCAGCCCAATCTTAATATTAAAGCAAGCGACAAGCTATCTTGAAAAATTTATACAACAATGGGGTGAGCATATAAAGCTCAGCAAGTGACTAACATATCCATGTCAAAAGAGGACAATTTTCAAAGAAATAAAGTTTCACAATGCAAGGCAGAATATAAGAATTCATAGACGTAATATCATTAGATGCAAAATCACAAATGACATTTTAATCAAACATATTTGGTTCATAACAGATGGAGCATAGAGGAATTGGAGCATATCAACAACGAATGAAACGTTTTGGAGTATATCAATAACAAATGAAACATTTCGGAGCTTATCAATGGCATATGAAATGTTCCGGAGCATCTCAACGACGTATGAAACATTTCGAAGCATATCAACAATGAATGAAACATTTCGGAGCTTATCAATGACGTATGAAATATTCCGGAGCATATCAACGACATATGGAATATTTCGAAGCATATCAACAATGAATGAAACATTTCGGAGCTTATCAATGGCGTATGAAATGTTCCAAAGCATATCAACGGCGTATGGAACATTTCGAAGCATATCAATGATGAATGAAATATTTCGGAGCATATAAATAACAAATGAAATGTTCCAGAGCATATCAATGGCGTATGGAACATTTCGGAGCATATCAATAACAAATACTAAACAGAAGCTCAAATGTCGTCTTTGACGTTGCATTCATATCATTCTTATCCAAAGCATGTACAGAAACACATAACCAAAGCTTTGGATATCATATCAAACATACAGAAGGTGTAGTGGGACTACAGACAGAATGTGATTCATCCATTTCTGAATGACCACCAGACAGAAGTCTCCCACGTCTGGGAGCTCCATCCACCCACATCTAGGTGAAGTCAGAGGGGGCCGGCAGAGCATCGCAGGCTCTATGCATAACTCCCTTTACCATTTCTGGCAAAGGTTCACATTATCCCACAACACCAGAGTACAAAAGGACAGTATGAACAATAAATAGCATATATCGGAAGCACACGCAGAATAACAAAACGTACATGTGCCTTTACGAGTCAATACGATGCAAGCAACAATCTCTCACAAATGTATTAGGATTCCAAGCAATCATATGTAGCTCAATTCAAATAAGAAGGTTAGATGAATTCAATATCCAAAGGAATGAAACTAGAATAAGCACATATCGAAAGCTAATGCGGAACAATGGGATATACAAGTGCCTATATGTGTCAATGCGATATAGCATTAATGTTGCACAAAAATATTTTAAGAATGTAAATAATTTATAGGTAAGAGCAAACTAGAATTCAAGCACTAACATAAACCTCAATTGAACGAAGGGGACTGAATGGAATCTATTTCCAAACGAATGAAACAGAATACGCGAAATCGACCAAAGCTCGATTTCTAACAGGATTCAAGAGGCACATTGAACAAATACTTCAGATTATCAATTATGCTCTAATACTCTTAAGAAATTTACTTTGAAAGATATATCAATCTATTTTTTGATTAAACAAGTTTCGTACGAATCAAGGTTTCCAGCAAGGAGTTACCATTGATTTAGTGACCAAAGGTCAAAAACTAAATCACTGTTTTGCAGAATCGGAATCAACAGATAGCATAATAGGCATTTGAATTCTAAATTTTTAAATCTATATATCAAAAGAAATGTTTACAAGTCTATTTTCAAATGAAATTATTTTTGGATAAATCAGAATTTCCAACAGGGACTTATAGGCATTTTAGTATCGAAAGGTCAGAAATTTTGATCCCTGTTTTGCAACATCCATAGGCTCATTTGAAATAGACTTTTGGGTAAGTATTCGATCTCCAAAATTTTAAAAATCAGAGTCAAAAGAAAGGTATAAGAGTCTACTTTCAAATGAATAAGGTCCTGCCTAAATCCACATTTGATGCTAAAAATTATGGCTGAAACAATGTATAGGGGTCAGTTTACCAAAAAATTTCAGATCCATGATTTTTGTATCTAACAAGAGAAATACGAGGTTCTAGGCTGAAATCATTCGAATAATTTAGAATAAATATGAGTTCAAAGACTAATAATACTATAGGATGGGATTAGAACACTTGCCCTTGAGAATTATAACCCTAAATGAGAAGATTTGAGCAAGAAACCTCAAAGCCCCAAATTTTTTTCTTCTTCTTCTTCCCCCTTTTTCTTCTCTTCTTCCTTCTTTCTTTCTCCTGTTCTTCCACATAGCTGCCTTCTCTAGTTCCTTATGAACGAAGGCAGAGAGGCTTAAATGGTGGAATTTGTAATTTTGTATATTTTACAGTTTAGTCCTTGTATTATTATTTTTACGATTAGGTCCTTAGGGTTTATAAATAGGTCCTCAGAATTTTTTTTTGAACAAATCCCCCAAATCTTATAAATAAGTTCTCAGATTCATACTTTTGCTCTTTTATCAAATTTTAAATAGATACTTACATTACAAATAGAAACTTATACGAAAATTCAGAAATGAGGGATGTTACACTCTCCCCCCCTTAAAAGAAAAATTTAGTCCTCTAAATTTATCATACCTCTATCGATGAAAATATGGGGATAAACCTTTTTCATTTCCTCCTCTAGCTCCCTGGTTGTTTCCTCTCCAGAATGATGTCTCCAAATTACTTGAACCAGAGGGATGACCCGATTCCTTCTTATCAACAATCTGAGTGGGCTCTTCCACATAAGATAAATCTTTATTGATCTCTATCAGCTCATACTTAATGATATGAGAAGGATCAGGTATATACTTTCTAATCACCGAAACATGAAATATATTATGGATATGGCATAACGATGGTGGTAAGGCAATCCTGTAAGCAACAGAACCAACCCAATCTTGGGCTTAACTTTCCTTTAGGATTTGGTTCTTGATATCTGGTTCATTAGGTACACATAATCTATCCCCTAATCTCAATAGGCCATCCTTTGAAACTTGAAATTTTGGCTTTAATTCCTTTTCTACTTCATTCCTCAAGTAGATTAAACGTGGATCTCGTAATTATCCTTCCTTAATTTGTTGAATAAGATCAGATTGCACCTGAATGGAGGCCATCAATATCATTGAGTCTTGCTCTTTCCTCATAGCATTCAAATTAAAATTTTCTTCTAATAACTTTCATTGCTTCACGACCAGACTAGCCATAAAACATGTAGATTTTCTACTAAGAGCATCAGCTACCACATTGGCTTTGCCCGGGTGATAACGGATGGCACAATCATAATCCTTTAGAAGTTCTATCCATCTTCACTGCCTCATGTTTAAGTCTTTCCGAGTGAAAATATATTTCAAACTCTTGTGATCAGTCAAAATTTCAAATTGCTGACCATACAAATAATGTTTCCAAATCTTTAGAGCAAAATCAATTGCTGCTAATTCCAAATCATGAGTTGGATAATTCAGTTTATAACCTTTTAATTGTCTAGAAGCATAAGCAATCACTCTCCCTTCCTACATTAAAACACATCCGAGGCCCTTTCTTGAAGCATTAGTATAAACTACAAATCCCTCACTACCACTTGGAATAGTGAGAATAGGAGCACTAGTCAATCTTCTGTTTAACTCTTGAAAACTTTGCTCACAATCGTCACCCCATACAAATTTCACATTCTTTTTAGTGAGTTTGGTGAGAGGTTTAGCGATTCAAGAAAATCCCTCTACAAATCTCCTGTAATAACCTGCCATGCCCAAGAAGCTTCTAATTTCTATTACATTTGTTGGTACTTCCCATTCAACTACAGCTTCTATTTTCTTTGGATCAACAAATATACCCTTCCCTGAAATCACATGGCCTAAGAAAGCAACTTCATTCAACCGTAATTCACATTTGCTGAACTTTGCATACAACTTCTTTTCTCTTAGTATGGACAATATATTTCTCAAGTGTTCTTCATGCTCCTGGTTACGCCTTGAATACACCAATACGTCATTAATAAATACAATTATATAGCCATCCAAGAGCGGTTGAAATATCCTATTCATTAGTTCCATAGAAGCTGTAGGGGCAATAGTCAAACCAAAAGGCATCAGCAAAAATTCATAGTGACCATATCGAGTTCTGAAAGCTGTTTTTGGAATATCCTCTTCCTTGATCTTCAACTGATAGTAACTTGATCTCAGGTCAATCTTAGAGAATACTTGTGCACCCTGCAGTTGATCAAACAAATCATCAATTCTGGGTATGGGATACTTGTTTTTGATGGTCACCTGATTCAACAGTCAATAATCAATACAAAGCCTCAATGTTCCATCCTTCTTCTTCACTAATAGTACCGGAGCACCCCATGGGGATACGCTGGGTCATATGAAACCCTTATCTAATAATTCTTGTAGTTGCTTCTTTAATTCCTCTAGCTCGAGTGGTGCCATTCTGTAGGGAGGCTTACATATTGGGGTTGTACTGGGGACCAGATCAATAGCAAATTCACCCTCTCTATCTAGAGGTAAACCGGGCAAGTCATATGGGAATACATCAGGGAACTCTTTGATCACTAAAATTTCATCTAGATGGGTTTCCTGATTTGAATGCTCCTTTACACACACCATATAATAGAAACAACCCTTCTGCAAAAGGCGATAAGCTTGAAGTGCTGATATCAAGCAAGGAGGCAAATCATGCCTAATGCCCTCAAAGTAAAATATAGGCTGATCTGGTATGCAGAAAGTAATTATTTTTTTTTTTGTAACAATCAATACTAGCGTGATGAGAAGATAACCAATCCATGCCAAGTATAATATCAAACTCTAAATCTTTAGGAGAACTAAATCAGCAAAAAGTTCAAGTTCTCTAATAAAATCAGACAAGAGGACCAGATTCAAGTTCGTTATCAAAGAATCTCCAATGATTGTATTTTATATATACCACATAATGTAGTGGTCTAGGTTGAATGGCCAAGTGACAAGCAAAATATTACGAATCAAATCGTAGATAGGACCCATGGTCAAACAAATATTTGCATTCTTTCATAAACATGAATAATACTTTCGATCACTAATTCAGAAGTTTTAGAATCATATTCAGTGATAGCATACACTCTGATATGGGCTGATGGTTTAAGAGGCAGTGACTCTTTCTTATTGTTCAAAGGGCAGTCTTTTATTTTATGATCCAATTTTTCACAAGTAAAATAGGCTCTAGTCACCCGAAAACACAAACTTGTTTCATAATTTAACTTGCAATTCACACATGATTGAGTCTTTTGTGGTGACTTCCCATTTCAAATCCAAATGTCTTGACCCTCTTGTTATTACTTTCTGATTCATTTCCAATTATATTTTTATTGGTAAACTTGTCCTTATCATTCTTGCCACTGATCTCCAAAAATTCTTTTCATTGTTACCATTAATAATCAGCCTCTACTTTCAATATAAGGTAGCAAAAGAAATCTTTTGATCACCAAAACAATTCTGTATATCAAATATCTTCTCCATTTGCATCATCCATTTATCTACCACCAATGAAATTAGGTTCACCATGCTTTCATTGCGTTACTCTGATTTAGTATCGTCGATCAACCCTTTCATCATACTTAATTAATCAAAAGTAGACGAAGTAGGAGGACTAAATGTCCTCGTCATACTAGATTCCTAAAATGCATCAAAGAAAATTTTCACTGATCATTATAGTTCACTAGACCTCAATATATTTTGCACGTCAACATATCAAATATTTCAGTAATCCTCAAACCATGCTCTGATACCACATTTGTCACGCCCCCTCAAATATATCCATGATATTAAAATTTAAGAAAATAAATCAATTCAGGATCCAAATTAATATTTGAGGACACTGAAAAACATTCTATCAAATTCACATCTATAAAACATGTACAGTTTATAATCATATATCACATCACTCGATAATTCACATTTATGGCAACCAAAGCCAACGTAACAAACATTAACAACATTTATAAATCCACAAATCCATAAGCTAAGTAATTTATACAATCAGAACTCCAACAATTTACCATAAGTTCATATCGTTACACGAATTAAACTTAACATTCCAAAATCTTAAACAAGAGAGGTCCTTTAAACTTATACAAAATCCACAAGTTTAGATTCATCGTCAACATTTCATTAGATGTAGCGTGTGCTTATACAACAAAAACATATATACTAATAAAGATCTGCCCAAAATCTTTTAGCTTTCCACTGCCTCAACCCAATCTTAACATTAAAGCAAGCGACAAGCTATCCTAAAAAATTTATACAACAACGGGGTGAGCATATAAAGCTCAGCAAGTGATTAACATATCCATGTCAAAAGAGGACAATTTCCGAAGAGATAAAGTTTCACAACGCAAGGCAGAATATAAGAATTCATAGACGTAATATCATTAGATGCAAAATCACAAATGACATTTTAATCAAACATATTTGGTTCATAACAGATGGAGCATAGAGTAATTGGAGCATATCAACAACGAATGAAACGTTTCGGAGCATATCAATAACAAATGAAACATTTCGGAGCTTATTAATGGCGTATGAAATGTTCCGGAGCATATCAACGGCGTATGAAATATTTCGAAGCATATCAACAATGAATGAAAAATTTCGGAGCTTATCAATGACGTATGAAATGTTCCGGAGCATATCAACGGCATATGGAACATTTCGAAGCATATCAACAATGAATGAAACATTTCGGAGCTTATCAATGGCGTATGAAATGTTCCAGAGCATATCAACGGCGTATGGAACATTTCAAAGCATATCAATGATGAATGAAACATTTTGGAGCATATAAATAATAAATGAAATGTTTCGGAGCTTATCAGTGGTGTATGAAATGTTCCGGAGCATATCAATGGCGTATGGAACATTTCGGAGCATATCAATAACAAATACCAAACAGAAGCTCAAACGTCGTCTTTGACGTTGCATTCATATCATTCTTATCCAAAGCATGTACAGAAACACATAACCAAAGCTCTGGATATCATATCAAACATACAGAAGGTGTGGTGGGACCACAGACAGAATGTGATTCATCCATTTCTATTTGACCACCAGACAGAAGTCTCTCACGTCTGGTAGCTCCATCCACCCACGTCTAGGTGAAGTCAGAGGGGGCCGGCAGAGCATCGCAGGCTCTATGCATAACTCCCTTTACCATTTTTGGCAAAGGTTCACATTATCCCACAACACCAGAGTACAAAAGGGCAGTATGAACAATAAATAGCATATATCGGAAGCACACGCAGAATAACAAAATGTACATGTGCCTTTATGAGTCAATACGATGCAAGCAACAATCTCTCACAAATGTATTCAGATTTGGAATGAAATGAAAGCAAGAGTATATCAAGATTCCAAGCAATCATATGTAGCTCAATTCAAATAAGAAGGTTAGATGAATTTAATATCCAAAGGAATGAAACTAGAATAAGCACATATCGAAAGCAAATGCGGAACAATGGGATATACATGTGCCTATATGTGTCAATGCGATATAGCATAAACGTTACACAAAAATATTTCAAGAATGTAAATAATTTATAGGCAAGAGCAAACTAGAATTCAAGCACTAACATAAGCCTCAATTGAGCGAAAGGGACTGAATGGAATCTATTTCCAAACGAATGAAACAAAATACACGAAATCGACCAAAGCTCGATTTCTAACAGGATTCAAGAGGCACATTGAACAAATACTTCAGATTATCAATTATGCTCCAATACCCTTAAGAAAGTTACTTTGAAATATATATCAATCTATTTTCTGATGAAACAAGTTTCGTACGAATCAAGGTTTCCAGCAAGGAGTTACCATTGATTTAGTGACCAAAGGTCAAAAACTAAATCACTGTTTTGCAGAATCGGAATCAATAGATAGCAGAATAGGCATTTTAATTCTAAATTTTTCAATCTATATATCAAAAGAAAGATTTAGAAGTCTAGTTTCAAATGAAATCAGTTTGGTACAAATCAGAATTTCCAACAGGGACTTATAGGCATTTTAGTATCGA
Organism: Musa acuminata AAA Group; assembly: GCF_036884655.1. Lineage (NCBI taxonomy): Eukaryota > Viridiplantae > Streptophyta > Magnoliopsida > Zingiberales > Musaceae > Musa > Musa acuminata. The sequence continues at coordinate 26,687,698 of NC_088335.1, forward strand.
AAGGTCAGAAATTTTGATCCCTGTTTTGCAGCATCCATAGGCTCATTTGAAACAGACTTTTGGGTAAGTATTTGATCTCCAAAATTTTCAAAATCAGAGTCAAAAGAAAAGTATAAGAGTCTACTTTCAAATGAATAAGGTCTTGCCTAAATCCACATTTAGTGCTAAAAATTATGCCTGAAAAAATGTATAGGGGTCAGTTTACCGAAAAATTTCAGATCCATGATTTTTGTATCTAACAAGAGAAATATGAGGTTCTAGGCTGAAATCTTTCGAATAATTCAGAATAAATATGTGTTAAAGACTAATAATACTGTAGGATGGGATTAGAACACTTGCCTTTGAGAATTATGACCCTAAACAAGAAGATTTGAGCAAGAAACCTCAAAGCCCCAAATTTTTTTCTTCTTCTTCTTCCCCCTTTTTCTTCTCTTCTTCCTTCTTTCTTTCTCCTGTTCTTCCACGTAGCTACCTTCTCTGGTTCCTTATGAACGAAGGCAGAGAGGCTTAAATGGTGGAATTTGTAATTTTGTGTATTTTGCAGTTTAGTCCTTGTATTATTATATTTACGATTAGGTCCTCAAGATTTACAAATAGGTCCTCAGATTTTTTTTTTTGAAAAAATCCCCCAAATCTTATAAATAAGTTCTTAGATTCATACTTTTTCTCTTTTATCAAATTTTAAATAGATACTTACATTACAAATAGAAACTTATACGAAAATTCAGAAACGAGGGATGTTACAGTATGCCTTGAAATGATTAAAATATTTTATACTATTTCATTATTCCCTTTTTCTTTCTTGTTTACAATGATAAAAGAGGGAAAAGTTATGATTATGCATGGTAGGAAGCAATTTGACAAATTAATACCATCATGATTTGAAGCATTTATGATTTGGAATGATACATGCAATACTTATGCTTTTTATTGTGATGATATAAGTGATGTATATGATGTGTATCATGAATGCTTTAAATGATGAATGTTTGGCATCATATTCAAAATATTGATAAATGCTTAATATGTATGATATGCTCATAATGATGATTGATTTATTCAGTATCATGCATGAAAAATGAAATGTAAGGTTTTTGAAAATATGCATATTTTAATTTGAAAATATAATGATGCACAAATAAGATTGATACTTACCTTTGTCATAATTTAAAAATTAATGTAAAGGGTCTTCCCTTCTTTTTGACAATGATAAAGGAGGAGCAATACTTGCTAGAAAGCAAATTTGTTAGCTTGCACAATTCGAAAAGAGACAAACTTGCTAGCTTGCTAATCTCAAAAAGGAAGCAAGAAGTGCTATCTTGCAAATCTCAAGAGAAGCAATGTTTGCCAAGTTACACATTTCAAAAGAGGCAAAATAGTCCATCTTGCACATCTCAAAAGATCTAAAATTTTGCTAAATTTTTTATGTGTAAAATTTGATAGCTTGTATACTATAATTTGTATACCAAAAGTGCTATCTTGTCTATCTCAAGATGTAAAACATGATAACTTGCACTTTGCAACGGAAGCAAAATTACTAGCTTAAACATTGCAAAGGAAGCAAAAATTTGCTAGCTTGCAACTTGCATATTTCAAGAAACAAGAGTTGCTTTCATGAACATCTCTAATTTGCTAGCTAGCATGATGTAGAACTTGCTATCTTGAACATTATAAAGAAATGCTATCTTGCACATCACAAAGAAAAGCAAATATGTCAATTTGCACATCTTTAAATTTGCTAGCTTATATGTTGTAAAACTTACATATCTAAAACTTGATAGCTTGAATGTTCTAAGCAAATATGCCAATGAGTTGAACTTATATTTCCAAACACTTGAATAGTTGGACTTCTCCTTTTTGTTAATGACAAAGGGGGAGAAGTATGTTGATGTCATGCATGATTTGATCATGACATGTTTACTTAGATTTTTGAATCCAAGAGTTTCTATCAATAAGGCATATTGATAGGGGGAGTTTGTTTAAACTCCGGGAGTTAAGGTTAACTTCGTCGTCGATTGGTTGTCATCATCAAAAAGGGGGAGATTGTTGAATCTCAGATTTTGATGATGAAACCAATCAATATGTGTTTATGTTTTAATTTACATTTTGAGTGACGTAGGATGCTTCGATTAGGATGAGACAATTAAAGCAGGAAGAATCATGTTGTGCTAGAGGAAAATATGTTAGAAGATTGGATGTCGGGCCGGAGGATCGGTCGATGTATCGACAGAAGGATTCGGGCCATGGATTTAGGCATTGGGCCAAGAAGAGCGAATATTGTGTCAAGGATATCAGAGTTACGGAGTCAACTAGCCGATTGGGCAATAGGCCGCAAGAGAGGACGATGCGCCGAAGAATCGGATGAAGTGTCGAGGGACCAATGACATACCGGACAACTTGATTAATGCTTAGTATTAATTGTCTAGATCGAAGTGTATTTTACATGTGCAGGATTAACTACGATAGCAAGGCATAAAACAAAATGAAGTCCCAGAGTCAAGGATATGATTACGTTGGGAGTTCGAGAGTTCATCGGAAGTCTGGACGTTCGTCGGAAGTTTTGGAGGAACCAACCGAGAAGTCTCGGAGCTTGCTAGAGAAGCTTATCGGAACTTGCCAAGAAGATCATTATGAAGTCTAGGAGCTTGTTGGGAGTCTACCGGAACATTGCCGAGAGATTGTTAGAAGGTCGTTGGAAGATCGCCAGAAGCTCGCTGGAAGAATAGACATAGGGACTTGTTTAGCTTAGCAAATATCTTAGGATTTTATAGTTAGCATGTAATTGGTCTTGGATTTGGGCCAACCTAATTAGACACCGGCTAGGCCCATGTAAGAACTATGTTGGGCCCAATAAGAGGCTCAAACAGTGCCCCAAGAAGTCTCACCATTGTGGCATAATCTTCGAGACTGTGTCAGGCGATGGTACCGCCAGTCTGGGCAGTTGTACCGCCCCTAGCAGGGTGCCAAGCTGTCACGGACAAACTTCGAAATAGGGTGTTTGACGTAATGCTTATGTATGTCCGTGTCTTTTGGAATGTTCATGCCTTGTACAACATGTAGAGGGGCGGCCGAAGGCATAATAGTCCCATTTTAGTTGGGTTGGTGGCCTCTTTAGGCTTGTAAATAAAGGTTGTGTCATGTGGACACGTGCGAGAGCTTTTCGGTCTGTAATGGACCATTTTACCCTTTGTTGTGCCACTGTTCAGAGCTTGTAAAGTCTGTTTGTATTTTGCATTGTCTATAAAGTGTTTTTCGGACATGGTTGCTTGTAGATCCCGATTGAGGCGTTCTCTTTAACCCGTTCTCTCTTTTGTTGGTCCTAAGGGACAATGGGAGGCTTCGGGAAGGCTGACCTTTGCGGATGGATACGCAAGGGTGCCGCACGACTTAGGCAAATCCAGCTAAGTCCGTGTCATATGGTATCAGAGCGGGACAAGCACTCATAGAAACACTTGACATGCAAACATGGGGGACCTAGCGGGGCTGCGTTGAGGGCAGTCAGCACACGCGCGACCGTTTGAGGGAAAACGGGCATGGAGATATAGGGAAAAGAGTCGCTCAGAGGAGCGGGCATCTGAGATTGGCATTCAGAGGAATGGCCAACCCTTCGCGCAAGAGGCACCACGAGAACACGCAAGCTTGGAAGAATTTGGAGCGCACAAAGGTTGGGATGGCTGAGTTTGAGCTACGGCTCAACGTTGACAACTATACTTGATGGTGCTCTAGGCAAGTGAGGCGCTTGGCAAGAATGAGACCATGCAAGGTGGAATGAGTTGTGCAACGACCAAAAGAGTTATGCAAAGCTCACAGAGGTGAGGGGAATTGCTAACTCGAAGAATTTGGTACTCATGCATGGGCTTGTATGCGGACGACGGAATGTTCGTGGCCATCCCAAGGCGACCGAGACTCGGCGCCATGGAGCATTGAAACTTTCTCTTCGGCATGCGAAGGATACGTCCGTAGGAGGCTGAAGTGTGCAATGAGTTCAGCATGTTGCTAGGCCTTGAGGGGTGCAGTGGGGGCTGTATTGACGTGGAGTCGCAATCTAGCAAGTGCGTTTGCAGGAGGCAGAACAATGCATAGTTTGTTCAGTAGATCGGAGTAGTCCAAGGGGATGGTGGTCTCCGAAACGAAGAGAGATGTTGCTCCAACGGGATAGTTATCCAGGAGGGATAAGTCCCGGCTCTCCAGAGAGAGAATCATGTGAGATGGACCTCACATGTTGAGGAGGAGTACCTCAACAAACAACAACTCCACGAAGCTCGATGGACTGAGCAAGCGGCGAGGAGTTGTCGCATGATCTCGCTCGAGAGAATGCATTGGTGGATGCATTGCGAGATCAAGTGGGGGAACGACCTAAAGCAACTTAAATGAAGGCACACTTGGAGTCGATGTGGAGATCAGACTCAAGGGAGGGCTGACCCGTGGAATGGTGGGCACGAGGGCCACCATCGACTCAATGCAAAAACGAGGAGCGGAGCAACTTGGGCGTAACTTGGCGAAGTACCCAAGCCGCATGAAGGGAGCCAGCATAGAAGTTGGAACGTGGAGCAGAGGCACAGTGCTTTCCTTAGACAGAGGTCAAGGACATGAACTCTTGCAGAGGCAATAGTAGGATCATGTTGTTCCATGGGTCCTTCATTTTGATGGAGCGGACTCATCTTGCATGGTGCCAAAGACGAAGGGAGCTTCGGGGCACATGCACCTTATCTCGGAGAAGCATTTGATGGAGGAACTAAGGCGACTCAATTTGTGGAGGCGAAGTTGGGTTCAGAAGGCCTTAGCACGGGGCAAGAGGACGCAGAGGCGGGTACTCTTGAAGAATATGCCACAGTGTTGCCATTCGAGTTGCTATGAAGGAAGCGGTGCGCAGCGGAGATTGTGCTGGTAGGGGTAGAGGCCCAGGATCCAGACAATGGTGCATAAATTACAGTGAAGTCGGTGGACTTCGGGAGCTACTAGGCGATGGACTGTCCTAGAGCGGTGCTTCATCTAGGTGTGACCCAAGAGTGGGTGGATGAAGGTCGATTGCCAAAGGAGCGAACAAAATCGAAGGTGGAGGAGACCCTGCGATGTATTGGCAGAGGCCACACATGGAGGGTTCACAATTCAAGTTTATTCCACAAGGATCAGAATGCAATGGAGATGTCACCAGGAGGCGACATGGTGCAGCGGATCGTGGTGGAACAGTTCGTGGCAATGCGACACACACGACATAGTCCCGGGAGGGACTGGATCATATGGAGGTATGATCGGGAGCTACTGGGAGCTCCACTTCGGTGAACAACACGATGGCAAGAAGGGCTATGGATTCAAGGAGTGAAGGCCATGGTACCGTAGAGGCGGGTTTTCCGGGCGTGCATCGAATTTTGCATCGGATGAAAACCTTGGTCATCAACATATGGGGGTTGTGTTCCACTAAGGGAAAAGTTCGAATGCAAGTACCAGTGAGTCCCGTGAGGGATGAGATCATATGGAGGTATGATCGGGAGCTACTGGGAGCTCCGCTTTGGTGAACAACACAACGGCAAGAAGGGCTATGGATTCAAGGAGTGAAGGCCATGGTACCGCAAAGGCGGGTCTTCCGGGCGTGCACCGAATTTTGCATCGGATGAAAACCTTGGTCATCAGCATATGGGGGCTGGGTTCCACCAAGGGAAAAGTTCGAATGTAAGTACCAGTGAGTTCCATGGGAGGGACTTGATCATGCAGAGGTATGATCGAAGCAGTTGGAGAGTTGGACTGCTCCAGAGCTCATATTCGCTTAAGGGAGCCCGACAAGTCAGAGGACAAGGTCGAGTAAGCGAACGTTGCTACCAAGGAAGCTAAGGAGAACAGAATTGGTGCAAACCCTACAACACGATGGCAGAGGCCATGCATGGGAGTTGCAGTCTGTCTTTCCATCGACCAAACAGACTGCTTGGAGAACACAGAGGTGTTGAAGTAGGAGGTCGAAAGGGGCGAGGAAGCGATGACAAGTCTAGAGGGACTTAGCTACCCAAAATCAAGTATCAGTTAGAATGGGGGTGGACTCAGAGGAGGGCCACGGAGACATCTACTGATCGCGAAGAAAAGGGATGCAGATGCGAGGCGACGGATAGTAGGGCCATGGGCATGGCAGCGCCATGGTACTGCAGAGGCGGGACTTCTGTGAAAGTCATTGATCCCTTGCTCTCATGGAGGGAGAGCGCTTGGTCGTGAAAGGGGCCGAGGAGGTGGAGCATGCAGAGGCAATCTCCAAGTACCGTGACAAGGCGAAAGGGCAGAGGCCAAGAAACTTCATAAGACCGGTGTCAACAAGTTTCTCATCAAGATAGCCGTAAGTGAAGGACTTCGGGTCATGCAAGAGTGCACGACCAAGGAACGAAGCAGGCAGTACGCGGTGCTGTACCTTTGCTACTCAGTGGAGTAGGCGACAGGGTTGATGGAGAAGATGGTACAATCCCAGAGGTGACCTCATCTATCAGAGAATTACTCCAAGTTGGGGTGAAAACTTCCCGCATTCTAGAAGTTCGATGGCATTGAGAAGGTGAATCACAGTAGCTAACTCAATGCAAGGAGTGCAAACACTTCAAGTACTTCAGAAGTGTGAGCAAAGAGCAGGCGAAGGCCAGTAACCAGCTCGATGCGTGAAGTACAACCTCGAGGAGGCAGGCGAAGTCAAGTAACCTTTGCCTTCTCAACTCTTAAGAGAATGGGCGAAACCGAGTACCCCAATTCTCTTATCTATCTAGCAGAGGAGCTCTGCACAAGTTTAAAGACCCTTCGAAGATAATAGAAGACAATAATTGTCAAATCCTCACCAACGGTGATCAGTGCTGCTGAGAGTAGATTGTCCATTTCATTTCCCAACGAAATGCCAATCGAAAGCGGAAGTGATGCGAACCTACTCGGATGTGACAACTAAATGAAAGAAGAGTCAATGAGCAGATTTTGTGGAGGAAGGACCCAAAACTTCAGAAGTTTGCGAGGCGATGCTCGTTAAAGCTCCAACAAGCATCCACCCAGTTCAAGCAGCATGTGGAAATTTTGAGAAACTGGCGCAGTAAGGATGGTCTTTTCCTTTATTTGGTGGATCTGCAGGAATCAACAAGGATCAACACAACTCAGCCAACCCCACACCAGAGTCAGAGTCATTGGCGAGTCGAAGCAGCATGGCGGATCAAAGGTTCGACTACTCAAAAACAGCAGCGGAGAGCAGCTAGGAGCTAGGAGGCGCATTGCAGCTGGAGCAGAAGATTGAAGACTCAGCAAAGGCGAAGAGTTACAGTGTTCACAAAGGCTTCGACGAGGACGTCGAAGGAATAAGTGGGGGAGAATGTCACGGACAAACTTTGAAACAGGGTGTTTGACGTAATGCTTATGTATGTCCGTGTCTTTTGGAATGTTCATGCCTTGTACAACATGTAGAGGGGCGGCCGAAGGCATAATAGTCCCATTTTAGTTGGGTTGGTGGCCTCTTTAGGCTTGTAAATAAAGGTTGTGTCATGTGGACACGTGCGAGAGCTTTTCGGTCTGTAATGGACCATTTTACCCTTTGTTGTGCCACTGTTCGGAGCTTGTAAAGTCTATTTGTATTTTGCATTGTCTATAAAGTGTTTTTCGGACATGGTTGCTTGTGGATCCCGATTGAGGCGTTCTCTTTAACCCGTTCTCTCTTTTGTTGGTCCTAAGGGACAATGGGAGGTTTCGGGGAGGCTGACCTTTGCGGACGGATACGCAAGGGTGCCGCACGACTTAGGCAAATCCAGCTAAGTCCGTGTCAAAGCGGTGGTACCACTAGTTTGGGCAGTGGTACCGCCCAGGGCAGTGTCAGCTAGACTAACACTAGACGGTGGTACCACCCAACGCAGGCGGTGGTACCGCCCGTGCTCGGGGAACCCGGGATGGGAAAGTTTTAGGCTCCAAGTTCAAATCAACTTGAAGCCTATAAATACCTCTCCCATCCTTGGTTAAAACACACAAGCATAAAGAGATTAAAAGAGAGAAAACACTGCTGTAATCATAAGTGTATTCCCTCCTTTAGCTTAAACTTAGATTTCTGTTTAGAGAGGAGAGTGAGTACTTGTAAGAGTTATCTTCTAAACCCGGTAAAAGGAGAAGAGGGGTGTAAAAGGTGATTGGCCTTCGCCTATTGAAGGAATGCCTCTTGTAAACGCCAGTGATCTCGTCGGAGGAGTTCGCTGAAAGTAGATGTAGGTCACATTAACCGAACCACTCTAAAACTGCTGTGTTCTTTGGTTTGCATTTTATTCTTACCATTTACAAACTACAAACTACTTTACTTAGTCACTACGCTTTCTTACGCTTCCAATTTATTAGGCTTCCGAAATCGATTTACGTCAAAATTAGTTTTTATTGTAATAAAGGGATATAACAATTGTTTTGTTTATCTAATCCAACAACACATGATTGAAATATCAAAAAAGGACATGATGCTTCCATATAGTGGCTTAATCATAAGAATACTCCATGCCTACAATATTGCCATTCCACCCGACGAAGAAGTTATAAAACTAGATAGATTTAGTATCATAAATAAAAATGTACTTCGACGGATGAGATGTACATTCAGAAATGGTATGTGGATTAGACTGCTTAGAAGGACCTATCCCCTCCAACCTGAACCAGAACCGAAAATACTAATATTTAGGAGTAATCAATCTCCTCCAATTGGTCCCTTTGAGGAATCACCTCCAGTAGAGCAAGCACCTCCTTCATCTATCGAAGACATAGGGATTTAGATGGATCGTTTTGAATAACGACATGATTGACTTGAACAACGCCAAGATCAAATCTTAACTAAGCTGTAGTAGATTCACTGACAGTTTGATACCTTGTTTAGATATTTTAACTTTCCACCACCCGAATAAGCTGTGTATGTATTTGGGAAAAGTGGACACAATTCCTCCTTGTTATGTTGTAATACTATGTTGTTCACCTTAACGTTGTAAACTTAAAATGCTACTCACTTTGATGATCGCAATGCTATGCTTTTATGCTACTTACTTTGATAGTAAAATTCTACGCTAGCTACCTTGATGGTTAAATTCTAAGCTTACTTTAATGAATATATCACTCTAAGAATTAGACTTGATATGTCTTTTGAATGGATAAAGTCCTTGATATATTGATGTATTATTTGATGAGCATTTGCGGAGTTAGGAATGTTAATTTGTCCAAATGCATGAATTTGTTAAATTCTGTGCTAATAATTTTATGAAGTGAATTTTACATGATGATAAGGTTATATGCTTCAATAACATGTTTACTTTGATGTTGAAAATTTTGTGCTTTGATGCTAAAAGTCTTTATGATGATGAGCATGTTATCATACAATGATGCAATATCATGTTTATCTTGATGATTATGATTTCTATTGAATATTGAGTAGTTTTTATCATACATCGGATTCTTAATCTTTGAGTACTACAAAGCACTAATGATATTACCTCATGCAAGTAGTGATGAAAAGCTATGACAAAACATTTTATGAATGCATGAAGTATTTATACATGAAAGTCATTGACAAATACATCTCTCGGATTTATCTCTTATGAATTTTTATTGAGAAATGGATTTGAAGGCTTATTCACGAAATTTCTTTTATCCTTCATATGATGACTCTTTCACATGAATTCTTTCTTAATGAGGGAAGAATGTTTATGATTTTTTATGACATGAACACTTGCAAGAATGAGGATTTGATTTCACATGAATATTTTTGTCCTTGTGAAAATTGAAGCATGATTTAATGAAACTCTTTTATTATTTTTAACTTCATTCAAAGTTGGTTCTCAATGAATTTTCCTCCTTACTCTCCTTCTTTATGCAAAGTTTTGATGAAAAATAAAATGGGAAAAGTTGATGGAAGCCATCTCTTTTAATGTTTATAACTTTTGAATGATACCATGTCATGAATGCTTGAAATATGATTGGTATGAATTTTTTAAATTTGAAATGTGACATGAATTTTTACCACACTTGCATTGTTGAATTGTCCTGCTTTTTGTTGATGACAACGGGAGAGAAATAATACCAAAATATGGTAAATTGATGATAAATGTATGCAATTTTACACTTGAAATTGTTTGCATATTAACTTTTCTTCATTATGATAAGATATCTAGAGCTTAACTTATAATTTTACAAATTGATGTCTCGCCAAAGAATGATAAATTGCTATGTTTATCATCCTTCATATTTGAAATATCAGACTTGAAAATGAATGTCATGCCTTGATATTATTTTGAAAATGTTAGATCATGATACGAATCATGATGTGTTTATTGATAAGTTTAAATGAACTTAACTTATCAATATGTCTCTTGAATTCAAAGGCCATGAATTCAAGAATATCTTTTCTCAAGTATGGCATATAGATAGGGGGAGTTAAGGTTAACTTCATCATCAATTGATTGTCATCATCAAAAAGGGAGAGATTGTTGAATCTCGGATTTTGATGATGAAGTCAATTGTAATTTGTTTGATCTAATCTATATGTTGAGAAAAGTGTGCAGGATTAACTACGATGGCAGTAAGACATTAAGCAGGTGTTGTGCTAGAGTCAAGATTGAGATCACGTTGGGAGTTCGAGAGTTTGTCAGAAGTCCAGACGTTCGTCGAAAGTTCTGCGGGAACCAAGCGAGAAGTCTAGAAGCTTGTCATAGAAGCTCGTCGGAACTCGCCAAGAAGATCGTCTCAAAGTCTGTTAAATCTTAAATTTTGATGATGAAGTCAATTGTAATTTGTTTGATCTAACCTATAAGTTGAGAAAAGTGTGCAGGATTAATTACGATGGCAGTAAGACATAAAGCAGGTGTTGTGCCAGAGTCAAGATCGAGATCACGTTGGGAGTTCGAGAGGTTGACGGAAGTTCAGATGTTCGTCGGAAGTTCTACGGGAACCAACCGAGAAGTCCAAGAGCTTGCCATAGAAGCTCATCGGAACTCACCAAGAAGATCGTCGCAAAGTCGAAGAGCTTACCGAGAGTCCGCCGGAGCATTGCCGAGAGTTCATCGGATGTTCGCCGAAAGCTTGCCGGAAGAGCAATTGACGCACTAGAATATGAATTACAATAATTGTCTTAATTGTCGTAGTTAGGGCATAAATTAAGTTAAGATTGGGAGGTAATCCCACTAACTTAATTAGGGGCCAACTAGGCCCTAAGTTGGGCTGTTTTAGGCCGGATTCAAGGCCTAACCAGGACTCTAAAATCCTGGCTGGCGGTGGCACCGCTTGGGAGACTCGATCTCCCAAGAATTCTAGGTGATGGTACCACCCTTGTCAAGCGATGGTACCGCTGGCAGTTATTACTGCCAGCGGTGGTACCGCCCTTGTCAAGCGATGGTACCACCTAGATTGAGCGGTAGTACTACCCAGTAAAGGTAGTGGTACCACCAATACCCCCAAAATCTAGGATGAGACACTTCTTGGCTCCATTTTTGAAAGCCATTGGGGTCTATAAATATCCCACCCTTTTCTGCATGAAAGGATAATTAAATCTTGATATATTCTTGAGTCTTTGAAGTGTTAAAGAGTTGTAAAAGTGCTAGAGTTATCTTCCTTCCTTTCTAAGTGTTTAGATCATTCAAGAGAGGAGTGAAACTTATAAGGGTTGTCTCCTAAACCTAGCAAAAGGAGAAAAGCTACAAAGGTGGTTGGCCTTCGCCTATTGTAGGAAGACCTCTAGTGGACATCGGTGACCTCGTCAGAGGAGGAAGCCGAAAGTGGATATAGGTCACGTTGATCGAACCACTCTAAAACTCGGTTTGCATTTACTTTAAGCAACTTTCTTTTATAGCAAACTGCCTCTCCTCCTTATTGTACTTTAACTACGTCTACATACACTTTCACGTAAATATCTTCCGAGTTCAGCTTTAATCATATGAAGACTTTATGAAACTAATGCTTTTCATTTGTGTAATTTACATTGCTACAAATCACCTTAGTCTTCTCTTGCACTTTCACGAAAGGTTTTGAGTTTAAATTCCTTCCGAAATGGATTGAATTGAAACCATTCTCGTTAGAATCGGTTTTAATCGAAATAAGTTTTTTGAAATAGCGAAAATTTTCCGCTGCACTAATTCACCCCTCCTCTTAGTGCTGCTCTTGATACTAACAAAGCCCAGGAGCTTGTCGGGTGTCCGTTGGAACATTGCCGAGACTTCGTCGGATGTTCATCGGAAGTACACCGACGGCTCGCAGGAAGAGCAATTGACGCATCGGAACAAGAAGTACAGTAAACATGTCTTAATTGTCATAGTTAGAGTGTAAATTAAGTTAGGATTGGGAGGTAATCCCATTAATTTAATTAGGGGCCAATTGGGCCCTTGATAGGGCTGAATTGGGCCAAATGGAGTAGCCCATTCAGCCCCTGAATTCTTGGCTGGCAGTGGCACGAAACCTATTGACATAATCTTGAGTTCTCCTCCTTCATCTCTTAGCCTTGTAACCATCCAAGAAAGAGGTGTGAAACTTGTAAGGGTTGTCTCCTAAACCCAACAAAAAGAGAAAAGCTGTAAAAGGTGGTTGGCCTTTGCCTATTAAAGGAAGGCCTCTAGTGGATGCCGGTGACCTTGTCGGAGGAGGAAACCGAAAGTGGATGTAGGTCACGTTGACCAAACCATTCTAAAACTCGGTTTGCATTTACTTTTAGCAACTTTCTTTTATATCAAACTGTAATATCCCTCACTTTTGAAAATTTATTAATAAGGATTTATATGTAAATTGGAGGACCTATATGTAAATATAGAAATTTCAAGGACTAAACTGTTAAGTTGTAAAAAGAAAAAAAAAATAAAGAAAACCAAAAATTTCGGTATTATCCCATCGCCTCCCACGGTCTCTCAGAGAGAGGAGCGGTGGGGCGTGGGGAGAAGAAGAAGAGAAGTAGAGGGAGAAGAGAAGAAGAGGGAAAAGAAGAGAGGAAGAAGAGGGAGAAGAGAAGAAAAGAAGAAGAAGAAGAGAGGGAAGAGGGACAGGAAAGAGAGATAGCTGCAGCAGCTAGGGCTGCAGCACCTCTGTTTCGTGTAGGAGGAAATAGAGGAGTTCATGTGTGGGGCGTCGGGGAGGAGAAGGGAAGAAGAGGAGAAGAAGAGAAGCCGAGGAAGAGAAGCAGAAGAAGAAGAAGAAGAAGAAGAGGAGGTGGCTACGGCAAGGGCTGCAGCGAGGAGCTGTGGGGCGTTGGGGAGGAGAAAGGAAGAAGAGGAGAAGAAGAAAAGAAGAAGAAGAGGGAAAAGAAGAGAGGAGGAAGAAGAGGGAGAAGAGAAGAATAGAAGAAGAAGAAAAAGAGAGGGAAGTGGGAGAGGAGCGAGAGGTGGCAGCAGCTAGGGTTGCAGCACCTCTGTTTCCTGCAGGTGGAAACAGAGGAGAGGTGTGGGGCGTTCGAAGAGGAGAAGAAGAAGAAGAGGAAGAGAAGAAGAAGAGGAAGCAGGAGAAGAGGTTGTGATACCTCTGTTTCCTGCAGAGGAAACAGAGGAGAGGGTGTGTGTGACGCCGGAGGGGAGGAAGGAGAAGAAGAGAAGAAGAAGAAAGGAAGGAGAAGGAAGATGAGAAGGGAAAGAAGTAGCTGCGGCTGTGGCTATGGCAGCTGCAGCTGTGGCAGGGAAAGAGGAAGAGGAAGGAAGAAGGGAAGAAGAGAGGAAGAGAAGAAGTAGAAGCGGGTGAAGAGATGGCACCTCTGTTTCCTGCAGGAGGAAATAGAGGAAAGGAGGTGCTGTTCATCGGGGAGAAGAAGGGGAGGAAGGAGAAGAAGAGAAGAAGAAGAAAGGAAGGAGAAAGAAGAGGAGAAGGGAAAGAAGTAGCTGCGGCTGCGGCTGTGGCAGCTGCAGCTGTGGTAGGGAAAGAGGAAGAGGAAGGAAGAAGGGAAGGGGAAGAAGGGGCTGTGGCTGCGGCGATGGCAGCTGCTGTTGGAAGAGAAGAAGGAGAGGAAGATGAGCAGGGGAGGAAGAAGAGGCTGCAGCCGTGGCTGAGGCTGCGACTGCAATAGTGCAGCTGGGAAAGAAGGGAAGGAAAGGAAGAAGAAGAGAAAGGAAAAGGGAAGAAGAGAGGCAGAGGAGAAGGGGAGGCAGCTGTGGTAGTGGTAGCTGCAGTTGGAAGAGGAGAGGAAACATAGTAGGGAGGAAGAAGAGGCTGCGGGTGTGGTGGCTGCGGCCGTGGCTACGACTCCGGCTGCGATCGTGGCTGTGACTCCGGCTGCGGCCGTGGCTGTGACTCCTGCTTCGGCTGCGACATTGGCTGCGGTAGCTGCGGCAGTGGTGGTGGCTGCAGCAACTGCTTTTGGGAAAGAGAAAGAAAGGAAAGGGAAAGAAGAAGAGATTGCAGTTGCGGTGGTGGCGGCTACGTTTGCGGTAGTTGTGTTTGGGAAAGAAAAAAAAATAGGAACGAGAGAAGGGAGGAAGGAAGTAGTAAAGTGGAAGGCTGCGGTTGTGACGGAAGGGATGGTCGTGGCTATGACTGTGGTAGTGGCAACGGCGATGGCTACGATAGCTGCATTTGAAAAAAAAGAAAATGAAGGAATGAGAGTAAGAGAGAGCAGGTGACTATGCCTCTATGTTCTGCATGAACTGTAGTTGTGAAGGAAAAAGAGAAGATATATGTAGAACACGAAACAAGGAGAGGACACGGAGGAAAAGTAGAAGGATTTGGGCTGACACCTTCTTCGAATCTTTAGATCAAAACATTCAAAAGGCAAGTTTCCTAATCGTTTCTCCTGTAATTGTTCTAATTTTTCTTATTGCAAGTATTATGATCTTCCTCGTGCAAGTGTTCTTATCTTTCCTATTGCAAGTGTTCCTATCCTTCCTATTGCAAGCTTTCTAATCTTTCCTATTGCAAGTGTCCTGATCTTTCCTTCCTATAATTTTATCTCTACATTTGCTTTGAATATGAGGAACTTTGAATTGTTCTAGCCTTGCATTTGATATATCTCCTGTTTAGACGTAACGATTCGAATCTGTGCAACTTCTGAGATTCTGACCTTTCTACTTTGTTATGGCTATAACTTCATGTATTGACCTCTGATTTGGACAAAACTTATTTGATCAGAATATAGACTCATAAACCTTTCTTTTGATAGCCTATTTTAAGAATTTGGAGTAAGTTTGTCTGCCCAAACTTCTGTTTCAAATGAGCCTACAGATTCTGCAAAATAGGGATCGTAATTTCTGACCTTTTGATACTGAACTGCCTATAAGTCCCTGTTGGAAACGTTGATTTATTCAAAGCTTATTTCATTAGAAACTAGACTCGTAGATCTTTCTTTGATACCTGGATTGAAAGATTTAGAGTCCAAATGCCTGCCCAGTTTTCTATTGAAACCGACTATGTGAATTATGTCAAATTAAGATTTGTTCTTTGATCTTGGGTTACTAAATCTATTGTAACTCTTTGTTGGAAACTTCGATTCATACTAGACTTATTTTATCTAAAAATAAATTGAAATATCTTTCCAATGATATATTTCTGAGTAAATTGGAGCACGATTGATAGTTTGAATCATTTGTTCAATGTGCCTCTTGAATTCTGCCAGAAATCGAGCTTTGGTCGATTTCGCATATTCTTGTATGCTCTTGTCCTTCAAATTATTTGCATTCTTGAAAACTATTGTGTAACGTTTATGTTATATCGTATTGACTCATATAGGCACATGTATATCTCATTGTTCCGCATTTACTTTTGATATGTGCCTATTCCAGTTTCATTCCTTTGGACATTGAATTCATCTAACCTTCTTATTTAAATTGAGTTATATGTGATTGCTTGGAATCCTTGAATGCTCTTGCTTTCATTTCCTTTCAAATCTGAATACAATTGTGAAAGATTATTGTTTACTTCGTATTTACTCGTAAAGGCACATGTACGTTTCATAAAGGGAGTTATGCATAGAGCCTGTGATGCTCTGCCGGCCCCTATGACTTCACTCAGACGTGGGTGGATGGAGCTCCTAGACGTGGGAGACTTATGTTTGGTGGTCATTCAGAAATGGATGTACCATATTATGTTATGGTCCCACTTCACCTTCTGTATGTTTGATATGGTATCCAGAGCTTTGGTTATGTGTTTCTATACATGCTTTGGATAAGAATGAAATGAATGCAACGTCAATTCGACGTTTGAGCTTCTATTTCGTATTCATTTTTTGATATGCTCCGAAATGGTCCATATGCCATTGATATGTTTCGAAATGTCCCATTTGTTATTGATATGCTCCGAAACATTTCATACGCCTTTGATATACTCTGAAATGTTTCATTTGCTATTGTTATGCTTCGAAATGTTCCATATGTTGTTGATATGCTCCGGAACATTTCATACGCTATTGATATGCTCCAATTACTCTATGCTCCATTTGTTATGAACCAAATATGTTATGAATGAAATGACATTTGCGATTTTGTATCTAATGAGATGATATCCTTGAATCTCTTGGATTCTATCTTGCATTGTGATATCTTGTTTGTTTGAAACTGTCCCTTCTCATGCTATATATGCTTTGTTACTTGCTGAGCTGTTTTTAGCTCACTCCGTTGTTATATAAATCTTTCAGGTCAGCTTGTCACTCTTTGAGATGTTTGAATTGGGCTAAGGCAGTGGAGAGCAATTCTGAATTATGGGCAAGTCTTGTTGGTTATTATGTTATTGTTGTATAAGTATATTTTGTATGTAATGAAATGTTGTCAATGAACCGAAATGGATATACCTTGTAAAAGTGTTAGAAGATCTCTCTTATTTGGAATTTTGGAATATTAAGTCTAGTTTACGATGATATGAACTTATGGTAAATTGTTGGAGTTCTGATTGTATAAATTACTTAGCTTGTGGATTTGTGGATTTATAAATGTTGTTAATGTTTGTTAAGTTGGCTTGGGTTGCCATAAATGTGAATTATCGAGTGATGTGATATATGATTATAAACTGTACAGGTTTTATAGATGTGAATTTGATAGAATGTTTTTCAGTGTCCTCAAATATTAGTTTGGATCCTGGATTGGTTTGTGTTGAAAATTTTAATATCATGGATATATTTGAGGGGGCGTGACATAAACTGCCTCTCCTCCTTATTGTGTTTTAACTATGTCTACATACGCTTTCACGTAAACATTTTTCAAAATTGACTTTAATCGTACGAAGACTTTACGAAACCGACGCTTCTCATTTGTGCAATTTATATTGCTGCAAATCACCTTAGTCTTCTCTTGCACTTTCACGAAAGGTTTCAAGTTCAAATTCCTTCTGAAACGGATTGAATTGAAACCTTTCTCGTTGGAATCGGTTTTAATCGAAATAAGTTTTTTGAAATAGCAAAAGTTTTCTACTGCACTAATTCACCCTCTCTCTTAGTGCCGCTCTTGATCCTAACATAATCCAGCCATATATTTGGCACAATTACGAAGCTTTCAGCATATTGTACACGATTTTGATATGTCGTTCAATCTTTTTGTACTTCGTTCGAACCTTTGGCACATTGTTCTTTCCTTCAGCATATCACTCGACCTATCAACATATCGATTTTTCATGATATCTGATCTTTTGGTGCAATACCTGATCCTTCCGGTATGATGCCCAAACTTATACTACGAAGTCCAATCTTTCGCATGTTGACCAATCCTTTGACTTGATGTCCTATTTCCAACATGATCCTTTTCCCAATACAATATATGATTCTCCTACTTTGATAATTTACCCTTTGATGGTTCGAGTCCTTAATCAATATATTTTCTGCATCACTTATCTCAAAAGCATATTAGTCCATAAACTCGTCAATTGATTCCAACATCAAAATATGAGATTCAATAATCTCCTCCTTTTTTACGATGATAACCAATTGATGGCAGAGTTTTAACTAGGCTCCCCCTGTCTCTATGTTATTTTGAAATATAATAAACTTAAATTTAAAAAATAATAATCTTTCAGTGCTAATATTTGAATTCAAGTTGAAATAATTTTAATTATAAATATTAGTGATTTTAGTAGCAATCAATGTAAAAATCATATGCATACCTTTAGTTAAAACATCAAAATAATGATTACACAAATCATATACATAATTTTAGTTAAGATATCAAAAACAGTCATTGCACAAAATATATATATAATTATAGTTAAAACATCAAATAATTGTTAGTTATTGGTGCCCTGTAAGCCAATCACGTGAGTGATGGCACGTATGACATGCACTCATTTTACTTAATATATTATTTGGTATTTTATCACTTTATATTCCTTATTGCATATATATACTGTGATGTCTATAGATCTATGCAATGGGAATAAGATCATGATGAGATCACGATAATGAGACCGATTCGTCTTTAAATACAAACCCTAAATAATCTCGATCATAGGTTACTCGAGAAGGACATCGAGATAACCGAATAGACAAGTGTGTTGTATACCCATCCATATGATAGAGGTGGCTGGTCTCATAGTTGCTCGTGTGGGGACACTAGGGACACAGTGTAGGTACTCATTGGAGAATGAGTTCACTAATTGATCCGCTCATGTAATACTGGATGGTTGATGATGTCTTATTATCAAATAGTGATTTCGTAACTCCAGTGGTATATCTGGTCCTTAGACTTGAGACACCAAGGTGTTGGTCATAGGTGCTCTATAAACCAATCACGTGAGTGATGGCACGTGTGACATGATAAACATTCTTTTTGCTTATTTCACTTTGGTATTTTATCACTTTATATATATATATATATATATATATATATATATATATATATATATATATATATATATATATATATGATGTTCATAGATATATAGAATAGGAATCGAATCATGATAAGATCACAATAATGAGACTGATTCACCTTTAAACACGGTTACTCAATAGGGACATCGAGATAATTAGACAGACTGGTGTGTTGTATACTTATCCATATGATGGAGGCAGTTGGTCTCATAGTTGCTCATGTAGGGACACTAGGACTACAATGCCAGTGTTTATTGGAGAATGAGTTCACTGATTGATCCACTCACGGAATGCCAAATGATTGATGATGCCTTGGTGTATCTGGTCCTTAAACTTAAGACACCAAGGATGTCCTATATGAGTACTTCACTCTTTGATACTAGATTTATAAGTTTGAAGGTTCCAGATCTAACACAATAAGTCATTGGGAGTAGTAGCCAACCTTATAAGGACTATTGAGTGTCGATGATGTTAGGATCAAGAGCACTAAGAGGGGGGGGGGGGGTGAATTAGTGTAGCGGAAAACTTTCGACGATTAAAAAGGTGTTCGTACGATAAAAGCGATTTCGGTAGAAAAGCCGATTCGTAAATCTCTTTAACTTGTAATTAAGCGAGATGTAGTTAAAGGAAATCTATGAAGGCAGTTTGCAGTTATGATGAAAGTTAAAATGTAAGCGCAAACTGAAATATGATGTTCGTACGATAAAATTGATTTACGTCTAAACGCCGATTTGGAAAATACTGAACTTTAAAACACAATCGTAAATGTGCAGAAGGCAGTAAGCTATTGAGGAGGTTTGCAGTAAGGATAAGATGCTCAAAGTAAATACAAACCGAGATTTAGAGTGGTTTGGTCAATCTTGACCTACATCCACTTTTGGCTTCCTCCACCGACGAGGTCACCAACGTCTACTAGAGGCCTTCCTTCAATAGGCGAAGGCCAACCACCCTTTTACAATTTCACTCCTTTTGACGGGCTTAGGAGACAACCCTTACAGAATTTTCTCTCCTCTCTTTAAAGATTAGAACTTGGAAGAAAAGAGGGAGAAGAACTTTTGGCCTTTACAACAATTTTGAGCTCTAAAAATCACAAAATCAGATCAGGATTTCGGTGTGTTTTTGGTGCTCTTTCAGTGCTGAAAGGGTGGGGTATTTATAGGCCCCAACCTAGTTTGAATTTCGAGCTCAAAATTGTCAATTCTCGGAATTCCGGGATCTAGCGATTGCACCTCCTGACTGAGGCGGTTGCACCGCCTGGTAGAGCTCGAAGACTGAGCCTCTGGGCGGTGCCACCTCCTGTCAAGGGTGGTTGCACCTCCTGTCAGAGCTCGAAGACCGAGCTCAAGCGGTGCCACCGCCTGACTGAGGCGGTTGCACCTCTTACTAGAGCTCAAAGACCGAGCTCAGGCAGTGCCATCGCCTGATTGAGGCGGTTCAACCACCTGGCAAAAATCAGGGTCCGAATGGGTTGATCCATTCGGCCCAATTTAGGTTTTTCAGGGGCCCAATTGCCCCAAGATTAAGTAAAAGGGATCATCTCCCATTTCCAACTTAATCATTGTGCTAATTACGATATTTCCTAAGACATTTACTGCAACTTACTCCGGTGCGTCAATCGCTTCTTCCGGCGAGCTTCCGTCGATCATCCGATGAACCCTCGGTGATGCTCCTGCAGACTTCCAGCAAACTCCTGGACTTGCGATGATCCACTTGGCGAGTTCCGACGAGCTTCTTTGGCAAGCTCATGGACTTCTCGGATTTGTTCCCGCAGAACCTCTGACGACTGTCCGAACTTCCATCGAACTCTCGAACTCCCAACGTGATCATTGTCTTGATTCCAGCGCAACTCCTGCTGCATATCTTACTTTCATCGTAGTTAATCCTGTACACTTATCTCAACATATAGATTAGATAACAAATAACAATTGACTTCATCATCAAAATCTGAGATTCAACAATCTCCCCCTTTTTGATGATGATAATCAATTGATAATGGAGTTAACCTTAACTCGCCCTGTCTATATGCCATACTTGAGATAAGTCATTCTTGAATTCAAAACCTTTGAATTCAAGAGACATATTGATAAGTTAAAATCATTTAAACTTATCAATACTCCCATCATGATTCCCATCATGAAGTTTCTCTCTGAAGATGATGTCAAGGCTTGACATTCATTTTCAAATTTTACATTACAAGTTTGAATGATGGTAATAGTAGCAATTCATCATATTGTAAGATGTCAACATGTAAAACTGTGAAGTAAGATTTTGATATCATTACATGATGCACACATTTCAAATGTTTTAGCAATTATTGCATTTCATCACATGGTAAGATATCAATACGTAAAATTACGATGCAAGTTTTTTGTTTGATATCTTGACACGATACAAACAAGGCATAGCATAGCATTAATACTTATATATTTCTCCCCCTTTGTCATCAACAAAAAGTGTGGTAATTGTGATACCAGGAGAATAATATAAGCAAATTTTGAGCATAAGTATGATAATTGTTCATGCCTTTACTAGGTTCATGATATTTTCCAATAGTGAGTGATAGGAAATCAATTACACAAGCATATAAAGGAAAGCATGATATGTAGATCGCTTTGAGTACTTCTTCCTTTTTATTTGTTATAATCTTTTTGCATGAAGGAGGAAGGCTGTTTGTGAGTTTATTTTGAGTGAAGTTAAAATCGATGAGAGATTAAATCATGCTTCATTTTTACAAGGATCAAAATATATATGTGAAATAAATATTTGCAAGTAAAAACACTATCATCCATATTTCAAGATGGAAATTATAAGCAGGAATCATTTCATCAAATCCATTTCAGAAAAATATTTTTCATATAATAAGTATATGAGAAAATCTGATTGTTAGGATACCAATTGTTAAGCGAATCCGAAAATGAAATTAATACTTTCATGCAGTCGGACAAGACTATGCTATAGATTTTCAAATTCAATCATGAAGACAAAACATGCTTATTGTTTTAGAAATTTTTGTATTCAACACATAATTTCCAACATGTTATTTACTCATGTAATGGCAATCAAGTGATTTGATCATTCAATAAAGTCCGAAAAATAATTTTAACTAGTTTATGTATTCGGACACATCAATATTCCTAATTCTCTTCTTATGAAATCATATTGTTCTTTACTTAGAGGTTTTGTAAATATATCAGCTAGTTGATGTTTAGTATCAATGAACTCTATGATTACATCATGATTAGTAACATGATCTCATAAAAAGTGATGTTTAATATCAATATATTTTGTTCTTGAGTGTTGTATAGGATTCTTTGTTAAGCATATTGCATTTGTGTTATCACATTTAATGAGAATATTTTTAAGATGAACTTTATAATCTTCTAAGGTGTTTTTTATCTATACAACTTGTGCACAACATGCACTTGCTACAATATATTCAGCTTCGGTTGTTGATAGTGCAGCCGAGTTTTGTTTCTTAGATGACCAAGAAACAAGGGCATGTCCTAAAAATTGACATGTTCCTGACGTGCTTTTTCTATCTAGTCTACAGCTAGCAAAGTCCGCATCAACATAAGCAATTAACTCAAGATTCTCTGATTTTGGGTACCATAATCCTAGATTTGTGGTACCACTAAGATATCTAAGTATTCTTTTAACTGCTTTGAGATGAGATATCTTAGGGTTTGATTGAAATCTAGCACAAAGTCCTACACTGAACATGATATCTGGTCTAGTTGCAGTGAGGTAAAGTAAACTTCCTATCATGCCCCTATAAGTTTTTTGATCGAAGCTTTCTCCACTTTCATTAATTTCTAACTTAGTGGAGGTGTTCATAGGAGTGTTAATAGCTTTTGAGCTATTCATATTAAACCTTTTTAGCAAATTCATAGCATATTTAGTTTGACTAATAAAGATGCCATTGCTTAGTTGTTTGATTTGTAAACCTAAGAAGAATGTTAATTCTCCCATTAAACTAATTTCGAATTCAAGACTCATAGTTTTAGCAAAAGATTCATAAAGAGATTCATTCGTAGAACCAAAGATAATATCATCAACATAAATCTGAACAATGAGAAAATTATTTTCAAAATTCTTGATGAACAATGTAGTATCAACCTTGCCTTTTGTGAAATTATTTTCAATAAGAAAAGAACTAAGTCTCTCATACCAAGCCCTCGGAGCTTGTTTTAAACCATAGAGAGCTTTAGTTAATCTAAACACATGATTAGGGAGGCTATTATTTTCAAATATAGGAGGTTGATCAACATAGACTTCTTCGGAAATAAAGCCATTAAGAAAAGCGCTTTTAACATCCATTTGAAACAACTTCAAATTATTACTTCTAGCATAGGCAAGGAGCATCCTTATGGCTTCTAATCGAGCCACAGGAGCGAAGGTTTCTTCGTAATCGATACATTCTTCTTGGTTGAAACCTTTGGCCACTAACCTAGCCTTGTTTTTAACCACGATACCATATTCATCTTGCTTGTTTCTAAAAACCCATTTAGTACCAATAACTAAATGGTAAGTTGGCCTAGGAACAAGCTTCCACACCTTATTTCTCTCAAATTGATTTAATTCATCTTGCATTGCGATAATCTATGAATCATCTTTCATGGCTTCGTCAACACATTTGGGTTCAATTTGGGAGAGAAAAGCGACGTTGGCACCAAAATTTTTAAGAGAAGAACCTGTTTAAACCCCCTTTGATGTGTCTCCTAAGATTAGCTCCTTAGGATGAGCATCTACATAGTTCCAATCCTTGGGTTAGGATGTTTCGGAAGTGGATGCATCCAAGTTGCTAGTTGGAGATGGGGTTTCATTTAAATTTAAGGAATCAAATTTAACATCATCATCAAAATCGTTTTTCCTGATTTCAGAAATCTCATTGAAAACAACATGAATGGATTCTTCAATAATTAAAGTTCTTTTATTGAAGATACGAAAAGCTTTAGAAACCGAAGAATAACCAAGAAAGATTCCTTCATCGGATTTAGCATCAAATTTTCCTAAGTTATCTTTTGCATTCAAGATAAAACACTTACACCTAAAGACTTTAAAATATGAAACATTGGGTTTTTTGTTGTTCCATAACTCATAGGGAGTTTTTGTGAGTAAGGGTCTTACTAGAACTCTATTCAAAATATAGCATGCAGTGTTTACGGCTTCAACCCAAAAATATTTGGGTAGGCTATGTTCATTCAACATGGTTCTTGCCATTTCTTGTAAATTTTGATTTTTTTCTTTCTACTACTCCATTTTGTTGAGGATTTCTAGGAGTAGAGAAATTATGGTTGTATCCATTGAGTTCACAAAATTCTTGGAAATCATGGTTTTGAAATTCACCACCATGATCACTTCTAATTGACAAAATCATAGAACCCTTCTCATTCTGAACAAGTTTACAAAACTTGGTAAAATATCTAAAGCATTCATTTTTCTGTTTTAAGAAGTAAGTCCATGTGTATCTGCTATAGTCATCCACAATGACGAAGGCGTATTTGCTATCTCCTAGGCTTGATGTAGAGATTGGTCCGAACAAGTCCATATGGATCAATTGTAAGGGCCTAGAGGTGCTTATTTGATTCTTAGATTTGAAACTGCCCTTAATTTGTTTACCTAATTGGCAAGCATCACATACATTATCTTTAATGAACTTGATATGAGGAATACCTCTTACAAGTTCTTTAGATAATATTTGAGTGATTAGTTTCATGCTAGCATGACCTAATCTTCTATGCCATAGCCAAGCATCCTCATTCAAAATTGAAAAACACATTTCATTGCACAAATCATTGATGTCAATAGTGTATACGTTATTTTGTTTTAATGCAATCATAGACGTGTTTTTGTGTGGTTTTTCAATGATGCAAGCATTAGACTCGAATCTGACAATATATCCTTTATCACATAATTGACTAATGCTCAAGAGGTTATGTTTTAAACCATCAACTAACAAAACATCTTCGATAAAGAAGTTGGATTTGTTACCTATGGTTCCTTTGCCAATGATTTTACCCTTGTTGTTGTCTCCGAAGGTGACATAGCCTTCGTCTATGCTAGTGAGCTTAGAGAATTGAGATGGATCTCCGGTCATATGCCTTGAGCATCCACTATTTAGGTACCATCTCTTGCTCCTAGCTTGCGATGGTATAGGTTTCTACAAGAAAGGATGATTTTTAGGTACCCATTTGCTTTTGGGTGCCTCAAAAATAGATCTACATTGTTTATCATGTTGCATAGAATTTATCATTGTTCCTTTAGGAACCCAAATTAATTTGTTTGGACTATTTTTCTTGAATGGACAATAATACGTTTTGTGTCCAAGTTTGCAACAAAAGTAGCATTTGCTTTAGTGTCGAACATGTAAGATGGGGCCTTTTATGAAGGTGGTTGGATTTTGGTGAGGACTTCTCACAAATTCGATTCCACTTCTTTTGGGAACGTGACCCTTGTTTGCATGGCTCATGTTCAAGGACTTGCTACCAACCTCGAATTTCTTCAAGGTGTCCTTAAGTAGCAAGTTTTCCTTTTGGAGAGTTTCTAGATCATGATATTTTATGCATGAACCTAAACTATCATGATATTCAGTTTTTAACTTATCAAAATTACAAGTAAGACTATCATGCTCCTTTTTTAGCAATTTGTATTTTTTAGTAATAATCTTGCATTCATCAAATAAGTCATGGAAGACATTTAATAATTCATCAAATGATAAATCTGCATCTATTAAATTCGTTACCTCCTCCCCGATGGCCATTAAGGCGTAATGAGCAACTTGCTCGGTGTTGGACTCCTCTTCTTCGGACGCGCTCGAGTCATCCCACGTTGCTTTGAGCGCCTTCTTTTTTGATGTTCTATTTTTGACTTGGGGACAATCACTCTTATAGTGTCCCGGCTTTTTGCACTCATAGCAAATAACTTGGTCCTTCTTGGGTTGAAATTTATTTTTTGTTTCATTCGTAAACTTGTTTCTTTTAATGAATTTTTTAAATTTTCTTGTTAGAAGTGCCAAGTCATCGTCACAATCCTCATCACTTGAGTTTTCTCTCAAGTGGTCTTCTGAAGTTCTAAGTGCCATATCCTTCCTGTTCTTTGGAAGGATGTCTTCTTGCTCTTCATGAGCTTTGCAAGTCATCTCGTAGGTCATTAATGACCCGATTAGTTCTTCAAGAGGGAAGTTGTTTAGATCTTTCGCCTCTTGAACAACAGTGACTTTAGGATCCCAACTCTTAGGAAGGGGTCTTAGAATCTTATTTACGAGCTCAAAATCCGAAAAACTTTTTTCGAGTCCTTTTAGACTGTTGACGATATCCGTGAAACGGGTAAACATGTCACCAATAGTCTCACTCGGTTTCATCCGGAAAAGTTCGAAAGAATGTATCAAAAGATTGATTTTTGACTCTTTCACTCTACTTGTGCCTTCGTGAGTCACTTCGAGTGTATGACGAATATCAAATACGGTTTCACAAACCGAAACACGGTTGAACTCATTTTTATCAAGCGCACAAAATAAGGCATTCATAGCCTTTGCATTAAGAGCGAAAGCCTTCTTCTCCAATTCATTCCAATCGATTATTGGAAGAGAAGACTTCGAAAATCCATTTTCGACAAGATTCCAAAGTTCAAAATCCATAGAAATAAGAAAGATCCTCATTCTGGTCTTCCAATAGGTGTAGTCCGTCCCATTGAACATGGGTGGATGTATAATAGAATGACCCTCTTGGTTTCCGGCGTATGCCATCTCTCTGGGGTTTTAATCTGTTTGATAGTTAACCCCGCTCTGATACCAATTGTTAGGATCAAGAGCACTAAGAAAGGGGGGGGGGGGGGGGGGGTGAATTAGTGCAGCAGAAAACTTTCGACGATTAAAAAGGTGTTTGTACGATAAAAGCGATTTCGGTAGAAAAGCTGATTCGTAAATCTCTTTAACTTGTAATCAAGTGAGATGTAGTTAAAGGAAATCTATGAAGGCAGTTTGCAGTTATGATGAAAGTTAAAATGTAAGCGTAAACTGAAATATGATGTTCGTACGATAAAACTGATTTACGTCTAAACGCCGATTCGGAATATACTGCACTATCAAACATTATCGTAAATGTGCAGAAGTCAGTAAGCTATTGAGGAGGTTTGCAGTAAGGATAAGATGCTAAAAGTAAATGCAAACCGAGATTTAGAGTGGTTCGGTCAATCTTGACCTACATCCACTTTTGGCTTCCTCCACCGACGTCTACTAGAGGCCTTCCTTCAATAGGCGAAGGCCAACCACCCTTTTACAGTTTCACTCCTTTTGACGGGCTTAGGAGACAACCCTTACAGAATTTTCTCTCCTCTCTTTAAAGATCAGAACCTGGAAGAAAAGAGGGAGAAGAACTTTTGGCCTTTACAACAATTTTGAGCTCTAAAAATCACAGAATAAGATCAGGATTTCGGTGTGTTTTTTGTGCTCTTTCAGTGCTGAAAGGGTAGGGTATTTATAGGTCCCAACCCAGTTTGAATTTCGAGCTCAAAACTATCAATTTCCGAAATTCCGGGATCTGGCAGTTGCACCTCCTGACTGAGGTGGTTGCACCGCCTGGCAAAGCTCGAAGACTGAGCCTCTGGGCGGTGCCACCTCCTGTCAGGGGTGGTTGCACCTCCTGCCAGAGCTCGAAGACCCGCTCAGGTGGTGCCACCTCTTGACTAAGGTGGTTGCACCTCCTACCAGAGCTCGAAGATCGAGCTCAGGCGATGCCACCTCCTGGCTGGGGCGGTTCAACCGCCTGGCAGAAATCAGGGTCCGAATGGGTTGATCCATTCGGCCCAATTTGGGTTTTTCAGGGGCCCAATTGCCCCAAGATTAAGTTAATGGGATCACCTCCCATTTCCAACTTAATCATTGTGCTAACTACGATATTTCCTAAGACATTTACTGCAACTTGCTCAAGTGCGTCAATCGCTTCTTCCGGCGAGCTTCCGGCGAACTTCCGTCGATCATCCGATGAACCCTCAGTGATGCTCCTGCGGACTTCCGGCAAACTCCTGGACTTGTGACGATCCACTTGGCGAGTTCCGACGAGCTTCTTTAGCAAGCTCATGGACTTCTCGGATTTGTTCCCGCAGAACCTCCGACGACTGTCCGAACTTCCGTCAAACTCTCGAACTCCCAACTTGATCATTATCTTGATTCCGGCGCAACTCATGCTGCATATCTTACTTTCATCGTAGTTAATCCTGTACACTTATCTCAACATATAGATTAGATAACAAATGACAATTGACTTCATCATCAAAATCCGAGATTCAACACCACTAACGATCTTCCTTCAATAGGCAAAGATCAACTACCCATTTACACCCTTCTTCTCCTTTTCATAGGTTTAGGAGACAACCTTTACACCCTCACTTACTCTTCTCTTAAACTGCACAAACACTTAGAGCTTTTAGAGGAGTTCTCACAATATTACAATAGCGTTTTTCTTCTTTTTTCCTCTCAATTTTTTTGTATTTTGACCAGGGATGAGAGGGATATTTATAGGCCTCAAGTGGATTCAAACTTGGAGCATAAAGTTGTCTCATCCCGGAATTCCTGGGTCCTAGCGATACCACTACTTACGACATTGACATTGGGCGGTACCACCGCTTGGCATCCTGCCACTAGGTAGTACCATCGCTTGACAATCTCTCGGAGACTATATCTAGGCAGTACCACCACCTGATATAGTCTCGTAGATGGTGCCATGACAGTTCCACTTATTGGGTCACTGTTTGGGCCTTTCACTTGGCCCAACATAGCCCAAACATGGGCCCAATTAGCCCCTAATTGAGTTGGCCCAATTCCAACCCAATTATGTGCTAACTATGAATTTTAAGGCATACACTAAGTTCAATAAGTTCGGTAAATCTAGGTTTCTTCCGGCGAGCTTCCGGTAATCTTTCGACGAACTTCCGATTGTTAAATCTCGGATTTTGATGATAAAGTCAATTGTCATTTGTTTATCTAATCTATATGTTGAGAAAAGTGTGCAGGATTAACTACGATGGTAGTAAGACATACAGCAGGTATTATGCCAGAGTCAAGATCAAGATCACGTTGGGAGTCCGAGAGTTCATCGGAATTCCACAAGTTCGTCGGAAGTTCTACGGGAACTAGCCGAGAAGTCTAGGAGCTTACCATAGAAGCTCATTAGAACTCGCTAAGAAGATCATCGTGAAGTCTAGGAGCTTGTTGGGAGTCCGCTAGAGCATCACCGAGGGTTCGTCGGATGTTCGCCAGAAGTTCACCGGAAGCTCGTCGGAAGAAGCGATTGACACACCGTAATGTGAATTGCAATAATGATATCTTAATTGTCATAGTTAGTGTGTAGATTAAGTTAGGATTGGAAGATGATCCCACTAACTTAATCAGGGGCCAATTGGGCCCTTAACAGACCCAATCGGACCTAGAATTCTTGGCCAGCGGTGGCACCGCCCATGAGACTCGGTCTCCCAAGGATTCTAGGTGGTAGTACCGACCCTATCAAGCAGTGGTACCGCTGGTAGTTATTACTGCCAGCGGTGGTACCGCCCCTGTCAAGCGGTGGTACCACCCCTGTCAGGCGGTGGTACCGCTTGAGCTCGGTCTTCGAGTGCTGTCAAGCAGTAGTATCACCCAGACTGAGCGGTAGTACCGCTCAGTGTCCGATGACAGGCGGTAGTACCGCCCAGTAATGGCGGTGGTACTGCCAGGACCCCGAAAATCTAGGAATAGATACTTTTAGGCTCCATTTTAAAACTCATTAGGGCCTATATAAACCCCACCCTTTCCTGCATGAAAGGGCAACGAAAAACTTACTTTAATCTTGAGATTTTGAGGCCTTAAAGTGTTGTAAAAGCTAGAGTACTCCTTTCTTCTAAGTGTTGAGATCATTCAAGAGAGGAGTGAAAACTTATAAGGGTTGTCTCCTAAGCATGTCAAAAGGAGAAAAGTTGTAAAAGGGTGGTTGGCCTTCGCCTATTGAAGGAAGGCCTCTAGTGGACGTCGGTGACCTTATCGGAGGAGGAAGTAATAGTGGATGTAGGTCACGTTGACCGAACCACTCTAAAATCTTGATTTGCATTAACTTTGAGCATCTTTCCTTTATAATCAAACTGCCTCTCCTCCTTACTGTGCTTAACTACATCTACTTACGCTTTGACATAAACATTTTCCGAAATCTGTTTTACTTGTATGAAAGCTTTACGAAACCAACCTTTTTTAGTTGTGTGATTTGTAGCAATGCAAATCACCTTAGTCTTCTCTTGGTATTTCTCAAAAGGTTTCAAGTTCAACATTCATCCAAAAGGATTGAGTTAAAACCACTTTTGTTAAATTGGCTTTAATCGCAATAAGTCTTTTAAATCATAAAAGTTTTCCGCTGCACCAATTCAACCCCCCCCCCCTCTTAGTGCGGTCTCGATCCTAACACCGATGATCTCTCAAAAATATTCTAGCGAACTCCCGGCAAGCTCCTAGACTTCACTACATTCTTCTTGGCGAGTTCTAGTGAGCTTCTTTAGCAAGCTCCTAGAGTTCTCGGTCAATTCCGATAGAACTTTCGACGAACGTCCGGACTTCCAATGAACTCTCAAACTCCCAACGAAATCTCGTTCTTGACTCCGGGACTTCATTTTGCTTCATGCCTTGATTGCTATTATAGTTAATCCTGTACACTTAAAACCTACTTTGATCTAGATAATTATTACAAAGCTTAAATCAAATGTTGTCCGGCATATCATTGGTTCATCGACGCTTTGTTCGATTCTTCAGTGCATCATCCTCTCTTGTGGCCTATTGCCCAATTGGCCAGTTGACCTCTACAACTCTAATTTCCTTAGCGTAATTTTTGCTCTTCTTAGCCTGATGCTTGAACCCATGGCCCAAAGCCTTCTATCGATACGTCGACCGATCCTTCAGCTAAACGTCCAATCTTCTGACATGTTTCTCTCTAGCCCAACATAATTCTTCCTGCTTTTAATTATCTTTTCTTGATCGAAGCTTCCTGCATCACTCAAAATGCATATCAAATCATAAACACTATCAATTAGTTTCATCATTAAAATCCATGATTCAATAGTTTAGTCTCCGAGATTGTCAAACGATGGTACTGCCCAACACAGGCAGTGGTACCACTAGTACCCCAAAAACTAGGGATGAGACACTTTTAGGTTCAAAGTTTGAATTCACTTGAGGCCTATAAATACCCCTCTCATCCTTAGTTAACATACACAAGCATAGAGAACTTAGAAGCAGGAAAACGCTGTTGCAATCACTTGAGAGATCCCCTCCTCTAGTTCTAAATTTAGAATTCTATTTAGGGAAGAGTGAGTGCTTGTAAAAGGTTGTCTCCTAAACATATGAAAAGGAGAAGAGGGGTGTAAAAGGGTAGTTGATCTTCACCCATTGAAGAAAGATTGGTAGTGGAAGTCGATGGCCTCTATTAGGATCAAGAGCACTAAGAGGGGGGGGGGGGGGGGGATGGCGGCGGGGGTGAATTAGTGCAGCGGAAAACTTTCGACGATTAAAACTACATTTGTACGTTGAAATCCGATTTTGACATAAAAGTTGTTTCGTGGAGATAATAACTTTGAAAGCTTACGAAAATATATTTGAAGTAAAGTAAGGAAGGCAATTTGCAATTAAGATAAATAGCACAAAGGAAATGCAAACCAGATTTTAGAGTGGTTCAGTCAAATGTGACCTACATCCACTTTTGGCTTCCTCTTCCGATGAGGTCACCGACGTCTACTAGAGGTCTTCCTTTAATATGCGAAGGCCAATCACCCTTTTACAGTTTCACTCCTTTTGACAGGCTTAGGAGACAACCCTTACAGAATTTTCACTCCTCTTTTGAATGATCAAAACTTGGAAGAAAAGAGAGAGGAGAACTTTTGGCCTTTACAACACTTTTGAGCTCTAAAATCATAGAGTAAGATCAAGCTTTTGGTGCCCTTTCATGCAGGAAAGGGTTGGGTTTATATAGGCCCCAACTAGTTTAAATTTGGAGTTGAAAAGTGTCCTCTCCTGGTTTTTCGGGGTCCTGGCGGTACTACCATCATAACTAGGTGGTACTACCACTTGTCATCTATCACTGAGCGGTACTACCGCTTAGTCTAGTGGTACTACCGCTTGACATCGCTCAGAGACCGAGCTCAAGCGGTACCACCGCTTGATAGGGGTGGTACCACCGCTGGTAGTAATAACTATCGACGGTACCACCGCCTGATAGGGGTGGTACTACTGCCCAGAATTCCTGGGAGACCAAGTCTCCTGGGTGGTGCCACCGCTAGTGAAGAAATCTGGGTCCAAATGGGCTGATCCATTCGGCCCAATTTGGGTCTATCAAGGGCCCAATTGCCCATATAATAAGTTAATGGGATCACCTCTCATTCCTAACTTAATCTATATGCTAACTACGATATTTTAAGACATTAATATTGCAACTTGCTCCGATTTGTCAATCGCTTCTTCCGGCAAGCTTCCGGTGAACATTCGACGAACCCTCGGCGATGCTTCGATGGACTTCCAGCAAACTCTTGGACATGCGATGATCCACTTGGCAAGTTCCAACGAGCATCTTTGGCAAGCTCCTGGACTTCTCGGATTTGTTCCCGCAGAACCTCCGAAGACCGTCTTGACTTCCATCGAACTCTCGAACCCCTAACGTGATCATAGTCTTGACTCCAACGCAGCTCCTACTACATGTCTTACTGCCATCGTAGTTAATCCTACACACTTATCTCAACATATGGATTAGATAACAAATGACAATTGACTTCATCATCAAAATTCAAGATTTAACAATCTCTCCCTTTTTTATGATGATAATCAATTGATAACGGAGTTAACCTTAACTCCTCTTATCTATATGCCATACTTGAGATAAGTCATTCTTGAATTCAAAGCCTTTGAATTCAAGAGACATATTGATAAGTTAAGATCATTTAACCTTATTAATACTCCTATCATGATTCCTATCATGATGTATTTCTCTGAAAATGATGTCAAGGCTTGACATCCATTTTCAGGTTTTATATTTCAAATATGAAAAATAGCAATTGTAGCAATTCATCATATGGTAAGATATCAACATATAAAACTACGATGTAAGTTCTTGATATCTTAACATAATATAAACATTTCAAGTGTTTAGCAATCATAGCATTTCATCACATGAAAAGATATCAATTTGTAGAATTGCGATGTAAGCTCTAGATATCTTAACATAGTGCAAATATGGCAATCATACCAATTCTATTACCAAATTATCATATATTTCTTTGCAAGCTTTTGATATCTTAACATAATTTAAATTCAAATATGGTACTCATGGCATCAAATCATATAGCATTAAATTCAAATATGACACTCATAGCATCAATTCATATATTTCTCATTCAAATATGGCACTCATAGTATCAATTCATATATTTCTCCCCCTTTATCATCAACACAAAGGAGAACGATATAAGTAAATTTTAACTAGGTCTATGTCATTTTTTAATAATGAGTGATAGGATACCAATTATACAAACATCTCAAGGAAAACATGACATTGAGATGACTTTCATTACTTCTTCCTCTTTATTTGTTATTTTCTTTTTGCATGAAGGAGGAAAGTCATTTGTGAGCTTACTCAAATGAAGTTAAAATTGATAAGATATTAAAGCACACTTTATTTTTACAAGAATCAAGATATGTGTGTGAATCAAATGCTTGCACGTAAAATTATATCTCAAAAGATATAAAAAGGAATCATCAAATTTATTTCTCGAAAGATATTTTTCAAATGATAAGTCTATGAGAGATACATTTGCTAGTTGATTCCATATGTCAAAAATCAATGATGTGAATCAAAACTTGATATGACATATGTTTATTAAGTCCGGAAAAGAATAATGTATCGAGAAAATCCGATTGTTAGGATCAAGAAGATCTGAAAATGAAATTTAACACTTTTATGCATTCGGACATGGTTTTGCTATAGATTTTCAAACATAATCATAAAGATAAAACATGCTTATCATCATAGAAATTTTTGTATCCAAGACACATAATTTTCAATAAGTTATTAAGACATGTAATCGTATAAGCTTCTCATCATAGCGTTAAGTGATTGAATCAAGAAAGTCCGAAAAATAATTTTAATAAGTTAATGTATTCAGACAAAATTTTGTAGTGCTCAAGAATTAAGAATTCGATGTATAAATCTTCTCAAATCACAATTAGAGTATAACATGCTCATCATGGAAACCAAGGCACAAGATTTTCAATTTATAAAGTAAGCATGTTATAGAAGCATTCAATCTCAACGTGAAACTTAAGTGATCAAGAAAAATTTGAAAACGAGTAGTGTAAAGAGATTCAAGGAAAATCCGAAAACGATGTTCGATCTACATTAATATTCCTAACTCTACATATGCTCACTAAATAATACATTAAGTAAAACATATTAAGGATTAGTAGTTATCATTGTGATCAAGGTGAGTAGCATAAAGAGTTTGCAACTGTTAGGATCGGAGCGGCACTAAGAGGGGGGGGGGTGAATTAGTGCAGCGGATTAAAACTTCGGTTTTAGAAAATCTTTCGTACAATAAAAATAATGTTTCGTTTGAAACCGTTTCAATTGCGTTGAAAGCATACGTAATAAGATGAGGGCAGTGAACTTAGCAAAGTAAAGGTTTGTAGAAAGATAAATGCATAAACATAAACGTAAACCGGAGATTACGTCGATTTTAAAGTGGTTCGGTCAAATGACCTACATCCACTTGCGAGGCCCCTCTTCGACGAGGCTCCCATCTTCCACTAGCAAATCTCTTGAAAGGGAAGGGTAAATACCCCTCTCACAACTCTTTACAAGCGGTTCACTCTCTTACAAATTTTTAGCAAGAAAGAAGGAGGTGAACACTAGCAAAATGAAAACAAGATTAGCTAGGACTTTTCTAAGACCTTTCTCTCAAACACTTGCTGCTTAAAAAGTTGTGTTCTCAGCCGAGACTTGAGGGGTATTTATAGGCCTCAAGAGGATTCAAATTTGGGCTCCAAAAATTTGAATTCTCTTATGTTCCCGATGCTGGTGGTGCCACCGACAGCCAAGCGGTGCCACCGCCCAACGCTCGGGTGCTGGGCGGTGCAACCGCCCAGCCCAGGAGGTGTCATCGCTCAGCTCTCGGGTGCTGGGCGGTGCCACCGCCAAGCCTCAGCGATGCCACCGCCTAGGCCAATTCAGCGCACTGGTTGGGCTCCAAACTTGACCCAAACCAGTCCGAACTCGGGCCCAATTGGCCCCTACTTGGGTTATAAGATTAACACCTAATCCTAACCCTAATTAACATGCTAACTATGAATTTAAAGACATTTTCTAAGCTATTACAAAGTCCGTAAGTCAAGACTTTTTCCGGCGAGCTTCCGGCGAACTTCCGACGATTTTCCGATAAACTCTCGGAAACCATTCTGTAGACTCCCGACAAGCTCCTAGACTTCATGATTTGATCTTGACGAGTTCCAACGAGCTTCTTCGGCAAGCTCCGATCTTTCTCGGCGAGCTCCACGAACTTCCAACGAACCTTCCGGCGAGCTTCCGAAAAACCCTTCGGCAAGCTCCCTACTCATTCTCGGCTAGTTCCGGCAGCATTCCCGACGAACCTTCGGACTTCCGTCGAACTCTTGAACTCGCAATGAATCCTTTGTGCTTGACTCCGACACTTTGTTTTGCTTTATGTCTTCATCGTTATCGTAGTTAATCCTGCACACACAAGCTAAAACTCTACTCCGATCTAGACAATTATTACAACGCGAATTGACATTCTATTGCCCGGCACGTCATTGGTTGGCGCTTCGTCCGATTCTTCGGTGCATCGTCCTCTCTTGCAGCTTGTTGCCCAATTGGCAGTTAACCTCCGCAACCCCGATATACTTGGCATAATTTCGCTCTCCTTGGCCCGATGCCCGACGTCCGAAGCATTCAGCCATCCAATATCCTGACGTGATCTCTTCCGGCGCAACGTCAATTCCTCCTGCGTAAACTGTCTAAACCTGATCGAGTAGACCTGCATCGCTCAAAATGTAATTTAAATCATAAACACATATCAAGTGGTTTCATCATCAAAATACGAGATTCAACAATCTTCCCCTTTTTGATGATGACAACCACTTGATGACAGAGTTAACCTTAACTCTGGGAGTTTAAACAAACTCCCCCTATCAATATGCCATATTGATAGAACCTTGAATTCAAACTGAATTCAAGTCATTGCAATATTCATCATGAATACTTGCAACACATCATCATGAACATATGCATAAACTTATGCATATCATGTCATCAACATACTTCTCCCCCTTTGTCATCAACAAAAAGGAGAAGTACAACTATTCTTTGTGTTTTTAATATAAGTTCAACTCATTGCATGGAAAACATAATATCAAGTTTTATCATCATGCAGTTTTGAAGCTAGAAAATTTAGCAAGTATTGCATCATGCTTAGGACATTCAAGCAATCAAGTTTTAGATATGCAAGTTTTATAGCATACAAGATATCACTTTTGGTAATGTTCAAGATAGCAAGTTCTACATCATGCAAGCTAGCAAAATGTTTGAAAAAGTGATCAAGTTTTGCAACATACAAGCTAGCAAAAATGTCAAACTAGCAAGAGATAATGTTTTACATGAGGCAAGCAAACAATTTGGCAAATGTTACATTTGCATCTTCTCTTTTGAGAAGTGCAATTTTTGCTTTCATCTTGAATTGTGCAAGCTAGTTAGTTTGCCTCTTTTCA
Source organism: Musa acuminata AAA Group (assembly GCF_036884655.1). Lineage (NCBI taxonomy): Eukaryota > Viridiplantae > Streptophyta > Magnoliopsida > Zingiberales > Musaceae > Musa > Musa acuminata. Next base: position 26,724,183 of record NC_088335.1, read on the forward strand.
TGATGTCCACGCTAGAAATTCTTGCTCCCCTTTGTCATTGTCAAAAAGAAGGGAAGACCCTTATATCAATTTTCATATTATGACAAAGGTAAGTATCATTCTTATTTGTGCATCATTATATATTCTAATTAAAACATACACAATTTCAATAACCTTATTTTTCATGCACGATACCGAAAAATAAATCAATCACCATTAATAAGCATATCATATATGATACTCAAACATTAAAATTTTCAAGCATTTATCAACATGTTGATCATGATACCAAACATTCATCATTTAAAGCATTTCAATCATCACTATAACTCATCATGCACAAAATGTAAAATCATCTAACATGATACAAACATTTATTTTCAAAATGTTTATCACTATTTTCATGTATGATAATAAAGTATTCATGATGCATATATCATCACAATACAAAGCAATTGCATGCATAATTTCAAATTATAAATATTTCAAATCATGAAGATATTAACTTGTCAAATTTCATCCGATCATTCATGATTATAACTTTTCATTTGTATACATCAAAATAATATCAAGAGTATTTCATGCATAATTTTAATCACCACATAAGGAATATCAAGAAGAAAGTAATTGGGTGATGCGATAAACATTTCATGAATACAAGGAATTGTATAAAAATCATATCATGAAAGATTAGAACATATGAATACCAAAAGGCATGATTTCTTTTTGAAAAACCTACTCATAAATAATCAAAAGAAAATCTTAGGAGATCGATTAATGAAAAAATCTTGATTCATAATAAATCTTAATTTGTAAATATCACGGAATCAAGATCATGATTTCGAATAAAACTCATTCAAATTCAAATCATCCAAATCATCAAAATCTCAACATTTCTTTCAAGAGATTCAAAATGGCATAGATAGTTTTATTGGTCTCTTAGGTAGAAATCAATAAGATAGAGGATTATATTTCATTTTTATAAATTTCTATTCATGTGATTTGCTTCTTATGAGCATGCCTTAGTCTTTATATGCCAAATCAATATAAGCATTAAAGTTCAAGATGTAAAGGCAAAATCTTATAAGACAACTCATTTATAAAATATTCATCATGTTTATTTTTATGAGATTCATAAGATTGGTAAAATAAATTTATTAATCTCAATAGAATAGAAAATTCATTTCCATTTCATACAATTGATTTTATGTGAGAGTGTTCAAGTCTTTTTGTGAAAACATTGTATCATCATTTAAAGTCAAAACATAAGTTTTGTCATAAAGCCGTCAAGACCAAAGACATAAAAAATAAAACATCATGATATCACATCTATCATCAAAAGACTATCAAGAAATTCATACATAGATTTACATGCACTATGTCATCTTAATATGTCATGAGAATGTCATCTTAATTCGTCATAAAAATGATTAAACCAAAAACATGTTAATCCAAAATGAGAGTATCAAATCAACATTTACTTCAAAAACTCATGCATGACATAAAATCATCAAAATACACATGCATGGATTAATCCTAAGCATTATCACATATCATATTACAATAATCCATAATGTTGCATACATCATTCAACATTTCAAAAGATAACATGCATGAAACCTTAGCAATATACTTTTCATTGATCAAATTTTTAATTTTTTTAAAGATGCTAAAAAAGAAAAACATGATATAATTTTTGAAAAATAATTTTTTTTTATTTCCTATTCCTACTATCTAAATTAAGAACTCATAAAAAACTTCAAGTAATTTCAAAATAATTCAAGAGAGTTGAGTTACTTACCTTGTAGTCGAAGCCCGTCAAAGCCCAATTCGCCGTTTCACCTTTGGAAGTTCTTGATTCATCCTTGGGTGCCTTCCTTTTCTTTGGCCTCTTCCTCCATTCAAGTTCATTATTTATTTTAGATATTTGTTTAATGAACTTATTAAGAGTTGGTGTTCGAAGTTCAAGTTCATCATTGTCCTCATCACTTGAGTCATCGCTCAAGTGGAATTCATTTGTCCGAGGTTCCAAATCCTTCTTTTCCTTTGGAAGGTGGTTCAAGTGTTCATTGTGTTCATCATGTGCATTGCGCACCATTTCTATTGTCATTAATGAGCCGATAAGTTCTTCAAGTGGAAAAATATTTAAATCTTTTGTTTCTTGTATTGCCGTTACTTTTGATTCCCAAGCTTTAGAAAGTGATCGTAAAACTTTACTAACAAGTTCAAAATTCGAGAAACATTTGCCAAGAGCTTGTAAACCATTGACGACATCCGTGAAACGGGTGTACATGTCAACAATGGTTTCGCTCGGCTTCATTTGAAAAAGCTTGAAATCATGCATTAAAATGTTGATTTTCGAATCTTTAACTCTAAAAGTGCCTTCGTGTGTGATTTCAAGAGTGTGCCAAATGTCAAAAGCCGTTTCGCATAAAGAAACCCGATTGAACTCATTTTTTTCGAAAGCGTAAAATAAGGCATTCATAGCCTTTGCGTTTAAAGAAAACATCTTCTTCTCCAAATCATTCCATTGGTTCATTGGAAGAGAAGACATTTCAAATCCATTTTCGACTATGTGCCATAAATTCAAATCCAAAGAAAGTAAGAAAACTCTCATTCGAGTTTTCCAATAAGTGTAGTCCGTCCCATTGAAAAAGGGAGGACAAATGAGAGAGTGACCCTCTTGAAAGCCGTAAAGAGCCATTTCTATTTGGGTGTTAAACCAAGGTAGAAAAACGTGGCTCTGATACCAATTGTTAGGATCGGAGCGGCACTAATAGGGGGGGGGTGAATTAGTGCAGCGGATTAAAACTTCGGTTTTAGAAAATCTTTCGTATGATAAAAATAATGTTTCGTTTGAAACCGTTTCAATTGCGTTGAAAGCGTACGTAATAAGATGAGGGCATTGAACTTAGCAAAGTAAAGGTTTGTAGAAAGATAAATGCATAAACATAAACGCAAACTGGAGATTACATCGATTTTAAAGTGGTTCGGTCAAATGACCTACATCCACTTGCGAGGCCCCTCTTCGATGAGGCTCCCACCTTCCACTAGCAAATCTCTTGAAAGGGAAGGATAAATACCCCTCTTATAACTCTTTACAAGCGGTTCACTCTCTTACAAATTTTCAGCAAGAAAGAAGGAGGTGAACACTAACAAAATGAAAACAAGATTAGCTTGGACTTTTCTAAGACCTTTCTCTCAAACACTTGCTGCTCAAAAAGTTGTGTTCTCAGCCGAGACTTGAGGGGTATTTATAGGCCTCAAGAGGATTAAAATTTGAGCTCCAAAAATTTGAATTCTCTTATGTTCCCGATGCTGGCGGTGCCACCGCCCAGCCCAGGAGATGTCACCGCCCAGCTCTCGGGTGTTGGGCGGTGCCACCGCCTAGGCCAATTCAGCTCACTGGTTGGGCTCCAAACTTGGCCCAAACCAGTCTGAACTCGGGCCCAATTGGCCCCTACTTGGGTTATTAGATTAACACCTAATCCTAACCCTAATTAACGTGCTAACTACAAATTTAAAGACATTTTCTAAGCTATAACAAAGTCCGTAAGTCAAGACTTTTTCCAGCGAGCTTCCGGCAAGCTTCCGGCGAACTTCCGACGGTTTTCCGATAAACTCTCGGAAACTATTCTGCAGACTCCCGACAAGCTCCTAGACTTCACGATTTGATCTTGACGAGTTCCAATGAGCTTCTTCGGCAAGCTCCGATCTTTCTCGGTGAGCTCCACGAACTTCCAATGAACCTTCCGGCGAGCTTCCGAAAAACCCTTCGGCAAGCTCCCTACTCATTCTCGGCTAGTTCCGGCAGCATTCCCGACGAACCTTCGGACTTCCGTCGAACTCTTGAACTCGCAATGAATCCTTTGTGCTTGACTCCGACACTTTGTTTTGCTTTATGTCTTCGTCGTTATCGTAGTTAATCCTGCACACACAAGCTAAAACTCTACTCCGATCTAGACAATTATTACAACGCGAATTGACATTCTATTGCCCGGCACGTCATTGGTTGGCGCTTCGTCCGATTCTTCGGTGCATCGTCCTCTCTTGCAGCTTGTTGCCCAATCGGCGGTTGACCTCCGCAACCTCGATATCCTTGGCATAATTTCGCTCTCCTTGGCCCGATGCCTGACATCCGAAGCATTCAGCCATCCAATATCCGGACGTGATCTCTTCCGGTGCAACGTCAATTCCTCCTGCGTCAACTGTCTAAACCTGATCGAGTAGACCTGCATCACTCAAAATGCAGTTTAAATCATAAACACATATCAAGTGGTTTCATCATCAAAATACGAGATTCAACCGCAACAACGTAATTGTTATAACAAGACAAGAAGAAATTGTGACCACATTTACATATACAAGCTCATTCAGGAGGTGAAATATTAAAATGCCTAAATAAGGAGTCAAATTGTTGATGAATTTGCTGCAACTCAGATAGGATTTAATCTTGGCGATGTTCAAGCCGATCTTGTCTTTGTTCAAAGCGATCCATCTGAATCCCTATGTTTTCGATAGATGATGCAGGAGCTTGCTCAAATGAATGTGTTTCCTCAAGGAGACCAGTCGGAGGAGATTGAGTACCCCTAAAAATTGGTGTTTGTAGTTCTGGTTCAGGTTGAGGGGGATCGATTCTTCTAGGCATTCTAACCCACATTCCATTTCTAAATAAGCATCTCATTCGTCGAGTGGTATTGCAATATCATAGGCATTAAGTATTCTAGTGATTATGCCACCATATGGAAGCATCATATCTTTCTTAGATATTTCTATCATATTTTGTTGAATAAGGTAACCAAAACAATTGTTAAATCCTTTCATGATCCAGTACATGGTTCCTAGTTCCATTTGACTTACTTCATCATGATGGTATTGTTTAGGGAGAATGATACTAATTAGAATGTGATGAAGTACTTTGGTATTTAATGATATTTCTATCATATGTTCACAGCTTTTAGGAAAAACCATTAAGTTGGGATTATAGAAAATTGTTCCTAAGGCATCAACATACGTAGTCCATACTGTTTCATCATCCTATTGACCTCTAAAATAACCTCTATCTTTTACATGGATGCCTATTATGTCACAAAGGGATCTATCCGTGATAGATATATGAAATCCTAGAAGATAGGTAGACACCCCTTTCTTCTTCATCTATATGTAGATTGTTATAAAACAACCTAACAAGTCTAGGGTAGATGAGTTCACTTATTTGTAGGATTGGGAGAAGATATAGTTTTGCGAGCCAATTCAATGGTTTGCAAATTTTATGGAAGCAAATTTTTAGGCACGTAGATTTTTAGCCAATTCAATGGGTTCCCTTATGAACATTTCTAAATTCTATGGAAGCAAATTTTTAGGCACGTAGATTTGAATCAAAAAGTGTAGAATCAAAGTTTTCTTCTAATCTCCTCTTCCCTTTGTCCCTAGAGGATCTTCTAGAGCCCATAACTATTGCTATTTAGGAAGATAATGAGCAAGAGTAGATGATTCAAAACAAAAATCAAAAGCCTCTTAGAGAATACCTTAGTTGAGATCTTCAAGAGGATGAATGATTGATTCTTGATCCTGCACAAAATAGGCAGTTTTTGGGCAGCTAAAGGAGAGGAATGGAGGTGAAGAAGATTTTGGAGCTGCTAGGAGGAGAAGAGAGTGAGTTGGTCGGTTCTACTGCCGGCCCTAGCTCGGTTTAAAAGGGATAGATTGCGGGCGGTGGCACCGCTGGCTGGGCGATGCAACCGCTTGCCACCTATGACAACCGGCGGTGCTACCGCCAACTGGGTGGTGCCACCGCCTACAGGCAATGAGCACTATCTTGAGGGCTGTGTGGGCTGATGTGGATGTTTTTAATTTACAGAAAATTTTTATTTGAGGAGCAATCAATCTTAATTACATAATTACATAAAGGTTTCCATCACAAGATGAGAGATTTCGTACGTTCATGATAGATCTTGTGAAGTGCATACTCTACTTCAAATGTCGTATACAATTTTGGACATGTTCTTGACTTATTATACAAGTTTGTAAGTTTTTCTAGTTCATGACAAACTTAGCTTGCAAGACGTAAGTTGGATCCAAAAATAAAATGAAGAAGGTATGAATGTGATGAATTCGGAAATCCAGAGGATGTGTGAAGGGAGAATTATGAGCTCCAAAATATGAGGGATCAAACATGATTATATCAATATCACTTAGTAATTGGTAGTATTAATTCTACTAATCCTCTTTTTATCATTTAGGCTAGAGAGCATCACGAGTCTTTTTGGATCTCGGGTCATGAATGTTGAGAACCCAAAAAGCAAGATATTATCTCTTGCTCCTAGCTTGTGATGGTGTATATTTCTACAAGAAAGGATGATTTTTAGGTACCCATTTACTTTTGGGTGCCTCAAAACCTAATCTAAATTGTTTATCATGTTGCATAGAATTTATCATGGTTCCTTTAGGAACCCAAATCAGTTTGTTCGGACTAACTTTTTTGAATGGACAATGATAAGTTCTATGTCCATGTTTGTAACAAAAGTTGCATTTGCTTTGGTGCTGAACATGTAAGATAGGGCCTTTAATGAAGGTGGTTGGATTTTGATGAGGACTTCTCACAAATCCGATTCCACTTCTTTTAGGAATGTGACCCTTATTTGTAAGGATCATATTCAAAGACTTGCTACCAACCTCGAATTTCTTCAAGGTGTCCTTAAGTAGAAAGTTCTCCTTTTAGAGAGTTTCTAGATCATGGCATTTTATACATGGAGCTAAACTATCATGATATTCAGTTTTTAATTTATCGAAATTACTAATAAGACATCATGCTCCGTTTTTAGCAATTTATATTTTCTACTAATTCATTTGCATTCATCAAATAAGTCATGGAAGGCATTTAACAATTTATCAAATGATAAATCTGCATCAATTAAATTTGTTACCTCCTCTTCGATGGCCATTAGGGCATAGTGAGCAACTTGCTCGATATTGGACTCCTCTTCTTCGGACGCACTTGAGTCATCCCACGTTGCTTTGAGCGCCTTCTTCTTTGATGTTCTCTTCTTGGCTTGGGGACAATCACTTTTGTAGTGTCCTAGCTTTTTGCACTCGTAGCAAATAACTTGGTCCTTTTTGGGTTCAAATTTATTTTTTGTGTCATTTTTAAACTTGTTTCACTTAATGAATTTTTTGAATTTCCTTGTTAGAAGTGCCAAGTCATCGTCACAGTCCTCATCACTTGAGTTTTCTCTCAAGTGGTCATCTAAAGTTCTAAGTGTCATATCCTTCTTGTTCTTTAGAAGGATATCTTCTTGTTTTTCATGAGCCTTGCAAGTCATTTCATAGGTCATTAATGACCCGATTAGTTCTCCAAGAGGGAAGTTGTTTAAATCTTTAGCATTTAGAATAGCAGTGACTTTAGGGTCCTAGCTCTTAGGAAGGGATCTTAGAATCTTATTTACGAGCTCAAAATCCAAAAAAACTTTTGCCGAGTCAATTTAGACCATTGACGACATCCGTAAAACGGGTGTAAATGTCGCCAATAGTCTCGCTTGGTTTCATTCGGAAAAGTTCGAAAGAATGTATCGAAAGATTGATTTTTGACTCTTTCACTCTACTTGTGCCTTCGTGAGTCACTTCAAGTGTATGCCAAATATCAAACGTGATTTTATAAACTGAAACACGATTGAACTCATTTTTATCAAGCGCACAAAATAAGGCATTCATAGCCTTTGCATTAAGAGCGAAAGTCTTCTTCTCCAATTCATTCCAATCGATCATTGGAAGAGAAGACTTTGAAAATCTATTTTCGATAAGATTCCAAAGTTCAAAATCCATTAAAATAAGGAAGATCCTCATTCGGGTCTTCCAATAGGTGTAGTCCGTCCCATTGAACATGGGTGGACGTGTAATAGAGCGGTCCTCTTGGTTTCCGGCATATGTCATCTCTCTTGAGTTTTAATCCATTTGCGAGTTAACCCCACTCTGATACCAATTGTTAGGATCAAGAGCACTAAGAGGGGGGGGGGTGAATTAGTGCAGCGGAAAACCTTTGACGATTAAAACTGCGTTCGTATGTTGAAATCCGATTCCGACGTAAAAGTCATTTCATGCAGATAATAACTTTGAAAGCTTACGGAAACGTATTTGAAGTAAAGTATGGAAGGCAGTTTGCAGTTAATATAAATAGCACAAAGGAAATGCAAAACATATTTTAGAGTGGTTTGGTCAAACGTGACCTACATCTACTTTCGGCTTCCTCCTCTAACGAGGTCACCGGCATCTACTAGAGGCCTTCCTTCAATAGGCGAAGGCCAATTATCCTTTTACAGTTTCACTCATTTTGACGGGCTTAGGAGACAACCCTTATAGAATTTTCACTCTTGAATGATCGAAACTTGGAAGAAAAGAGGGAGGAGAACTTTTGGCATTTACAACACTTTTGAGCTCTAAAATCACAAAGTAAGATCAAGCTTTTGGTGCCCTTTCATGCAGGAAAGGGTGGGGTTTATATAGGCCCCAACTGGTTTGAATTTGGAGCTGAAAAGTGTCATATCCCGATTTTTCGGGGTCCTGGCGGTACTACCGCCTATCATCTGTCACTAAGCGGTACTACCACTCAATTTGGGCGGTACTACCGCCTGACATCGCTCGGAGACCGAGCTCAGGTGGTACCACCGCTTGACAGGGGCGGTACCACCGCTAGCAATAATAACTACCGGCGGTACCACCGCCTGACAGGGGCGGTACTACCGCCTAGAATTCTCGGGAGACCAAGTCTCCTGGGCGGTGCCACCGCCGACCAAGAAATTTGGGTTCGAATGGACTGATCCATTCGGCCCAATTTGGGTTTGTCAAGGGCCCAATTGCCCTCACATTAAGTTAATGGGATCACCTCCTATTCCTAACTTAATCTACATGCTAACTATGATATTTTAAGACACTAATACTGCAACTTGCTCCGGTGCATCAATCGCTTCTTCCGATGAGCTTTCGGCGAACATCCGACGAACCTTCGACGATGCTCCGGCGGACTTCCGACAAACTCTTGGACTTGCGACGATCCATTTGGCGAGTTCCAACAAGCTTCTTTGGCAAGCTCCTGTATTTCTCGGATTTGTTCCCACAGAACCTCCAACGACTGTCCGGACTTCCGTCGAACTCTCGAACCCCCAAAGTGATCATAGTCTTGACTCCGGCGCAACTCCTACTACATGTCTTATCACCATCGTAGTTAATCCTGCACACTTATCTCAACTCATGGATTAAATAACAAATGACAATTGACTTCATCATCAAAATCTGAGATTCAACAGCCTCGAGTGAAGAGGAATCGGGAGTAAATGTAAGTCACGACGATCGAAACACTATAAAAATCTGGTTTGCATTTATATTTTTCTCTTTACTTTAATTACAAACTGAATTATTACTTTTACTACCTTACGAAAATGCTTTCAAGTTAACATCTTTCCGAAACAAGTTTCATCGTATGAAGATTTTTGACTCGACATGATTTTTATTTGCTACACTAATTCACCCCTCCCCCCTCTTAGTGTCGACTCGATCGTAATAGATCCTTCATCTATTGAATCTCAGATTTTGATGATGAAGTCAATTGTCATTTGTTATCTAATCTATATGTTGAGATAAGTATGCAGGATTAAGTATGATGAAAGTAAGATATGTGGCAGGAGTTGCGCCGGAATCAAGACAATGATCACGTTGGGAGTTCGAGAGTTCGACGGAAGTTCGGACAGTCGTCGGAGGTTCTGGGGGAACAAATCCAAGAAGTCCATGAGCTTGCCAATGAAGCTCGTCGGAACTCGCCAAGTGGATCGTCGCAAGTCCAGGAGTTTGCCGGAAGTCCGCAGGAGCATCACCGAGGGTTCATCGGATGATCGACGGAAGTTCGTCGGAAGCTCGCCGGAAGAAGCGATTGACGCACTAGAGCAAGTTGCAGTAAATGTCTTAGGAAATATCATAGTTAGCACAATGATTAAGTTGGAAATGGGAGGTGATCCTATTAACTTAATCTTGGAGCAATTGGGCCCTTGAAAAACCTAAATTGGGTCGAATGGATCAACCCATTCGGACCCTGATTTCTGCTAGGCAGTTGAACCGCCCCAGCCAGGAGGTGGCACCGCCTGAGCTCAGTCTTCAAGCTCTGGCAGGAGGTGCAACCGCCTCAGTCAGGCGGTGGCACTGCTTGAGCTCGGTCTTCGAGCTCTAGCAGGAGGTGCAACCGCCTCAATCAAGCGGTGGCACCGCCTAAGCTTTGTCTTCGAGCTCTAGCAGGAGGTGCAACCGCCCCTGACAAGAGGTGGCACCGCCCAGAGGCTCAGTCTTCGAGCTCTACCAGGCAGTGCATCCACCTCAGTCAGGAGGTGCAACTGCCAGATCCCGGAATTCCGGGAATTGACAGTTTTGAGCTCGAAATTCAAACTGGGTTGGGGCCTATAAATATCCCACCCTTTCAGCACTAAAAGAGCACAAAAAACACACCGAAATCCTAATCTTATTCTCTGATTTTTAGAGCTCAAAATTGTTGTAAAGGCCAAAAGTTCTTCTCTCTCTTTTCTTCCAAGTTCTGATCTTTAAAGAGAGGAGAGAAAATTTTGTAAGGGTTATCTCCTAAGCCCGTCAAAATGAGTGAAACTATAAAAGGGTGGTTGGGCTTCGCCTATTGAAGGAAGGCCTCTAGTAGACGTCGGTAACCTCGTCGGTGGAGGAAGCCAAAAGTGGATGTAGGTCAAGATTGACCGAACCACTCTAAATCTCAGTTTGCATTTACTTTGAGCATCTTATCCTTATTGCAAACCTCCTCAATAGCTTACTGCCTTCTGCACATTTATGATCGTGTTTTAAAGTTCAGTATTTTCTGAATCGGCGTTTAGACGTAAATCAGTTTTATCGTACGAACATCATATTTCAGTTTACGCTTACATTTTAACTTTCATCATAACTGCAAACTGCCTTCATAGATTTCCTTTAACTACATCTCGCTTGATTACAAGTTAAAGAGATTTATGAATCGACTTTTCTACCGAAATCGCTTTTATCGTACAAACACCTTTTTAATCGTCGAAAGTTTTCTACTGCACTAATTCACCCCCCCCCCTCTTAGTGCTCTTGATCCTAACAATTGGTATCAGAGCGGGGTTAACTATCAAACGGATTAAAACCCCAGAGAGATGGCATACACCGGAAACCAAGAGGGCCATTCTATTACACGTCCACCCATGTTCAATGGGACGGACTACACCTATTGGAAGACCCGAATGAGGATCTTTCTTATTTCTATGGATTTTGAACTTTAGAATCTTGTCAAAAATGGATTTTCGAAGTCTTCTCTTCTAATGATCGATTGGAATGAATTGGAGAAGAAGGCTTTCGCTCTTAATGCAAAGGCTATGAATGCCTTATTTTGTGCGCTTGATAAAAACGAGTTCAACCGTGTTTCGGTTTGTGAAACCGTATTTGATATTTGGCACACACTCGAAGTGACTCACGAAGGCACAAGTAGAGTGAAAGAGTCAAAAATCAATCTTTTGATATATTCTTTCGAACTTTTCCGGATGAAACCGAGTGAGACTATTGGCGACATGTTTACTCGTTTCACGGATATCGTCAACGGTCTAAAAGGACTCGGAAAATTTTTTTCAGATTTTGAGCTCGTAAATAAGATTCTAAGACCCCTTCATAAGAGTTGGGATCCTAAAGTCACTGCTATTCAAGAGGCGAAAGATCTAAACAACTTCCCTCTTGAAGAACTAATCGGGTCATTAATGACCTACGAGATGACTTGCAAAGCTCATGAAGAGCAAGAAGACATCCTTCCAAAGAATAGGAAGGATATGACACTTAGAACTTTAGAAGACCACTTGAGAGAAAACTCAAGTGATGAGGACTATGATGATGACTTGGCACTTCTAACAAGAAAATTTAAAAAATTCATTAAAAGAAACAAGTTTAACAATGAAACAAAAAATAAATTTAAACCCAAGAAGGACCAAGTTATTTGCTATGAGTGCAAAAAGCCGGGACACTACAAGAGTGATTGTCCCCAAGTCAAAAATAGAACATCAAAGAAGAAGGCACTCAAAGCAACGTGGGATGACTCGAGCGCGTCCGAAGAAGAGGAGTCCAACACCGAGCAAGTTGCTCATTACGCCTTAATGGCCATCGGGGAGGAGGTAACAAATTTAATAGATGCAGATTTATCATTTGATGAATTATTAAATGCCTTCCATAACTTATTTGATTAATGCAAGATTATTAGTAGAAAATACAAATTGCTAAAAAAGGAGCATGATAGTCTTACTTGTAATTTTGATAAGTTAAAAACTGAATATCATGATAGTTTAGGTTCATGCATAAAATGTCATGATCTAGAAACTCTCCAAAAGGAAAACTTGCTACTTAAGGACACCTTGAAGAAATTCGAGGTTGGTAGCAAGTCCTTGAACATGAGCCATGCAAACAAGGGTCACGTTCCCAAAAGAAGTGGAATCGAATTTGTGAGAAGTCCTCACCAAAATCCAACCACCTTCATAAAAGGCCCCATCTTACATGTTCGACACTAAAGCAAATGCTACTTTTGTTGCAAACTTGGACACAAAACGTATTATTGTCCATTCAAGAAAAAAAGTCCAAACAAATTAATTTGGGTTCCTAAAGGAACAATGATAAATTCTATGCAACATGATAAACAATGTAGATCTATTTTTTAGGCACCCAAAAGCAAATGGGTACCTAAAAATCATCCTTTCTTGTAGAAACCTATACCATCGCAAGCTAGGAGTAAGAGATGGTACCTTGATAGTGGATGCTCAAGGCATATGTCCGGAGATCCATCTCAATTCTCTAAGCTCACTAGCATAGACGAAGGCTATGTCACCTTCGGAGACAACAACAAGGGTAAAATCATTGGCAAAGGAACCATAGGTAACAAATCCAACTTCTTTATTGAAGATGTTTTGTTAGTTGATGGGTTAAAACATAACCTCTTGAGCATTAGTCAATTATGTGATAAAGGATATATTGTCAGATTCGAATCTAATGCTTACATCATTGAAAACCACACAAAAACACGTCTATGATTGCATTAAAACAAAATAACGTATACACTATTGACATCAATGATTTATGTAATGAAATGTGTTTTTCGATTTTGAATGAGGATACTTGGCTATGGCATAGAAGATTAGGTCATGCTAGCATGAAACTAATCACTCAAATATTATCTAAAGAACTTGTAAGAGGAATTCCTCATATCAAGTTCATCAAAGATAATGTATGTGATGCTTGCCAATTAGGTAAACAAATTAAGGGTAGTTTCAAATCTAAGAATCAAATAAGCACCTCTAGGCCCTTACAATTGATCCATATGGACTTGTTCGGACCAATCTCTACATCAAGCCTAGGAGGTAGCAAATACGCCTTCGTCATTGTGGATGACTATAGCAGATACACATGGACTTACTTCTTAAAACAGAAAAATGAATGCTTTAGATATTTTACCAAGTTTTGTAAACTTGTTCAAAATGAGAAGGGTTCTATGATTTCGTCAATTAGAAGTGATCATGGTGGTGAATTTCAAAACCATGATTTCCAAGAATTTTGTGAACTCAATGGATACAACCATAATTTCTCTACTCCTAGAAATCCTCAACAAAATGGAGTAGTAGAAAAAAAAAATCGAAATTTACAAGAAATGTCAAGAACCATGTTGAATGAACATAGCCTACCCAAATATTTTTGGGCCGAAGCCGTAAACACTATATGCTATATTTTGAATATAGTTCTAGTAAGACCCTTACTCACCAAAACTCCTTATGAGTTATGGAACAACAAAAAACCCAATGTTTCATATTTTAAAGTCTTTGGGTGTAAGTGTTTTATCTTAAATGAAAAAGATAACTTAGGATAATTTGATGCTAAATCCGATGAAGGAATCTTTCTTGGTTATTCTTCGGATTCGCTTAACAGTTGGTATCCTAACAATCAAATTTTCTCATACACTTATTATATGAAAAATATTTTTCTGAAATGGATTTGATGAAATGATTCTTGCTTATAAATTCCATCTTGAAATATGGATGATAGTGTTTTTACTTGCAAAGATTTGTTTCACATACATATCTTGATCCTTGTAAAAATAAATTATGATTTAATCTCTCATCGATTTTAACTTCACTCAAAGTAAACTCATAAATAGCCTTCGTCCTTCATGCAAAAAGATTATAACAAATAAAAAGGAAGAAGTACTCAAAGCGATCTACAAATCATGCTTTCCTTTATATGCTTGTATAATTGATTTCCTATCACTCACTATTGGAAAATAACATGAACCTAGTAAAGGCATGAACAATTATCACACTTATGCTCAAAATTTGCTTATATTATTCTCCTGGTATCACAATTACCACACTTTTTGTTGATGACAAAGGGGCAGAAATATATAAGTATTAATGCTATGCTATGCCTTGTTTGTATCGTGTCATGACATCAAACAAAAACTTGCATCGTAATTTTACGTATTGATATCTTACCATGTGATGAAATGCAATAATCACACTTATGCTCAAAATAACATGAACCTAGTAAAGGCATGAACAATTATCACACTTATGCTCAAAATTTGCTTATATTATTCTCCTGGTATCACAATTACCACACTTTTTGTTGATGATAAAGGGGGAGAAATATATAAGTATTAATGCTATGCTATGCCTTGTTTGTATCGTGTCAAGATATCAAACAAAAACTTGCATCATAATTTTACGTATTGATATCTTACCATGTGATGAAATGCAATAATTGCTAAAACATTTGAAATGTGTGCATCATGTAATGATATCAAAATCTTACTTCGCAGTTTTACATGTTAACATCTTACAATATGATGAATTGCTACTATTACCATCATTCAAACTTGTAATGTAAAATTTGAAAATGAATGTCAAGCCTTGACATCATCTTCAGAGAGAAACATCATGATGGGAATAATGATAGGAGTATTGATAAGTTTAAATGATTTTAACTTATCAATATGTCTCTTGAATTTAAAGGTTTTGAATTCAAGAATGACTTATCTCAAGTATGACATATAGACAAGGGGAGTTAAGGTTAACTCCATTATCAATTGATTGTCATCATCAAAAAGGGGGAGATTGTTGAATCTCAGATTTTGATGATGAAGTCAATTATCATTTGTTATCTAATCTATATGTTGAGATACGTGTGCAGGATTAACTACGATGAAAGTAAGATATGCAGCAGGAGTTGTGCCAGAATCAAGACAATGATCACGTTGGGAGTTCGAGAGTTCGATGGAAGTTCGGATAGTCGTCGGAGGTTCTACGGGAACAAATCCGAGAAGTCCATGAGCTTGCCAAAGAAGCTCGTCGGAACTCGCCAAGTGGATCGTTGCAAGTCCAGGAGTTTGCCGGAAGTTCACCGGAAGCTCGCCGGAAGAAGCGATTGACGCACCGGAGCAAGTTGCAGTAAATGTCTTAGCAAATATTGTAGTTAGCACAATGATTAAGTTGGAAATGGGAGGTGATCCCATTAACTTAATCTTGGGGCAATTGGGCCCCTGAAAAACCCAAATTGGGCCGAATGGATCAACCCATTCGGACCTTGATTTCTGCCAAGCGGTTGAACCGCCCCAGCCAGGAGGTGGCACTGCCTGAGCTCGGTCTTCGAGCTCTGGCAGGAGGTGCAACTGCCTTAATCAAGCGGTGGCACCACCTAAGCTCGGTCTTCGAGCTCTGGCAGGAGGTGCAACCACCTGAGCTCGATCTTCGAGCTATGGCAGGAGGTGCAACCGCCTCTGACAAGAGGTGGCACCACCCAGAGGCTCAGTCTTCGAGCTCTGCTAGGCGGTGCAACCACCTTAGTCAGGAGGTGCAACCGCCAGATCCCAGAATTCTGGGAATTGATAGATTTGAGCTCAAAATTCAAACTAGGTTGGGGCCTATAAATATCCCACCCTTTCAGCACTGAAAGAGCACCAAAAACACACCGAAATCCTGATCTTATTCTATGATTTTTAGAGCTCAAAATTATTATAAAGGCCAAAAGTTCTTCTCCCTCTTTTCTTCCAAGTTCTGATCTTTAAAGAGAGGAGAGAAAATTCTGTAAGGGTTGTCTCCTAAGCCAATCAAAAGGAGTGAAACTGTAAAAGGGTAGTTGACCTTCGCCTATTGAAGGAAGGCCTCTAGTAGACGTCGGTGACCTCGTCGGTGGAGGAAGCCAAAAGTGGATGTAGGTCAAGATTGACTGAACCACTCTAAATCTCGATTTGCATTTACTTTGAGCATCTTATCCTTACTGCAAACCTCCTCAATAGCTTACTGCCTTCTGCACATTTACGATCGTGTTTTAAAGTTCAGTATTTTCCGAATCGGCGTTTAGACATAAATCAGTTTTATCATACAAACATCATATTTCAGTTTGCGCTTACATTTTAACTTTCATCATAATTGCAAACTGCCTTCATAGATTTCCTTTAACTATATCTCGCTTGATTATAAGTTAAAGAGATTTACGAATCGACTTTTCTACCGAAATCGCTTTTATCGTACGAACACCTTTTTAATCGTCGAAAGTTTTCTACTGCACTAATTCACCCCCCCCCCCTCTTAGTGCTCTTGATCCTAACAAGTGGATGCCGGTGGCCTCGATGGAAGAGGAATCAGTGGAGTGGATGTAGGTTACGACGTCTGAACCACTATAAAACGGTTTACATTTCTATTTTGCTGTTTATCTTTATTGCAAATTGCTTTACTTCCTCATTACTTATACTGCACACCCTTCCATATGCTTTCAAAGTTAAACTCACTTTTCGAAACAATTTCATCGTACGATTTTTCAAAACCGATATGATTTTATCACTAAACTAATTCCCCCCCCCCCCCCCCCCTTCTTAGTGCCGACTCGATCCTAACAGTTGGTATCAGAGCTACGTCTTTTTCATTTGGTTTAACACTTAAAAGAAATGACTCTTTTTGGCTTTCAAGAGGGATTTTCTATCATTCGTCTATCCATGTCCAATGGGACAAACTACATTTATTGAAAAACTCGAATTAGAGTTTTTTTGCTTTCCTTTGATATAAATTTATGGAATATTGTTGAAATCAGATTTCAAAAGTCTTCTACTCTAATGAATGAATGGAATAATTTGGAGAAGAAAATTTTTTCTTTAAATGCTAGAGCTATGAATGCTCTATTTTGTGCCTTAGACAAAAATGAATTCAATCCGGTTTCTACTTGCAAAATGACTTTTGACATTTGGCACATATTCGAAATCACACATGAAGGCATTAGTAGAGTTAAAACTCTAAAATAAATATGTTGGTGTGATTTTGAATTATCTCGTATGGAACCAAGTGAGACTAGTAGAGACATATACACCCATTTTACGGATGTCGTCAATAGTCTAAAAGCTCTTGGTAAAAGTTTTTCTAATCTTGATCTTGTGAATAAAGTTTTATGATCACTTTCTACAAATTAGGATTCGAAAGTAACGACAATACAAGAATAAAAGAACCTGAATCATTTTTCGATTGAAGAACTTATTGGGTCTTTGATGACCTATGAAATGATGTGCAATGCATATGAAAAACTCAAGAACAACCTTTCAAAGAATAGGAAGGATTTGACACTTAGAACAAATGAAGACCACTAGAGCAAAAGCTAAATAATGATGACTTTGAACACTAGACTATAAAGATTAAAAAATTCTTAAAATAAGATTTTAAGAACAATAATGAACCTAAAAAGAAGAAGCTACAAAAAAAGAAGAAAACACTCAAGGTGGCTTAGGACGAATCAAGTTCATTCGAAGATGAAGAGCAAATAGATGAAGATGAAGTGACGAACTTCACTTTGGTGACTCTCGATAATGAGGTAAACATCTCAAACGAAACTCCTTTAGTTTACTTTGAAATTACTTGATTCTTTTTCATAAGTTATTTTTAATTAGTTAGTAAAATATAAAAAATTACAAAAAATATCATGCTTCTTTTTCTAGTTATTTTGAAAAAATAATCATGAAAATTACATATTTTATGATAAAGGAATAAAATATTAAAAATATAATGCTTGTACACTAAATAAGATTACTTCTATGAATGCTTAAATGTTTGTCTTGATGATTTTTCGTGATAAAGCTTGTTTCTCGGTTTTAAACATGATGGATAATTTTCATATTAAAAACTTGAGCTTACTTATATGAAATCAATCACATAAAATGAAACACATAAAAAGAAAAATGTATTATCCTTGGAATTAAAATGATAAATCAAATATCTTGTTTAAAGAAGCCTTATGTTTAATGTGTTATATTTTTGGTCAGGATGATTTTGATGATGAAATTTGTTTTTCGGTCTTAAGCGATGATGCATATTTTGATTTGGGATAAAAACTTGGGCATGCTTGTAATAAATCAAATCACTTAAATTTAAACAACTAAAATGAGGAAACCATTTTTCTTGAATTTTTTTTTCTATCTTATCGATTTTTCACTAAGAGATTAATAAAATTATTTATGCCATTTTGAATATCTTGAAAGTAATGTTGATAATTTGAATTTGAATGAGTTTTATCCAATTCATGATCTTGATTTCTTGTAATTACTTCGATTTTTTTTAATCAAGATCTCTTCTTTGTACTCCTACGATTTTTCTTGATATTTTATTTAAAGAGGAGATTTACTATATTAATCATGAGAATTATTATACATAAGCCGAGATCCTTTATGTGTTCTCTCATAACTCCTTTTTGCTATAGGAATGTTTTTATCTATATCATGATCGATCTTGAATTCTTGGAATCAAAACTTGATAGTTTCTTTATATGAATGAAGATCTCGAATGATTTCTTGAATTGTATTAAAGAGAATATTTATAAAAATGAATCATATCTTTTGGTATTCATATGATCTTATCTTTCATGATATGATTTTTACTATTCAAGTATATCTCATCACCAAACTTTTCTTTTTATCCTTTATATGATGATTTGAAAATTGATGTAAAAGGAAATGAATTGCACTATTGTATTGTTATTCCCCTCTTTTTGCCAATGACAAAATGGGAGAAAGAAAATTGCTACCATATCAAGAGAACCAAAATTGTTGATTGTTAAATTTTGGCAAATTATTAAATCTCCCAAATGCATAAACTCTCCCTTATACATTTTTCGGATCATGGTCTTGACTTCTTGATTATTTATGACTTGAGTCTTCTTTTTGAATCAAGATCATTTCCTATCATTCTTTCTATTTATGAAAGAAGAGATTTGTCAAAAATGATATATGATCTTTTGACATTCATGACTTGATTTTTTTTTTATTAAAATATTGATGTAAATTCATCTTTGTTATTTATCTTTTTCATGATTTGAAGATTAAAGTAAAAGGAAAAGAATTACAATATTGTATTCTTCCTTTCTATTTAACAATGACAAAGGGGGAGCAAAACTTGCTAGCTTGCATTATCTAAAACGATATAAAATTTGCTAGCTTACAAATTGCAAGAAGAAGCAAAATACTTGCTAGGAAGCAAAACTTGCTAGTTTGCTCATCTCAAAAGATGTAAAAATTTTGCCAATCTTCATATATGAAAAAATTACTAGCTTGCAATCACAAAGTGCTATCTTAATAAGCAAAACTTCCAACTTAAATATTGCAAAAGGAAGCAAGAATTGCTAGCTTGCACACTTTAACAAGAGACAAAAATGCTATCTTGTATATCTCTAAAACTTGCTAAGCCTACATGTTTTATAATGAAGTAGAATTTGCATGTTTAAAAAATTGCTAGTTGCACTTCTCTTTTTTGTTGATGACAAAGGGGGAGAAGTTATGATGAACAATCATGCATTGAATGATGTATTGAAAATTTGATTATGCATGATTTTATGATGATATGTTGCTTAGAATCATAATGATATTCATGATGAAATATTGGTTTGACTTGAATTCAAGGTTCTATCAATATAGCATATTGATAAGGGGAGTTAAGGATAACTCTATCATCAATTAGTTGTCATCATAAAAAAGAGAGAGATTATTAAATCTCATATTTGATGATGAAACCAATTGATAGTGTTTATAATTTGATTTGTGTTTTGAGTGACATAGGAAGCTTTGATCAAGAAAAGATAATTAAAAGCAGGAAGAATCATATTGGGACAAAGAGAAACATGTTAGAAGATTGGACGTCGAGTTGAAGGATTGATCGACGTATCGGCAGAAGGCTTCGGGCCATGGGTTCGGGCATCCGGCCAAGAAGAGCGAAAATTATGGTAAGGAAATCAGAGTTGCGGAGGTCAACTGGCTGATTGGGCAATAGGCCGCAAGAGAGGACGATGTGCCAAAGAATCGGACGAAACATCGATGAACCAATGACATGCCGGACAACATTTGATTCAAGCTTTGTAATAATTGTCTAGATCAAAGTAGGTTTTAAGTGTGTAGGATTAACTATGATAGCAATCAAGGCATGAAGCAAAATGAAGTTCCGGAGTCAAGAACGAGATTTCCTTGGGAATTCAAGAGTTCGTTGGAAGTCCAAACATTCATCAGAAGTTCTGCTAGAATTGATCGAGAAATCTAGGAACTTGCCAAAGAAGCTCATCGGAACTCGCCAAGAAGATCATCATTAAAGTCTAGGAGCTTGCTAGGAGTTCGTTGGAACATTATAGAGAGATTATCGAAAGTTCGCCGGAAGATCACCGAAGCTCTTCGGAAGAAACCTAGACTTATCAGACTTATTTAGCTTAGTGTGTACCTTCAAATTCATAGTTAGCACATAATTGGGTTGGAATTAGGCCAATTCAATTAGGGGCCAATTGGGCCCAAGTTTGGACTATGTTGGGCCAAGTGAAAGACCCAAATAGTGACCTAACAAGTGGAACCGTCGTGGCATAGTCTCCGAGACGTTAGGTGGTGGTACCGTCGGTCTGAGCAGTGGTACCTCTTAGACACAGTCTCCGAGAGACTATGAAGCGATGGCACCACCTAGTGTCAGTGCTGTAGGCGATGGTATCGCCCAGAATAGGAGGTGGTACCGCTAGGACTCAGGAAACCTGGGATGAGACATTTTTAGGCTCCAAGTTTGAATCCACTTAAGGCCTATAAATACCCCTCTCATCTCTGGTTAAAATACACAAGAATTGAGAGCAAAAAAAGAAGAAAAACGCTATTGTAATCTTGTGAGAACTCCTCTAAAAGCTCTATGTGTTAGTGCAGTTTAAGAGAGGAGTAAGTGGGGTGTAAAAGTAAATGCTGTTAGGTGTAAAGGTTGTCTCCCAAACCTATGAAAAGGAGAAGAAGAGTGTAAAAGGGTAGTTGATCTTCGCCCATTGAAGGAAGATCATTAGTGGATGCTGGTAGCCTCGACGGAAGATGAATCGGTGGAGTAGATGTAGGTCACGACGACCGAACCATTATAAAATGGTTTGTATTTCTGATTTGCTATTTATCTTTATTGCAAGCTGCTTTACTTCCTTATTACTTTTGTTGCACACCCTTCCGTATGCTTTCAAAGTTAAACTCACTTTGTCGAAATGATTTCATCGAACGATTTTTCAAAACCAATGTGATTTTACCGCTACACTATTTCACCACCCCCCCCTCTTAGTGTCGACTTGATCCTAATAAATACCACTACCCAGACTAGAGGTACTACTGCTTGACAAGTCTTAGAGATTGTGCCACCGATGGTTCCATTTGTTGGGTCACTGTTTGGGCCTTTCACTTGGCCCAACACAGCCCAAATTTGGGCTTAATTGGCTCCTAATTGAGTTGGCCCAATTCCAACCCAATCATGCCTAAAACCTACTTTGATCTAGATAATTATTACAAAGCTAATCAAATATTGTCCGGTATATCATTGGTTCATTGACGCCTCATCTGATTCTTCGGCACATTATCCTCTCTTGCGGCCTATTGCCCAATCGGCCAGTTGACCTCCGCAACTCTGATTTTTTTGGAGCAATTTTCGCTCTTCTTGGCCCGATGCCCGATCCCATAGCCCGAGGCCATCTGTTGATATGTCGATTGATTCTTCAGCTTGATGTCCAATCTTCTTACATGTTCCACACTGGCCCAACATAATTCTTCCTTCTTTTAATTGTCTCTCCCTAATCGAAGCTTCCTACATCACTCAAAATGAAGATCAGATCATAAACACTATTAATTGGTTTCATCATCAAAATTCGAGATTCAACAATCTCTCCCTTTTTGATGATGACAACCAATTGATGATGGAGTAATGGGGTTAACCTTAATTCCCCCTATCAATATGCCATATTGATAGAATCTTGAATTCAAACCGAATTCAAGTCAAGGCAAATTTAATCATGAAATTATTATGAGTCCAAGCAACATGCCATCATAAAATCATGTATAATCAAAATTTTAATACATCATTCCATGCATGATCATCATCATACCTTCTCTCCCTTTGTCATCAACAAAAAGGAGAAGTGCAACTAGCAAGTTTTTAAACATAATGTCAAATCATTGCATAATTTTAAGTTTTTGAAACATCATATATCATCACATAATTTTAGGTTTTTGAAATATCATTACATATATCATTATGAAATCTAGCAAGTTCTTTGATATGAAAGTTAGCAAATTTTTGTATCGTTTTAGAATATGCAAGCTAGTGAGTTCTTTCTTCTCTTTTGAGAAGTGCAAGCTAGCAATTTTTTGCTTCCTTTGTAATGTTCAAGCTAGCAAAATTTTATATCATTTTACAACATGCAAGCTAGCAACAATTTTGAGGTTTGCAAGTTTGTAAATTTTATTAGATGTGCAAGTGAACATATTTGCTTTTCTTTATAATGTTCAAACTAGCAAGTTTTTGAAAAAGAATGCGAGATAGTAAATAGCAAGTTTTGCCTCTCTTTGCGATGTGCAAGCTAGTGTGATTTACTTCTTGAATTGTGTAAGCTAGCAAATTTTATCTCCCCCTTTGTCATTGTCAAAAAGAAGGGAAGAATATAATTTTGTAATTCTTTTCCCTTTACATAAATTTTTATATCATGACAAAAATAAAGTATCATTCTTAATTCAATATGTTTATGCATCATTATAGTTTTAAATTAAAACATACACAATTTCAAAACTGTACATTTCATCCTTACTTCATGCATGATACCAAAAATAAATCAATTATCACTATGGGCATATCATACATGATACTCAAGCATTCATGATACATAATTTTGAGCATAACATTCATGATGCTAAGACATTAAATTTTTTAATCATTTATCACTTCATGCATTAAATCAGCATTTTGATCATGATACCAAATATTCATCATTTCTCTCATGGATGATACTAAAGCATTCATGATACCAAACATTAAATCAATATTTTTAAGCATTTATCACTTCATGATTGTTAATACCAAACATTCATCATTTATTTTCTCCCTCTTTATCATAGACAAAAAGGAGAATCATTCAACAATGCAAGTGTTTGAAAGTATGTCAAGTAAATTTTACACCAATTTATCCAAGCTAGCAAAACTATCTGTCTAAATGTGCAAAACTTTTTCCATTACATCATTTTTCAAATTATCAAATGAAGTATATCAAGAAAAATTAACTTGGTGATGAGATATACAATTCATGAAGACAAATTATAAATATCAAGAGACAAATTTTGATTCTTTTGGATAGCAAAAAGAATCGTAGGAGAACAAAGTATGTAAAATCTTGATTTATCAAAAACTTGCAAGTTGTAATCAAAAGAATAATCATGATTCATTTGGATAATTTTCCTCTTTAAACGATAAGATCATATGAGAAAAAAATGATTCATATAAAATACATCTCATGTCATAAACATGAATAAATCAAGTGTTTGGTTAAATATGAAAATAAATTGTCAAATCTAAAATGATCATCAAAATTACTTCTTGGATAATGTAATGAAAGCAACATAGATAGATTAAAAATAGCTCAAGTTCTTTTAGTTTCAAAATTTTTGATTGATTTCATGTAAGCATGCCTTTGTCTTTTTTAAGCCAAACAAAAATATGCATCAATGTTTAAAAATCAAAAAACAAGCTTTATCATGAAAAATCGTCAAGACAAATTTTTAAACATTCATAGAATTAATCTTATTTGGTGTACAAGTGTTATATTTTTAACATTTTTATTCCTTTATCATAAAACATGTAATTTTCATGATCATTTTCAAAATTACTAGAAGGATAAGTATGATTCCCTTTTTTATTTATTTTTTACTAACTAATTTAAAAATAACTCATGAAAAGCATCAAGTAATTTCAAAATAAACTAAGGGGGTTTCGGGTGAGTCATTTACCTCATCGTCGACAGCCATTAAGGCATAGTTTGCCACCTTGTCTTTGTTGGTTTGGTCTTCATCTTCGGATGAACTTGATTCATCCCAAGCCACTTTGAGTGTTTTCTTCTTCTTTTGTAGCTTCTTCTTTTTAGGTTCAATTTTGTTCTTTGATTCTTGTTTTAAAATTTTTTTAAGCTTTATATTCAAGAGTTCAAATTCATCATCACTTAAGATTTCGTTAGAGTGGTCTTAATTTGTTCTAAGTGTCAAATCCTTTCTATTTTTTGGAATATTGTTCTCAAGCTCTTTATAAGCCATACAACTTATTTCGTAGGTCATCAATGACCCAATCTTTTTGGAAGGGATTTTAATATCTTGTTAATGAGTTCAAAATTCAAAAAACATTTGCCAAGAGCTTTTAAACTATTGACGACACCCGTAAAGCGGGTGTACATGTCAACAATAGTTTCGCTTGGCTTCATACGAAACAACTTAAAATCATGCATCAAAAGATTAACTTTAGAATTTTTTCCCCTACTTGTGCCTTCGTGTGTGATTTCAAGTGTATGCCAAATGTCAAAAGTCATTTCACAAATAGAAACTTGATTGAATTTAGTTTTATCTAAAGAGCAAAATAAGACATTCATAGCCTTAGCATTTAAAGAGAAAGTCTTCTTCTCCAACTCATTCTAATTGTTCATTGGAAGAAAAGACCTTTTAACTCCATTTACAATAATATTCCATAAATCAAGGTTCAAGGAAAGCAAGAAAACTCTCATCCGAGTTTTCCAATAAGTATAGTTCGTCCCATTGAATATGGGAGGACGAACAATAGAAAAGCTCTCTTGAAAGCCGAAAAGAGCCATTTCTCTTAGGTGTTAAACCAATGAGAAAAATGCGGCTTTGATACTAACTGTTAGGATTGAGTCAACACTAAGAGAGGGGGGGGGGGGTGATTAGTGTAGCGGATAAAAATCACGTCGAGTCAAAAATCTTCGTACGATGAAACTTGTTTTGGAAAGATGTTAACTTGAAAGCGTATTTGTAAGGTAGTGAAGGTAATAATTCAGTTTAAAATTAAAGTAAAGAGCAAAATAGAAATGCAAACCAGAATTTTATAGTGGTTCGGTCGTCGTGACCTACATCCACTCCCGATTCCTCTTCACTCGAGGCTATTGGCTTCCACTACCGATCTTCCTTCAATGGGAGAAGATCAACTACCCTTTTACACCCATCTTCTCCTTTTCACAAGTTTAGGTGACAACATTTTGTAAGCACTCAGTCCTCTCCCTAAATAGAATTCTAAATTTAGAACTAGAGGAGGGGATCTCTCAAGTGATCGCTAAAACGTTTTTCCACTTTTAAGTTCTCTGTGCTCGTGTATATTAACCAGGGATGAGAGAGGCATTTATAGGCCTCAAGTAGATTCAAACTTAGAGCCTAAAAGTGACTCATTCTTGGTTTTTGAGGTACTGGAGGTACCATCGCCCAGTATGGCGGTACCACCGCTTGGGAGATTGTGTCTAAGTAGTACCATGGCCCAGACTAGCGGTACCACTGCCTAATAGTCTCATAGACTAAGTCTTGGTGGTACCACCACCTGACATAGTCTCGGAGACTATGCCATCGATGGTTCCATCTATTTGGTCACTATTTGGGCCTTTCACTTAGCCTAACATAGCCCAAACTTGGGCCCAATTGGCTCCTAATTGAGTTGGCTCAATTCTAAACTATTACTTCTAAAACATACTTCGATCTAGACAATTATTACAAAACTAATAAAATGTTATCAGACATGTCATTAGTTCATCGACGCCTCGTCCGATTCTTTAATGCATTATCCTCTCTTGCATCATATTATCTAATCGGCTAATTGACCTCTGCAACTTTGATTTCCTTGGCGTAATTTCTGCTCTTCTTGACCCGAGGCCCGATCCTATGACCCAAGGCCTTCTGTCGATACATCGACTGATCCTCTAGCTCGACATCTAATATTCTGACATGTTCCACTCCGGTCCAACATGATTCTTCCTATTTTTAATTGTCTCTCCCTGATCGAAGCTTCCTGCATCACTCAAAATGCAGATCAGATCATAAACGCTATCAATTTGTTTCATCATCAAACTCTGAGATTCAATAGGATCATCCGCTCTCGATGTCATGAGAGGAATATTCCATGTGTTCTTGCTCAGACAAATCCTTGGCTAGGGTTATTCAGATTGAGAGAGAAATAGTTCTTCGGGAGATTCCGATTAGAGCGAGACTCGAGTAGAAACTGTATGGGTCTAACAGCACCATGCTCGGTATATGGTCTCTGGGATATTAGATGGATAAGGGACTATAGATATATGGTAAATGAGGACAGACATGTTCAATGGATTGGATTCCCTTGTATCGTCTAGGGACTACGATGTAGTGGCCTAGTACTTTCGCCATCAATGAGTCGAGTGAATTATTATGGAGATAATAATTCATTAAGCCAGAAGGTGTTATGATAGGTATGACTCATGGCTAGCTCGATATTGGGCCTAGAGGGTCATACATATATGGTAGGCGCTGCTATGAGTAGAGGTTCGGATATGAGATATCCGCCAGAGCTCCTAAATTATTGGACATACAATAAGTCCATGAATTATTGGATCCTATGGATTCGATCTAATAAGAGACAATGAGAGATTATTAGATAGAGATCTACTAATCTAAGAGGCTTGGGTAGTTGGATGGAGATCCAATACCCAATAGGGTAGGAACTATTAGGGTTAAGTTGACAGAAGACCTCTATAAATATGAGGAAACCAAAGGCCCATAAGCCATAGGTTTTTGGTTGCCATCTCCTATTCTCCTCTCCCCTTCTCCTCCTTCATAGTAGGTGTGGAGTTTTGGGCAGTGATTTGAGAAGCGTCGTCGCAGCCCTACTATATGGATCACTGCTAGAAAGGAGGATGCTTGACCTCCTTCATCCTCTCTTATTGATCTGCAGGGATTCAAGGATATATGATCACCCTAGATAACACATAATATTTCATATATGAAGTTTTTAGTTTTATTGATTTTACGCACCAATCATCGCACGACGATGAACACATCAATGGGAAATTTCGGGATTTTTGTTTTTCTATTCTTTCACTGCACATGTGATGTCACCCATAGACTTCCCTACAGTGGTATTAGAGCCAGGTTTTTCATGTGAAATATTGGTTTTAAACTGTGTGTGTTGTGTTTTCAAAAATCTTTTGATATCAAAATCGTTGAGGCAAAAGGCGAGAGAGGGCAGCAACTATTGCTGCCTTCGCAAGTTGGCCAAAGGCTGCTTGCAGCCTTAACCTAGAGCTCCCAAGGGAGGTCTCAACCACCTGCGTGTAGGGGCCACAAGCGGTCGGCGATCCTCTGCCCGTAGGCAAGGCCACTTGCAGCGTAGGCCTTATGCGCACGGGCACTATACCCGCGCGCAAGGGCGGCGCCTGTGGGCACTAAGCCTGTGAGCGAGCCCCCTTTTGGGTGGTGCTTGCGGGCGAGCCGCTTGCAAGGATGACACCCGCAAGGGCGCCCGCCTATAAGGGCACCAACCTGAGGGGCAGTGCCATCTATGAGCGCTGCGCCCATAGGGGTGACCGTGCCTGCAGGGGCACCCGCCCGCGGGGGTGCCCACTTGTAGGGGCGGCGTCGCTTGCAGGCAGGGCGGCGCCCCCTCTCCCTAGCATAGCGGCAACCGTCGGTAAGGTGGCTGCAGCCACAATGCTGAGGTAGGGGAAGGGCAGTAGGGTTTTTGGGTAAAAAGATAATTTTGCCCTTACTAAAATACCCTTCATAATTTAAAATATTCCCTATATATCCCTAATTTTAGAAAATATTAGTTAATTAAAAGGTTTAATTAACTGATATTATTTATCTAGAAATCTTATATTATGATATGTACATGTGATGTATGATGTGGATGGATGATCATGGACTATGTGATATGTGTACATGTGATTATTAATTATTGGGGCTTGCGAGCCTCCAATTTTATTCTCGTTTATTGTTGGGCCTGTGTGCCTATGATTAAGTTGTAATCACATGAGAAGGTGCAGCGGGAGTGTGGAAGTGATAGCAGGACTCACAAAGTCAAGATGGATGATCGTGACGCATGGAGATGCGCCGAGATGCCGATGGAATTGACGAGGACGAGATGGATGATCATGTTGAATCTCGTATTTTGATGATGAAACTACTTGATATATGTTTATGAATTAATCTACGTTTTGAGTGACATAGGATGCTTCAATCAGGATGAGACAATTAAAGCAGGAAAATCATGTTGTGCCGGAGGAACATGTCAGAAGATTGGACGTCGGGCTGGTGGATCGGTCGACGTATCGACAGAAGGCTTCGGGCTGTGGACTCGGGCATCAGGCCAAGAAGAGCGGGTATTGTGCCAAGGATATCAGAGTTGTGGAGTCAACTGGTCGATTGGGCAATAGGCTGCAGGAGAGGAAGATGCGCCGAAAAATCAGACAAAGCATCGAGGGACCAATGACTGTTAGGATCGGAGCGGCACTAAGAGGGGGGGGTGAATTAGTGCAGCGGTAAAGTGTGATAAACTTTTGACGATTTAAACACTTTCGGAAACTTCGTACGATAAAAGTAACGTTTTCGTTTGAAGCCGTTTCGATTGTATTTTAACTTGAAGAGATAAGTAAGACGGAGACAAAGAAGTAGAGCATTAAAGTGCAAATGGTTTGCAGTAATATAAATGACAATAAGTAAATGCAAACCAGAGATCATGCCGATTTTACAGTGGTTCGGTCAAATGACCTACATCCACTTGCGAGGCCCCTCTTCGATGAGGCTCCAACCTTCCACTAGCAAATCTCTTGAAGGGGAAGGGTAAATACCCCTCTTACAACTTTTTACAAGCGGTTCACTCTCTTACAGATTTTCAGCAAGAAAGAAGGAGGTGAACACTAGCAAATTGAAAACAAGACTAGCAAAGACTTTTCTAAGACTTTTCTCTCAAACAATTGCTGCTCAAAAAGTTGTATTCTCAACTGAGACTTGAGGGGTATTTATAGGCCTCAAGAGGATTCAAATTTGGGCTCCAAAAAATTTGAATTCTCTTATGTTCCCGATGCTAGCGGTGCCACCGCCCAGCGCTCGGGTGCTGGGAGGTGCAACCGCCCAGCCCAGGAGGTGTCACCGCCCAGCTCTCGGGTGCTGGGCGATGCCACCGCCCAACCAGGCGGAGCCACCGCCTGGCTCTCCGATTCACTGGTTTGGCTTAATTTTAGCCCAAACCAAATCTGACTTTGGGCCCAATTGGCCCCTAACCAGGATATAGGATTATCTCTTAATCCTAATCCTAATTACAAGTGAACTACATAACAAAAAAATATCCTAAGCAAGTTTTCAACCGCGAACGTCGAGTCTTGTTCCGGCGAGCTTTCCGATGAACTTCTTCCGACGCACCGCTTGGCTCTCCGATTCACTGGTTTGGCTTAATTTTAGCCCAAACCAAATCTGACTTTGGGCCCAGTTGGCCCCTAACCAGGATATAGGATTATCTCTTAATCCTAATCCTAATTACAAGTGAACTACATAACAAAAAAACATCCTAAGCAAGTTTTCAACCGCGAACGTCGAGTCTTGTTCCGGCGAGTTTTCCGACGAACTTCTTCCGACGGACTCCCTGCAAGCTCTCGATCTTGTGATGACTTTAACGAGTAGCCGAGCCTTCTCGGTGATCTTCGTGAACCTCCGACGATCTCTTTAGCAAACCTCCGAAAATTCCGATAGGTTCTCGATTTCTTCTCGGTTGGTTCCGGTAGCATCTCCGACGATTCTTCGGACTCTTAAACGTCCATCGATCTTGACTCCGATATTCTTGCTTTGTATTTTCTGGTTATCGTAGTTACTCCTGCACACTTAACTCAATAATATGGATTAGATCAATTAACCCATCAATTGATTTTATCATCAAAATCCGAGATTCAACAATCTCCCCCTTTTTGATGATGATAATCAATTGATGATAGAGTTAAACATAACTCCCCCTATCTATATGCCATATTATGAGAAGGTAAAACACTTGAATTCTATCCCATTGAATTCAGGCATAAACCGATAAGTTCTAACTGTAGAACTTATCGTTATTCTATTTAAGCATAAGTAAATGCGAAACTTC
This sequence comes from Musa acuminata AAA Group, assembly GCF_036884655.1. Lineage (NCBI taxonomy): Eukaryota > Viridiplantae > Streptophyta > Magnoliopsida > Zingiberales > Musaceae > Musa > Musa acuminata. The sequence goes on from NC_088335.1 coordinate 26,754,638, forward strand.
GATGAAAATCATTTTCAAGTAGACTGATAAGAGATAATTTTTACTACGATAGGAGATAAAGATTTTCAACATGAATTTCATGATATACATGTTAGACATGCTTTCAATATGATCAATCGATCTTGCGATATTCTCAAGGATTTTGCAAGGCATATATGTCATACTATTACAAGTCATCACTTTTCTCCCCCTTTGTCATCAACAAAAAGGGAATGAGACTTGAAGCACATAATTCATCATACAAAGATTTTATCATTGATCATACATCATTCATCTATATTATCATTGATCATACAAAGGTTTTATCATTCAAAATTAAGTATGCTGAAATATTTATGCCGAGTTCATCATAAAGGAAAATTCAACATTCATCCATTTTATCAAATCTCTTCTTTCTATAATAAAAAATTGTAGGTGTACAAGGAAGAGATTGTGATTAAAAATTCAAGTAGTAACTCCAATAAGTCAAGATCATAATTCGAATACAAACTCATTTAAATTCAAATTGTCAACTTGAAACTCATAATCAAGCCATCAAAATCAATTTCGAGATTCACAAAATATCATAAAATCATTAATCTTGATCAGATGGGAGCGGTGTTTGACTCAAGATAAGATAAGATAATTTAACAAGTCATTTAGAATCGAAAGAGAAGGATCAGATTCACCGAGGAACGGAGAGAGAATGAAAAACTTTACGAAAAATCCATTTAAACAAGTTTATTCTTTGGGACAATTTAACATACCTAATTCCCTTCTAATGAATTCAAATTGGTCTTCGTTCAAAGCTTTTGTAAATATATCTGCTAATTGATGCTTTGTGTCAATGAATTCTAGAACAACATCATTGTTAAGGACATGATCGCGTATGAAATGATGCCTAACGTCGATGTGCTTAGTTCTAGAGTGTTGAATTGGATTTTTAGTAAGACATATGACACTAGTATTATCACATTTTATGGGAGTATTTTTAAAGTAAATTCCATAGTCTTCTAATGTATTTTTCATCCAAACAACTTGTGCACAACATGCACTTGCAGCAATGTATTCGGCTTCCACCGTAGATAGTGCAACTGAATTTTGTTTCTTGGAAGTCCAAGAAACAAGTGCATGTCCTAAAAATTGGCATGTTCCGGATGTACTTTTTCTATCTATCCTGCATCCACCAAAATTGGCATCTGCATAAGCTATTAGATCGAATTTTTTAGATTTTGGATACCACAATCCTAAATTTGGAGTTACTTTAAGATACCTAAATATTCTTTTAACACTCTTAAGATGAGATAATTTAGGATTAGATTGAAACCTAGCGCAAATTCCTACACTAAACATAATATCTGGTCTAGTCGCGGTGAGGTAGAGTAGACTACCTATCATTCCTCTATATGTTTTTTGATCGAAATTTTCACTATTTTCATCCATATCTAACTTAGTCGCAGTACTCATAGGGGTGTTTATTACTTTTGAATTATCCATGTTAAATCGTTTTAATAATTCTAATGTATATTTAGATTGGTTAAGAAATATACCATCACTAAGTTGTTTGATTTGTAATCCTAAAAAGAAAGTTAATTCACCCATTAAACTCATTTCAAATTCATGACTCATACATTTGGCCAATGATTCACATAGTGATTCATCCGAAGAGCCAAAAATAATATTGTCAACATAAATTTGCATAATAAGAAAATTATTTTTAAAATGTTTAATAAACAATGTAGTATCAACCTTGCCTTTGGTAAAATTATTTAAAATAAGAAAGGAACTAAGCCTTTCATACCAAGCTCTAGGAGCTTGTTTCAAGCCATAGAGAGCTTTAGTCAATTTGAATATATGATTAGGAAAGAGAGAATTTTCAAATCCGGGAGGTTGTTCGACATATACTTCTTCGGAAATAAAACCATTCAAGAAAGCACTTTTGACATCCATTTGAAATAGTTTAAAATTATTACTACTAGCATAGGCAAGGAGCATCCTTATGGCTTCTAATCGAGCCACGGGAGCGAAGGTTTCTTTGTAATCAATACCTTCTTCTTGGTTGAAACCTTTGGCTAATAATCTAGCCTTGTTTCTAACCACGATACCATTTTCGTCTTGCTTGTTTCTAAAGACCCATTTAGTACCAATGACTAAATGGTTACTAGGTCTAGGAACAAGCTTCCATACCTTATTCCTCTCAAATTGATTTAATTCCTCTTGCATTGCAATAACCCAAAAATCATCTTTTATGGCCTCGTCAATGCATTTAGGTTCAATTTGAGAAAGGAAGGCAGCATTAGCACAAAAATTCTTGAAAGAGGAACGAGTTTGAACCCCTTTTGATGTATCTCCTATAATTAGCTCCTTTGGATGAGCATCTATATACTTCCATTCCTTGGGTAAGGAAATTTCGGAAGAAGGTGCATCCAAGTTGCTATTTTGAGGAGGAGGTTCATTTAAATTCAAATTATCAAAACCAAGATCATCATCAAAATTATTTTTCTTTAAATTAGAAATTTCATTAAAAACTACATGAATAGACTCTTCTATTACTAACGTTCTTTTGTTAAAAACCCGAAAAGCCTTAGAAACAGAAGAGTAACCAAGAAAGATGCCTTCATCGGATTTAGCATCAAATTTTCCTAAGACATCCCTTTCATTCAAAATAAAGCATTTACGACCGAAAACTTTAAAATAGGAAATATTTGGTTTTTTGTTATTCCACAATTCATAGGGAGTTTTTGATAAGGATGGTCTTATTAGGACTCTATTCATGATGTAGCAAGCCGTATTTACGGCTTCGACCCAAAAAATACTTAGGTAAACTATGTTCATTTAACATAGTTCTTGCCATTTCTTGTAGGTTTCTATTTTTTCTTTCAACTACTCCATTTTGTTGGGGATTCCTCGGAGTGGAGAAGTTGTGATTGTATCCATTAACTTCATAAAAATTTTGAAAGTCACGGTTTTGAAATTCGCCACCGTGATCACTCCGAATTGATGAAATCATGAAACCTTTTTCGTTTTGAGTGAGTTTACAAAATTTAGAGAAGCACTTGAAGCAATCACTTTTGTGGACTAAGAAATAGGTCCAAGTGTACCTAGTATAGTCATCCACAATTACAAACGCATATTTGCTTCCTCCTAGACTTGTTGTGTCAATTGGTCCGAATAAGTCCAAATGGATCAATTGTAGTGGTCTAGTGGTGCTAATTTGATTTTTTGGTTTGAAACTAGTTTTTATTTGTTTACCTAGTTGACATGCATTACATACTTTGTCCTTAGTAAACTTCATATTTGGAATCCCTCGTACTAATTCTTTAGATGAGATCTTAGATATTAGTTTCATGCTTGCATGGCCTAATCTCCTATGCCAAAGCCAAGCATCATCATTTAGAGCGGAGAAGCACATTTCATTACTTAGTTCATCAAGGTTGATGGTGTAGACATTATTTTGTTTTAATGCAATCATAGTCAAGTTATTGTTTGGTTTTTCGATAATACACATATTTGATTCGAATCTAACGATATAACCTTTATCGCATAGTTGACTAATACTCAAGAGATTATGTTTCAATCCATCAACTAGTAAAACATTATCAATGGAAAAACTAAATTTGTTACCAATAGTTCCCTTGCCAATGATTTTGCCTTTGTTGTTGTCTCCGAAGGTGACGTACCCTTCTTCTTTGCTAGTGAGCATAGAGAAATGAGATGGATCTCCAGTCATATGTCTTGAGCATCCACTATCGAGATACCATCTCTTGCTCCTAGCTTATGGGTTTGTCTCTTCTCCTAAAGCCATTAGCGTGTAATGAGCAACTTACTCAGTGTTGGACTCCTCTTCTTCGGACGCGCTTGAATCATCCCACGTTGCCTTGAGCGCCTTCTTCTTTGATGTTCTCTTTTTGGCTTGAGGACAATCGTTCTTATAGTGTCTCTGTTTTTTGCATTCATAGCAAATCACTTGGTCCTTCTTTTGTTCAAATATGTTTTTTGTATTATTTTAAAATTTGTTCTTTCTTAAATATTTTTTAAATTTTTGAGTCAAAAGTGCAATGTCATTGTCACTGTCCTCATTACTTGATGTTCCTTTCAAGTGGTCTTCTTGTGATTTGAGTATTATATCCTTCCTGTTCTTTGGAAGGGGGTTCTCGAGCTCGTCATGAACTTGACATCTCATTTCGTAGGTCATTAGAGACCCAATGAGTTCTTCAAGAGGTTATGCTTTAAGGTCTTTGGCCTCTTGAATGGCCATAACTTTTGGATACCAACTTTTAGGGAGGGATCTTAAGATTTTAGTTACTAGTTCAAAGTTAGTAAAATCTTTACCAAGATCTTTGAGTCCATTGATGACATCCGTAAACCGGGTGTACATGTCTCCGATGGACTCACTTGGTTTCATTCGGAAAAGTTCGTAAGAGTGCACAAGGATGTTGATTTTGGACTCTTTCACTCGGCTAGTGCCTTCATGAGTGACCTCAAGAGTTCTCCAAATATCAAAAGCCGAATCACAAATTGAAACACGATTAAATTCATTTTTGTCTAATGCACAAAACAAGGCATTCATAGCCTTTGCATTTAAAGCAAAAACCTTCTTCTCCGATTCATTCCATTCGCTCATCGGAAGAGAAGATTTTGAAATCCGTTTTCAACAATAGTCCAAAGCTCGAAATCCATAGAAATGAGGAAGATCCTCATCCGAGTCTTCCAATAAGTATAATCTGACCCATTAAACAAGGGTGGACGTGTGATAGAATGACCCTCATTCATGCCGGAGTAAGCCATCTCTCTTGGGTATTAAACCAAATATGAGAGTGAGCCTAGCTCTGATACCAATTGTTAGGATCGGAGCGGCACTATGAGGGGGTGGTGAATTAGTGCAGCGGTAAAGTGTCATAAACTTTTAACGATTTAAACACTTTCGGAAACTTCGTACAATAAAAGTAACGTTTTCGTTTGAAGCCGTTTCGATTGCATTTTAACTTGAAGAGATAAGTAAGACGGAGACAAAGAAGTAGAGCATTAAAGTGCAAATGGTTTGTAGTAATGTAAATGACAATAAGTAAATGCAAACCAGAGATCACGCCGATTTTACAGTGGTTCGGTCAAATGACCTACATCCACTTGCGAGGCCCCTCTTCGATGAGGCTCCCACCTTTCACTAGCAAATCACTTGAAGGGGAAGGGTAAATACCCCTCTTACAACTTTTTACAAGCGGTTCACTCTCTTACAGATTTTCAGCAAGAAAGAAGGAGGTGAACACTAGCAAATTGAAAACAAGACTAGCAAAGACTTTTCTAAGACTTTTCTCTCAAACAATTGCTGCTCAAAAAGTTGTATTCTCAGCTGAGACTTGAGGGGTATTTATAGGCCTCAAGAGGATTCAAATTTAGGCCCCAAAAAATTTGAATTCTCTTATGTTCCCGATGCTGGCGGTGCCACCGCCCAACCAAGCGGTGCCACCGCCCAGCTCTCGGGTGCTGGGCAGTGCTACCGCCCAGCCAGGCGGTGCCACCACCTGGCTCTCCGATTCACTGGTTTGGCTTAATTTTAGCCCAAACCAAATCTGACTTTGGGCCTAGTTGGCCCCTAACCAGGATATAGGATTATCTCTTAATCCTAATCCTAATTACATGTGAACTACATAACAAAAAAACATCCTAAGCAAGTTTTCAACTGCGAACGTCGAGTCTTGTTCCGGCAAGCTTTCCGACGAACTTCTTCCGACGGACTACCTGCAAGCTCTCGATCTTGTGATGACTTTAACGAGTAGCCGAGCCTTCTTAGTGATCTCCGTGAACCTCCGACGATCTCTTCGGAGAACCTCCGAAAATTCTGATAGGTTTCCGATTTCTTCTCGGTTGGTTCCGATAGCATCTCCGACGATTCTTCGGACTCTTAAACGTCCATCGATCTTGACTCCGGTATTCTTGCTTTGTGTTTTCTGATTATCGTAGTTACTCCTGCACACTTAACTTAATAATATGGATTAGAACAATTAACCCATCAATTGATTTTATCATCAAAATCCGAGATTCAACAATGACATGCCAGACAACTTGGTTAATTGCTTAGGATTAATTGTCTCAATCGAAGTTTTGTTTTAAGCGTGCAGGATTAACTACGATGAAAGTCAGATATGCAGCAGGAGTTGCGCCGGAATCAAGACAATGATCACATTGAGAGTTCGAGAGTTCGACGGAAGTTCGGACAGTCGTCGGAGGTTCTGCGGGAACAAATCCGAAAGTCCATGAGCTTGCCAAAGAAGCTCATCGGAACTCGCCAAGTGGATCGTCGAAAGTCCAGGAGTTTGCTGGAAGTCCGCAAGAGCATCACTGAAGGTTCATCGGATGATCGACGGAAGTTCGTCGGAAGCTCGCCGGAAGAAGCGATTGACGCACCGTAGCAAGTTGCAGTAAATGTCTTAGGAAATATCATAGTTAGCACAATGATTAAGTTGGAAATGGGAGGTGATCCCATTAACTTAATCTTGGGGCAATTGGGCCCCTGAAAAACCCAAATTGGGCCGAATGGATCAACCCATTCGGACCCTGATTTCTGCCAGTCGGTTGAACCGCCCCAGCCAGGCGGTGGCACCGCTTGGGCTCAGTCTCCGATCGAGACTGGGCAGTGCAACCGCCCCTGATAGGAGGTGGCACCGCCTGAGCTCGATCTTTGAGCTCTGGCAGGAGGTGCAACCGCCTCAGTTAAGCGGTGGCACCGCTTGAGCTCGGTCTTCGAGCTCTGGCAGGAGGTGCAATCGCCCCTGACAGGAGGTGGCACCGCCTAGAGGCTCAGTCTTCGAGCTCTGCCAAGCAGTGCAATCGCCTCAGTCGGGCGGTGCAACTGCCAGATCCCAAAATTCCGGGAATTGACAGTTTTGAGCTCGAAATTCAAACTGGGATGAGGCCTATAAATACCCCACCCTTTCAGCACTGAAAGGGCACCCAGAAACCATCGAAATTCTTATTCTACTTTGTGATTTTTATAGCTCAAAAGTGTTGTATGAGTTGAAAGTTCTTCTTCCTCTTTTCTTCCAAGTTCTAATCTGATAAGAGAGGAAAGAAAATTCTGTAAGGGTTGTCTCCTAAGCCCGTCAAAAGGAGTGAAAATGTAAAAAGGTGGTTGGCCTTCGCCTATTAAAGGAAGGCCTCTAGTGGACGTCGGTGACCTCGTCGGAGGAGGAAGCCAAAAGTGGATGTAGGTCAAGATTGACCGAACCACTCTAAATCTCGGTTTGCATTTACTTTGAGCATCTTATCTTTACTGCAAACCTCCTCAAAAGCTTACTGCCTTCTACGCATATAGAATCGTGTTTCAAGCTCTACATTTTCCGAATCGGCGTTTAGACGTAAATCGTTTTTATCGTACGAACATCATATTTCAGTTTGCGTTTATGTTCTGATTTCTATCATAACTGCAAATTGCCTTTATATCTTTGCTTTAACTGCATCTTGCTTGGTTACAAGTTAAAGTGATTTACGAATCGGATTTTTTACCGAAATCGTTCTTATCGTACGAACGTGATTTTAATCGTCGAAAGTTTTCTGCTGCACTAATTCACCCCCCCCCCTCTCTTAGTGCTCTTGATCCTAATAATTGGTATCAGAGCCCGGTATTTCTCATTTCGGATTTACACCCGAGAGAAATGGCTCTTCTTGGCTTTCAAGAGGGCTTATCGGTTGTTCATCAATCGTTGTTTAACGGATTGGATTTCACTTATTGGAAAACTCGAATGAGAGTTTTCTTGATTTCTATGAATTTGGATTTATGGAATATCGTTGAAAATGGTTTTTAACTTCCCTCTAAACCGATGAACGAATGGTCAGATTTGGAGAAGAAGTATTTTTCTTTAAACGCAAAGGCTATGAATGCCTTATTTTGCGCTTTGGACAAAAATGAGTTCAATCGGATTTCTACGTGCGAAACGGCTTTTGACATTTGACGAACACTTGAAATCACGCACGAGGGAACTAGTAGAGTCAAAGACTCGAAAGTTAACATTTTATTGCATGATTTTGAGCTTTTTCGAATGCAACCAAGCGAGACTATAGGCGACATGTACACCCGTTTCACGGATGTCGTCAATAGTTTAAGAGCTCTTGGAAAATATTTTTTGGATTTTGAACTCGTAAATAAGATTTTGCGTTCTTTTTCTAAGAAGTGTGATTCAAAAGTAACTGCAATACAAAGAAGCTAAAAACCTAAACAACCTACCGCTTGAAGAACTAATTGGTTCATTGATGACATATGAAATGGTGCACAATGCACATGATGAACATGATGAACAAAACCACCTTCCAAAGAACAGGAAGGATTTGGAACTCCGGACAAATGAATACCACTTAAGCGATGACTCAAGTGATGAGGACAATGGTGAACCTGAACTTCGAACACTAAATCTTAATAAGTTTATTAAACAAAAATCTAAAATAAATAATAAACTTGAACGAAGGAAGAGGCCAAAGAAGAAGAATACAAAGTGGGATGAATCGTGCTCCTCTGAAGACGAGGAGAAAATCAAGAAAGGCGAGGTGGCAAACTATGCCTTAACCACTTTCAATGATGAGGTAATCGAAATCCCCCTAATTTATTTTGAAATTACTTGATGCTCTCATGATGTATTTTCTTTTTTAGTTTAGAATTAATTTTCTTAAAAATTACATGTTTAAAAAAAAAAAGGGGATAATTATGATCATGCCAAGTAATTTAAAAAATGATAATATTGCATATTTTATGATAAACAAATAAAATGATTTTGATTGAAAATATGAAATCATGGTTAAGAAGTAATAATGTGTATTACGTTGATTTCCATCGTTATTTCTCAATTTTGATTAAAAAAATCATGTTTGATTTGAAGAAATGCATAATGATGTAATATTAAATATTTTGATTAACAATTTTATTCATGAGATTTTAAGCTATACATGATGATACGCATGTGTAATTTTCATGAATGTATTTGAAAAACTGTGGCAAGAAATGTGCTCAAATGCATGAACTTGTTAAGATTGTTTTTCGGACTTTCTTGATTCAATGTTCAAATCACTTAATTGCCGTGATGATTTTACACTATTACATGCCTTAATAACATGTTGGAAATTATGTGTTTTGGATACAAAAATTTTTATGATCATGAGCATGTTTTATCTTCATGATTGAACTTGAAAATCTATAGCAAAGTCTTATCCAAATGCATGAAAGTTTTAATTTCATTTTCGGATTCGCTTAACAATTGGTATCCTAAAAATCGGATTTTCTCATGCACTTATATAAAAAATATTTTTCTAAAATAAATTTGATGAAATGATTCCTACTTATGAATTCCATCTTGAAATATGGATGATAGTGTTTTTACTTGCAAAGATTTGTTTCACATACATATCTCCTATGGTTCATGTGTAGAGAAAGAATTTATAAATCATAATACAACGAGATTTCTTATGCAAAAATAAAGTGCTTCTTTGCTAAAGAAAATAATTATTAAAATCATGATCTTGATAATTATAACATGAAGTTCTTTATAAATCAAGTTCATTCATTATGCTCCCTACATTTATCAAAAAAGAATTCTTCAAATGAAGTGTAACTTGTCTTTTGATTTCTCAGAATTCAATGAAGTGTCATATTGATATCTTGATACTTGGAATATTTTAAAATGTGATCTTGATAAGAATGTTTCAAGTTGCTTTTTGTGCTATATCTTTTCAAATGAATCATGAGCCTTGATATCATATATTTCATAATATAGAAATAATAAGATTTCTTTGCCTTGTATGTCTTGAGTGATGATTGTACATCAATTTGCTTTATTAAGAATTATATGAATCTTGATCGTGAACTTGTTAAGAAGAATTTTAATGAACCATGAATCATATCTTTGGTATTCACAAATTGATCCTCATTGATATCTTTCATTGATATGATAAATTATCATCTCATGATATATCACATAATTATATCATGCTTTGCGATTGTATCATGTGATCTTTGCTGAATTTTCACATTGATATTTTTCATGACATGATTTCTTTACATTGTTGTCTTGTATGCTTCATGTGATAATATGAATACATGAAACACTTATGATATGATTTTTATGCAATTCCTTGTATTCATGAAATGTTTATCTCATCACCTAATAATTCTTCTTGATATTCCTTATGTGATGATAAGAATACATGAAATATTCATTAATTTGTTTTGATGTATACAAATAAGAAGTTTCGATCATGCATGATAGGATGTAATTAATTTTGACATTTAGATACCATCATTTGAATAGCTATGATCATGTTGCCAAAATGATATATCATGAATGCTTGAATATCATGTTTGATATGCTCATAATGATGATTGATTTTTCGGTATCATACATAAAAAATAAAATGTTAATGAATTTGTGCATTAAAACTATAATGATGCACAAATAAGAATGATTACTTACCTTTGTCATGATTTAGAAATTGATGTAAAGAGTTTTTCCCTTCTTTTTAACAATGACAAAAGGGGAGATAGATTGCTAGCACAATTCAAGAAAAAGACAAAAATTACAAAAGAGAAGAAATTGCTATCTTGAACATCACCGATAATTGCTAGCTTGAAATGTCAATGCAAAAACTTATTTATTTTCTTGCACATCTAAAGAGAAGATGCAAATGTAACACTTGCCAAATTGTTTGCTTGCCTCATGTAAAACATTATCTCTTGCTAGTTTGGCATTTTGCTAGCTTGCACTTTGCAAAGAAAGCAAAAATGACACTTCTCAAAAGAGAAGAAAGAGCTTGTTATCTTGAACATCACAAGCTTGCCAAACAAAAATTACAAAAGTGCTATCTTGTATGCTGTAAAACTTGCATATCTAAAACTTGATAGCTTGAATGTTCTAAGCATGATGTAACATTTGTTGAATTTTTTTGCTTCAAAACTGCATGATGATAAAACTTGATATTATGTTTTTCATGTAATAAGTTAAACTAATATTCCAAACACAAGAGTAGTTGGACTTCTCCTTTTTGTTGATGACAAAGGGGGAGAAGTATGATGTTATGCATAAGTTTATGCATAAGTTCATGATGACGTGTTGCAAGTATTCATGATGAATATTGCAATGACTTGAATTCAGTTTGAATCCAAGAGTTTCTATCAATATGGCATATTGATAGGGAGAGTTTATTTAAACTCCGGGAGTTAAGTTTAACTCCGTCATCAAGTGGTTGTCATCATCAAAAAGGGGAAGATTGTTGAATCTCGTATTTTGATGATGAAACTACTTGATATATGTTTATGATTTAATCTGCGTTTTAAGTGACGTAGGATGCTTCGATCAGGATGAGACAATTAAAGCAGGAAAATCATGTTGTGCCGGAGGAACATGTCAGAAGATTGGACGTCGGGCCGGTGAATCGGTCGACGTATCGACAGAAGGCTTCGGGCTGTGGACTCGGGCATCGGGCCAAGAAGAGCAGGTATTGTGCCAAGGATATCGGAGTTGCGGAGTCAACTGGCCGATTGGGCAATAGGCTGCAGGAAAGGACGATGCGCCGAAGAATCGGACGAAGCGTCGAGGGACCAATGACATGCCGGACAACTTGGTTAATTGCTTAGGATTAATTGTCTCGATCGAAGTTTTGTTTTACATGTGCAGGATTAATTATGATGAAAGTAAGACATGTAGCAGGAGTTGTGCCGGAGTCAAGACAATGATCACGTTGGGAGTTCGAGAGTTCGACGGAAGTTCGGACAATCATTGGAGGTTCTGCGGGAACAAATCCGAGAATTCCATGAGCTTGCCAAAGAAGCTCGTCGGAACTCGCCAAGTGGATCGTCGCAAGTCCAGGAGTTTGCCGAAAGTCTGTAGGAGCATCACCGAGGGTTCATCGGATGATCGCTGGAAGAAACGATTGATGCACCGGAGCAAGTTGCAGTAAATGTCTTAGGAAATATCGTAGTTAGCACAATGATTAAGTTAAAAATGGGAGGTGATCCCATTAACTTAATCTTGGGGCAATTGGACCCCTGAAAAACCCAAATTGGGCTGAATGGATCGACCCATTCAGACCCTGATTTCTGCCAGGCGGTTGAATCGCCCAAGCCAGGCGGTGGCACCACCTGGGCTCAGTCTCCGAGCGAGACTGGGCGGTGCAACCGCCCCTGACAGGAGGTGGCACCGCTTGAGCTCGGTCTTCGAGCTATGGCAGGAGTTGCAACCGCCTCAATCAAGCAGTGGCACTGCTTGAGCTCGGTCTTCGAGCTCTGGCAGGAGGTGTAACCGCCCCTGACAGGAGGTGGCACTGCCCAGAGGCTCAGTCTTCGAGCTTTGCCAGGCGGTGCAACCGCCAGATCCTGGAATTTCGGGAATTGACAGTTTTGAGCTCGAAATTCAAACTGGGTTAGGGCCTATAAATACCCCACCCTTTCAGCATTGAAAGGGCACCCAGAAACCACCGAAATTCTGATTTTACTTTGTGATTTTCAGAGCTCAAAAGTGTTGTATGAGTTGAATGTTCTTCTTCCTCTTTTCTTCCAAGTTCTAATCTGATAAGAGAGGAAAGAAAATTCTGTAAGGGTTGTCTCCTAAGCCCGTCAAAAGGAGTGAAACTGTAAAAGGGTGGTTGGCCTTCGCCTATTGAAGGAAGGCCTCTAGTGGACGTCGGTGACATCGTCGTGTTAGGATCGGAGCGGCACTAAGAGGGGGGGTGAATTAGTGCAGCTGATTAAAACTTCGGTTTTGATAAATCTTTCGTACGATGAAAAGCAATATCAATGGAAACCGATTTTAGAAGCTTGATAACTTAGAAACGTATGGAAGCGTAGTAACTAAGTAGAGAAGTTTGCAGTATGTAAATGGAAAGAGTAGGATGCAAACCAGATAACGCAGTAGTTTTTAAAGTGGTTCGGTCAAAATGACCTACATCCACTTGTGAAGCGTTCTTCGAAGAGGCTTCCAACTTCCACTAGCAAATTTCTTGTAGAGGAAGGACTAATACCCCTCTTACAACCTTTACAAGTGGTTCACACTCTTATAATTCTTTTCCACAAGATGGGAGGAGGCGAACACTTAAGCAATATGAAAAACAAGGCTTGCAAAGACTATTCTAAGGCTCTTAACTCAAACTATTGCTTTTCAAAAAGTTGTAATCTCAGCTAAGATTTGAGGGGTATTTATAGGCCTCAAGAGGATTCAAGTTTGGGCTCCAAAATTTGAATTCTCTTTGGTTCCCAATGCTGGCGGTGCCACCGCCTGTCGGTGTCAGACACTGACAATGGACGGGCGATGCCACCGCCCAGCCAAGCGGTGCCACCGCTCAACTCTCGGGTGCTGGGCGGTGCCACCGCCCAGCCTAGGCAGTGCCACCGCCAGACCCTTCAGTTCACTGGTTGGGCTTCAAATTTAGCCCAAACCAAGTCTAATTTTGGGCCCAATTAGCCCCTAACCAGGATATAGGATTATCTCTTAATCCTAATCCTAATTACAAGTGAACTACATAACACAAAAACATCCTAAGCAAGTTTTCAACCGTGAACGTCGAGTCTTGTTCCGGTGAGCTTTCCGACGAACTTCTTCCGACGGACTCCCAGCAAGCTCCCGAACTTTTGATGACTTTATCGAGTAGCCGAGCCTTCTCGGTGATCTCCGTGAACCTCCAACGATCTCTTCGGTGAACTTCCAAAAATTCCGACAGATTCCCGATTTCTTCTCGGTTGGTTCCGGCAACATCTCCGACGATTCTTCGAACTCTTAAATGTCCATCGAACTTGACTCCGGTATTCTTGCTTTGTGTTTTCTGGTTATCGCAGTTAGTCCTACACACTTAACTCAATAATATGGATTAGATCAATTAACCCATCAATTGATTTTATCATCAAAATCCGAGATTCAACACGTCGGAGGAGGAAGCCAAAAGTGGATGTAGGTCAAGATTGACCGAACCACTCTAAATCTCGGTTTGCATTTACTTTGAGCATCTTATCTTTACTGCAAACCTCCTCAAAAGCTTACTTCCTTCTGCGCATATACGATCGTATTTCAAGCTCTGCATTTTTCGAATCACGTTTAGACGTAAATCATTTTTATTGTACGAACATCATATTTCATTTTGCGTTTACATTCTGATTTCTATCATAACTACAAATTGCCTTTATATCTTTACTTTAACTGCATCTTGCTTGGTTACAAGTTAAAATGATTTACGAATCGGATTTTTTACCGAAATCGCTCTTATCGTACGAACGCGATTTTAATCGTCGAAAGTTTTCTGCTGCACTAATTCACGCCCCCCCCCCCTCTTAGTGCTCTTGATCCTAACAGATCACAGGGTATGGAGATGTGACGTTACACACATAGATCTTAATATAAATGATTAGGCCCACTAGCTCGGGCCTAATCACATTAGGCTATGGTCTATGATCATATGGTGTGATTGCTCATGTGATGTGTGATTACTTAGATTACTTATACACCTACTAGATATATATGTATATATATATATATATATATATATATATATATATATATATATATATATATATATATATATATGCCTACGATGTAGATATATATTAAATATGTATATGTATGACATGTCATATTAGGAGACCAAATCAAAATTCCTCTCTCGATAATATTAAGTCGGTAAACATGAGGTAATTAGATTGACCCATGTGACCTTCCATCGTTATACGTAGGGACCGATTCCAAACGTAGGTTGAGTTAGTTAAGTCCCTTGAGGCTCACTTATATAGTGATTTGCTATCTTGCCCATGACATAGAGATGTCACCGATAACTTTAGGATATGGTATGCTTTGTCGAGTCCCTCGAGGATATATCATCGAATTAGACTCATCTTATAACTGTTTGGATCAAGTTGACACTAAGAGGGGGGGGGGGGGGGGGTGAATTAGTGCATACGTAAAATTTACGTCGATTCAAAAATCTTCGTATGATTAATCATTTAAACTATTTAACTTTAAAAATGTTTGTAAGAGTGTGCAGCTAAAGTAATGATGAAGTAAGGCAGTTTGTAATAAAGATAAATAGCAAAACAAAAATGCAAACCGATTGATAGTGGTTCGGTCGTCATGATCTACATCCACTCCCGATTCCTCTTTCGTCGAGACCACCAACATCCACTACCGGTCTTCCTTCAATGGGCTAAGACCAACTACGCATTTATACTCTTTCTCATTTTCATAAGTTTAGGAGACAACCCTTATAAGCCTCACACCTCTATTTAATGATCTCAAAACTATAAAGCAAAGAGGAGGACTTTAGCAATTTTACAACTCAGAATAACAACCCCTTTCTGCTCTAATTTGTGCTTCTACATGTAGGAATAGCTGGGGTATTTATAGATCCCAAATGTCTTCAAAATTAGAGTAAAAAAAGGTCTCATCCCAAGTTTCCCGGGTCTTGGTGGTACCACCTCTTGTGTTGGGTTGTACTACCGCCTACAGCATTGACACTGGTCGGTACCACCACCCAGTCTGGCAATACCACCGCCTAACATAGTTTCAGAGACTATGTTTGGGCAGTACCACCACCTAGTCTAGCGATGCTACCGCTTGACACAGTCTTGGAGACTATGTCTATGAGACTGAGCCAGTACCGGTGCCACCGTCTAACCCAACTTTTGGGTCACTGAATGAGCCTTTCTCTTGGCCCAAACAACCCCAATTCAGGCCCAGTTCTCCCATAATTGAGTTGGCTTAATTATATTCTAAACTAACCCAATTAGAACTAAAACTACTTTGATCTAGACAATTATTACAAAGCATTAATCATATGTTGTCCGGCATGTCATTGGTTCAACGGTGCTTGGTCCAATCCTTCGACGCATCATCCTCTTTTGTGGCCTTTTGCCCAATCGACATGTTGACCTCCGCAACTCTGATCTACTTAGCATAATGTTTGCTCTTCTATGCTTGATGCCCGAACTCATGGCACAAAGCCTTCTACGGACAAGTCGACCGATCCTTCGACTCGACATCCAATCTTCTAACATGTTTCACTCTGGCCCAACATTGATTCTTCCTGCTTTAATTGTCTCTTCATAATCGAAGCTAGTCCTGCATCTCTTAAAATGTAGATTAAATCATAAGCGCTATCAATTGGTTTCATCATCAAAATCTAAGATTTAATAATAATAATGGTATTGACTTAACTAAACATCATGGTTAGTCGAGTCCCTCGAGACCATGGTGGTTCAGAGGCCGAACAGGATGGGAATCACAAGGAGTTGTGATCGGCAAGAGTAGCCTATCCTTTGGGCTTAGTGTGATTAGTCAAGTCCCTCGAGGTTACACTAAGACGTCGATCGGATCCCGATCCCCACTAGAAGTCTACCGGAGACTTCCATTTCATGTGCTGAGGGTGTCGCGTGACTTGCTAGAAAAATAGTGGGAGTAAATTAAGATAGAAGTCCATATCTTGATTGTTTATTTTTCTATAAAATCTGCATGTTATTTATTCTTTCTGCATCTTTATTTTCAGAAAATGTCGCTTTCAAATCTCTTACGTGACATACTTGATGTCAACTACCTCACTGGTCCAAATTATTTGAATTAGCTCCACAACTTGAGAATTGTTCTCATGGTGGAAGCGAGGATGAGATCGTGTTAGGACTCTAGCTAGGAGAGTCCTAATTGAATTTTATTGAAAGGGGCATTCATGTAAAACCTACCTAGCCAACCCCTATTAAAGAGGTAAAGAGGCCGACTAGGGTTAGGGTTAGTTGGGATGTTGCTTCTTATAGTAGGAGTCTTATTAGGAGTTGGTTAGAAGTAGGAGTCTTGAGTATGATGTTGAATCTCGGATTTTGATGATGAAGTCAATTGTCATTTGTTATCTAATCTATATGATGAGATAAGTGTGCAGGATTAACTACGATGAAAGTAAGACATGCAGCAGGAGTTACGCCAGAGTCAAGACTATGATCAAGTTGGGGGTTCGAGAGTTCGACGGAAGTCCGGACAGTCGTCAGAGGTTCTACGGGAACAAATCCGAGAAGTCTAGGAGCTTGCCAAAGGAGCTCATCGGAACTCACCAAGTGGATCGTCGCAAGTCCAGGAGTTTGCCGGAAGTCCACAGGGGCATCGTCGAGGGTTCGTCGGATGTTCGTCAGAAGATCGCCGGAAGCTCGCAGGAAGAAGCGATTGATGCACCGGAGCAAGTTACAGAAAATGTCTTAAGAAATATCGTAGTTAGCATGATGATTAAGTTAGAAATGAGAGGTGATCCCATTAACTTAATCTTGGGGAAATTGGGCCCTTGACAGACCCAGATTGGGCCGAATGGATCAGCCTATTCGGACCCAGATTTCTTGGCCAGTAGTGGCACTACCTCGGTCGATGGTGGCACCGCCAAGGAGTTCAGTCTCCAAGCTCTACTAGGCGGTTGAACCACCCCAGTCAGGAGGTAGCACTGCTTGAGCTCGGTCTTTGAGCTCTGCCAGGAGGTGCAACCGCCCTTGATAAGAGGTGGCACCACCCAGGAGCTCGGTCTCTAAACTCTGCCAGGTGGTTGAACTGCCCCAGTCAGGCGGTGGCACCGCCTAAGCTCGGTCTCTGAGCTCTGCCAAGAGGTGCAACCGCCCTTGACAAGAGGTGGCACCGCCCAGAGGCTCAGTCTTCGAGCTCTGCTAGGCGGTGCAACCGCCCCAGCCAGGCGATGGAACCGCCAAACCCTGGAATTCTAGGAAATGACAGTTTTGAGCTCAGAATTCAAACTAGATTGAAGCCTATAAATACCCCACCCTTTCAGCAATGAAAGGGCACTAAAAATCTAATCTTACTCTATGATTTTTAGAGTTCAAAAGTGTTGTAAAGGTTAGAAGTTCCCCTCCCTCTTTTCTTCCAAGTTTTGATCTTTCAAGAGAGGAGAGAAAAAATCAGTAAGGGTTGTCTCCTAAGCCTGTCAAAAGGAGTGAAACTGTAAAATGGTGGTTGGCCTTCGCCTATTGAAGGAAGGCCTCTATTGGACGTCGGTGACCTCATCGGAGGAGGAAGCCAAAAGTGGATGCAGGTCAAGATTGACTGAACCACTCTAAATCTCAGTTTGCATTTACTTTCTGTTCTCTATCTTAACTGCAAACTGCCTCCATAACTTTACTTTAACTATACTTCACCTATTCTAAATTAAAGCAACTTCCAAATCGGCTTTCATACCGAAATCGGTTTTATCATATGAACATCGTATTTCGGTTTGCAATTACATTCAGTTCTCTATCTTAACTGCAAACTGCCTCTATATCTTTACTTTAACTGCATCTCCCTTGATCACAAGTTAAAGTGATTTCCAAATTAGCTTTCTTACCAAAATCGTTTTTATCGTACGAACGTCGTTTTATATCATCAAAAGTTTTCCGCTGCAGTAATTCACCCTCCCCCCCCCCTCTTAGTGCTCTTGATCCTAACAATTTGTATCAAAGCGGGATTCACTCTCAAACGGATTAAAACCCAAGAAAGATAGCATACGTCGGAAACCAAGAGGGCCACTCTATTACACGTCCACCCATGTTCAATAGGACGGACTACACCTATTGGAAGACCCGAATGAGGATCTTCCTTCTTTCAATGGATTTTGAACTTTGGAATCTTGTCAAAAATGGATTTTCGAAGTCTTCTCTTCCAAGGATCGATTGGAATGAATTGGAGAAGAAGACTTTCGCTCTTAATGCAAAGGCTATGAATGCCTTATTTTGTGCGCTTGATAAAAATGAGTTCAATCATATTTTGGTTTGCGAAATCACATTTGATATTTGGCATACACTCGAAGTGACTCACGAAGGCACAAGTAGAGTGAAAGAGTCGAAAATCAATATTTTGATACATTCTTTTGAACTTTTCCAAATGAAACCGAGCGAGACTATTAGCGACATGTACACCCGTTTCACAGATGTCGTCAATGGTCTAAAAGGACTCGGCGAAAGTTTTTTGGATTTTGAGCTCGTAAATAAGATTTTAAGATCCCTTTCTAAGAGTTGGGACCCTAAAGTCACTGCTATTCAAGAGGCTAAAGATTTAAACAACTTCCCTCTTGAAGAACTAATCGTGTCATTAATGACCTATGAAATGACTTGCAAGGCTCATGAAGAGCAAGAAGACATCCTTTCAAAGAACAGGAAGGATATGTCACTTAGATCTTTAGATGACCACTTGAGAGAAAACTCAAGTGATGAGGATTATGACGATGACTTGGCACTTCTAACAAGGAAATTCAAAAAATTCATTACGAAAAACAAGTTTAAAAATGACACAAAAAATAAATTTGAACCTAAAAAGGACCAAGTTATTTGTTACGAGTGCAAAAAGCCAGGACACTACAAAAGTAATTGTCCCCAAGCCAAGAAAAGAATATCAAAGAAGAAGGTGCTCAAAGCAACGTGGGATGACTCGAGCACGTCCGAAAAAGAAGAGTCCAAAACCGAGCAAGTTGCTCATTACGCCTTAATGGCCATCGAAGAGGAGGTAACAAATTTAATTGATGCAGATTTATCATTTGATGAATTATTAAATGCCTTCCATAACTTATTTGATGAATGTAAAATAATTAGTAGAAAATATAAATTGCTGAAAAATAAGCATGATAGTCTTGTTAGCAATTTTGATAAATTTAAAACTGAATATCATGATAGTTTAGCTCAATGTTAAAAATGCCATGATCTAGAAACTCTCCAAAAGGAGAACTTGCTACTTAAGGACGCCTTGAAGAAATTCGAGATTGGTAGCAAGTCTTTGAACATGATCCTTACAAATAAGGGTCACGTTCTTAAAAGAAGTGGAATCGGATTTGTGAGAAGTTCTCACCAAAATCCAACCACCTTCGTTAAAGGCCCTATCTTGCATTTTCGACACCAAAGTAAATGCAACTTTTGTTGCAAACATGGCCATAAAATGTATCATTGTCCATTTAAGAAAATTAGCCCGAACAAACTAATTTGGTTTCCTAAAGGAACCATGATAAACTCTATGCAATATAATAAACAATGTAGATTAGCTTTTGAAGCACCCAAAAGTAAATGGGTACCTAAAAATTATCCTTTCTTATAGAGACATACACCATCACAAGCTAGGAGCAAGAGATGGTACCTTGATAGTGGATGCTCAAGGCATATGACCGGAGATCCATCTCAATTCTCTAAGCTCACTAGCATAGACGAAGGCTTTGTCACCTTCGGAGACAACAACAAAGGCAAAATCATTAGCAAAGGAACCATAGGTAACAAATCCAACTTCTTTATTGAAGATGTTTTGTTAGTTGATGGTTTAAAACATAACCTCTTGAGTATTAGTTAATTATGTGATAAAGGATATATCATCAAATTCGTATCTAATGCTTGCATCATTGAAAAACCCCACAAAAACATATCTATGATTCTATTAAAATAGAATAACGTATACACCATTGACATCAATGATCTCTGCAATGAAATGTGTTTCTCAGTTTTGAATGAGGATGCTTGGCTTTGGCATAGGAGATTAGGTCATGCTAGCATGAAACTAATCACTCAAATATCGTCCAAAGAACTTGTATGAGAAATTCCTCATATCAAATCCATCAAAGATAATGTGTGTGATGCTTGTCAATTAGGAAAAAAATTAAGGGTAGTTTCAAATCTAAGAATCAAATAAGCACATCTAGGCCCTTACAATTGATCCTTATGGATTTGTTCGGACCAATCTCTACATCAAGCCTAGGAGGTAGCAAATACGCCTTCGTCATTGTAGATGACTATAGTAGATACACATGGACTTATTTCTTGAAACACAAAAATGAATGCTTTAGATATTTCACCAAGTTTTGTAAACTTGTTCAAAATGAAAAGGGTTTTATGATTTAATCAATTCGAAGTGATCACGGTGGTGAATTTCAAAACCATGATTTCCAAGAATTTTGTGAATCTAATGGATACAAACACAACTTCTCTACTCCATGAAATCCTCAACAAAATAGAGTAGTAGAAAGAAAGAATAGAAATTTACAAGAAATGGGAAAAACCATGTTGAATGAACATAGCCTACCCAAATATTTTTGGGCCGAAGTTGTAAACGCTATATACTATATTTTGAATAGAGTTCTAGCAAGACCCTTACTCACCAAAACTCCCTATGAGTTGTGGAATAATAAAAAACCCAATGTTTCATATTTTAAAGTTTTTGGGTGTAAGTGTTTTATCTTGAATGAAAAAGATGCCTTAGGAAAATTTGTTGCTAAATCCGATGAAGGAATTTTTCTTGGTTATTCTTCGGTTTCTAAAGCTTTTCGTATCTTCAATAAAAAGAACTTTAATTATGGCAGAATCCATTCATGTTGTTTTCAATGAGATTTCCGAAATCAAGAAAAGTGATTTTGATGATGATGTTAATTTTGATTCTTTAAATTTAAATGAAACCCTTCTCCAACTAGCAACTTAGATGCATCCACTTCCGAAACATCCTTTACCCAAGGATTGGAAGTATGTAGATACTCATCCTAAGGAGCTAATCCTAGGAGACACATCTAAGGGGGTTCAAACATGTTCTCTTAAAAATTTTTGTGCCAACATCGCTTTTCTCTCCCAAATTGAACCTAAATGTATTGACGAAGCCATGAAAGATGATTCATGGATTATCACAATGCAAGATGAGTTAAATCAATTTGAGAGAAATGAGGTGTGGAAGCTTGTTCCTAGGCCAAATAACCATTTAGTTATTGGTACTAAATGGGTCTTTAGAAACAAGCAAGATGAATCTGGTATTGTGGTTAGAAACAAGGCTAGATTAGTGGCCAAAGGTTTCAACCAAGAAGAAGGCATCGATTATGAAGAAACCTTTGCTCTTGTGGCTAGATTAGAAGCCATAAGGATACTCCTTGCTTATGCTAGTAATAATTTTAAATTGTTTCAAATGGATGTTAAAAGTGCTTTTCTTAATGACTTTATTTCTGAAGAAGTTTATGTTGAACAACCTCCCGGATTTAAAAATAATAGCCTCCCTAATCATGTATTTAAATTAACTAAAGCTCTCTATGGTTTAAAACAAGCCCCAAGGGCTTGGTATGATAGACTTAATACTTTTCTTATTGAAAATAATTTCACAAAAGGCAAGGTCGATACTACATTATTTATCAAGAATTTTGAAAATAATTTTCTCATTGTTCAAATATATGTTGATGATATTATTTTCGGTTCTACGAATGAATCTCTTTGCGAATCTTTTGCTGAAACCATGAGTCTTGAATTTGAAATGAGTTTGATGGGAGAATTAACCTTTTTCTTAGGCTTACAAATTAAGCAACTAAGCAATGACATCTTTATTAGTCAAACTAAATATGCCTTAGATCTACTAAAAAGATTTAATATGGATAGCTCAAAATCTATTAACACTCCTATAAACACCTCCACTAAGTTAGAAGTTGATGAAAGTGGAGAAAGCTTCGATCAAAAAACTTATAGGGGTATGATAGGAAGTTTACTTTATCTCACTACAACTAGACCAGATGTCATGTTCAGTGTAGGACTTTGTGCTAGGTTTCAATCGAACCCTAAGATATCTCATCTCAAAGCAGTTAAAAGAATACTTAGATATCTTAAAGGTACCACAAATCTAGGATTATGGTATCTAAAATCCGAGAAATTTAAGTTAATTGCGTATGCTGATGCGGATTTTGCTGGGTGTAGATTAGATAGAAAAAGAACATCAGGATTATGTCAATTTTTAGGACATTCCCTTGTTTCCTAGTTATCTAAGAAACAAAACTCGGTTGCACTATCAACAACTGAAGCTGAGTATATTGTAGCTAGTGCATGCTGTGCACAAGTTGTGTGGATGAAAAACACATTAGAAGATTATAAAGTCCATCTTAAAAACATTTTCATTAAATGTGATAACTCAAGTGCAATATGTTTAACAAAGAATCCCATTCAATACTCAAGAAAAAAACATATTGATATTAGACATCAACTAGCTGATATTTTTACAAAACCTCTAAGTGAAGAACAATTTGATTTCATTAGAAGAGAATTAGGAATGTTGATGTGTCCGAATGATTGAACTTGTTAATATTATTTTTTGGACTTTCTTGATTGAATGATCAACACACTTAATTGCTATTATGAGAATTTTACGTGATTACATGCCTTAATAACATGTTGGAAATTATGTGTTTTGGATACAAAAATTTCCATGATAATAAGCATGTTTTATCTTCATGATTGTCTTTGAAAATCTATAGCAAAACCTTGTCCGAATGTAAGAAAGTGTCAAATTTCATTTTTGGATTTTTTAATATATTATTCTCTTTCGAACTTAACAAGCATATGTCATATCAAGTTTAATTCACATCATTGATTTTTGACATATAGAATCATCTAGCAAATGCACTCATCATGTGAAAAATATTTTTCGAGAAATAGATTTGATGATTCCTTCTTATAAAAGGAAGATATTTTTACATACAAGGATTTGATTCACTTACATATCTTAATCCTTGCAAGAATAAAGCGTACTTTAATATATTATCAATTTTAACTTCATTTGAGTAAGCTCACAAATGGCTTTCCTCCTTCATGCAAAAAGATAATAACAAATAAAAAGAAAAAAGTAATAAAAGCTATCTTTATGTCATGTTTTCTTGAGATGTTTGTATCCTATCACTCTTTGTAGAACAATGACATGAACCTACTTATGGCATCACACTTACATTTAAAATTTGCTTATATTGTTCTCCTTTTTGTTGATGACAAAGGGGGAGAAATATATGAATTGATACTATGAGTGCTATATTTGAAGCATATGAATAGATGCCATGAATGTCATATTATGTTGAGATATCAAAAGAAGCATTCATATGAATAGGTGCTATGAATGCCATATTATGATAAGATATCAAGAACTTGCATAGCAACTTTACTTGTTGATATCTTGCCATGTGATGCTACGATTGCTAAACACTTGAAATGTTTGCTTTACGTTAAGATATCTAAAGCTTAAATTGTAAATTTACATGTTGAGATCTTATGTTGAACTGCTACCATCATTCATATTTGAAATGTAACACTTGAGAATGGATGTCAAGTCTTGACATCATTTTCAGTAAGATACATCGTGATAGGAATCATGATGGGAGTAATTGATAAGGCTAAGAGTTCTTAACTTATCAATAAGACTATTGAATTCAAAGGCCTTGAATTCAAGAATGACTTATCTCAAGTATGGCATATAGATAGGGGGAGTTAAGGTTAACTCTGTTATCAATTGATTGTCATCATAAAAAAGTGGGAGATTGTTGAATCTCGGATTTTGATGATGAAATCAACTGTCATTTGTTATCTAATCCATATGATGAGATAAGTGTGCAGGATTAACTACAATGAAAGTAAGACATGCAGCAGGAGTTGTGTCGGAGTCAAGACTATGATCATGTTGGGGGTTCGAGAGTTCGATGGAAGTCCGGACGGTCGTCGGAGGTTCTGCGGGAACAAATCCGAGAAGTCCAAGAGCTTGCTAAAGGAGCTCGTCGGAACTCACCAAGTAGATCGTCGCAAGTCCAGGAGTTTGTAGGAAGTCCGTAGGGGCATCGTCGAGGGTTAGTCGGATGTTCGTCGGAAGATCGCCGGAAGCTCGCCGAAAGAAGCGATTGACGCACCGGAGCAAGTTGCAGTAAATGTCTTAAGAATATCATAGTTAGCACGATGATTAAGTTCGAAATGGGAGATGATCCCATTAACTTAATCTTGGGGCAATTGGGCCCTTGACAGACCTAGATTGGGCCGAATGGATCAGCCTATTCGGACCCAGATTTCCTAGCCAACGGTGGCACCGCCCAGGAGCTCAGTCTCCGAGCTCTGCCAAGCGGTTGAACCGCCCCAATCAGGAGGTGGCATCGCTTGAGCTTGGTCTCTGAGCTCTGCCAGGAGGTGCAACCACCCTTGACAAGAGGTGGCACCGCCCAGGAGCTCGGTCTCCAAGCTTTGCCAAGCGGTTGAATCACCCCAATCAAGCGATGGCACCGCCTGAGCTCGGTCTCCGAGCTCTGCCAGGAGGTACAACTGCCCCTGACAAGAGGTGGCACCGCCCAGAGACTCAGTCTTCGAGCTCTACCAGGCGATGCAACCACCCTAGTCAGGCGGTGGAACTGCCAGACCCCGGAATTCCAGGAAATGATAGTTTTGAGCTCAGAATTCAAACTAGATTAGAGCCTATAAATACCCAACTCTTTTAGCAATGAAAGGGTACCAAAAATCCAATCTTACTCCGTGATTTTTAGAGTTCATAAGTGTTGTAAAGGCTAGAAGTTCTCCTCCCTCTTTTCTTCCAAGTTTTGATCTTTCAAGAGAGGAGAGAAAAATTCTGTAAGGGTTGTCTCCTAAGCCCGTCAAAAGGAGTGAAACTGTAAAAGGGTAGTTGTCCTTCCCCTATTGAAGGAAGGACTCTAGTGGACGTTGGTGACCTCATCGGAGGAGGAAGCCAAAAGTGGATGTAGGTCAAGATTGATTGAACCACTCTAAATCTCGGTTTGCATTTACTTTCTATTCTCTATCTTCACTGCAAACTGCCTCCATAACTTTACTTTAACTGCACTTCGCCTAATCTAAGTTAAAGCAACTTTCAAATCGGCTTTCATATCGAAATCGCTTTTATCGTACGAACATCGTATTTCGGTTTGCAATTACATTATGTTCTCTATCTTAACTATAAACTGCCTCTATAGCTTTACTTTAACTGCATCTTGCTTGATCACAACTTAAAGTAATTTTCGAATTGGCTTTCTTACCAAAATCGTTTTTATCATATGAACGTCGTTTTAAATCGTCGAAAGTTTTCCGCTGCACTAATTCACCCCCCCCCCCCCCCCCCCCCTCTCTTAGTGCTCTTGATCCGAACATATGAGTCCTATTAGGAGTTGAGGTTTAGAAGCCCTATAAATAGTCATATTTTCATCCTCTTTTAACAAGCAATAGATGAATCTTTTTAGTAGACTTTGAGCAGCAACTTGGAGGAGGGAACCTCTATAGAGTTCTAAGGAGGTCGATCCCCTAAAGAGATCAACACTAAGCTTAGAATCCACTAGGGTTCTATCACTTGGTATCAAAGTAGTGCTCTTGGTATCTTGCTGCCCTTCCACAGCCATCCATCAGCCCTCTATAGCTACCCAAAGCAAATCCCACAATTGCTTAAAAGATCGTTGCCGAATTCCGCCATCATCTCGACCACCGTGGATCATCCTTTGATCTCCCCATGAATTGCAATAGGTTCTGGTTTCCTACCTTACTGTTGCTGTAATTTAGTTATCCTTATTCAAAAATCCAAAAAAATCATTCCTATGTTATTGCATAAACTTTTCGTCGCAAAGTTTTTATCTCTACGATGAAAGATGCACTTCAGAATTCCAGCCGCATAACACAATTTGTTTGATCTTGCTACTGCATTTTTTCTTTCTAAATCTCTAAGAAATTATTATGACAGCTTTGACACTAACAGCAGATTTTCCTTTGGTTTCGTCAAAAAGTTCCCAAGATAAACTACTGATCTTTTACGTCCAAGCTACTAGATGCACTGCAGAATTCCAACTGCATAGCACAGTTTGTTTGATCTTGCTACTGCATTTTTTTCTATCTAAATCTCTACAAAATTTTTATAACAGCTTTGACACTTGTAACAGTAGATTTTCTTTTGGTTTCATCAAAAAATTCCCAATATAAACCACTAATCTTTTACGTCCAAGCTGCTAGATGAATTGCAGAATTCCAACTGCATAGCATGGTTTGTTTGATCTTGCTACTATGTTTTTTCTGTCCAAATCTCTACAAAATTTTTATGATAGCTTTGACATTTCCTAACAACAGATTTCTCTTTTGTTTTATCAAAAAATTTTCAATAACCACTTTAGACATAAAAATCTGCTGTAGTACCTTTCCAAGATCCTCAATTTTTCTGAACCTTCCACCACCCCATGCCATTAACCCATCAACAGGAAAAAGATAGGCACATCTATGATCTATAGGCATATGCTATGGCTTCTCAAGATCTAATTTATACCAAATTTAAAGCATGGGAATCTTGGATTGATTCGCGGCTTGAATCGCGCTTGGAGGACAAATTACGCGCTTTGTTTGTAGAATTCAGAATTGGACAACCATCGAGTCCAACCAAATTTCAGCAAGGAGAGAGTTTAGAGAGGCCTCCAAAGAAGGAGGGATAGCCCTTAGACAAGCTTTAGCCATGCATGAGGGTGGACTTCCCATGATGGGAAGAAGGAGACCCGGCAGGGTGGATTTCACGCGCCGAACGTTACTTTCGCTACTATCGAACATTGGATGATGCTATTGTTGGGAAATCATAGGGGGGGCGACATCATATGCGCAGCGGAAGAACAAGAAAACAAAAATCCCCGATTCCCAAAAGGATGTTCATCGTCGTGCGAAGATTGGTGCGCAAAACCCGCAAAAACACAAAACTGCGTATAGAGATTGTGTTACCTAGGGAGATCGTATATCCCTGTTTCCTTGCAGATCCTTAGGAGAGGGTGAAGGAGGTCAAGCGTCCTCCTCTCTAGCGGTGATCCACACAGCAGGGTTGCGACGACGCTCCTCAAAACTCCAGGCCTACTCTGAGGTGGAGAGGGAGAGGAGAATAGGAAGGGCAAGCAAAGACTCTAGCCTATGAGGCTGTGAATCCCTCCTATTTATAGAGATCCCGTGTCAAAACCCTAATGGGTCCTTTCCCTAGTGGGTATTGGATCTGCATCCAATAAGACAAGGGCTCCGTCGGATATCTCATATCCGAACCTCTACTCATCGCAATGCCTACCATATGTGTGTGACCCTCTAGGCCCAATATCGAGCTGGCCGTGAGTCATACCTGTCAGAACTCCTTCTAACTAAGTGAATTATTATCTCTGTAATAATTCACTCGACTCATCGACTACGGAAGTACTAGGCCACTACGCCGTAGTCCCCAGACGATACAGGGGAATCCAATCCATTGGACCTGTCTGTCCTCAGTTACCATGTACCTATAGTCCCTCATCCATCTAATATCCCAGAGACCGTATATCGAGCATGGTGCTGTCAGACCCATACGGTTTCTACTCGAGTCTCGCTCTAATCGGATTCTCCCGGAGAACTCTTTCTCTCTCAACCCGAATGACCCTGGCCAGGGATTTGTCTGAGCAAGAACACATGGGATATTCCTCTCATGATACCGAGAGTGGATGATCCTCTATCGACACTCAATAGCCCTCGTAAGGTCGACTACCACTCCCAATGACCAGCTGTACTAGATCTGGGAACAGCCAAACCTATAAGTCTGGTATCAAAGAGTGGAGCACTCATACAGGACATCCTTGGTGTCTCAAGTCTAAGAACCCGATACACCACTAGGACTACGGAATTGTTGTCTGACAATAAGGCATCATCAACCATCCAGCATTCCGTAAGCGGATCAATCAGTGAACTCATTCTCCAATGAGCACCTGTACTGTATCCCTAGTGTCCCTACACGAGCAGCTATGAGACCAGCTGCATCCATCATATGGACGGGTATACAGCACACCAATCTATCCGGTTATCACGATGTCCCTCTCGAGTAACCTATGACCGGGATTATTTAGGATATGTGTTTAAAGGTGAATCGATCTCATTATCGTGATCTCATCACGATCCGATTCCCATTGCACAAATCCAAGGACATCACAATATATATGCATTTATGCAATAGTTATAAAGTGATATACGCTAAAATATAATAAGCAAAAAGATTCTGTATCAAGTCACACGTGCCATCACTCACGTGATTGGCTTGCTGGGCACTTATGACTAGCAATCTCCCACTTGACCTAAAGCCAATCACCTATGTGTCTGATCCCCATCAGACCCCTGTGATGCTCAAAGACAATCTGAGACAATGGCTTTGTTAGTGGATCTGCAATGTTATCTTCGGATGGAACTCTTTCCACTGCTACATCTCCTCGGGTCACGATCTCTCTGATAAGGTGGAACCTCCTCAGAACATGCTTAGATTTCTGATGAGACCTAGGTTCCTTCGCTTGAGCAATTGCCCCATTGTTGTCGCAATATAGGGAAATCGGCTCCTCACTATCCGGCACGACTCCCAAATCTGTGATGAACTTCTTCAACCAGACTCCCTCCTTTGCTGCATCTGATGCAGCAATGTACTCCGCCTCTGTGGTCGAGTCAGCAGTGGTATCTTGCTTGGAACTCTTCCAGCACACTGCTCCTCCATTCAAGGTGTACACATACCCTGAATTCGACTTGCTATCATCGACATCAGACTGAAAACTTGAGTCAGTGTAGCCTTCAACCTTAAGGCTATTACCTCCATATACTAGTAAAAGATCCTTAGTCCTTCTCAAGTACTTAAGGATACACTTTACTGCTTTCCAGTGCTCCAAGCCTGGATCCGCCTGATACCTGCTCGTGACACTCAGAGCATGCGCTATATCAGGCCTAGTACATAGCATGGCATACATGATAGACCCTATTGCTGAGGCATAAGGTATCATATCCATGTTCGCCCTTTCTTCTGGAGTCTTTGGGGACATACTCGTAGAAAGCGATATCCCATGTCTCATCGGTATGAGACCTCTTTTGGAATTTTCCATGCCAAACCTTTTGACAATAGTTTCTATGTACCTGGACTGGGACAAGCCAAGCATCCTTTTGGATCTATCTCTATAGATTCTAATCCCCAAGATATAAGATGCTTCTCCTAAGTCCTTCATGGAGAAGTGTCTAGATAACCAAGCCTTTATTGTGGATAGCATTCCTATGTCATTCCCAATGATGAGGATGTCATCCACATATAACACCAAAAAGCTAATAGCGCTCCCACTTACCTTTCTGTATACACAAGGCTCATCTTCGTTCTTAACGAAGTCATAAGATTTGATTGCCTCATCAAATCTTATGTTCCAACTTCGGGAAGCTTGCTTTAGTCCATAAATGGATCTAAGCAACCTACACACCTTATCTGGGCAGTTCTTGGACACGAATCCCTCAGGTTGCATCATATACACCTCCTCCTCCAGGTTCCCGTTGAGGAATGCGGTTTTCACATCCATCTGCCAGATCTCATAATCATAGTGTGCTGCAATAGCCAATAGAATTCTGATGGATTTTAGCATTGCTTCGGGTGAGAAAGTTTCGTCGTAGTCAACACCTTGCCTTTGACGATACCCCTTAGCCACTAGCCTTGCTTTATAGGTCTCTACCTTTCCATCTACTCCGATCTTTTTCTTAAAGATCCACTTGCAACCGATGGGTACAATACCTTCGGGTGCATCAACTAGGTTCCAAACCTTATTGGAGTACATAGAATCCATTTCAGAATTCATGGCTTCTTTCCACTTCCCGGAGTCTATACTCATAATAGCCTCCTCGTAGGTCTGAGGATCAATATCCTCTACATCCTCTGCTCTAATATGTCCCACATATCTCTCAGGAGGATGGGATACTCTATCAGACCTGCGTAAAGTTGAAACTTGTGTATTAGATACCTGAACAGACTCGGGCTGTAGAGTGGTGCTTGAGCTTGGTTCCCTAACTTCGCTCAACTCTATCATTCTCCCACTGTCTCCGCCAAGAATGTGTTCCTTCTCAAGGAACACTGCTCTCTTAGCTACAAAGACCTTTTGGTCCTCGAGATGATAGAAATAATACCCACAAGTTTCCTTGGGGTATCCCACAAATTTACATCGCCCTGTCCTTGATTCTAACTTATCGGGGTTGTGTCTTTTAACATGGGCAGAGCAGCCCCAAATCTTAACTACTTTAAGATCAGGCTTCTTCCCTTTCCATATCTCATATGGTGTAGACACCACCGACTTAGTTGGAACTCTGTTCAAAAGGTAAGCTACGGTTTCTAGGGCATATCCCCAGAATGAGATGGGTAGGTCAGCGAAACTCATCATGGACCGTACCATATCTAATAATGTACGATTTCTCCTTTCAGAGACACCATTGAGCTGAGGTGTATAAGGAGGTGTCCATTGGGATAATATCCCATGGTCCTTGAGGAAGTGAGTAAACTCTGTACTTAAGTACTCACCTCCTCGATCTGATCGAAGAGTTTTGATACTCTTTCCAGTCTGGTTCTCCACCTCATTCTTATACTCTCTGAATTTCTCAAAGGCCTCGGACTTGTACTTCATTAAGTACACATATCCATACCTTGAGAAATCATCAGTAAATGTAATGAAGTAGGAGTAACCTCCAATGGCATGAGTTGACATGGGTCCACATACATCACTATGTATGAGTTCCAACAACTCAGTGGCTCTCTCTCCAGTTCCACTAAATGGAGAGTTGGTCAGTTTTCCACGAATGCAAGGCTCACAAGTTGCATATGACACATAGTCGAATGGATCTAGATATCCATCATTTAGCAACTTTTGAATCCTTCTTTCATGGATGTGACCTAGCCTACAATGCCACAGGTATGCACTGTTCAACTCATCTCGTTTCCTTTTGGACACATTTATATTCATGATATGTGGAGTGGTGTCTAACATAAATAAACCATTATGCAATGTTCCTTTCGTGATGATCTTATCATCTAATAATATCGAACAACCATTGTTCTCAAAAACAAATTTATATCCACTAACTGTTAAACATGAAATGGAGATAATATTTTTGATAATAGAAGGAACAAAATAACATGCATCTAATGCAATAAAAGCTCCACTAGGCAGATGTAGGGCGACCTCGCCAACAGCTAATACAGCAACTTTTGCTCCATTACCCATCTTGAGGTCCATCTCGCCTCTCTCTAGTCTCCTAGGCCTTGCCAGAACCTACAACGAATTACATATATGATAAGCACTACCGGTATCTAATACCCATGTGTTATCATAAGAGTCTGACAAATGGAGACTGATCATGAATGTACCTGAAGCTTCATCAAGCTTTTGTTTCGCCCTTTCTGCAAGGTACTCTTTGCAGTTTCTCTTCCAGTGCCCATCTTTACCACAGTGGAAGCACTGGCCTTTGTCCTTTGTTGGGTCTTTCTTAGCAACCTTTGCTTTACCTTGTTTACCCTTGCCCTTTCCCTTCTTAAGGGACCTTTCTGCTTTCCTTTTCTTTCTGGTCTCACCAGTGTAGAGAACTGGCTTCTCTTTCTTAATAGTACTCTCTGCCTCCCTCAACATATTGAGGAGCTCTGGGAGAGTCACCTCAAGCTTGTTCATATTAAAGTTCATTATGAACTGTGAAAAGGAATCTGGTAGGGACTGAAGCACAATGTCCACACACAAGTTATCCTCTAGGACCATTCCTAGACCTGTGAGTTTCTCTATCCACTCAATCATCTTTAGGACATGGTTCTGAACCGGTGTCCCCTCAATCATCCTAGCGCGGAAAAGGCTCTTGGATATCTCATATCGTTGAGTCCTTCCCTGTTCCTCAAACAATTTACGGACATGTAGGAGAATGGATCTGGCATCCATCTTTTCATGTTGTCTCTGTAACTCTGGAGTCATAGAGCCCAACATATAGCACTGAGCAAGAGTGGAGTCATCAATGTACTTCACGTAGCGAGCGATCTCATCCTCGCTTGCCCCTTCTTCGGGCGTAGGCATCACTGTATCAAGGACGTACACGATTTTCTCCGCTGTGAGAACAATTCTCAAGTTACGGAGCCAATCCGTATAATTTGGACCAGTGAGGCGGTTGACATCAAGTATGCCACGTAAGGGATTTGAAAGCGACATTTTCTGAAAATAAAGATGTAGCAAAAATGAATAACATGCAGATTTTGCAAGAAATAAACTATCAAGATATGGACTTCTATCTTAATATGCTCCCACTATTTTACTAACGAGTCACGCGACACCCTCAGCACGTGAAACGGAAGTCTCCGGCAGACTTCTAGTGGGGATCAGGATCCAATCAGCGTCTTAGTGTAACCTCGAGGGACTCGACCAATCACACTAAGCCTAAAAGGTAGACAACTCTTGCCGATCACAACTCCTTGTGATTCCCGTCCTGTTCGGCTTCCGAATCACCATGGCCTCGAGGGACTCGACCAACCATGATGCTCGGTTAAGTCAACACCTTCGTTACAAGATGAGTCTGATTTGATGATATACCCTCGAGGGACTCGACCAAGCATATCATGCCCTCAGGTCACTGGTGACATCTCTATGTCGTAAGCAAGATAGCGAATCGCGATATAGGTGAGTCTCGAGGGACTCGACCAACTCAACCTACACCGGGATTCGGTTCCTACTCATAACGATGGAAGGCCATGTGGGTCAATCTAATTGCCTCACGTTTACCGACTTAATATTATCGAGAGATGTTTCTATGATTTGGTCTCCTAATATGACATGTCACACATATACATATTTAATATATATCTACATCGCATGCAAATATATATACATATCTAGTATGTGTATAAGCAATCACACCAGATGATCATGGACCACAACCTAATATGATTAGGCCCGAGCCAGTAGGCCTAATCACTCACATCAAGATCTATGTGTGCAACGGTGCATATCCATGCCTTGTGATCGTCCATCTCGTCCTCGTTGGTTCCGTCGACATCTTGATGCATCTTCATGCATCACGATCGTCCGTCTCGTGGGTCCCGCTATGGCTTCCACGCTCCCGCTGCGCCTCCTCATGTGATTACAACTTAATCATAGGCACGCAGGCCCGACAATAAACGAGAAATATAATGGAGGTTCGCAGACCTCAATAATAATAATCACAAGTACACACATCACACGGTCCATGATCATCCGTCCACTCATCATACATCACATGTATAAATAATCATCATCATGTAGGACTACTAGATAATAATAAAAATAATAATCAACTAAACCTTTTAATTAATTAATATTTTCTAAAATCAGGGATATATAGGGAATTTCTCAATTCCTAAGGGTATTTTCGTAATTTGGACAAAAGACAGAAACTGGAATTTCTCAAATTCCGAGGGGCAAAACTGTCTTTTACGTAGAAAACCCTAATACCCTTTCCCCTTTTCGCTGCTGCGTCGCCGCCGCCGCCACCCTACTGGCGGCGGCCTGTGCGGCGAGGGCGAGGGCACTGCCCTCGCTTGCAGGTGGCACGCCCGTTGGGGTCGCTGCCGCTGTAGGTGGGCGCCCCCGCGGGCGCCGCCGCCTTCGCGGGCGGTTCTGCCCGCGAGTCAGCGCCCGCAGGTGGTGCTGTCTCGCTGGCGGCCGCCCCTACGGGGTTTTTGCCCGTGGGAGCAGCGGCCACAGGCGCCGCTGCCCTGCGGTGCCTCAGCCTGCGCTGCTGCCCCGCGGCGCCTCTGCCCGCGGGCTCAGTGGCCGCAAGCGCTTCTACCGAGCGGGCTCCCAGCCCCGCCGGCCGCAAGCCTGCTGCAAGCAGACCGCCGGCCGGCTGCTGCAGGCACAGCGCTTGCGCATGCGCCGGCGCTGTGCTGCCTGGCTGCGGTTGCGGCTGGCTGCAGGCATGCAGATCGAGGGCAGCAACTGTTGCTGCCCTTCCTTGCTTTTGCGTCAACGATTTTGACGTCAATATTCTTCCTAAACACAACACACGCAGTTCAAAAACCAATCATTCGCACGAACAACCTGGCTCTGATACCACTGTTGGGAAATCATAGGGGGGGCGACATCATATGCGCAGCGGAAGAACAAGAAAACAAAAATCCCCGATTCCCAAAAGGATGTTCATCGTCGTGCGAAGATTGGTGCGCAAAATCCGCAAAAACACAAAACTGCGTATAGAGATTGTGTTACCTAGGGAGATCGTATATCCCTGTTTCCTTGCAGATCCTTAGGAGAGGGTGAAGGAGGTCAAGCGTCCTCCTCTCTAGCGGTGATCCACACAGCAGGGTTGCGACGACGCTCCTCAAAACTCCAGGCCTACTCTGAGGTGGAGAGGGAGAGGAGAATAGGAAGGGCAAGCAAAGACTCTAGCCTATGAGGCTGTGAATCCCTCCTATTTATAGAGATCCCGTGTCAAAACCCTAATGGGTCCTTTCCCTAGTGGGTATTGGATCTGCATCCAATAAGACAAGGGTTCCGTCGGATATCTCATATCCGAACCTCTACTCATCGCAATGCCTACCATATGTGTGTGACCCTCTAGGCCCAATATCGAGCTGGCCGTGAGTCATACCTGTCAGAACTCCTTCTAACTAAGTGAATTATTATCTCTGTAATAATTCACTCGACTCATCGACTACGGAAGTACTAGGCCACTACGCCGTAGTCCCCAGACGATACAGGGGAATCCAATCCATTGGACCTGTCTGTCCTCAGTTACCATGTACCTATAGTCCCTCATCCATCTAATATCCCAGAGACCGTATATCGAGCATGGTGTTGTCAGACCCATACGGTTTCTACTCGAGTCTCGCTCTAATCGGATTCTCCCGGAGAACTCTTTCTCTCTCAACCCGAATGACCCTGGCCAGGGATTTGTCTGAGCAAGAACACATGGGATATTCCTCTCATGATACCGAGAGTGGATGATCCTCTATCGACACTCAATAGCCCTCGTAAGGTCGACTACCACTCCCAATGACCAGCTGTACTAGATCTGGGAACAGCCAAACCTATAAGTCTGGTATCAAAGAGTGGAGCACTCATACAGGACATCCTTGGTGTCTCAAGTCTAAGAACCAGATACACCACTAGGACTACGGAATTGTTGTCTGACAATAAGGCATCATCAACCATCCAGCATTCCGTAAGCGGATCAATCAGTGAACTCATTCTCCAATGAGCACCTATACTGTATCCCTAGTGTCCCTACACGAGCAGCTATGAGACCAGCTACATCCATCATATGGACGGGTATACAGCACACCAGTCTATCCGGTTATCACGATGTCCCTCTCGAGTAACCTATGACCGGGATTATTTAGGATATGTGTTTAAAGGTGAATCGATCTCATTATCGTGATCTCATCACGATCCGATTCCCATTGCACAAATCCAAGGACATCACAATATATATGCATTTATGCAATAGTTATAAAGTGATATACGCCAAAATATAATAAGCAAAAAGATTCTGTATCAAGTCACACGTGCCATCACTCACGTGATTGGCTTGCTGGGCACTTATGACTAGCAGCTATGATGGAAATTGCTATCATCCACCTTGAAGGAGATCCTATTTAATGGTACAATTGGCTAGAATACAATCATAGGGCTCTGACGTGGAGTCAATTTAAGAATGCACTACTGAATCGTTTCGAACCTACAGAGTATGAAAATATCGATGGCCAACTTGCAAAGATTCGACAAACCTCTATGATTCAAGAGTACCAAACCAGATTTGAGAAGCTATCCTACCTTGCTTATGATTGGACTGACCATCAATTGTTAGGAACATTCATCGAAGGACTCAAGCCAGAGATAAAATGGGAGGCTAAGGCATGGCAACCCCGTACCGTGATAGTTGCGATTTCTTTCGCCCGAATACAAGAAGAATGGCTCAACCAAGATGCTCAGAAGATGAGAACCTCTCCCAGGCATGCAGCATATAAACCTACTTCTGCTCCCATCCATACTTCTCTGCCAAAAAAATTTACAAGAGAAGAACTAGGTGACCAATCAGTAAAGGGTTGTTGTTGGCATTGCGATGAGCCGTGGAACCGCGATCATTGCTGCAAAAGGGGCCACATCCTACTGATTGAACCTCTTAAAGACATGGAGGAGGAGGTCCAAGAGCATGAGGAAGAGGTTGCGGATGAAGAATATCAGCTGGTTGTTATTACGATGAATGCCCTTGCCGGTTACGCGAACCCGCAAATGATGAAAGTGGGAGGACTTCAGAAGCAACAACCTATCACCATTCTTATTGACACTGGGAGCACTAATAATTTTATGAATAGAAAGGTTGCTGTCT
This sequence comes from Musa acuminata AAA Group, assembly GCF_036884655.1. Classification (NCBI taxonomy): domain Eukaryota; kingdom Viridiplantae; phylum Streptophyta; class Magnoliopsida; order Zingiberales; family Musaceae; genus Musa; species Musa acuminata. The sequence goes on from NC_088335.1 coordinate 26,791,488, forward strand.
GGATGGCCTTACCTTTTAAGAATTGTAGCAGGTTTGATATTAAGGTCATCGACGGACGAATTTTGAAGTGTGATCATAGGTGCTCGCGGATGAAACTGTTGTTATAGGATCAAGATATAATTGTATATTTCTTCTCCTCCCTCTTAATGATTATGAGGCCATGCTTAGCATCGAATGACTAATGATATTAGATGATGTTTCTTAAAATTTTATGAAACTAATTATGAAATTTTACAGTAAAGGGAAACAAGTGATACTGCACGGGAAACGTGGGGGCGACGTAACGACGATTTGCACACAACGGATGAAGAAGGTTTTGCACAAAGAATGCAGTGGCTTTTTGGTACAACTTGAGTAGCAAACTAAAAGAGAGCCAATAGAATTTGAAGATCCAAACCTACATCTTTTGCTTGCTAAATTTTCAAATATATTTGACGAACCGCGCAACCTATCTCCTACCCATCGGCATGACCATTGTATATTGATTCTTCCAAGCAAACCTACAGCAAATACTCGGCCATATCAGTATCCACATCTCTAGAAGGATGAAATGGAAAGAATTATAAAAGAGATGCTCGAAACAGGAGTTATTCGACCAAGTTGCAGCCCCTGCTCTTCACCAATGCTCCTCATACAAAAGGACAGAACATGACGAATGTGTGTTGATTACCGAGCTCTCAACAGCATAACCATCAAGAACAAATATCCTATTCCAATAGTATATGAATTGCTTGATTAATTAAATGGAGTATGAGTCTTCACAAAGCTGGACCTTTGATCCGGGTATCATCAAATACCAGTATGCGAAGAAGACATACCAAAAATAGCCTTTCGAACACACAACAACCGCTATAAATTTTTGGTAATGCCCTTTGGCCTCACCAATGCTCTCTCCACCTTCCAGAGTCTTATAAATGATATTTTCCAAAATTATCTTCATAAGTTTGTGTTGGTTTTCTTCGATGATATCCTTATTTACAGCCCTTCTCTTGAAAGTCATTTTCAGCACTTATGACTTGTTTTGACGATTTTGCGAGAACATGTTCTTTTTGTCAAAAAACCAAAGTGCAATTTTCTTCAACAGAAGGTGGAATATCTTGGGCATATCATATCAGAGGAAGGTGTGGCGTTAGACCCCTCCAAATTTGAAGCAATGCAGAACTGGCCGACCCCGAGGAACATAAAATCGCTATGCGGCTTTCTCGGTTTAACAGGCTACTACTGCAAGTTCATGAAAAACTATGGAAAGATTAGTGCACCCCTTACTTGTTCTTGCTGAAGTCAGGTAGCGCTAGTATGGGCGTTGTCATTATTGTGGCTTTAAGTTCGTCGAAGGCGGTGGTGGCTGGAGTCGGAATTGGTACTGTACTAATGCAAGATGGCCGCCCCCTCACTTATACTAGTAAGGAAATATCTCTTTCCGATCTCAAGATGACTATTTACGACAAGGAGATGCTCGCGATTGTGCATGCAATGACTAAATGGAGATTGTACTTGATCGGGCGATACTTTCAAATCAAGACTGACCATAAAAGCCTAAAATATTTCTTAGAATAGAAGATATCTTCCCCTGAGCAACAAATATGGGTAACAAAGCTTCTTGGATATGATTATGAAATAACTTACAAAAAGGGAAAAGAGAATGTTGTTGCAGATGTGTTTTCGTGACTACCCGAGTAAGCTGAAATTTTGGCCGTTTCACTTCCGACCAGCGACTTCCTTGAGGATATTAAGAGAGAATGGTAGGAAGATCTGAAGACCAGTAAAATCATAAAAAAATTAGAAACACCAAGCTCTGTGGCTCATTACAGTTGAGACTTAAATGAATTACGTTATAAGGGATGCATTGTGCTTATGCCAAATTCAACTTGCATAAAGACCATCCTTCAAGAAAAGCATTTCATACCTATGGCTAGGCACTCCGAGTTCCTTAGAATCTATAAGAGAATTAAGTAAAATTTTTACTGGGTAGGGATGAAAAATATTATTACTAAATTTGTTGCATAATGTGATATATGTCAACGACATAAAGAAGAGATAGTGGCAAGTCCCGGAAAGCAGTCCCAGAAAGCTGCAACCCTTACCCGTCTCAGACTCAATATGGACTGATATATCAATGGACTTCATTAAAGGGCTTCCCTCATCACAAGGAAAGGCTCAAGCAAGGATGAAACAACAATATGATCAACACAAAGGCGAAAGAGAATTTTCAGTAGGAGATTGGGTCTTCCTATGGCTCCAGCCATACAAGCAAACATCAATCCAAACCAGAGCATCTATGAAGCTTTCACCTCGGTTATATGGACCCTACCAAATTTTGGAGTGCATCGGAGCGGTAGCATACAAATTGGTCTTACCCGCTAACTCCCGAATCCATCTAATCTTCCATGTGTTATGTTTAAAGCTCAAGGTGGGACAAAACGAGATAGCCCAAAGCCATCTACCAAATATGACTACCCAATGAGAACTCTAGACTCAGTCAAGTGCCATTATTGATCGACGGATCGTGACTCGATAACGACGACCCACTATTGAACTGCTAATATAGTGGGTGAACCTACCAACATAAGATGCCACTTAGGAGAACTATGATGACTTGAAGGTCAAATTCCAAGAATTCATGGATCGTCAGCCTCGAGGACAAGGATTTGAAGAGGGCAAGTCTGTTAGGACTCTAGCTAGGAGAGTCCTAATTGAATTTTATTGAAAGGGATATTTATGTAAAACCTACATAGCTATCCCCTATTAAAGAGATAAAGAAGCTAGCTAGGGTTAGGGTTAGTTGGGAGGTTGCTTCTTAGAGTAGGAGTCTTATTAGGAGTTGGTTAGAAGTAGGAGTCTTGAGTAGAAGTCCTATTAGGAGTTGGGGTTTAGAAGCCCTATAAATAGTCATATATTCATTCTATTTTGATAAGCAATAGATGAATCTTTTAGCAGCCTTTGAGCAGCAACTTGGAGGAGGGAACCCCTATAGAGTTCCAAGGAGGTCGATCTCCTAAAGAGATCAACCCTAAGCTTAGAATCCGCTAGGGTTCTATCAGATCGCTTGCTACGTGAAGTACATAGATGACTCCACTCTTGATCAGAGTTATATGTTGGGCTCCATGACTCTTGAGTTAAATAGATAGCATGAAAAGATGGATGTCTGATCTATTCTCTTATATGTTCACAAATTGTTTGAGGAACAGGGAAGGACTCAATGATATGAGATATCTAAGAGCCTCTTTTACGCTAGGATGATTGAGGCGGTACCAGTTCAGAACCATGTCCTAATGATGATTGAGTGGATAGAGAAACTCACATGTCTAGGAATGATCCTAGAGGATAGCCTGTGTGTGGATCTTATGCTCAGTCCCTACTAGATTCCTTTTCATAGTTCATAATAAATTTTAATATGAATAAGCTTGTGGTGACTCTCCTTGAGCTTCTCAATAAGGTAAGGGAGGCAAAGAGCACTTTCAAGAAAGAGAAGTCATTTCTCTATATTAGTGAGACCAAAAGAAAAAGAAGGCAGAAAAGTCCCTTAAGAAGGGTAAGGGCAAGGGCAGATCGGGTAAAGCAAAGGTTGCTAAAAAGAACCCGGCAAAGGATAAAGGCCAATGCTTCCACTATGACAAAGATGGGCATTGGAAGAGGAACTACAAAGAGTACCTTGCAAAGAGGGTGAAACAAAAGCTTAGAGAAGCTTCAGGTACATTCATGATTAGTCTCCATTTGTCAAACTCTTAGGATAACACATGGGTATTGGATATTAGTAGTACTTATCATATTTGTAATTCATTGCAGGTTCTGGCAAGATCTAGGAGATTGACGAGAGGCGAGATAGACCTCAAGATAGGTAATGGAGCAAAATTTGTTGTAGCAACTATTGGCGAGGTCACCCTACGTCTACCTAGTTAAGCTATTATTGCATTAGATGCATACTATTTTGTTTATTCTATTATCACAAATATTATTTCTATTTTATGTTTTATAGTTAGTGGATATAAATTAGTTTTTGAGAACAATGGTTATTCAATATTATTAGATGATGTGATCATCATGAGTACAACATTACATAATGGTTTGTTTATGTTAGACACTACTCTACATTTCATGAATATAAGTTTGTCCAAGAAGAAATGAGATGAGGTGAACAGTACATACCTATAGCATTATAAGCTAAGTCACATCCATGAGAGAAGGATTCAAAAGTTGCTAAAGGATGGATATCTAGATCCATTCGACTATGAGTAATATGCAACTTGCGAGCCTTACCTTCGTGAAAAACTGATCAACTCTCCTTTTAGTGGAATTGGAGAGAGAGCCACTGAGTTGTTGAAACTCATACATAATGATGTATGTGGACCCATGTCAACTCAAGCCATTAGTGGTTGCTCCTACTTTCTTATTTTTACTGATGATTTCTCAAGGTATGAATATGTGTACTTTATGAAGTACAAGTCCATGTACACCTGTTTTATGGATGTCGTCAATAGTTTAAAAGTTCTTGGCAAATATTTTTCAAACTATGAACTTGTTAATAAAATCTTGAGATCCCTTTCAAAGAGTTGAGACCCTAAAGTAATGGCCATTTAAGAGGTAAAGGATTTAAATAACTTCCCTCTCGAAGAACTTATCAGGTCACTAATGACCTATGAGATGATTTGCAACGCTCATGAAGAGCTTAAGAATAACCTTCCAAAGAACAGGAAGGATATAGTACTAAGAACTCATAAATACCACTTGATAGAAAATTCAAGTGATGAGGACTATGATGATGACTTAGCACTCTTGACAAGAAAGTTTAAAAAATTCATAAAAAGGAATAAATTTAAAAATGATACTAAAAATAAAATTGAACCAAAAAATATACAAGTTATATGCTACGAATGTAAGAAGCCAGGACATTTCAAAAGAGAATATCCCAAAGCAAAGAAGAAGCAACCAAAGAAGAAGAAGATGTATAAAGTAACTTGAGATGACTCAAGTGCATCCGAAGAAAAGGAACCAACCAACAAAGAGTAAGTTGTTCACTATGCACTAATGGCTATCGGAGATGAGGTAAGTGTTAGGATCAAGAGCACTAAGAGGGGGGGGGGGTGAATTAGTGCAGCGGAAAACCTTCTATGATTAAAAAAAAACTGCGTTCATTCGATAAAAGTGATTTCAGTAAGAAAGCTTATTCGTAAATCACTTTAACTTTTGATTAAGCGAGATGCAGCAAAGATATAAATGCAGTTTGTAGTTATGGTTCAAATCAGAGAGTAGGCACAAACTGAAATATGATATTCGAATGAAAAAACTGATTTATGTCTAAATGCTGATTCGTAAATCACTTGATTAAGCGAGATGCAGTTAAAGCAAGGATATAAAGGTAGTTTGCAGTTATGATAGAAATCAAAACGTAAACGCAAGCAGAAATATGATGATCGTATAATAAAACTGATTTACGTCTAAATGCCGATTCGGAAAGTGCAAAGCTTGAAACCCAATCATATATGTGCAGAAAGCAATGAGCTTTTGAGGAGGTTTGTAGTAAAGATAATATGCTCAAAGTAAATGCAAACCGAGATTTAGAGTGGTTCGGTCAATCTTGACGTACATCCACTTTTGGCTTCCTCCACCGACGAGGTCACTGACGTCCACTTGAGGCCTTCCTTCAATAGGCGAAGGCCAACTACCCTTTTACAGTTTCACTCCTTTTGACGGGCTTAGGAGACAACCCTTATAGAATTTTCTCTCCTCTCTTTAAAGATTAGAACTTGGAAGAAAAGAGGGAGAAGAACTTTCGGCTTTTACAATAATTTTGAGCTCGAAAAATCACAGAATAAGATCAGGATTTCGGTGTGTTTGAGTGCCCTTTCAGTGCTGAAAGGGTGGGGTATTTATAGGCCCCAACCTAGTTTGAATTCCGAGCTCAAAACTATCAATTCCCAAAATTCTGAGATCTGGCAGTTGCACCGCCTGACTGAGGCGGTTGCTGTTGGGAAATCATAGGGGGGGGGCGACATCATATGCGCAGCGGAAGAACAAGAAAATAAAAATCCCCGATTCCCAAAAAGATGTTCATAGTCGTGCGAAGATTGGTGCGCAAAATCCGCAAAAACACAAAAACTGCGTATAGAGATTGTGTTACCTAGGGAGATCGTATATCCCTGTTTCCTTGCAGATCCTTAGGAGAGGGTGAAGGAGGTCAAGCGTCCTCCTCTCTAGCGGTGATCCACACAGCAGGGTTGCGACGACGCTCCTCAAAACTCCAGGCCTACTCTGAGGTGGAGAGGGAGAGGAGAATAGGAAAGGCAAGCAAAGACTCTAGCCTATGAGGCTGTGAATCCCTCCTATTTATAGAGATCCCGTGTCAAAACCCTAATGGGTCCTTTCCCTAGTGGGTATTGGATCTGCATCCAATAAGACAAGGGCTCCGTCGAATATCTTATATCCGAACCTCTACTCATCGCAATGCCTACCATATGTGTGTGACCCTCTAGGCCCAATATCGAGCTGGCCGTGAGTCATACCTGTCAGAACTCCTTCTAACTCAGTGAATTATTATCTCTGTAATAATTCACTCAACTCATCGACTACGGAAGTACTAGGCCACTACGCCGTAGTCCCCAGACGATACAGGGGAATCCAATCCATTGGACCTGTCTGTCCTCAGTTACCATGTACCTATAGTCCCTCATCCATCTAATATCCCAGAGACCGTATATCGAGCATGGTGCTGTCAGACCCATACGGTTTCTACTCGAGTCTCGCTCTAATCGGATTCTCCCGGAGAACTCTTTCTCTCTCAACCCGAATGACCCTGGCCAGGGATTTGTCTGAGCAAGAACACATGGGATATTCCTCTCATGATACCGAGAGTGGATGATCCTCTATCGACACTCAATAGCCCTCGTAAGGTCGACTACCACTCCCAATGACCAGCTGTACTAGATCTGGGAACAGCCAAACCTATAAGTCTGGTATCAAAGAGTGGAGCACTCATACAGGACATCCTTGGTGTCTCAAGTCTAAGAACCAGATACACCACTAGGACTACGGAATCGTTGTCTGACAATAAGGCATCATCAACCATCCAGCATTCCGTAAGCGGATCAATCAGTGAACTCATTCTCCAATGAGCACTTGTACTGTATCCCTAGTATCCCTACACGAGCAGCTATGAAACCAGCTGCATCCATCATATGGACGGGTATACAGCACACCAGTCTATCCGGTTATCACGATGTCCCTCTCGAGTAACCTATGACCGGGATTATTTAGGATATGTGTTTAAAGGTGAATCGATCTCATTATCGTGATCTCATCACGATCCGATTCCCATTGCACAAATCCAAGGACATCACAATATATATGCATTTATGCAATAGTTATAAAGTGATATACGCCAAAATATAATAAGCAAAAAGATTCTGTATCAAGTCACACGTGCCATCACTCACGTGATTGGCTTGCTGGGCACTTATGACTAGCAATCTCCCACTTGACCTAAAGCCAATCACCTATGTGTCTGATCCCCATCAGACCCCTGTGACGCTCAAAGACAATCTGAGACAATGGCTTTGTTAGTGGATCTGCAATGTTATCTTCGGATGGAACTCTTTCCACTGCTACATCTCCTCGGGTCACGATCTCTCTGATAAGGTGGAACCTCCTCAGAACATGCTTAGATTTCTGATGAGACCTAGGTTCCTTCGCTTGAGCAATTGCCCCGTTGTTGTCGCAATATAGGGAAATCGGCTCCTCACTATCCGGCACGACTCCCAAATCTGTGATGAACTTCTTCAACCAGACTCCCTCCTTTGCTGCATCTGATGCAGCAATGTACTCCGCCTCTGTGGTCGAGTCAGCAGTGGTATCTTGCTTGGAACTCTTCCAGCACACTGCTCCTCCATTCAAGGTGTACACATACCCTGAATTCGACTTGCTATCATCGACATCAGACTGAAAACTTGAGTCAGTGTAGCCTTCAACCTTAAGGCTATTACATCCATATACTAGTAAAAGATCCTTAGTCCTTCTCAAGTACTTAAGGATACACTTTACTGCTTTCCAGTGCTCCAAGCCTGGATCCGCCTGATACCTGCTCGTGACACTCAGAGCATGCGCTATATCAGGCCTAGTACATAGCATGGCATACATGATAGACCCTATTGCTGAGGCATAAGGTATCATATCCATGTTCGCCCTTTCTTCTGGAGTCTTTGGGGACATACTCGTAGAAAGCGATATCCCATGTCTCATCGGTATGAGACCTCTCTTGGAATTTTCCATGCCAAACCTTTTGACAATAGTTTCTATGTACCTGGACTGGGACAAGCCAAGCATCCTTTTGGATCTATCTCTATAGATTCTAATCCCCAAGATATAAGATGCTTCTCCTAAGTCCTTCATGGAGAAGTGTCTAGATAACCAAGCCTTTATTGTGGATAGCATTCCTATGTCATTCCCAATGATGAGGACGTCATCCACATATAACACCAAAAAGCTAATAGCGCTCCCACTTACCTTTCTGTATACACAAGGCTCATCTTCGTTCTTAACGAAGTCATAAGATCTGATTCCCTCATCAAATCTTATGTTCCAACTTCGGGAAGCTTGCTTTAGTCCATAAATGGATCTAAGCAACCTACACACCTTATCTGGGCAGTTCTTGGACACGAATCCCTCAGGTTGCATCATATACACCTCCTCCTCCAGGTTCCCGTTGAGGAATGCGGTTTTCATATCCATCTGCCAGATCTCATAATCATAGTGTGCTGCAATAGCCAATAGAATTCTGATGGATTTTAGCATTGCTACGGGTGAGAAAGTTTCGTCGTAGTCAACACCTTGCCTTTGACGATACCCCTTAGCCACTAGCCTTGCTTTATAGGTCTCTACCTTTCCATCTACTCCGATCTTTTTCTTAAAGATCCACTTGCAACCGATGGGTACAATACCTTCGGGTGCATCAACTAGGTTCCAAACCTTATTGGAGTACATAGAATCCATCTCAGAATTCATGGCTTCTTTCCACTTCCCGGAGTCTATACTCATAATAGCCTCCTCGTAGGTCTGAGGATCAATATCCTCTACATCCTCTACTCTAATATGTCCCACATATCTCTCAGGAGGATGGGATACTCTATCAGACCTGCGTAAAGTTGAAACTTGTGTATTAGATACCTGAACAGACTCGGGCTGTAGAGTGGTGCTTGAGCTTGGTTCTCCAACCTCGCTCAATTCTATCATTCTCCCACTGTCTCCGTCAAGAATGTGTTCCTTCTCAAGGAACACTGCTCTCTTAGCTACAAAGACCTTTTGGTCCTCGAGATGATAGAAGTAATACCCACAAGTTTCCTTGGGGTATCCCACAAATTTACATCGCCCTGTCCTTGATTCTAACTTATCGGGGTTGTGTCTTTTAACATGGGCAGAGCAGCCCCAAATCTTAACTACTTTAAGATCAGGCTTCTTCCCTTTCCATATCTCATATGGTGTAGACACCACCGACTTAGTTGGAACTCTGTTCAGAAGGTAAGATGCGGTTTCTAGGGCATATCCCCAGAATGAGATGGGTAGGTCAGCGAAACTCATCATGGACCGTACCATATCTAATAATGTACGATTTCTCCTTTCAGAGACACCATTGAGCTGAGGTGTATAAGGAGGTGTCCATTGGGATAATATCCCATGGTCCTTGAGGAAGTGAGTAAACTCTGTACTTAAGTACTCACCTCCTCGATCTGATCGAAGAGTTTTGATACTCTTTCCAGTCTGGTTCTCCACCTCATTCTTATACTCTCTGAATTTCTCAAAGGCCTCGGACTTGTACTTCATTAAGTACACATATCCATACCTTGAGAAATCATCAGTAAATGTAATGAAGTAGGAGTAACCTCCAATGGCATGAGTTGACATGGGTCCACATACATCACTATGTATGAGTTCCAACAACTCAGTGGCTCTCTCTCCAGTTCCACTAAATGGAGAGTTGGTCAGTTTTCCACGAATGCAAGGCTCACAAGTTGCATATGACACATAGTCGAATGGATCTAGATATCCATCATTTAGCAACTTTTGAATCCTTCTTTCATGGATGTGACCTAGCCTACAATACCACAGGTATGCACTGTTCAACTCATCTCGTTTCCTTTTGGACACATTTATATTCATGATATGTGGAGTGGTGTCTAACATAAATAAACCATTATGCAATGTTCCTTTCGTGATGATCTTATCATCTAATAATATCGAACAACCATTGTTCTCAAAAACAAATTTATATCCACTAACTGTTAAACATGAAATGGAGATAATGTTTTTGATAATAGAAGGAACAAAATAACATGCATCTAATGCAATAAAAGCTCCACTAGGCAGATGTAGGGCGACCTCGCCAACAGCTAATACAGCAACTTTTGCTCCATTACCCATCTTGAGGTCCATCTCGCCTCTCTCTAGTCTCCTAGGCCTTGCCAGAACCTGCAACGAATTACATATATGATAAGCACTACCGGTATCTAATACCCATGTGTTATCATAAGAGTCTGACAAATGGAGACTGATCATGAATGTACCTGAAGCTTCATCAAGCTTTTGTTTCGCCCTTTCTGCAAGGTACTCTTTGCAGTTTCTCTTCCAGTGCCCATCTTTACCATAGTGGAAGCACTGGCCTTTGTCCTTTGTTGGGTCTTTCTTAGCAACCTTTGCTTTACCTTGTTTGCCCTTGCCCTTTCCCTTCTTAAGGGACCTTTCTGCTTTCCTTTTCTTTCTGGTCTCACCAGTGTAGAGAACTGGCTTCTCTTTCTTAATAGTACTCTCTGCCTCCCTCAACATATTGAGGAGCTTTGGGAGAGTCACCTCAAGCTTGTTCATATTAAAGTTCATTATGAACTGTGAAAAGGAATCTGGTAGGGACTGAAGCACAATGTCCACACACAAGTTATCCTCTAGGACCATTCCTAGACCTGTGAGTTTCTCTATCCACTCAATCATCTTTAGGACATGGTTCTGAACCGGTGTCCCCTCAGTCATCCTAGCGCGGAAAAGGCTCTTGGATATCTCATATCGTTGAGTCCTTCCCTGTTCCTCAAACAATTTACGGACATGTAGGAGAATGGATCTGGCATCCATCTTTTCATGTTGTCTCTGTAACTCTGGAGTCATAGAGCCCAACATATAGCACTGAGCAAGAATGGAGTCATCAATGTACTTCACGTAGCGAGCGATCTCATCCTCGCTTGCCCCTTCTTCGGGCGTAGGCATCACTGTATCAAGGACGTACACGATTTTCTCCGCTGTGAGAACAATTCTCAAGTTACGGAGCCAATCCGTATAATTTGGACCAGTGAGGCGGTTGACATCAAGTATGCCACGTAAGGGATTTGAAAGCGACATTTTCTGAAAATAAAGATGTAGCAAAAATGAATAACATGCAGATTTTGCAAGAAATAAACTATCAAGATATGGACTTCTATCTTAATATGCTCCCACTATTTTACTAACGAGTCACGCGACACCCTCAGCACGTGAAACGGAAGTCTCCGGCAGACTTCTAGTGGGGATCAGGATCCAATCAGCGTCTTAGTGTAACCTCGAGGGACTCGACCAATCACACTAAGCCTAAAAGGTAGACAACTCTTGCCGATCACAACTCCTTGTGATTCCCGTCCTGTTTGGCCTCCGAATCACCATGGCCTCGAGGGACTCGACCAACCATGATGCTTGGTTAAGTCAACACCTTCGTTACAAGATGAGTCTGATTTGATGATATACCCTCGAGGGACTCGACCAAGCATATCATGCCCTCAGGTCACCGGTGACATCTCTATGTCGTAAGCAAGATAGCGAATCGCGATATAGGTGAGTCTCGAGGGACTCGACCAACTCAACCTACACCGGGATTCGGTTCCTACTCATAACGATGGAAGGCCACGTGGGTCAATCTAATTGCCTCACGTTTACCGACTTAATATTATCGAGAGATGTTTCTATGATTTGGTCTCCTAATATGACATGTCACACATATACATATTTAATATATATCTACATCGCATGCAAATATATATACATATCTAGTATGTGTATAAGCAATCACACCAGATGATCATGGACCACAACCTAATATGATTAGGCCCGAGCCAGTAGGCCTAATCACTCACATCAATATCTATGTGTGCAACGGTGCATCTCCATGCCTTGTGATCGTCCATCTCGTCCTGTTTGGTTCCGTCGACATCTTGATGCATCTTCATGCATCACGATCGTCCGTCTCGTGGGTCCCGCTATGGCTTCCACGCTCCCGCTGCGCCTCCTCATGTGATTACAACTTAATCATAGGCACGCAGGCCCGACAATAAACGAGAAATATAATGGAGGTTCGCAGACCTCAATAATAATAATCACAAGTACACACATCACACGGTCCATGATCATCCGTCCACTCATCATACATCACATGTATAAATAATCATCATCATGTAGGACTACTAGATAATAATAAAAATAATAATCAACTAAACCTTTTAATTAATTAATATTTTCTGAAATCAGGGATATATAGGGAATTTTTCAATTCCTAAGGGTATTTTCGTAATTTGGACAAAAGACAGAAACTGGAATTTCTCAAATTCCGAGGGGCAAAACTGTCTTTTGCGCAGAAAACCCTAATACCCTTTCCCCTTTTCGCTACTGCGCCGCCGCCGCCGCCACCCTGCTGGCGGCGGCCTGTGCGGCGAGGGCGAGGGCACTGCCCTCGCCTGCAGGTGGCACGCCCGCTGGGGTCGCTGCCGCTGCAGGTGGGCGCCCCCGCGGGCGTCGCCGCCTTCGCGGGCGGTTCTGCCCGCGAGTCAGCGCCCACAGGTGGTGCTGTCTCGCTGGCGGCCGCCCCTGCGGGGTTTTTGCCCGTGGGAGCAGCGGCCACAGGCGCCGCTGCCCTGCGGTGCCTCAGCCCGCGCTGCTGCCCCGCGGCGCCTCTGCCCGCGGGCTCAGTGGCCGCAGGCGCTTCTACCAAGCGGGCTCCCAGCCCCGCCGGCTGCAAGCCTGCTGCAAGCAGACCGCCGGCCGGCTGCTGCAGGCACAGCGCTTGCGCATGCGTCGGCGCTGTGCTGCCTGGCTGCGGCTGCGGCTGGCTGCAGGCATGCAGATCGAGGGCAGCAACTGTTGCTGCCCTTCCTTGCTTTTGCGTCAACGATTTTGACGTCAATATTCTTCCTAAACACAACACACGCAGTTCAAAAACCAATCATTCGCACGAACAACCTGGCTCTGATACCACTGTTGGGAAATCATAGGGGGGGGGCGACATCATATGCGCAGCGGAAGAACAAGAAAATAAAAATCCCCGATTCCCAAAAAGATGTTCATCATCGTGCGAAGATTGGTGCGCAAAATCCGCAAAAACACAAAAACTGCGTATAGAGATTGTGTTACCTAGGGAGATCGTATATCCCTGTTTCCTTGCAGATCCTTAGGAGAGGGTGAAGGAGGTCAAGCGTCCTCCTCTCTAGCGGTGATCCACACAGCAGGGTTGCGACGACGCTCCTCAAAACTCCAGGCCTACTCTGAGGTGGAGAGGGAGAGGAGAATAGGAAAGGCAAGCAAAGACTCTAGCCTATGAGGCTGTGAATCCCTCCTATTTATAGAGATCCCGTGTCAAAACCCTAATGGGTCCTTTCCCTAGTGGGTATTGGATCTGCATCCAATAAGACAAGGGCTCCGTCGGATATCTCATATCCGAACCTCTACTCATCGCAATGCCTACCATATGTGTGTGACCCTCTAGGCCCAATATCGAGCTGGCCGTGAGTCATACCTGTCAGAACTCCTTCTAACTCAGTAAATTATTATCTCTGTAATAATTCACTCGACTCATCGACTACGGAAGTACTAGGCCACTACGCCGTAGTCCCCAGACGATACAGGGGAATCCAATCCATTGGACCTGTCTGTCCTCAGTTACCATGTACCTATAGTCCCTCATCCATCTAATATCCCAGAGACCGTATATCGAGCATGGTGCTGTCAGACCCATATGGTTTCTACTCGAGTCTCGCTCTAATCGGATTCTCCCGGAGAACTCTTTCTCTCTCAACCCGAATGACCCTGGCCAGGGATTTGTCTGAGCAAGAACACATGGGATATTCCTCTCATGATACCGAGAGTGGATGATCCTCTATCGACACTCAATAGCCCTCGTAAGGTCGACTACCACTCCCAATGACCAGCTGTACTAGATCTGGGAACAGCCAAACCTATAAGTCTGGTATCAAAGAGTGGAGCACTCATACAGGACATCCTTGGTGTCTCAAGTCTAAGAACCAGATACACCACTAGGACTACGGAATCGTTGTCTGACAATAAGGCATCATCAACCATCCAGCATTCCGTAAGCGGATCAATCAGTGAACTCATTCTCCAATGAGCACCTGTACTGTATCCCTAGTGTCCCTACACGAGCAGCTATGAAACCAGCTGCATCCATCATATGGACGGGTATACAGCACACCAGTCTATCCGGTTATCACGATGTCCCTCTCGAGTAACCTATGACCGGGATTATTTAGGATATGTGTTTAAAGGTGAATCGATCTCATTATCGTGATCTCATCACGATCCGATTCCCATTGCACAAATCCAAGGACATCACAATATATATGCATTTATGCAATAGTTATAAAGTGATATACGCCAAAATATAATAAGCAAAAAGATTCTGTATCAAGTCACACGTGCCATCACTCACGTGATTGGCTTGCTGGGCACTTATGACTAGCAGTTGCACCGCTTAGCAGAGCTCGAAGACTGAGCCTCTGGGCAGTTGCACCTCCTGCTAGAGCTCAAAGACCGAGCTCAGGTGGTGCCACCGCTTGATTGAGGCGGTTGCACCTCCTACCAGAGCTCAAAGACCGAGCTCAGGCGGTGCCACCTCCTGTCAGGGGCGGTTACACCGCCCAGTCTCGCTCGGAGATTGAGCCCAAGCGGTGCCACCGCCTGGCAGAAATCAGGGTCCTAATGGGTTGATCCATTCGGCCCAATTTGGGTTTTTCAAGGGCCCAATTGCCCCAAGATTAAGTTAATGGGATCACCTCCCATTTTCAACTTAATCATTGTGCTAACTACGATATTTCCTAAGACATTTACTGCAACTTGCTCCTGTGCGTCAATCGCTTCTTCCGGCGAACTTCCGTTGATCATCCGATTAACCCTTGGTGATGCTCCTGCAGACTTCCGGCAAACTCCTGGACTTGGGACGATCCACTTGGCGAGTTTCGACGAGCTTCTTTGGCAAGCTCATGGACTTCTCGGATTTGTTCCCGTAGAACCTCCGACGACTGTCCGAACTTCCGTCGAACTCTCGAACTCGCAACGTGATCATTGTCTTGACTCCGACGCAACTCCTGCTGCATATCTTACTTTCATCGTAGTTAATCCTGCACACTTATCTCAACATATAGATTAGATAACAAATGACAATTGACTTCATCATCAAAATCCGAGATTCAATAATCTCCCCCTTTTTTATGATGACAATCAATTGATAATGGAGTTAACCTTAACTCCCCCTGTCTATATGCCATACTTGAGATAAGTCATTCTTGAATTCAAAACCTTTGAATTCAAGAGACATATTGAAAGTTAAAATCATTTAAACTTATCAATACTCCCATCATGATTCCCATCATGATGTATCTCTCTGAAGATGATGTCAAGGCTTGACATTCATTTTCAATTTTTCATTACAAGTTTGAATGATGGTAATAGTAGCAATTCATCATATTGTAAGATATCAACATGTAAAACTGCAAAGTAAGATTTTTTGTTTGATATCTTGACATGATACAAACAAGGCATAATGCAAATTATAGCAATCATAGCATAGTAATTCATATATCTCTTGGTGATGCAAGCATAGTATTAATACTCATATATTTCTCCCCCTTTGTCATTAGCAAAAAGCATGGTAATTGTGTTACCAGGAGAACAATATAAGCGAATTTTGAGCATAAGTGTGATGCCTTTACTAGGTTCATGTCATTTTCAATAGTGAGTCAATTATGCAACGATGACATGGAGATATCAATTCTGTTTTTACCCCGCATCTCCACCATCTATTTGTGAGTTTACTTTAAATGAAGTTAAAAATGATGAGAGATTAAATCTTGCTTCATTTACACAAGGATCAAGATATGTATTAGAAACGAATCCTTGTTAGTAATAATACTATCATTCATATAATCAGGAATCATTTTATTAAATTCATTTCTTTAAAGAATATTCTTCACATAGGTGTATGAGAGATGTATTTCATATGTCAACAATGATGAGAATTAAACTCGTTATGACATATGCTTTATTAAGTCCGGAAGAGGATAATGTATCGAGAAACTCCGATTTTTAAGAGAATCCGAAAATAAAATTAAGACTTTTATGCATTCGGACGAGACTGTGCTATTGATTTTCAAATATGATCATGAAGACAAAACATGCTTATCATCATGGAAATTTTTATATTCATACACATAATTTCTAACATGTAATTGTGTAAAATCATCATAGCAATTAAGTGAAATTGATCAATCAATCAATAAAGTTCGAAAAATAATTTCAGCAAGTTTATGTATTCGGACACATCAACATTCCTAATTCTCTTCTTATGAAATCAAATTGTTCTTCACTTAGAGGTTTTGTAAAAATATCAGCTAGTTGATGTTTAGTGTCAATGAACTCTATGATGACATCATGATTAGTAACATGATCTCGTATAAAGTGATGTCTAATATCAATATGTTTTGTTCTTGAGTGTTGTATAGGATTCTTTGTTAAACATATTGCACTTGTGTTATCACATTTAATGGAAATATTTTTAAGATGAACTTTATAATCTTCTAAGGTGTTTTTCATCCATACAACTTGTGCACAGCATGCACTTGCTGCAATATATTCAGCTTCAGTTGTTGATAGTGAAACCGAATTTTGTTTCATAGATGACCAGGAAACAAGACATGTCCTAAAAATTGACATGTTCCTGATGTGCTTTTTCTATCTAGTCTATAGCCAGTAAAGTCTGCATCAGCATAAGCAATTAACTCAAGATTCTTTGATTTTGGGTACCATAATCCTAGATTTGTGGTACCATTAAGATATCTAAGTATTCTTTTAACTGTTTTGAGATGAGATATCTTAGGGTTTGATTGAAATCTAGCACAAAGTCCTACACTGAACATGATATCTGGTCTAGTTGTAGTGAGGTAAAGTAAACTTCCTATCATGCCCCTATAAGTTTTTTGATCGAAGCTTTCTCCACTTTCATCAATTTCTAACTTAGTGGAGGTGCTCATAGGAGTGTTAATAGCTTTTGAGCTATTCATATTAAACTTTTTTAGCAAATTCATAGCATATTTAGTTTGACTAATAAAGATGCCATTGCTTAGTTGTTTGATTTGTAAGCCTAAGAAGAATGTTAATTCTCCCATTAAACTCATTTCGAATTCAAGACTCATAGTTTTAGCAAAAGATTCACAAAGAGATTCATTCGTAGAACCAAAGAGAATATCATCAACATAAATCTAAATAATAAGAAAATTATTTTCAAAATTCTTGATGAATAATGTAGTATCAACCTTACCTTTTGTGAAATTATTTTCAATAAGAAAAGAACTAAGTCTCTCATACCAAGCCCTCGGAGCTTGTTTTAAACCATAGAGAGCTTTAGTTAATCTAAACACATGATTAGGGAGGCTATTATTTTCAAATCCAGGAGGTTGTTCTAGACTTCTTCAGAAATAAAGCCATTAAAAAAAGTACTTTTAACATCCATTTGAAACAACTTAAAATTATTACTACTAGCGTAGGCAAGGAGCATCCTTATGGCTTCTAATTGAGCCACAAGAGCGAAGGTTTCTTCGTAATCGATACCTTCTTCTTGGTTGAAACCTTTGGCCACTAATCTAGCCTTGTTTCTAACCATGATACCATATTCATCTTGCTTGTTTCTAAAAACCCATTTAGTACCAATAACTAAATGGTCATTTGGCCTAGGAACAAGCTTCCACACCTCATTTCTCTCAAATTGATTTAATTCATTTTGCATTGCGATAATCCATGAATCATCTTTCATGGCTTCGTCAACACATTTGGGTTCAATTTGGGAGAGAAAAGCTGCGTTGGAACAAAAATTTTTAAGAGAAGAACGTGTTTGAACCCCCTTTGATGTGTCTCCTAAGATTAGCTCCTTAGGATGAGCATCTACATACTTCCAAGCCTTGGGTAAGGATGTTTCGGAAGTGGATGCATCCAAGTTGCTAGTTGGAGTCGGGGTTTCATTTAAATTCAAGGAATCAAAATTAACATCATCATCAAAATCGTTTTTCCTGATTTCGGAAATCTCATTGAAAACAACATGAATGGATTCTTCAATAATTAAAGTTGTTTTATTGAAGATACGAAAAACTTTAGAAACCGAAGAATAACAAAAAAAGATTCCTTCATCGGATTTAGCATTAAATTTTCCTAAGTTATCTTTTTCATTCAAGATAAAACACTTACACCCAAAGACTTTAAAATATGAAACATTTGGTTTTTTGTTGTTCCATAACTCATAGGGAGTTTTGGTGAGTAAGGGTCTTACTAGAACTCTATTCAAAATATAGCATGTAGTGTTTATGGCTTCGGCCCAAAAATATTTGGGTAGGCTATGTTCATTCAACATGGTTCTTGCCATTTCTTGTAAATTTTGATTTTTTTCTTTCTACTACTCCATTTTGTTGAGGATTTCTAGGAGTAGAGAAATTATGGTTGTATCCATTGAGTTCACAAAATTATTGGAAATCATGGTTTTGAAATTCACCACCGTGATCACTTCTAATTGACGAAATCATAGAACCCTTCTCATTTTGAATAAGTTTACAAAACCTGGTAAAATATCTAAAGCATTCATTTTTCTGTTTTAAAAAGTAAGTCCATATGTATCTGCTATAGTCATCCACAATGACGAAGGCGTATTTGCTACCTCCTAGGTTTGATGTAGAGATTGGTCCGAACAAGTCCATATGGATTAATTGTAAGGGCCTAGAGGTGCTTATTTGATTCTTAGATTTGAAACTACCCTTAATTTGTTTACCTAATTGGCAAGCATCACATATATTATCTTTGATGAACTTGATATGAGGAATTCCTCTTACAAGTTCTTTAGATTATATTTGAGTGATTAGTTTCATGCTAGCATGACCTAATCTTCTATGCCATAGCCAAACATCCTCATTCAAAACTGAAAAACATATTTCATTACACAAATCATTGATGTTAATAGTATATATGTTATTTTGTTTTAATGCAATCATAGACATGTTTTTGTGTGGTTTTTCAACGATGCAAGCATTAGATTCGAATCTGACAATATATCCTTTATCACATAATTGACTAATGCTCAAGAGGTTATGTTTTAAACCATCAACTAACAAAACATCTTCAATAAAGAAGTTGGATTTATTACCTATGGTTCCTTTGCCAATGATTTTACCCATGTTGTTGTCTTCGAAGGTGACATAGCCTTCGTCTATGCTAGTGAGCTTAGAGAATTGAGATGGATCTTCGGTCATATGCCTTAAGCATCCACTATCAAGGTACCATCTCTTGCTCCTAGCTTGCGATGGTATAGGTTTCTACAAGAAAGGATGATCTTTAGGTACCCATTTGCTTTTGGGTGCCTCAAAAATAGATCTACATTTTTTATCATGTTGCATAGAATTTATCATGGTTCCTTTAGGAACCCAAATTAATCTGTTCAGACTAATTTTCTTGAATGGACAATAATGCGTTTTGTGTCCAAGTTTGCAACAAAAGTTGCATTTGCTTTGGTGTCGAACATGAAAGATGGGGCCGTTTATGAAGGTTGTTGGATTTTGGTGAGGGCTTCTCACAAATCCGATTCTAATTCTTTTGGGAACATGACCCTTGTTTGCAAGGTTCATGTTCAAAGACTTGTTACCAACCTCGAATTTCTTCAAGGTGTCTTTAAGTAGCAAGTTTTCCTTTTGGAGAGTTTCTAGATCATGGCATTTTATGCACGAACCTAAACTATCATGATATTCAGTTTTTAACTTATCGAAATTACAAGTAAGACTATCATGCTCCATTTTTAGCAATTTGTATTTTCTGCTAATAATCTTGCATTCATCAAATAAGTCATGGAAGGCATTTAATAATTCATCAAATGATAAATCTGCATCTATTAAATTCGTTACCTTCTCTCCGATGGCCATTAAGGCGTAATGAGCAACTTGCTCGGTGTTGGACTCCTCTTCTTCGGACGCGCTTGAGTCATCCCACGTTGCTTTGAGCGCCTTCTTCTATGATGTTCTCTTTTTGACTTGGGGACAATCACTTTTGTAGTGTCCTGGCTTTTTGCACTCGTAACAAATAACTTGGTCCTTCTTGGGTTCAAGTTTATTTTTTATGTCATTCTTAAACTTGTTTCTTTTAAGAAATTTTTTAAATTTTCTTGTTAGAAGTGCCACATCATCGTCATAGTCCTCATCACTTGAGTTTTCTCTCAAGTGGTTTTCTAAAGTTCTGAGTGCTATATCCTTCCTGTTCTTTGGAAGGATGTCTTCTTGCTCTTCATGAGCTTTGCAAGTCATTTCGTAGGTCATTAATGATCCGATTAGTTCTTCAAGAGGGAAGTTGTCTAGATCTTTCGCCTCTTGAATAGTAATGACTTTAGGATCCCAACTTTTAGGAAGGGATCTTAGAATCTTATTTACGAGCTCAAAATCTGAAAAACTTTTTTCGACTCCTTTTAGACCGTTGACGACATCCATGAAATGGGTAAACATGTCGCCAATAGTCTCACTCGATTTCATCCAGAAAAGTTCGAAAGAATATATCAAAAGATTGATTTTTGACTCTTTCACTCTACTTGTGCCTTCGTGAGTCACTTCGAGTGTGTGCCAAATATCAAATGCAGTTTCACAAATTGAAACACGGTTGAACTCGTTTTTATCAAGTGCACAAAATAAGGCATTCATAGCCTTTGCATTAAGAGCGAAAGCCTTCTTCTCCAATTCATTCTAATCGATCATTGGAAGAGAAAACTTCAAAAATCCATTTTCGACAAGATTCCAAAGTTCAAAATCCATAGAAATAAGAAAGGTCCTCATTCGGGTCTTCTAATAGGTGTAGTCCGTCCCATTGAACATGGGTGGACGTGTAATAGAATGACCCTCTTGGTTTCCGACGTATGCCATCTCTCTTGGGTTTTAATCCGTTTGAGAGTTAACCCCGCTCTGATACTAATTGTTAGGATCAAGAGCACTAAGAGGGGGGGGGGGTGAATTAGTACAGCGGAAAACCTTCTACGATTAAAAAAAAACTGCGTTCATTCGATAAAAGTGATTTCAGTAAGAAAGTCGATTCATAAATCACTTTAACTTTTGATTAAGTGAGATGCAGCAAAGATATAAATGCAGTTTGCAGTTATGTGTACGAAAAAACTGATTTACGTCTAAATGCTGATTCGTAAATCACTTGATTATGCGAGATGCAGTTAAAGCAAGTATATAAAGGCAGTTTGCAGTTATGATAGAAATCAAAACGTATACGCAAGCTGAAATGTGATGATCGTACGATAAAACTGATTTACATCTAAACGCCGATACGGAAAGTGCAAAGCTTGAAACCCAATCGTATATGTGCAGAAAGCAGTAAAGCTTTTGAGGAGGTTTGCAGTAAAGATAATATGCTCAAAGTAAATGCAAACCGAGATTTAGAATGCTTCGGTCAATCTTGACCTACATCCACTTTTGGCTTCCTCCACCGACGAGGTCACCGACGTCCACTAGAGGCCTTCCTTCAATAGGCGAAGGCCAACCACCCTTTTACAGTTTCACTCCTTTTGATGGGCTTAGGAGACAACCCTTACAGAATTTTCTCTCCTCTCTTTAAAGATCAGAACTTGGAAGAAAAGAGGGAGAAGAACTTTTGGCTTTTACAACAATTTTGAGCTCTAAAAATCACAGAATAAGATCAGGATTTTGGTATGTTTGAGTGCCCTTTCAGTGCTGAAAGGGTGGGGTATTTATAGGCCCCAACCTAGTTTGAATTTCGAGCTCAAAATTATCAATTCCCGAAATTTCGGGATCTGGCGTTTGCACCGCCTGGCAGAGCTCGAAGACTGAGCCTCTGGGCAGTGCCACCTCCTGTCAGGGGTGGTTGCACCTCCTGCCAGAGCTCGAAGACCAAGCTCAGGCGGTGCCACCGCCTGATTGAGGCGGTTGCACCTCCTACTAGAGCTCGAAGACCGAGCTCAGGCGGTGCCACCTCCTATCAGGGGCGGTTGCACCGCCCATTCTCGCTCGGAGACTGAGCCCAGGCGGTGCCACCGCCTGGCTGGGGCGGTTCAACCGCCTAGCAGAAATCAGGGTCCGAATGGGTTGATCCATTCGGCCCAATTTGGGTTTTTCAAGGGCCCAATTGCCCCAAGATTAAGTTAATGGGATCACCTCCCATTTCCAACTTAATCATTGTGCTAACTACGATATTTCCTAAGACATTTACTGCAACTTGCTCCGATGCGTCAATCGCTTCTTCCGGCGAGCTTCCGTCGATCATCCGATGAACCCTTGGTGATGCTCCTATGGACTTCCGGCAAACTCCTGGACTTGCGACAATCCACCTGGCGAGTTCCGACGAGCTTCTTTGGCAAGCTCATGGACTTCTCGGATTTGTTCCCGCAGAACCTCCGACGACTGTCCGAACTTCCGTCGAACTCTCGAACTCCCAACATGATCATTGTCTTGACTCCGACGCAACTCCTACTGCATATCTTACTTTCATCGTAGTTAATCTTGCACACTTATCTCAACATATAGATTAGAAAACAAATGACAATTGACTTCATTATCAAAATCCGAGATTCAATAATAAGCAATTCATTAGATGAAAATTTATATTTGATGAATTATTAAGTATTTTTCATGATTTATTTTATGAATGTAAATTAGTTAGTAAAAAGTATAAACTGTTGAAAAAAGAGCATGCTTATCTTGTTAATGATATTGATAGATTAAAAATTGAGCATGTTGATAGTTTAACTCCTTGCACAAAATATGATGAATTAGAAATGCTTAAAAAAGAAAATTTGCTACTACATGAAACCTTAGAAAATTTTGAAATAGGTAGCAAATTCTTAAACATTATTCTTGCAAGTAAGAATCATGTTTATAGAAGAGATGAAATCAACTGTGCATGTTTCACCTTGAAACAAATGTACCTTTTGTTACAAATTTGGACATGTTGCTTATCAATGTCCATTTAAAAGATGTAGTCCATACAAATTGATTTAGGTTCCTAAAGTAACCGTAAATGACTTAATACAACATGATAAGTTGACTAGATCGATTTATGAGACACCTAAGGTCAAGTGGTTGCCTAAAAATCACCCTTCCTTATAGAAGAGTCTAACATAACAAGCTAGGAGTAAAAATAATACATTGATAATGGATGCTTAAGGCTTATGACTAAGATCCAAAATATTCTATAAAACTCTCTAGCCAAAATAATAAAGGAAAGATCATTATAACTAGAACTATCGATTACAAAATGATTTAAGATACTTTATATTCCATAAGATCATGTTTGATGTCTTGATTATTTTGAAATCTTATGTCATAAACATTTGATCTTGATCTCTCAATATTTGAAACTTGAGAATTCTTATGCATGAGTTCCTTTCTTACATTTTCCAGATTTTTGGATTTCTCGACATTTGAAAATTGAGTCTTCTTTTTTTAAATCAATTACTATTATTTCTTATCAATGCAAAAAGCGAAATCTGATTCATGGAACATTGGTATATTTGGTCTTTTATGAATTGATAATTTCAATAAAAGTTCTTCCTCCCTTTTACAAAAATCGAACTTCATTTTGACTTGATACGATATTTACACGAATAAGCATTCATGACTATGATCTTGCTTAAAAGAGGATGCAAGAATTCTTGGCTCTTGTATCTCAAAAGAGAAGCAATGATGCTAGACAAAGAAAAACAAATAAGTCGAGAAAAAATAGTGCATCGGTAGTGGCACCGCCAGTAAGCACTTGTTGTAGGCAGTGGCACCGCCTAGTTGGCGGTAGCACCACCCGCAGCTCTACCCTATAAAAGGGCTTATAGCTGGTGATAGAACCACCCTCAAGCCTTCCTAGAGCTCTTACCCACACCTCAAAACCCTTCAACACCTCTCATTCTCCTTGCTCTTCCTCTAGAAACTCAAGAAAACCCTCATCTCTTGCGAATCTAAAGATCAATCTCAACCTTTCAAGAGATCACTACAAGGATAATCCTCATAAAACCTTTCTCTCAATTTTTAGATCTTGCTTCTTATAATTTTCTCATTAATAATATGTGTAGTTCCATGGCATCTAGAAGATTCTTAAGGGATAAAGGTAAGAGGAGAGTAGATGAAACCTATGACTCTACACTTTTTGATTCCCCCCAACATGTCCATAAATTCTCAACCTTTGAATCTAGAAGTGTTCATAAGGGAAAATATATAGATTTAGAAGAATTGGGTAATTTAGAACCAATTCATAGTTTACCAACTTATGTCCTTCCAATCCTCTAAATAAGTGAATTCATTTATCCTAGACTCGTTCAGTTGTTTTAACTTGCAAGTAAATGAAACAATAGAGTATCCACTTATCTCTTAGGGCATCATATACCCATCACGGGTAGTATAATTTGTAACCTTATAGGAATTCCTGAGAAAAGAAGAGGTTGTTCAACTTTAGAGGGCTATGGGATGAAAAATTAGTTGGGGTTATGTATTCTAAGGCATTAGGAACTATTTTTGGGAACCTAAATCTTTTCATTGTTCAAAAAAGTTATGAACATTTGCTACCCTTTAGCACAAAAGTGCTACATCACATAGTGATAAGTATCCTACTTCCAAAACAACACCATCATGATGAAATTAGTCAAATGGAATTAGAAACGATGTACTAGATTATGAAAGGACATGATAATTATTTTGGTTACTTGATACAACAAAACATGATTAAACTATCAAAAAAAAGATATGATGCTTCCATATAGGGGCTTGATCACTAGATTAATCCATGCATATGATAATCATTCCACCTGATGAAGAAATCTTAAAACTAGATAGGTCTAATATCATAAATAGAAACCTACTAAGGAGATTAAGATGCATAGTAAAAAATGGAATCTAGACTAAATTACCTAGGAGGATTGAATTTTCCCCACCGAAACCAGAACCAGAAACACCTATCTATAGGGAAAGTCATTCTCCTCCTACCAGTCCCCTTGAGGTAGCACCTTCAATAGAGCAAGCACCCTCCTCCTCTCTCGATCCAATAGTGACTCGATTGGATCGAATTGAACTACATCAAGAGCAAATTGACCTACGTCAAGATCAAATCTTAACCGAGATAAAGCAAATTCGTCGGCAACTGAATACTTTATTTAGGAATTTTGATTTACCACCATCTGAATAGATTATATATTTCCTTATGCTGATAAAAGGGAGTAGAGAACTAAAAAGTACTATAATGAGTTGTACTCCTTGATATACTATACTTCTACATTCTATGATGTACTCTTTGATGTCATGTGATTTTCAATATTATGATGTGCTTCTTGATGATGGCATGACTCTAAGAACTAGACTTGATAATTTTTTTTTTAATACATAAATTCCATAATATATTCTTCAAATTTCTCAGTTGTCTTTTTGAATCAAGAATGTTTTTCTTTCTCATGATATTTACATAAGAAACGATTTGACTTTTGGTATTTACAACTTGATGCATTTACAAAGTTAGGGATGTTAAATTATCCGAATACATGAGTTTGTTGTATTTCTTTTCTGGACCATCTTCCTCTTAATTCATCTCATGAATAGAGCTTTTATGAATTTATTTCGCTTTTATCTTCCTCTTAACTTGGTATCAAATTTGCTTCATACCCTTGCTCCATCACTTAATGATGTTTGATACACTTAGTCTCTTCAATCATGGAATTCATTGACAAATACATCTCTCACGGATTTCACTCTTATGAATTTTTAATGAGAAATGGATTTGAGTTATGAAGTTTTATTCATGGATTTCTTTTTCATATGATGCTCCATTCCCATGAATTCTTCCTTACTCTTCTCATAAAAGAAGAATTTTTATGAATTTTTGATATGTGATGATCACTTGCAAGAATGGAGATTTGATTTCGTATGGATATCTTGATTCTTTTCATGAATACCATCTCTTTGTTAAAATTAAAGTATGTTTTAATGAAAACTCATTTATTGTTTTGAATTTGACTTGGTTCAAATCCTTTCATGAATTTGGTTCAAATTGAAAGAAGAACCAAAAAGCCCTTGAGTAAAAATATTAGCTTATCCAAAAAGGTTATCATGCAAAGTTTTTGCTTACCTTCCTTTTTTATGGCTTAGATAAATTAGTGTGAAACTTGCTTAATTTTGTTTACCACACTTGCATTGTTGAATGATTCTCCTTTTTATTGATGACAAAGGGGGAGAAATGGTATCATAAATGGTATCATGACACATTGATGACAAATCGGTATTGTGAATGTTTTAGATAAATGCAACTTATCGTAAATACTTGTATGTTTTAAGGATGATTGAAATATAATTGGAATAGCCAAATACATCGCAACACATTGTAAATGCTTGAAATATATCAAAATGTATTTCATATGCATTGTAGATACTTGAAATGTTTCATGAATGCTTGATAATTGTCTATCATTATGATAAGGTATCATGAGCTTAACTTGCTATTTATAATCAATATAATGCATCGGAATGATGAATTGTTATCTTTTATAAAAAATTATCATCTTGCTAAATTTCATATCATACTTGAAAATGATGATTGTCTATCATCATTGGACATGAAAATTGATGTCAAGCCTTGATATCTTTATAAATATATGGTATCGCATTTTGAATTGGTAAATCATGATAAGTATCATGATGTGCATATTGATAAGTTTAAATAAATATAAATTATCGGTTTGATGCTTGAATTCAAAGGCCTTGAATTCAAGAGTATCTTTTCTCAAGTATGACATATATATACGAGGAGTTAAGGTTAACTCCGTCATCAATTGATTGTCATTATCAAAAAGGGGGAGATTGTTGAATCTCGAATTTTGATAATGAAATCAATTAGTAAATTGTTTGATCTAATTTATATGTTGAGAAAAGTATGTAGGATTAATTACGATAGCAGTAAGGTATAAAGCAGATGTTAGGCTGGAGTCAAGATCAAGATTTCGTTGGGAGTTCGAGAGTTCGTTGGAAGTCCGAAAGTTCATTAGAAGTTCTGCAGGAATTGACCGAGAAGTCCAGGAGCTTGTCAAAGAACCTTATCAGAACTCATCAAGAAGATCATCGTAAAGTCAAGGAGCTTGCTAGGAGTCTGCTGGAACATTACTAAGAGATTGTCGAAAGTTCGTTGGAAGATCGTTGAAAGCTCACCGAAAGAACAATTGACATACCAGACCGAGATTACTTAGTTAATATCTTAAATAATCATAGTTAGACCTTAAGTTGAGTAAGGATTGGGAGGTAATCTCACTAACACATTTAGGGGCCAACTAGGCCCTTGACAAGGCTGAATTGGGCCAATTGAACAGCCCATTTAGCACTTGAAGTCATGGCCAACGGTGGCACCACCAGGGCCAGCAGTGGCACCGCTTGGGACTCAGTCTCCCAGGTGCTCTAAGCGATGGTACCGCCCAGATTGGCCGATGGTACCATCGGCAGTTATTACCTGTCAACTGGTGGTATCACCCTATCAAGCGGTGGTACTGTCAAACTAAGCGATGGTACCACCTAGTGTCAGTTTGTAAGTGGTGGTACCACCAGTACCTCGAAAATCAGAGATGGGACACTTTTTGGCTCCAATTTTGAAGCCATTGGGGCCTATAAATACCCCACCCTTTTCTGCATGAAAAGTCATGAAAGTGTGAACAAAATATTGAAGTCTTGGGGTGTGAAAGTGTTATAAAAGTGCAAAGAGTCCTCCTCCCTTTTCTAGTATTGTGATCAGTCAAGAGAGGTGTGAGACTGGTAAGGGTTATCTCCTAAACCCATGAAAAGGAGAAAGCATTGTAAAGAGGTCATTAGTCTACGACTATTGAAAGAAGACCATTAGTGGACGTTGGTGACCTCGACGGAGGAGGAATCGGAAGTGGATGTAGGTCACAACGACCAAACCACTATAAATTCTAGTGTGCTCATTTCCATTCTGCTTTTCTTTACTACCATTACTTTATAAGTTAATTGCTGGTTTATTTACTCTAAAGTCAAGCACTTTCCGATATTAGTTTTCAACGAACGAATATTTTACAAAATCGATGACTTTTTTCAATACACTAATTCACCCCTCCCCCTCTTAGTGTCGCTCTTGATTCTAACAATCGCATGACGCAAGCATCATACGATAAAAAGAATAATAATTTAATCTAGTTTAATTAATGGTCTATAATAATTTAAATTTATATGATATAATTTTGATATCAATTATAAAAATAAAATTTTAATATAGATTAAATTAATATCAAAATTAAAATCAAGTACAATAGATAATCAAGATATTTATGTTGACACACTATAGACTCATAAAATCACCATTATTGATGGAAAAAGGACTTCGATGATTTTAGTTATCCCAATCTATAAGAAGGTATAGGGAAAGATAATTAAGAGTATTTTCTCATCTTCTAAAGTTTCTCAGCATCGACTTACTGATTACCTAATATAATCTTTAATATATATTATTTTTAAATTAATTGGATTAATCAATTAATTGATAAGATATAAATCAAAAGGTTTCAAAATTAAATTACCATAGAATAATTCTTAGGCATGATGAACATGCTGATAAGACCCTAGGGTCTTATCATGGAAGAAAAGGGAGAAAAGGGAATGTTCACCCCGTTTCTCTTAGGATACAATGAAATATTATTAAGTCTTTTCACAAACTCTAGGAGGCTAATCCCATCGAAGTGATCAAGGAGGTTGATCCCTTCGAAGTGATCAAGGAGGCTAATCCCCTCGAAGTGATCATTCTCTTTTCTCCTCTTTCTTCCATGATAAGACCCTAGGGTCTTATCAATTGGTATCAGAGCAGCGATCCTTGGTGTTCTCACTACAGTTATTAGTAAAAAAAAAAAAGAGAGAGAGAGAGAAAGAAGAAGAAGATGTCGCAGCCTACTTCCCCTGTTTTCGGCTAGCCACCCGCCACTATTGCTCTCCGGCCAAGCACCGATAATCACCGATGCTTCAACTCACTCCAGCAGTTTGGCAGAGCCGGTTTCCGTGGTCTCGGCAGCGCCGCCCCCATCCCTTCCATCTCCCGATCCAATCTAAATTCCCGTCTCCTCTTTCTCCCTCAGATCGTTGGTGATGCTGCTCCCAACTGCACCACCACCGCTGTCTCCTTCTCCACCACCGCCCACCTCCTCTTGGGTCACAACTGTAACCGCTCGACCTCCCCTCCTCGCAACGACCAAAATAGTGTAACTTTGCATTTTCTGCCATAGCCACCAATCACCGTAGTTCCCGGCTAGCAACCACCATCGCCGCTGCTCCCGGCCAACGACCAATCACTCATTCTGCAATAGTCGCCTCGCCGCCTCCCACCGAGCCACCACCGCTGCCTGCCACCACAGCCTTCTCCTCAACCACTTGTGATCCTTCCAACCAACTCTTTCTGTGGTGTGACAAAAATAGAGTACACAACAACCACCGTTGCACGCAGCAACAAAAATAGTGACAGGCTGATGCTTCAAAGTTCCTCCAATTTTCATAGTTTATGGGTTAGCATAGCCATCCAATGCATGCATTGTATGTGTGATTGCTTCAATATCATCATCAGTTTCCACACCTTCATGGTCGGAGTCCAATTCTTCTACTTCTAGTTCCTCCTCGATCGGCTCAATCATTAGAAGTTTTCCCTATTTGCATCGGTGCTCCTTCACTTTTCATCGCAATGCTAGCACAAACCCTTTATTGATCTTTCTTTGAGTTCTTCTTGGGTTAGTCTATGAGTGATAGGATTTCGACTGGGAGTAGATGGAGTGGGCTACTTGCTGATCACCTATTTATTGACACCTCTATTTCAACAATATTCCATGCTGATTTTTTCCTCATGCAGGTGTGCAAATGAAATCACACCTATCATGGTGCGGGGTTCACGAGCCTTAACTT
Source organism: Musa acuminata AAA Group (assembly GCF_036884655.1). Taxonomy (NCBI): domain Eukaryota; kingdom Viridiplantae; phylum Streptophyta; class Magnoliopsida; order Zingiberales; family Musaceae; genus Musa; species Musa acuminata. The sequence goes on from NC_088335.1 coordinate 26,821,715, forward strand.
CACACCGAATCTCTGGTTTAAGTCCTTCAATAAATGTACCAAGAAGTTATCATTCCGACTAATCTCTAGCTTGATTTGACAATCTTTCAAACCTGCTATGATATTCTTGTTAGGATCAGGAGCGTCACTAAAAGGGGGGGGGTGAATTAGTGCAGCAGAAAACTTTCACGATTTTAAAAGTTTATGTTTCAATTAAAACCGATTCTGACAAAAATTGTTTCGTAAGGAGTTTAACTTGAAAGCGTATATGAGTGTAGAGAAGGCAATAAGAAGATAATGTAGCTTGCAGTAATGAAACTTGCACAAATTGAAAAGCAAACTAGAATTTAGAGTGGTTCGGTTTTTGTGACCTACATCCACTTTCGGTTTCCTCCTCTATCGAGGTCACCGATGTCCACTAAAGGCCTTCCTTCAATAGGCCAAGACCAATCACCTCTTACAGCACTTTCTCCTTTTCATGGGTTTAGGAGAGAACCATTAAAAGTCTCACAACTCTCTTGAATGATCTCAAAACTTAGAAAGGGAGGAGGAGAACTCTAGCACTTGTTTACAACACTTTTACACCCCAACAACTTAAGATTATCTCAATGTTTTTCATGGCCTTTCATGCAGAAAAGGGTGGGATTTTTATAGACACAAAAGGCTTCAAAAATGGAGCCAAAAAGTGTCTAATCCTGGATTTTCGGGGTCCTGGCGGTACCACCGCCATTACTAGGTGGTACCACCACCTGACACCTGACACTGGGTGGTACCATCGCCCAGTCTGAATGGTACCACTGCCTGATAGAGCTCGGAGATCGAGCTCTGGCGATACCACCGCCTGACAGAGGCGGTACCACTGTTGGCAGTACCACCTCCCAGAAATCCTAGGGGGCACTGCTTTCCAAGTGGTGCCACCGCCGACCCTAGTGGTGCCTCGGTCAGCCAGGAATTTAGTGTTAGGACTCTAGCTAGGAGAGTCCTAATTGGGAGGGACATTCTGTTAGGACTCTAGCTAGGAGAGTCCTAATTGAGAGGGAGAGTCCTAATTGAGAGGGACATTCTGTTAGGACTCTAGCTAGGAGAGTCCTAATTGAGAGGGACATTCATGTAGGAGGTTTTTTCTTAGAGAAGAATTAGGAGTTGTAAGGGAATAGGAGTCTTGAGTAGGAGTCCTATTAGGAGTTAGGATTTAGAAGCCCTATAAATAGCCATGTATTCCTTCTCTTTTGATAAGCAATAGATGAATCTTTTCTGCAGCCTTTGAGCAGCAACTTGGAGGGAGGAACCCCTATAGAGTTCCAAGGAGGCCGATCCCTTAAAGAGATCAACCACAAGTTTAGAATCTGCAAGGGTTCGAACACCTGGTATCAGAGCAACGTTCTTGGTGTCTCGCTGCCCTTCCACTGCCATCCATCAACCCTCCACAACCGCTCAAAGCAATTCCCATAATTGCTTAAAAGATCATCACCAAATTCCACCGTCATCTCCACCACCGCAGATCATCCTTCGATCTCCCCGTGAATTGCAACAAGTTCTGGTTTCCTACCTTACTGCTGCTGCAATTTAGTTATCCCTATTCAAAAATCCAAAAAAAAAAAAAATTTTCATTCCTATATTGCTGCAAATTTTCATCGTAAGTTGCTGAAATTTTTTGACGAGAATTATGCTATAGCAACTTACATCAATTTTCTTACTGTTACTACCGAAATTTTCTTGATTAAATTAGACATCCTTGCTGTCATATAAACTAAGATATTGCTGTCAATTCCCTTCTCAAATCTCTCAAATTTTTGTGGAGATTTCATCGAGAAACCACTGTTTCTTCGACGATAATTCTGCTTTTACAAGACAATACAATTCTGCAGCAAACTTTCACGGATTTCTATCAAACCTATACATGCCTTTAACCCATCAACAAAAGAGAGATCTTAATATCACAGATTTGGAGTCATATACTATGGCATCTAAGGAGGCAATCAATGCAAAATTTGAAGCCTTTGAGGCACGAATGGAGGATAAGATTCGGACTCTCCTTACCGAATTCAGTTTTGGCCGACCACCAAGCCCGAAGAAATCACATCAAGGAGAGAGCTCTAACCAATCACATCATGCCCAAAGAGATGAATTCCAAGAGAGGGGAGGCTCTATGACCGACCCCAACTATTCGCGCATAAGAGTGGACTTCCCTAGATGGGAAGAAGGAGACCCAATTGGTTGGATCTCGTGCGCGGAGCGATATTTTCGGTACCATAAAACTGCGGATGCATCCATGGTAGAAATTGCAGCTATACATCTTGAAGGGGATGCTATACAATGGTTTGACTGGTTTGAACACACTTATGGAGTCCTTTCATGGCGACAATTCAAAGAAGGACTACTGATCCGCTTCGGACCAACTTATTACGAGAACATTGACGGACAACTAGCAAAGATCCGACAAACCTCCACCATTCAGGAGTACCAGACCAGGTTTGAAAGGTTATCTAATCAAACTCGTGATTGGTCTAAAAAATAGTTATTGGGGACCTTTATTGAGGGCTTAAAGCCGGAGATCCGGGGAGATGTTAAGGCGCGACAACCTTACACGCTTATGGCAGCCATCTCTTTCGCACGACTACAAGAGGAGCAATTGAACCATGAAGCCCGGAGGACTAGGATCACTCCACAACCTACAATACTAAAGCCCTCAGCCCCCCCTACTATCAGCCGAGTCCCTGCACCAAAAAGGTTAACAAGAGAAGAACTTCGGGAGCGATCTGCGAAGGGGTTATGTTGGCATTGCGATGAGCCGTGGAGCCACGAGCATCGCTATAAAAAAGGTAGACTTCTTATGATTGAACCAGTAGAAGAAGAGGTCATTGAACATCTAGAAGAGAGCCATGAACATGAAGAAGAAGATATGGAAGAAGAGCCACAGTCGACCGACATTACAGTACACGCACTAGTTGGCTACTCAAATCCGCAAACGATCAAAGTTGGAGGCCTTCTTAAACAACAACCGATCATTGTTCTCATCGACACGGGTAGCACTAATAACTTTCTAAATAGTAAGGTTGCTACTCGGATGACACTGCATATTGAAGGTTGCAGCAAGTTCGATGTAAAGGTTGCCGACGACAGAATCCTAAAGTGCGACCAAAGATGCCCGCGGGTGAAACTATTACTGTAAGACCAAGAAATTATCACCGATTTCTTCCTCCTACCAATCGATGACTATGAGGCAGTGCTTGGTATAGAATGGCTGACTACACTAGGTGATGTCTCTTGGAACTTTTCTAAATTAATTATGAAATTCTACTGTAAGGGCAAACAGATCATCCTACGTGGGAAGCGCGGAAGCAACGTTACCACTGTTTCGACCCAACGAATGGAGAAAGTTTTGCACAAGGTAAATAGTGGCTTTTTTATGCATCTCCAGCCACAACAAGAAGAGAAGAAAATAGAAATTGAAGATCAAAATCTTGCCCAATTGCTTACTGAATTTGCCGACATATTTGCTGAACCGCGCGGTCTTCCTCCTTCTCGGCAACATGACCATCGAATTCCAATCCTTCCGGGCAAGCCACCAGCGAACACTCGACCGTACCGATATCCTCACCTCCAGAAAGATGAAATTGAAAAGATTGTAAAGGAGATGCTTGAAACATGGGTGATTCGGCCAAGTTGCAGCCCCTATTCCTCACCGGTGCTACTTGTACGCAAGAAGGACAAAACTTGGCGGATGTGCATCGACTACCGAGCTTTAAATGACATCACCATCAAGGACAAGTACCCAATACCAGTGGTGGATGAACTTCTTGATGAATTAAAAGGAGCTCGAGTCTTCACGAAGTTGGAACTCCGATCCGGTTACCACCAAATTCGGGTATGTGACGATGACATTCCAAAAACTGCATTTCGCACACATACTGGCCATTATGAATTCTTGGTAATGCCTTTTGGACTCACTAATGCTCCTTCAACCTTTCAAAGTCTCATGAACGATATTTTTCGAACCTTTCTTCATAAATTTGTGCTAGTATTTTTCGATGATATTCTCGTTTATAGCCCTTCTCTTGAGACTCACTTTCAGCATTTACGGATTGTTTTAATGATCCTTCGGAAGAATACTCTTTTTGTAAAGCAACCAAAGTGCAGCTTTCTCCAGCAAAAAGTAGAGTACCTTAGGCATATAATATCAGAAGAAGGAGTGGCAATAGACCCAACAAAAATTGAGGCAATGCAAGGCTGCCCGAAACCTACAAACGTGAAATTACTGCGGGGGTTCCTTGGACTAACAGGCTACTATCGAAAATTTGTTAAGGACTATAGAAAGATCAGTGCACCACTCACTTCTTTACTAAAAAAAGATGCTTTCCAATGGTCGGACAAAGCCTCTGCTGCCTTCGACAAACTTAAAGCAGCCATGACAACGACGCCGGTGCTTGCGCTATCGGATTTCAATAGACCCTTCGTCATTGAGGCCGACGCATCTGGAGTCGGAATTGGAGCCGTTCTCATGCAAAATGGTTGACCACTCACATACACTAGCAAGGCATTATCTCCATCCCATCAAAACATGTCAGTATATGATAAGGAGATGCTTGCCATTGTACACGCAGTAATGAGGTGGAGACCCTACCTGATCGGCCGGCGATTTCAAATTAAAACTGATCATAAAAGCCTAAAGTACTTTTTGGAGCAAAAGATATCATCCCCTAAGCAGCAAAAATGGGTAACCAAACTTCTTGGATTTGATTATGAAATTATTTATAAAAAGGGGAAAGAAAACGTTGTTGCAGATGCACTCTCACGGCTACCTGAACAAGCTAAGGTTTCAACCATCTCCCTTCCTACCACCGGTCTCTTCGAGGATATTAGGGAAGAATGGAAGAATGATCCAAAGATTAGCAATATCATAAAAAAATTGGAGGAGGATCCAAGTGCAATAGCCCACTACACCTGGGATTCGAGGGATCTACGCTACAAAGGTCGCATTGTGCTTATACCTGACTCCCCTTGCATCACAATCATTTTGCATAAAATGCACTCCATACCTTCAGCAGGGCACTCTGGATTCCTAAGAACCTACAAAAGAGTGAAGCAAAATTTTTATTGGAGAGGGATGAAAAAAATTATTGCTGAATATGTGGCACAATGTGATGTATGTCAACAGCACAAGGGAGAAAATGTGGCAAATCCAGGGAAGCTACAACCACTGCCCATACCAGACTTGGTGTGGACACTGACATCTCCATGGACTTCATTGAAGGGCTGCCATCTTCCAAAGGTAAAAGCACGATTCTCGTGGTGGTTGATCGACTTACGAAATATGCTCATTTTTGTGCTGTGAGAAATCCCTACACTGCTGCTAGTATTGCCCAGATTTTTATAGAAAATATTATTAAACTACATGGGATGCCAAGGTCCATCGTAAGTGATCGTGACAGGATCTTCACTAGTAAATTTTGGACCGAGTTATTTCAGTTACAAGGCACCAAACTCAAGATGAGCACATCGTATCATCCACAAACTGACGGCCAAACAGAGATGGTAAATAGGTGCTTAGAAACGTACCTCCGGTGTTTCGCTAGCGACCGACCAAAAGAGTGGGCGAAATGGCTTCCCTGGGTCGAATGGTGGTATAATACTACATATCATTCATCTACAAAATGTGCCCCTTATGAAGCATTGTATGGTCGACCAGCCCCTATGATTCCAAAGTATGTAATTGGCTCGGCCAAGGTAGATCAGGTTGAACCAAGAATTGATTGATAGGGACAAACTCTTACAATTGTTAAAAGATAATCTCTCTACTGCTCAAGCCAGAATAAAGCAGCAAGCCGACACACAACGAAGTGAAAGAGAATTTTCAGTAGGAGATTGGGTTTATCTTCGCCTATAACCATACAAGCAACTCTTTATCAACACTCGAGCCTCCATGAAGCTATCCCCACGTTTTTATGGGCCCTATCATATCACAGAGCGTATTGGAGCCGTGGCGTACAGACTTAAATTACCTGAGGATGTCAAAATTCACCCTGTCTTCCACGTATCATGCCTAAAGCTCAAGTTGGGAGAACACGAGTCACCCTAGATCCAACTGCCCAACACAACTGAGGATGGAGTTATTCAAGCCCAACCACAAGCCATCCTCGATCGCAGGATCGTGATGCATCGCCGACATCCCTCTACTGAAGTACTAGTGCATTGGAATAATCTACCACTTAAAGACGCCACATGGGAACCATATGAGGAGCTGAAGACCCGGTTCCCTAGGTTCATGGAATCTCAGCCTTGAGGACAAGGCTGATTTGAAGAGGGCGAGTTTGTTAGGACTCTAGCTAGGAGAGTCCTAATTGAGAGGGAGAGTCCTAATTGAGAGGGACATTCTATTAGGACTCTAGCTAGGAGAGCCCTAATTGAGAGGGACATTCATGTAGGAGGTTTTTTCTTAGAGAAGAATTAGGAGTTGTAAGGGAATAGGAGTCTTGAGTAGGAGTCCTATTAGGAGTTAGGGTTTAGAAGCCCTATAAATAGCCATGTATTCCTTCTCTTTTGATAGGCAATAGATGAATCTTTTCTGCAGCCTTTGTGCAGCAACTTGGAGGGAGTAACCCCTATAGAGTTCCAAGGAGGCCGATCCCCTAAAGAGATCAACCACAAGTTTAGAATCTGCAAGGGTTCTAACATTTAGAGACTGAATTGGGTGCTCAATTCGGCCCAATTCAGCCCTCTTAAGAGCCTAGTGTTGAATCTCGGATTTTGATGATGACGTCAATTGTCATTTGTTATCTAATCCATATGTTGAGATAAGTGTGCAGGATTAACTACGATGAAAGTAAGACATGCAGTAGGAGTTGCGCCGGAGTCAAGACTATGATCACATTGGGGGTTCAAGAATTCGACGAAAGTTCGGACGGTCGTCAGAGGTTCTGCGAGAACAAATCCGAGAAGTCCAGGAGCTTGCCAAAGAAGCTCGTCGGAACTTGCCAAGTGGATCGTCGCAAGTCCAGGAGTTTGCCGGAAGTCCGCACGAGCATCACCGAGGGTTCATCGGATGATCGACGGAAGTTCACCGGAAGCTCGCCGGAAGAAGCGATTGACACACCAGAGCAAGTTACAGTAAATGTCTTAAGAAATTCGTAGTTAGCACGATGATTAAGTTAGAAATGGGAGGTGATCCCATTAACTTAATCTTGGGGCAATTGGGCCCTTGACAGACCCAAATTGGGCTGAATGGATCAGCCCAATCGGACCCAGATTACTTGGCCAGAGGTGGCACCGCCCAAGGCTTAGTCTCCGAGCTCTGGTTGGGCGGTGCAACCGCCTCTAATAGAGGTGCAAGCGCCTGAGCTCGATCTTTGAGCTCTAGCTGGGCGGTGCAACCGCCCTAGTCAGGCGATGGCACCGCTTTAGCTCGGTCTCCGAGCTTTGGCAGGAGGTGCAACCACCCCTGACAAGAGGTGACACTGCCCAGAGGCTCAGTCTTCGAGCTCTGCCAGGCGGTGCAATCGCCCCAGTCAGGCGATGCAACCGGCAGACCTCGAAATTTCGGGAATTGACAGTTCTGAGCTCGGAATTCAAACTGGGTAGGGGCCTATAAATACCCCACCCTTTCAGCAATGAAAGAGCAACCAAAAAAACCACTGAAATCCTGATCTTACTCTATGATTTTTAGAGCTCAAAAGTGTTGTATGAGTTAAAAGTTCTCCTTCCTCTTTTCTTCCAAGTTTTGATCTGTCAAGAGAGGACAGAAAATTCTGTAAGGGTTGTCTCCTAAGCCTGTCAAAATGAGTGAAACTGTAAAAAGGTGGTTGGCCTTCGCTTATTGAAGAAAGGCCTCTAGTGGACGTCGGTGACCTCGTCGGTGGAGGAAGCCAAAAGTGGATGTAGGTCAAGATTGATCGAACCACTCTAAATCTCGGTTTGTATTTACTTTGAGCATATTATCTTTACTGCAAACCTCCTCAATAGCTTACTGCCTTTTGCGCATTTATGATCGTGTTTCAAAGTTCAGTATTTTTCGAATCGGCGTTTAGACGTAAATCAGTTTTATCATACGAACATCATATTTCAGTTTACGCTTACATTCTAATTTCCATCATAACTGTAAACTGCCTGCATAGACTCGCTTTAACTCCATCTTGCTTGATCACAAGTTAAAGTGATTTATGAATCAGCTTTTCTACCGAAATCGCTCTTATCGTACGAACGTAGTTTCAATCATCGAAAGTTTTCCGCTGCAATAAATCACCCCCCCCCCCCCCCCCACCCTCTTAGTGCTCTTGATCCTAACAATTGGTATCAGAGTGGGGTTAACTCTCAAACAGATTAAAACCCAAGAGAGATGGCATACGTTGGAAACCAAGAGGACCACTCTATTACACGTCCACCCATGTTCAATAGGACGGACTACACCTATTGGAAGACCCGAATGAGGATCTTCCTTATTTCAATGGATTTTGAACTTTGGAATCTTGTCGAAAATGGATTTTCGAAGTCTTTTCTTCCAATGATCGATTGGAATGAATTGGAGAAGAAGACTTTCGCTCTTAATGCAAAGGCTATGAATGCCTTATTTTGTGCGCTTAATAAAAATGAGTTTAATCATGTTTTGGTTTGTGAAACCGCGTTTGATATTTGGCATACACTCGAAGTGACTCACGAAGGCACAAGTAGAGTGAAAGAGTCAAAAATCAATCTTTTGATACATTCTTTCGAACTTTTCCGAATGAAACTGAGTGAGACTTTTGGCGACATGTACACCCGTTTCACGGATGTCGTCAATGGTCTAAAAGGACTCGGCAAAAGTTTTTCGGATTTTGAGCTCGTAAATAGGATTCTAAGATCCCTTCCTAAGAGTTGGGACCCTAAAGTCACTGTTATTCAAGAGGCTAAAGATTTAAACAACTTCCCTCTTGAAGAACTAATCGAGTCATTAATGACCTATGAAATGACATGCAAGGCTCATGAAGAGCAAGAAGACATCCTTCCAAAGAATAGGAAGGATATGACACTTAGAACTTTAGATGACCACTTGAGAGAAAACTCAAGTGGTGAGAACTGTGACGATGACTTGGCACTTCTAACAAGAAAATTCAGAAAATTTATTAAGAGAAACAAGTTTAAAAATGACACAAAAAATAAACTTGAACCCAAAAAGGACCAAGTTATTTGCTATGAGTGCAAAAAGCCAGGACACTACAAAAGTGATTGTCCCCAAGCCAAGAAGAAAACATCAAAGAAGAAGGCGCTCAAAGCAACGTAGGATGACTCGAGCGCGTCCGAAGAAGAGGAGTTCAACACCGAGCAAGTTGCTCATTATGCCTTAATGGCCATCGGAGAGGAGGTAACAAATTTAATTGATGCAGATTTATCATTTGATGAGTTATTAAATGCCTTCCATGACTTATTTGATGAATGCAAGATTATTAGTAGAAAATATAAATTTCTAAAAAAGGAGCATGATAGTCTTACTTGTAATTTCGATAAGTTAAAAACTGAATATCATGATAGTTTAGGTTCTTGTATAAAATGCCATGATCTAGAAACTATCCAAAAGGAAAACTTGCTATTTAACGACACCTTGAAGAAATTCAAGGTTGGTAGCAAGTCTTTGAACATGATCCTTACAAACAAGGGTCACGTTCCTAAAAGAAGTGGAATCAGATTTGTGAGAAATCCTCACCAAAATTCAACCACCTTCATAAAAGGCCCCATCCTACATGTTCGACACCAAAGCAAAATGCAACTTTTGTTGCAAACATGGACACAAAGCGTATTATTGTCCATTCAAGAAAATTAGTCAGAACAAATTAATTTGGGTTCCTAAAGGAACCATGATAAACTCTATGCAACATGACAAACAATGTAGATCAGTTTTTGAGGCACCCAAAAGTAAATGGGTACCTAAAAATTATCCTATCTTGTAGAAACGTAAACCATCCCAAGCTGGGAGCAAGAAATAATATCCTGCTCTTTGGATTCTCGATATTCATAACCCGAGATCCAAAAAGAACACGCGATGCTCCCTAGCCTAAATAACAAAAAGAGGATTAGAAAATTAAAATTACAAGAGCAATACAGATACAATCCTCTTTGATCCCTTAGAATTGGAAACCCATGATTCTACCTTCACATATCCTCTGGATTTACGAACCCATCAAATTGACTTGTTCGTTACTTTCAAATCCAACTATATCATGAACTTATGTCTTGTAAGCAAAGTTTATCATGGACTTGCTGTTAGGATCGAGAGCACTAAGAGGGGGGGGGGGGTGAATTAGTGCAGCGAAAATCTTTCAGCGATTAAAAACGAAAGCTGCGTTCGTTCGATAAAAACTATTTTGATGCAAAAGCCGATTCTAAGATTACTTATGATTAAGTGCAGTTTACGTCTAAACACAGTTTGCGTCTAAGCGCAGTTTACGCGGTTTGCGTCTAAATGCGGTTTGCGTCTAAATGCAGTTTGCATCTAAATGCAGATTGCGTCTAAGCGCAGTTTGCATCTAAGCGCAGTTTGCGTCTAAGCTCAGATTGCGGCTAAGCGCAGTTTGCGTCTGAGCGCAGATTGCGTCTGAGCGTAGTTTGCGTCTAAACACAGTTTGCAGTTATAAATGGAATCAAAACGTAAACGTAAACTGCAAAGAAACTTATTCGTAAAAGCGCAGAAGACAGTTTGCAGTTATAAATAGAATCAAAACGTAAATGTAAACTGCAATGTAAAGATCGTACGAAAACATCGATTTACGTCTGAATGCAGATTCCGAAAGATCAGAACTTAGAAACTTGTCCGTAAAAGCACAGAAAGCAGTAGCTATGTAGGAGGTTTGCAGTAATGATAAAGTGCTCAAAATAAAAGCAAACCAGAGATTTAGAGTGGTTCGGTCAGTCTTGACCTACTCCACTTTTGGCTTCCTCCACCGACGAGGTCACCGACGTCAACTAGAGGCCTTCCTTCAATAGGCGAAGGCCAACTGCCCTTTTACAATTTCACTCCTTTTGACGGGCTCAGGAGACAACCCTTACAGAACCTTTCTCTCCTCTCTTTACAACTCAAGACTTGAAGAATAGAAAGAGGAGAACTTTTGGACTTTACACAAATTTGAGCTCTTAGAATCACAGAAAAGATCTAGAATTCGGTGTAGGTCTGTATCTTTTCAGTGCTGAATGGGTGGGGTATTTATAGGCCCCAACCCAGTTCAAATTTGGAGCTCAAAACGATCAAATCCCGGAATTCCGGGATCAGGCGGTTGCACCTCCTGACTAGAGAGGTTGCACCGCCTGGCAGAGCTCGAAGACTGAGCCTCTGGGCGGTGCTACCTCTGTCAGGGGCGGTTGCACCTCTCTGCCAGAGCTCGAAGACCGAGCTCAGGCGGTTGCACCGCCTGACTGGAGAGGTTGCACCACCTGGCAGAGCTCGAAACTTGAGCTCTGGCGGTGCTACCTCCTGACAGAGGAGGTTGCACCGCCCAGTCTCGCTCGGAGACTGAGCCCTGGGCGGTTGCACCTCTTGGCTGGGGCGGTTGCACCGCCCAGTCTCGTTGGGAGACATAGCCTGGGAGGTGCTACCTCCCTGCCTGGGCGGTTGCACCTCCCACAGCAACCTGGGTCCGAATGGGTTGAACCATTCGACCCAATTTGAGTTCTTCAGGGGCCCAATTGCCCCAGGATTAAGCTAATGGGATCACCTCCCATTTCTAACTTAATCAAAGTGCTAACTACGATTATTTCCTAAGACATATTCTGCAGCTTGCTTCGGTGCGTCACTCTCTTCTTCCGGCGAGTTTCCGGCGAACTTCCGTCGATCATCCGATGAACCCTCGATGATGCTCCTGTGGACTTCCGGCAAACTCCTGGACTACGACGATCCACTTGGCAAGTTCCGACGAGCTCCTTTGGCAAGCTTCTGGACTTCTCGGATTTGTTCCCGCAGAACCTCCGACGACTGTCCGAACTTCCATCGAGCTCTCGAACTCCCAACGTGATCATTGTCATGACTCCGGCGCAACTCCTGCTGCATGTCTTTCTTCCATCGTAGTTAATCCTGCACACTTATCTCGACACATACATTAGACAACAAATGACAATTGACTTCATCATTAAAATCCGAGATTCAACAATCTCCCCCTTTTTGATGATGACAATCAATTGATAATGGAGTTAACCTTAACTCCCCCTGTCTATATGCCATACTTCTTGAATTTAAAAACTTTATAAATTCAAGAGACATATTCCCATCATGATTCCTATCATAATGTATCTCTTTGAAGATGATGTCAAGGCTTGACATACATTTTCAAATTTACCAAGTTTGAATGATGGTTATTGTAGCAATTCATCATATTGTAAGATATCGACATGTAAAGCTGTGAAGCAAGATTTTGATATCATTACATGATGTATACATTTCGAATATTTTAGCAAGTGTAGCATTGCATCACATGGTAAGATATCAGTTTGTACGATGTAAATTTTTGTTTGATATCTTGATACAGGGCATATGGCAATCATATATTTCTTGGTGATGCAAGTATGGCCTAATCATAGCATCAGTGATAGCAACCATATCAACATCAGTAATAGCAACCATATCATTATCAGTGATAGCAGGTATGGCCTAATCATAGCATCAGTGATAGCAACCATATCAACATCAGTAATAGCAACCATATCATTATCAGTGATAGCAGGTATGGCCTAATCATAGCATCAGTGATAGCAACCATATCAACATCAGTAATAGCAACCATATCATTATCAGTGATAGCAGGTATGGCCTCATCAGTAATAGCAACCATATCAATTCATATTTTTCTCCCCCTTTGTCATCAACAAAAAGCATGGTAGCATTATCAAAAAGCATGGTAGATGTGATTCCAGCAGGTTATCAAGCACATAAAGGAAGGCATGACACATATAATACTTTGAATATCTCTTCTCCTTGTTATGTTATAGTTCGTTGCTTGAAGGAGGAAACTCATTTTTCAAAAAGTTTTCATAAGAGTGTACAGGAAAATCCTATTTTTAGCATTCAAACCGAAAATAAGATGAACTTCTTACATGCATTCGGATATGAGTAAGCTACTGATTTTCAAAAACATTTGTCACATAATTTCCAACATGTTATTTGATCAAGTGATACCAAGGCATGTAATAGTAATCAATAACGTCCGAAAAATAATTTTAACTAGTTTAAGTATTCGGACACATCAACATTCCTAATTCTCTTCTTATGAAATCAAATTATTCTTCACTTAGAGGTTTTGTAAAGATATCAGCTAGTTGATGTTTCGTATCAATGAATTCTATGATTACATCATGATTCGTAACATGATCTCGTATAAAGTGATGTCTGATATCAATATGTTTTGTTCTTGAGTGTTGTATAGGGTTTTTTGTTAGGCATATTGCACTAGTGTTATCACATTTAATGGGAATATTTTTAAGATGAACTTTATAATCTTCTAAGGTATTTTTCATCCAAACAACTTGTGCACAGCATGCACTTGCTACAATATATTCAGCTTCGGTTGTTGATAGTGCAACCGAGTTTTGTTTCTTAGATGACCAGGAAACAAGGGCATGTCCTAAGAATTGATATGTTCCTAATGTGCTTTTTCTATCTAATCTACAACCAGCGAAGTCCGCATCAGCATAAGCAATTAACTCAAGCTTCTCTGATTTTGGGTACCATAATCCTAGATTTGTGGTACCATTAAGATATCTGAGTATTCTTTTAACTGCCTTGAGATGAGATATCTTAGGGTTTGATTGAAATCTAGCACAAAGTCCTACACTGAACATTATGTCTGGTCTAGTTGCAGTGAGGTAAAGTAAACTTCCTATCATACCCCTATAGGTTTTTTGATCGAAGCTTTCTCCACTTTCATCAATTTCTAACTTAGTGGAGGTGCTCATAGGAGTGTTAATAGCTTTTGAGTTATTCATATTAAACTTCTTTAGTAAACTCATAGCATATTTAGTTTGACTAATAAAGATGCCATTGCTTAGTTGTTTGATTTGTAGACCTAAGAAGAATGTTAACTCTCCCATTAGACTCATTTCGAATTCAAGACTCATAGTTTTAGCAAAGGATTCACAAAAAGATTCATTCGTAGAACTAAAGATAATATCATCAACATAAATTTGAACAATGAAAAAATTATTTTCAAAGTTCTTGATAAATAATGTAGTATCAACCTTGCCTTGTATGAAATTATTTTCAATAAGAAAAGAACTAAGTCTCTCATACCAAGCCCTTAGAGTTTGTTTTAAACCATAGAGAGCTTTAGTTAATCTAAACACATGATCAGGGAGACTATTATTTTCAAATCCAGGAGGTTGTTCAACATAGACTTCTTCGGAAATAAAGCCATTAAGAAAAGCGCTTTTAACATCCATTTGAAATAATTTAAAATTATTACTACTAGCGTAGGCAAGGAGCATTCTTATGGCTTCTAATCGAGCCACAGGAGCGAAGGTTTCTTCATAATCGATACCTTCTTCTTGGTTGAAACCTTTGGCCACTAATCTAGCCTTGTTTCTAACCACGATACCATTTTTATCTTGCTTGTTTCTAAAGACCCATTTAGTACCAATAACTAAATGGTCATATAGCCTAGGAACAAGCGTCCACACCTCATTTCTCTCAAATTGATTCAATTCATCTTGCATTGCGATAATCCATGAATCATCTTTCATGGCTTCATTAACACATTTGGGTTCAATTTGGGAGAGAAAGGCGGCGTTGGCACAAAAATTTTTAAAAGAAGATCGTGTTTGAACCCCCTTTGATGTGTCTCCTAAGATTAGCTCCTTAGGATGAGCATCTACATACTTCCAATCCTTGGGTAAGGAAATCTGGGAAGTGGATGCATCCAAGTTGCTAGTTGGAGACGGGGTTGCGTTTAAATTCAAAGAATCAAAATTAACATCATCGTCAAGATCATTTTTCCTAATTTCGGAAATCTCATTGAAAACAACATGGATGGATTCTTTGATAATTAAAGTTCTTTTATTGAAAATACGAAAAGCTTTAGAAACCGAAGAATAACCAAGAAAGATTCCTTCATCAGATTTAGCATCGAATTTTCCTAAGTTATCCTTTTCATTTAAGATAAAACATTTACACCCAAAGACTTTAAAATATGAGACATTGGGTTTTTTGTTATTCCATAACTCATAAGGAGTTTTGGTGAGTAAGGGTCTTACTAGAACTCTATTCAAAATATAGCATGCAGTGTTTACGGCTTCGGCCCAAAAATATTTGGGTAGGCTATGTTCATTCAACATGGTTCTTGCCATTTCTTGTAGATTTCGATTTTTTCTTTCTACTACCCCATTTTGTTGAGGATTTCTTGGAGTAGAGAAGTTATGGTTGTATCCATTGAGTTCACAGAATTCTTGGAAGTCATGGTTTTGAAATTCTCCACCATGATCACTTCTAATTGACGAAATCATAGAACCCTTCTAATTTTGAACAAGTTTACAAAACTTGGTAAAATATTTAAAGCAATCATTTTTTTGTTTTAAGAAGTAGGTCCATGTATATCTGCTATAGTCATCAACAATGACAAAGGCGTACTTGCTACCTCCAAGAATCGATGTAGAGATTGGTCTGAATAAGTCCATATGGATCAATTGTAAGGGCCTAGAGGTGCTTATTTGATTCTTAGCTTTGAAACTACCCTTAATTTGTTTACCTAATTGGCAAGCATCACATACATTATCTTTGATGAACTTGATATGAGGAATTCCTCTTACAAGTTCTCTAGATGATATTTGAGTGATTAGTTTCATGCTAGCATGACCTAATCTTCTATGCCATAGCCAAGCATCCTCATTCATAACTGCAAAACACATTTCATCACATAAATCATTGATGTCAATAGTGTATACGTTATTTTGTTTTAATGCAATCATAGACATGTTCTTATGTGGTTTTTCAATGATGCAAGCATTAGATTCGAATTTGATAGTGTATCCTTTATCACATAATTGACTAATGCTCAAGAGGTTATGTTTTAAACCATCAACTAACAAAACATCTTCAATAAAGAAGTTGGATTTGTTACCTATGGTTCCTTTGCCAATGATTTTACCCTTGTTGTTGTCTCCGAAGGTGACATAGCCTTCGTCTATGCTAGTGAGCTTAGAGAATTGAGATGGATCTCCGGTCATATGCCTTGAGCATCCACTATCAAGGTACCATCTCTTGCTCCTAGCTTGCGATGGTGTGGGTTTCTACAAGAAAGGATGATTTTTAGGTACCCATTTGCTTTTGGGTGCCTCAAAGATAGATCTACATTGTTTATCATGTTGTATAGAGTTTATCATGGTTCCTTTAGGAACCCAAATCAATTTGTTTGGACTAATTTTCTTGAATGGACAATAATGTGTCTTATGTCCAATTTTGCAACAAAAGTTACATTTTGCTTGGTGTTGAAAATGTAAGATGGGGCCTTTTATAAAGGTGGTTGGATTTAGGTGAGGACTTCTCACAAATCCAATTCCACTTCTTTTTGGAACGTGACCCTTGTTTGCAAGGATCATGTTCAATGACTTGCTGCCAACCTCGAATTTCTTCAGGGTATCCTTAAGTAGCAGGTTTTCTTTTTGGAGAGTTTCTAGATCATGACATTTGATACATGAATTTAAACTATCATGATATTCAATTTTTAACTTATCAAAATCACAGGTAAGACTATCATGCTCCTTTTTCAGCAATTTGTATTTTCTATTGATAATCTTGCATTCATCAAATAAGTCATGGAAGGCATTTAATAATTCATCGAAAGATAAATCAGCATCTAATAAATTCGTTACCTCCTCTCCGATGGCCATTAAGGCGTAATGAGCAACTTGCTCGGAGTTGGACTCCTCTTCTTCAGACGCGCTCGAATCATCCCATGTTGTTTTGAGCGCCTTCTTTTTTGTTGTTCTCTTTTTAGCTTGGGGACAATCACTCTTGTAGTGTCCCGGCTTTTTGCACTCATAGCAAATAACTTGGTCTTTCTTGGGTTCAAGTTTACTTTTAGTGTCATTCTTAAACTTGTTTCTTTTAATTAATTTTTTAAATTTTCTTGTTAGAAGTGCCAAGTCATCATCACAGTCCTCATCACTTGAGTTTTCTTTCAAGTGATCTTCCAAAGTTCTAAGTGCCATATCCTTCCTGTTCTTTGGAAGGATGTCTTCTTGCTCTTCATGAGCTTTGCAAGTCATCTCGTAGGTCATTAATGACCCAATTAGTTCTTCAAGAGGGAAATTGTTTAGATCTTTTGCCTCTTGAATAGCAGTGACTTTGGGATCCCAACTCTTAGGAAGGGATCTTAGAATCTTATTTACGAGCTCAAAATCCGAAAAACTTTTTCCGAGTCCTTTTAGACCGTTGACAACATCCGTGAAACGGGTAAACATGTCGCCAATAGTCTCACTCGGTTTCATCCGAAAAAGTTCGAAAGAGTGTAACAAAAGATTGATTTTTGACTCTTTCACTCTACTTGTGCCTTCATGAGTCACTTCGAGTGTGTGCCAAATATCAAATGCAGTTTCACAAATCGAAACATGATTAAACTCGTTTTTATCAAGTGCGCAAAATAAGTCATTCATAGCCTTTGCATTAAGAGCGAAAGCCTTCTTCTCCGAATCGTTCCAATCGATCATTGGAAGAGAAGACTTTGAAAAACCATTCTCGACAAGATTCCAGAGTTCAACGTCCATAGAAATAAGAAAGATCCTCATTCGGGTCTTCCAATAGGTGTAGTCCGTCCCATTAAACATGGGTGGACGTGTAATGGAATGGCCCTCTTGGTTTCCGGCGTAAGCCATCTCTCTTGGGTTTTAATCCGTTTGAGAGTTAACCGGGCTCTGATACCAATTGTTAGGATCGAGAGCACTAAGAGGGGAGGGGTGAATTAGTGCAGCAGAAATCTTTCAGCGATTAAAAACGAAAGCTGCGTTCGTTCGATAAAAACTATTTTGATGCAAAAGTCGATTCTAAGATTACTTATGATTAAGTGCAGTTTACGTCTAAACACAGTTTGCGTCTAAGCGCAGTTTACACAGTTTGCGTCTAAATGCGGTTTACGTCTAAATGCAGTTTGCATCTAAATGCAGATTGCGTCTAAGCGCAGTTTGCATCTAAGCGCAGTTTACGTCTAAGCTCAGATTGCGTCTAAGCGCAGTTTGCGTCTGAGCGCAGTTTGCGTCTAAACAAAGTTTGCAGTTATAAATGGAATCAAAACGTAAACCTAAACTGCAAAGAAACTTGTTCGTAAAAGCGCAGAAGACAGTTTGCAATTATAAATAGAATCAAAACGTAAATGTAAACTGCAATGTAAAGATCGTACGAAAATACCGATTTACGTCTGAATGTAGATTCGGAAAGATCAGAACTTAAAAACTTGTTCGTAAAAGCGCAGAGAGTAGTAGCTATGTAGGAGGTTTGTAGTAATGATAAAGTGCTCAAAATAAAAGCAAACCAGAGATTTAGAGTGGTTCGGTCAGTCTTGACCTACTCCACTTTTGGCTTCCTCCACCGACGAGGTCACCGACGTCAACTATAGGCCTTCCTTCAATAGGCGAAGGCCAACTGCCCTTTTACAGTTTCACTCCTTTTGACGGGCTCAGGAGACAACCCTTACATAAACTTTCTCTCCTCTCTTTACAACTCAAGACTTGAAGAACAGAAAGAGGAGAACTTTTGGACTTTACACAAATTTGAGCTCTTTGAATCACAGAAAAGCTCTAGAATTCGGTGTAGGTCTGTATCTTTTCAGTGCTGAATGGGTGGGGTATTTATAGGCCCCAACCCAATTCAAATTTGGAGCTCAAAACAATCAAATCCCGGAATTCCGGGATCAGGCGGTTGCACCTCCTGACTGGAGAGGTTGCACCGCCTGGCAGAGCTCGAAGACTGAGCCTCTGGGCGGTGCTACCTCTGTCAGGGGTGGTTGCACCTCTCTGCCAGAGCTCGAAGACCGAGCTCAAGCGGTTGCACCGCCTGACTGGAGAGGTTGCACCGCCTAGCAGAGCTCGAAACTTGAGCTCTGGCGGTGCTACCTCCTGACAGAGGAGGTTGCACCGCCCAGTCTCGCTCGGAGACTGAGCCCTGGGCGGTTGCACCTCTTGGCTGGGGCGGTTGTACCGCCCAGTCTCACTGGGAGACATAGCCTGGGCAGTGCTACCTCCCTGCCTGGGCGGTTGCACCTCCCACAGCAACCTGGGTCCGAATGGGTTGAACCATTCGACCCAATTTGAGTTCTTCAGGGGCCCAATTGCCCCAGGATTAAGCTAATGGGATCACCTCCCATTTCTAACTTAATCAAAGTGCTAACTATGATTATTTCCTAAGATATATTCTGCAGCTTGCTTCGGTGCATCACTCGCTTCTTCCGGCGATTTTCCGGCGAACTTCCGTCGATCATCCGATGAACCCTCGGTGATGCTCCTGCGGACTTCCGGCAAACTCCTGGACTGTGACGATCCACTTGGCAAGTTCCAACGAGCTCCTTTGGCAAGCTTCTGGACTTCTCGGATTTGTTCCCGCAGAACCTCCGACGACTGTCCGAACTTCCGTCGAGCTCTCGAACTCCCAACGTGATCATTGTCATGACTCCGGCGCAACTCCTACTGCATGTCTTTCTTCCATCGCAGTTAATCCTGCACACTTATCTCGACACATACATTAGACAACAAATGATAATTGACTTCATCATCAAAATCCGAGATTCAACACTTGCAAAGCTTGCCAACATGGATAATCTGTCATAAACATGTGTACGACATTTGAAGTAGAGTATGCGTGTCACTAGATCTATCTTGATCGTGCAAAATTTATCATCTTAAAATAAAAATTCTTACGTAATTACGTATGTAAAGTTGACTGCTCCATAAATAAAAATTCTTCTCAAGTCAAAAACATTCAAATCAGACCACACAGTAGTCAAAACGAGTGCTCACTGCTTGCAAGCGGTGGCACCGCCCCAACTGGAGGTAGCACCTCTGGCTATCACGTATTGCAAGAGCGGTGCAACCGCCCACAATCCTGCACCCTTTTTAAACCAAGCTAGGGCTGGCGGTGGAACCGACCCCAACTCACTCCCTTCCCCTCTTTACTCTTCTAAAGTTTCTCCACCTCCATTTCTCCCCTCTTAGTATCCCAAATACTCCTCATTTCGAAGCAAAAATCAACAATCTCTCCTTCTCTTGAAGATCTCACTTAAGGTATTCTCTAAGAAGCCTCTAAATTCTATTTTTGATTCATTTTGCTCTTGCTCATTACTATCCTCTTAAATAACAGTAGTTATAGGCTTTAGAAGATCCTCAAGGGACAAAGGGAAGAGGAGATTAGTGAAAGACTTTGATCTTACCCTTTTTGATTCAAAATATCATGCTGAAAAATTTTCCTCTTTCGAATTTAGAAGTGTCAATAAGGGAAAACATATAGATTTAGATGAACTAAGAGACTTAGATACAATCCAATAGTTTGCAAACCTAGATCTACTCCCTATTTTACAAATTAGTGAACCCATCTATCTAAGACTTGTTAGATTGTTTTACAACAATCTACAAGTAGATGAAGAAGAAAGAATGTCTACCTATCTCTTAAGACAATACATCTCCATTATGGATAAATTCATTTGCGACATGATAGGCATTCTCGTAAAAAATAAAGGACTTTATTTTAGAGGATCGTGGGACAATGAAACAGTTGGGACAACATATGTCGAAGCCTTAGGAACAATTTTCAGTAATCCCAACTTAGTGATAGTTCCTAAAAGCTATGAACATCTACTACCACTAAACACTAAAGTACTTCATCATATCCTAACTAGCATCATTCTCCCTAAACAATACCATCATGATGAAGTAAGTCAAATGGAATTAAGAACCATGTATTGGATCATGAAAGGATATAACATCTGTTTTGGATACCTTATTAAACAAAACATGATAGAACTATCTAAGAGAGACATGATGCTTCCATATTGTGGTATAATCATTAGAATACTTAAAGCCTACGATATTCCAATCCCACCCGATGAAGAAGTGATGAAAGTAGATAGGTTTAGCATAATAAACAAAAATCTACTTCACTGATTGAGATGTGTTTATAGAAACGGTAATTGGGTTAGAATGCTTAGAAGAACCGATCCCCCTCAATCTGAACCAGAACCCGAAACACCAGTCTTTAGGGGCACTCAATCTCCTTCCATCTGTTCTTTTGAGGAAACACATCCATTTGAGCAAGCTCCTACATCATCTATCAATGACATTGGGATTCGGATGGACCGATTTGAACAAAGACAAGATCGGTTTAAACACCGGCAAGATCAAATCCAATCTGAGCTGCACCAAATTCATCGACAATTTGACTCCTTGTTTAGGCATTTTAATTTTCCACCTCTTGAATAAGCTTGTATATGTACATGTGGATGCTATCATCTCTTGTTGTAACAATTACATTGTTGTAAACTCTTTATGATCACAATGCCTTGATAGCTACTAATCTTCGATATGGTTACTTAATTGGTGAGAATATGCAGGGTTACTTTGAAATGTTTAAATCTCATTATCGGATTTCACGGTGAAATTAAATGTTTCTATAATGCCTACTTTGAAAACCTCGTGTCTTGGTAAATATGATATGAGAAAGTAACATAGCCATGAAAATGATGAGAGTGGAGAAAGCTTCAATAAAAAAACTTATAGGGGTATGATAGGAAGTTTACTTTACCTCACTACAACTAGACCAGATATCATGTTCAGTGTAAGACTTTGTGCTAGGTTTCAATCGAACCCTAAGATATCTCATCTCAAAGCGGTTAAAAGAATACTTAGATATCTTAAAGGTACCACAAATCTAGGATTATGGTATCCAAAATCCAAAAATTTTGAATTAATTGCTTATGCTGATGCGGATTTTGCTGAGTGTAGACTAGATAGAAAAAGCACATCAGAAACATGTCAATTTTTGGGACATTCCCTTGTTTCCTGGTCATCTAAGAAACAAAACTCGGTTGCACTATCAACAAACGAAGCTGAATATATTGCAACTAGTGCATGTTGTGCACAAGTTATTTGGATGAAAAACACCTTAGAAGATTATAAAGTCTATCTTAAAAACATTCTCATTAAATGTGATAACACGAGTGCAATATATTTAACAAAGAATCTCATTCAACACTCAAGAACAAAACATATTGATATTAGACATCACTTTATACGAGATCATGTTATTAATCTTGATGTAATCATAGAGTTCATAGATACTAAACATCAACTAGCTGATATTTTTACAAAACCTCTAAGGAAGAACAATTTGATTTCATTAGAAATGTTGATGTGTCCGAATGCATAAACTTGTTAAAATTATTATTCGGACTTTATTGATTGAATGATCAAATCACTTAATTGGCATTACATGCCTAAAATAACATGTTGGAAATTAATACAAAAATTTCCATAACAATGAGCATGTCTTCATGATTGTATAGTCTTGTCCGATTGCACGAAAGTGTTAAATTAAATTTTCAGTTCCAATCGGATTTCATGAATACATTATTCTCTTTCGGACTTAATAAATATATGTCACATATAGTTTGATTCACATCATTGATTTTTGACAAATAGAATCATCTAGCAAATGCATATCTTTTAGACTTATCATGTGAAAAATATTCTCTTTGATAAATAGATTTGATGATTCCTTCTTATAAAAGGAAGATATTTTTATGTGCAAGGATTTGATTCACATAAATATCCTGATCCTTGTAAAGCATACCTTAATATCCTATCGATTTGAACTACACAAATGGCTTTCCTCCTTCATGCAAAAAGATAATAACAAATAAAAAGGAAGAAGTTTTCACTCTATAATATTCATGTCATGTTTTTCTTGAGATGTTTATATAATTTATATCCTATCACTCTATATAGATAAATAACATGAACCTACTTATGACATCTCACGTATATTTAAAAGTTGTTTATATCGTTCTCCTTTTTGTTGATGACAAAAGGGGAGAAATATATGAATTGATGCTATAAATGCCATATTATGTTGAAAAAAGCAGATATATGAATTGATGCTATGATTATGCCATGCTTGCATCATCGAAAATATATGAATTAATGATAACTATGATTGTCATATTAGCAATATGCCATGTTTACATCATGTTAAGATATCAAGAACTTGCATCGTAGTCCTACGTGTTGATATCTTACCATGTGATGAAATGCTATGATTGCTAAAATACTTGAAATGTGTGTATCATGTTAAGATATCAAAATCTTACTTCGAAATTTTACATGTTGATATCTTACCATATGATGAATTGCTATCGTTGCCATCATTCACATTCAAAATTTGAAAATGGATGTCAAGCCGTGACATCATACATCATTTTCAGAGAGATACATCATGATGGGAATCATGATGGGAGTATTGATAAGGTTAAATGATTTTAACTTATCAATATGTCTCTTGAATTCAAAGGCTTTGAATTCAAGAATAACTTATCTCAATTATGGCACATAGATAGAGGGAGTTAAGGTTAACTCCGTTATCAATTGATTGTCATCATAAAAAAGGGGGAGATTGTTGAATCTCAGATTTTGATGATGACGTCAATTGTCATTTGTTATCTAATCCATATATTGAGATAAGTGTGCAGGATTAACTACGATGAAAGTAAGACATACAGCAGGAGTTGCGCCGGAGTCAAGATTATAATCACGTTGGGGGTTCGAGAATTCGACGAAAGTTCGGACGGTCGTAGGAGGTTCTACGGGAACAAATCCGAGAAGTCTAGGAGCTTTCCAAAGAAGCTCGTCGGAACTTGCCAAGTGGATCGTCGCAAGTCCAGGAGTTTGCCGGAAGTCCGTAGGAGCATCACCAAGGGTTCATCGGATGATCGACAGAAGTTCGCCGGAAGCTCGCCGGAAGAAGCGATTGACGCACCGGAGCAAGTTGCAGTAAATGTCTTAAGAAATTCATAGTTAGCACGATGATTAAGTTAAAAATGGGAGGTGATCCCATTAACTTAATCTTGGGGCAATTGGGCCCTTGACAGACCCAAATTGGGCCGAATGGATCAGTCCATTCGGACCCAGATTACTTGGCCAGAGGTGGCACCGCCTGGGTCGACGGTGGCACCGCCTAGAGCTTAGTCTCCGAGCTCTGGCTGGGCGGTGCAACTGCCTCTGACAGAGGTGCAACTGCCTGAGCTCGGTCTCCGAGCTCTAGCTGGGCGGTGCAACCGCCCCAATCAGACAGTGGCACCGCCTGAGCTCGGTCTCCGAGCTCTAGCAGGAGGTGCAACCGCCCCTGACAAGAGGTGACACCACCCAGAGGCTTAGTCTTTGAGCTCTGCCAGATGGTGCAACCACCCCAGTTAGGCAGTGTAACCGCTAGACCCCAAAATTCTGGGAATTGACAATTTTGAGCTCAGAATTCAAATTGGGTTGGGGCCTATAAATACCCCACCCTTTCAGCAATGAAAGAGCAACCAAAAAAACCACCGAAATCCTGATCTTACTATATGATTTTTAGAGCTCAAAAGTGTTGTATGAGTTAAAAGTTCTCCTTCCTCTTTTCTTCTAAGTTTTGATCTATCAAGAGAGGAAAGAAAATTCGGTAAGGGTTGTCTCCTAAGCCCTTCAAAAGGAGTGAAACTGTAAAAAGGTAGTTGGCCTTCGCCTATTGAAGGAAGGCCTCTAGTGGACATCGGTGACCTCGTCGGTGGAGGAAGCCAAAAGTGGATGTAGGTCAAGATTGACCGAACCACTCTAAATCTCGATTTGCATTTACTTTGAGCATATTATCTTTACTACAAACCTCCTCAATAGCTTACTGCCTTTTGCGCATTTACAATCGTGTTTCAAAGTTCAGTATTTTCTGAATCGGCGTTTAGAAATAAATCAGTTTTATCGTACGAACATCATATTTCAGTTTACGCTTACATTCTAATTTCCATCATAACTGCAAACTGCCTTCATAGACTTGCTTTAACTGCATCTTGCTTGATCACAAGTTAAAGTGATTTACAAATCGGCTTTTCTACCGAAATCGCTCTTATCGTACGATTGTAGTTTCAATCGTCGAAAGTTTTGTTAGGATCGGAGCAGCACTAAGAGGGGGGGGTGAATTAGTGCAGCGGATTAAAACTTCGGTTTTAGAAAAATCTTTCGTACGATAAGAACGGAACTTGAAAAGCTTAACTTGAAAGCGTATTCTTAAAGTTGCGCAGCAAAGGTAATAAGGAACTAAAGCATGTAAGAAGGTTTGCAGTAATGTAAATAGCAATAATGAAATGCAAACCAGAGATTACGCCGATTTTAGAGTGGTTCGGTCAAATGACCTACATCCACTTGCGAGGCCCCTCTTCGATGAGGCTCCCACCTTCCACTAGCAAATCTCTTGAAATGGAAGGGTAAATACCCCTCTTACAACCTTTTACAAACAGTTCAACCTCTTACAAATTTTCAATAAGAAAGAAGGAGGAGAACTCTCTAGCAAATTGAAAATAGGACTTACTAAGACTTTCTAAGACTTTTCTCTTAATCAAAATGCTTCTCAAAAGTTGTAATCTCAGCTGAGATTTGAGGGGTATTTATAGGCCTCAAGAGGATTCAAATTTGGGCTCCAAAATTTGAATTCTCTTTGGGTTCCCGATGCTAGCGGTGCCACCGCCCAACGCTCGGGTGCTAGACGGTGCAACCACCCAGCCCAGGAGGTGTCACCGCCCAGCTCTCGGGTGCTGGGCGGTGCCACCGCCCAGCCAGGCGGTGCCACCGCCTGGCTCTCCGGTTCACTAGTTTGGCTTAATTTTAGCCCAAACCAAATCTAACTTTGGGCCCAGTTGGCCCCTAACCAGGATATAGGATTATCACTTAATCCTAATTCTAATTACAAGTGAACTACATAACAAAACACATCCTAAGCAAGTTTTCAACCGCGAACATCGAGTCTTGTTCTGGCGATCTTTCCGACGAACTTTCTTCCGACGGACTCCCATCAAGCTCCTGAACTTGTGATGACTTTAACGAGTAGCCGAGCCTTCTCGGTGATCTCCGTGAACCTCCGACAATCTCTTCGGCGAACTTCCGAAAATTCCGACAGGTTCCCGATTTCTTCTCAGTTGGTTCCGACAGCATCTCCGGCGATTCTTCGGACTCTTAAACATCCATCAAACTTGACTCCGGTATCCTTGCTTTATGTTTTCTGGTTATCGTAGTTAATCCTGCACACTTAACTCAATAATATGGATTAGATCAATTAACCCACTAATTGATTATATCATCAAAATCCGAGATTCAACAAGTTTTCCGCTACACTAATTCACCCCCCCCCCCCTCTTAGTGCTCTTGATCCTAACATCTAGTTGGTCCCTAATTAAGTTAGTGAGATCACCTCCCAATCCTAACTTAATTTACGCTCTAACTACGATAACTAAGACATGATTATAGTGTTGCTTGTTCCGGTGTGTCAATTGCTCTTCCGGCGAGCTTCCGATGTACTTCTGACGAATATTTTGGAATGTTCAAGTGGACTCCCGGCAAGCTCCTAGACTTTATGATGATCTTCTTGGTAAGTTCCAACAAGCTTCTTTGGCAAGTTCCTAGACTTCTCGGTTGGTTCCGGCAGAACTTCCGATGAACGTCCGGACTTCCGTCGAACTCTCGGACTCCTAATGAGACCTCGATCTTGACTCCAACATAAACCCTGGTTTATGTCTTATTGCTATCGTAGTTAATCATGCACTTTTCTCAACATATAGATTAGATCAACCAATTTATATTTAACTTCATCATCAAAATCTGAGATTCAACAATCTCCCTCTTTTTGATGATGACAATCAATTGATAATGGAGTTAACCTTAACTCCCTCCATCTATATGCTATACTTGAGAAAAGATATTCCTAAATTCAAGGCCTTTGAATTCAAGAAAAAACTGGTAAGATAAGTTCATTAAACTTATCAACATGCACATCATGATTCCTATCATGATCTAATATTTTTAAAAATGATGTCAAGGCATGACATCCATTTTCAAGTATGTTATTTCAAATATGAAAGATGACAAAGATAGCAATTCATCATTCTATGGCAAGATATTAATTGTAAAATAGCAAGTTAAGCTCTAGATATCTTATCATAATGAAGGAAATTTATCAAGCAAACATTTCAAGTATATATGATGAAATACATTGCATGCATTTATCGTCAATTTACCATATTTTGGTATTATTTCTCCCTCTTTGTCATAAAAAAAAAGGAGAACAATTCAATAATGTAAGTGTGGTGAAAATTCATGCTACGTTTCAATTTGTATTTGACGATACCAATCATATTCAAGCTTTCATGACATGGTATCATTCAAAAGTTCTCACATTAAAAGTTATAAACATTTCAAGAGATAGCTTTCATTAACTTCTCCCCATTTTTATCATCAAAACTTTCTATGAAGAAGGAAAGTAAGGAGGAAATCTATTAAGAACCAACTTTGTGAAATGATTTGAATCAAGTCAAAAATGATAACACAGTATCATTAAATCATGCTTCAATTTTCACAAGGATCAAGATATTTATGTGAAATCAACTCCTCACTCTTGCAAGTGTTTATCTAATTAAAAAAAATAAAAATTCTTCATTCATTAAGAAAGAATTCATGTGAAAGAATCATCATATGAAGGATAAAAGAAATTCCATGAATAAACCTTCATAATGAGAGGAGTATTACATCAAATCCATTTCTCATTAAAAATTCACAAGAGATAAATTTGTGAGAGATGCATTTGTCAATGAAATTAATGGAGTGATTGAGTGTATCAAAAATCATTAAGTGATGGAGCAAGGGTATGAAGTAAACTTGATACCAAGGAAGATAAAAACGAAATAAGTTCATGAAAGCTCCATTTATAAGATACAAAAAGATAGTCAGGAAAAGAAATACATCAAATTCATACATTTGGACAAATTAATATTCTTAACTCTTTTCTAATAAAATCATATTGTTCTTCACTTAAAGGTTTTGTAAAGATATCGGCTAATTGATGTTGTATATCAATAAACTCTAAGATTACATCATGATTATTAATATGATCTCATATAAAGTGATGCCTAATATCAATATGTTTAGTTTTAGAGTGTTGAATGGGATTTTTTGTTAACATATTACACTTGTGTTATCACATTTTATGGGAATGTTTTTAAGATGAATCTTATAATCCTTTAAAGTGTTTTTCATCCACACAACTTGTGCACAACATGCACTCGGCTTCGGTTATAGATAGTGCAACCGAGTTTTATTTCTTGGAAGACCAAGAAACAAGTGCATATCCTAAATATTGACATGTTCCAGATATGCTTTTTCTATCTAATCTATATCCAGCAAAATCTACATCAGCATATCCAATTAGTTCAAAGTTCTCAGATTTTGGATACCATAATCCTAGATTAGTGATACCTTTAAGATATCTAAGAATTCTCTTAACTGCTTTAAGATGAGAAATCTTAGGATTAGATTGAAACCTAATACTAAACATGATACCTTTAAGATGCCATAAAGACCTATACTAAACATAATATCTGGTCTAATTGCAGTGAGGTATAATAAACTTCCTATCATAGCCCTATAAGCTTTTTGATCAAAGCTTTCTCCACTTTTATCAATGTCTAACTTAGTGGAGGTACTCATGGGAGTATTGATAGCCTTTAAGCTATCCATATTAAACATTTTTAGCAAATCTAAAGCATATTTTATTTGACTAAGAAAAATATCACTACTTAGTTGTTTGATTTGTAAGCCTGAAAAGAAAGTTAATTCTCCCATCAAACCCATTTCAAATTTAATACTCATACTTTTAGCAAATGATTCACAAAAAGATTCATTCGTGGAACCGAAAATAATATGATCAACATAAATTTGAACAATAAGAAAATTATTTTCAAAATTTTTGATGAACAATATAGTATTGACCTTGCCTTTAGAGAAATTATTATGAATAAGAAATAAGCTAAGTCTCTTTTACCAAGCCCTTGGGACTTATTTCAATCCATAGAGAGCTTTAGTCAATTTTAACACATGATTAGGAAAATCATCATTCTCAAATCCGGGATGTTATTCAACATAAACTTCTTCGAAAATAAAACCATTAAGAAAAGTACTTTTAACATCTATTTGAAATAATTTAAAATTATTACTACTAGCATAGGCAAGGAGAATCCTTATGGCTTCGAATCGAGCCACAGGAGTGAAGGTTTCTTCGTAATCGATACATTCTTCTTGGTTGAAACCTTTGGCCACTAATCTAGCCTTGTTTCTAACCACGATACCAAATTCATCTTGCTTATTTCTAAAGACTCATTTAGTATCAATAACTAAATGGTCATTTGGCCTAGGAACAAGCTTCCACATCTCATTTCTCTCAAATAGATTCAATTTTTCTTGCACTGTGATGACCGATGAATCATCTTTCATGGCTTCATCAATGCATTTAGGTTCAATGTAGGAGAGAAAGGCAGCATTGGAACAAAAATTCTTAAGAGAAGAACAAGTTTAAACCCCTTTCGATGTGTCTCCTATAATTAGCTCCTTATGATGAGCACCTACATACTTCCATTCCTTTGGCAAAGAAGGTTTGAAAGAAGATGCATTCAAGTTGCTAGATAGAGAAAGGGATTCATTTGAATTCAAAGTATCAAATTTAAGATCGTTATCAAAATCATTTTTCTTAACTTCGAAAATTTTATTAAAAACAACATGAATAGATTCTTCTATAACTAAAGTTCTTTTATTGAAGATTTGAAAAGCCTTTAAAATAGAAGAATAACTAAGAAAAATTTCCTTATCAGATTTTGCATCAAACTTTCCTATGGTATCTTTTTCATTCAAAATAAAATATTTACACCCGAAAACTTTAAAGTATGAAACGTTGGGCTTTTTGTTATTCCACAACTCATAAGGAGTTTTGGAAAGTAATGGTATTACTAGAACTCTATTCATAACATAGCATGTCGTATTTTCGGCTTCGGCCCAAAAATATTTGGGTAGGCTATGTTCGTTTAACATGGTTCTAGCCATTTCTTGTAAGTTTCTATTCTGTCTTTCTACTACTCCATTTTGTTGAGGATTTCTTGGAGTAGAGAAGTTATGGTTGTATCTATTAGATTCATAAAATTCTTGGAAATCACGGTTTTGAAATTCACCAGCATGATCACTTCAAATTAACGAAATCATAAAACCCTTTTCATTTTGAACAAGTTTACAAAACTTGGAGAAATACCTAAAGCATTCACTTTTATGTGTCAAAAAATAAGTCCATGTGTATCCACTGTAATCACCCACGATGACAAATGCGTATTTGCTACCTCCTGTTGAATCTCAGATTTTGTTGATGAAACGAATTGATTGTGTTTAAATGCTTAATTGTATTTTGAGTGATGCAGGTCTACTCGATCAGGATTAGACAGTTAACGCAGGAGGAATTGACGTTGTGTTGGAGGAGATCATATTAGAATATTGGACGGCAGAAGACTTCGGACGTCGGGCATCGGGCCAAGAGCGGAATTGCACCAAGAATATCGGGGTTGCAGAGGTCAACTACCGATTGGGCAACAAGCCGCAAGAGAGGACGATGCACTGAAGAATCGGACGAAGCGCCAACCAATGACGTGCCGGGCAACAGAATGTCAATTCGCGTTGTAATAATTGTCTAGATCGGAGTAGAGTTTTGGCTTGTGTGTGCAGGATTAACTACGATAACAACGAAGACATAAAGTGAAACAAAGTGTCAGAGTCAAGCGCGAAGGATTTGTTGCGAGTTCGAGAGTTCGACGGAAGTCCGAAGGTTCGTCGGGAATGTTGCTGGAACTAGCTGAGAATGAGTAGGGAGCTTCCCGAAGGGTTTTTCGGAAGCTTGCCGGAAGGTTCGTTGGAAGTTCGCGGAGCTCGCTGAGAAAGATCAGAGCTTGCCGAAGAAGCTCGTTGGAACTCGCCAAGATCAAATCGTGAAGTCTAGGAGCTTGCCGAGAGTCCGCAGAATGGTTTCAGAGAGTTCGTTGGAAGACCATCGGAAGTTCGCCAGAAGCTCACCGGAAAAAGTTTTGACTTGCAGACTTTGTAATAGCTTAGGAAATGTCTTTAAATTCGTAGTTAGCATATTAATTAGGGTTAGGATTAGGTGTTAATCCTATAACCCAAGTAGGGGCCAATTGGGCCCGAATTCGGACTGGTTTGGGCCAAGTTTGGAGCCCAACCAGTGAGCTGAAATAGTGTAGGCGGTGGCACGGCCAGATTAGGCAGTGGCACTGCCCAGATCTCGAGAACTGAGCGGTGGCACCGCTGGACTGAGCGGTGGCACCGCACAGCACCCGAGAGGTCGGGCGGTGGCACCGCCAGCCTCGGAAACCCAAGAGAATTCAAATTTTGGAGCCCAAATTTGAATCCTCTTGGGGCCTATAAATACCCCTCAATTCTCAGCAAAGAACACAACCTTTGAGAAGCAAGAGATTGAGATAAAAGTCTTAGCAAAGCCTTTAGCAAGTTTTTGTTTTCAATAGCTTGAGTGTTCACCTCCCTCTTTCTCTTTGAAAATTTGTAAAAGTGTGAACCACTTGTAAAAGTTTGTAAGAGGGGTATTTGTCCTTCCCCTTCAAAGTGATTTGCTAGTGAAAGTTGGGAGCCTCTTCGAAGAAGGCTTCGCAAGTGGATGTAAGTCATTTTGACCGAACCACTTTAAATTGGTGTATTCTCTGGTTTGCATTTACTTATTACTATTTACCTTACTGCAAACCTTCATATGTGCTTTACTTCCTCATTACTTTTGCTGCACACTTTTGCTAGTCATAAGTGCCCAGCAAGCCAATCACGTGAGTGATGGCACGTGTGACTTGATACAGAATCTTTTTGCTTATTATATTTTGGCGTATATCACTTTATAACTATTGCATAAATGCATATATATTGTGATGTCCTTGGATTTGTGCAATGGGAATCGGATCGTGATGAGATCACGATAATGAGATCGATTCACCTTTAAACACATATCCTAAATAATCCCGGTCATAGGTTACTCGAGAGGGACATCGTGATAACCGGATAGACTGGTGTGCTGTATACCCGTCCATATGATGGATGCAGCTGGTCTCATAGCTGCTCGTGTAGGGACACTAGGGATACAGTACAGGTGCTCATTGGAGAATGAGTTCACTGATTGATCCGCTTACGAAATGCTGGATGGTTGATGATGCCTTATTGTCAGACAACAATTCCGTAGTCCTAGTGGTGTATCTGGTTCTTAGACTTGAGACACCAAGGATGTCCTGTATGAGTGCTCCACTCTTTGATACCAGACTTATAGGTTTGGCTGTTCCCAGATCTAGTACAGCTGGTCATTGGGAGTGGTAGTCGACCTTACGAGGGCTATTGAGTGTCGATAGAGGATCATCCACTCTCGGTATCATGAGAGGAATATCCCATGTGTTCTTGCTCAGACAAATCCCTGGCCAGGGTCATTCGGGTTGAGAGAGAAAGAGTTCTCCGGGAGAATCCGATTAGAGCGAGACTCGAGTAGAAACCGTATGGGTCTGACAGCACCATGCTCGATATACGGTCTCTGGGATATTAGATGGATGAGGGACTATAGGTACATGGTAACTGAGGACAGACAGGTCCAATGGATTGGATTCCCCTGTATCGTCTGGGGACTACGGCGTAGTGGCCTAGTACTTCCGTAGTCGATGAGTCGAGTGAATTATTACAGAGATAATAATTCACTTAGTTAGAAGGAGTTCTGACAGGTATGACTCACGGCCAGCTCGATATTGGGCCTAGAGGGTCACACACATATGGTAGGCATTGCGATGAGTAGAGGTTCGGATATGAGATATCCGACGGAGCCCTTGTCTTATTGGATGCAGATCCAATACCCACAAGGGAAAGGACCCATTAGGGTTTTGACACGGGATCTCTATAAATAGGAGGGATTCACAGCCTCATAGGCTAGAGTCTTTGCTTGCCCTTCCTATTCTCCTCTCCCTCTCCACCTCAGAGTAGGCCTGGAGTTTTGAGGAGCATCGTCGCAACCCTGCTGTGTGGATCACCGCTAGAGAAGAGGACGCTTGACCTCCTTCACCCTCTCCTAAGGATCTGCAAGGAAACAGGGATATACGATCTCCCTAGGTAACACAATCTCTATACGCAGTTTTGTGTTTTTGCAGATTTTGCGCACCAATCTTCGCACGACGATGAACATCTTTTTGGGAATCGGGGATTTTTGTTTTCTTGTTCTTCCGCTGCGCATATGATGTCGCCCCCCCCCCTATGATTTCCCAACAGTGGTATCAGAGCCAGGTTGTTCGTGCGAATGATTGGTTTTTGAACTACGTGTGTTGTGTTTAGGAAGAATATTGACGTCAAAATCGTTGACGCAAAAGCAAGGAAGGGCAGCAACAGTTGCTGCCCTCGATCTGCATGCCTGCAGCCAGCCGCAGCCGCAGCCAGGCAGCACAGCGCCGGCGCATGCGCAAGCGCTGTGCCTGCAGTAGCCGGCCGGCGGTCTACTTGCAGCAGGCTTGCGGCCGGCGGGGCTGGGAGCCCGCTCGGTAGAAGCGCCTGCGGCCACTGAGCCCGCGGGCAGAGGCGCCGCGGGGCAGCAGCGCGGGCTGAGGCACCGCAGGGCAGCGGCGCCTGTGGCCGCTGCTCCCACGGGCAAAAACCCCGCAGGGGCGGCCGCCAGCGAGACAGCACCACCTGCGGGTGCTGACTCGCGGGCAGAACCGCCCGCGGAGGCGGCGGCGCCCGAAGAGGGCGCCCACCCGCAGCGGCATCGCCGCCAGCGGGCGTGCCGCCTGCAGGCGAGGGCAGTGCCCTCGCCCCGCCGCACAGGCCGCCGCCGGCAGGGTGGCGGCGGCGGCAGCAGCGAAAAGGGGAAAGGGTATTAGGGTTTTCTGCGCAAAAGACAGTTTTGCCCCTCGGAATTTGAGAAATTCCAGTTTCTGTCTTTTGTCCAAATTACGAAAATACCCTTAGGAATTGAGAAATTCCCTATATATCCCTGATTTCAGAAAATATTAATTAATTAAAAGGTTTAGTTGATTATTATTTTTATTATTATCTAGTAGTCCTACATGATGATGATTATTTATACATGTGATGTATGATGAGTGGACGGATGATCATGGACCGTGTGATGTGTGTACTTGTGAT
The DNA here is from genome assembly GCF_036884655.1 of Musa acuminata AAA Group. Classification (NCBI taxonomy): domain Eukaryota; kingdom Viridiplantae; phylum Streptophyta; class Magnoliopsida; order Zingiberales; family Musaceae; genus Musa; species Musa acuminata. The sequence continues at coordinate 26,855,897 of NC_088335.1, forward strand.
TATTATTATTGAGGTCTGCGAACCTCCATTATATTTCTCGTTTATTGTCGGGCCTGCGTGCCTATGATTAAGTTGTAATCACATGAGGAGGCGCAGCGGGAGCGTGGAAGCCATAGCGGGACCCACGAGACGGACGATCGTGATGCATGAAGATGCATCAAGATGTCGACGGAACCAACGAGGACGAGATGGACGATCACAAGGCATGGAGATGCACCGTTGCACACATAGATCTTGATGTGAGTGATTAGGCCTACTGGCTCGGGCCTAATCATATTAGGTTGTGGTCCATGATCATCTGGTGTGATTGCTTATACACATACTAGATATGTATATATATTTGCATGCGATGTAGATATATATTAAATATGTATATATGTGACATGTCATATTAGGAGACCAAATCATAGAAACATCTCTCGATAATATTAAGTCGGTAAACGTGAGGCAATTAGATTGACCCACGTGGCCTTCCATCGTTATGAGTAGGAACCGAATCCCGGTGTAGGTTGAGTTAGTCGAGTCCCTCGAGACTCACCTATATCGCGATTCGCTATCTTGCTTACGACATAGAGATGTCACCGGTGACCTGAGGGCATGATATGCTTGGTCGAGTCCCTCGAGGGTATATCATCAAATCAGACTCATCTTGTAACGAAGGTGTTGACTTAACCGAGCATCATGGTTGGTCGAGTCCCTCGAGGCCATGGTGATTCGGAGGCCGAACAGGACGGGAATCACAAGGAGTTGTGATCGGCAAGAGTTGTCTACCTTTTAGGCTTAGTGTGATTGGTCGAGTCCCTCGAGGTTACACTAAGACGCTGATTGGATCCTGATCCCCACTAGAAGTCTGCCGGAGACTTCCGTTTCACGTGCTGAGGGTGTCGCGTGACTCGTTAGTAAAATAGTGGGAGCATATTAAGATAGAAGTCCATATCTTGATAGTTTATTTCTTGCAAAATCTGCATGTTATTCATTTTTGCTACATCTTTATTTTCAGAAAATGTCGCTTTCAAATCCCTTACGTGGCATACTTGATGTCAACCGCCTCACTGGTCCAAATTATACGGATTGGCTCCGTAACTTGAGAATTGTTCTCACAGCGGAGAAAATTGTGTACGTCCTTGATACAATGATGCCTACGCCCGAAGAAGGGGCAAGCGAGGATGAGATAGCTCGCTACGTGAAGTACATTGATGACTCCACTCTTGCTCAGTGCTATATGTTGGGCTCTATGACTCCAAAGTTACAGAGACAACATGAAAAGATGGATGCCAGATCCATTCTCCTACATGTCCGTAAATTGTTTGAGGAACAGGGAAGGACTCAACGATATGAGATATCCAAGAGCCTTTTCCGCGCTAGGATGACTGAGGGGACACCGGTTCAGAACCATGTCCTAAAGATGATTGAGTGGATAGAGAAACTCACAGGTCTAGGAATGGTCCTAGAGGATAACTTATGTGTGGACATTGTGCTTCAGTCCCTACCAGATTCCTTTTCACAGTTCATAATGAACTTTAATATGAACAAGCTTGAGGTGACTCTCCCAGAGCTCCTCAATATGTTGAGGGAGGCAGAGAGTACTATTAAGAAAGAGAAGCCAGTTCTCTACACTGGTGAGACCAGAAAGAAAAGGAAAGCAGAAAGGTCCCTTAAGAAGGGAAAGGGCAAGGGCAAACAAGGTAAAGCAAAGGTTGCTAAGAAAGACCCAACAAAGGACAAAGGCCAGTGCTTCCACTGTGGTAAAGATGGGCACTGGAAGAGAAACTGCAAAGAGTACCTTGCAGAAAGGGCGAAACAAAAGCTTGATGAAGCTTCAGGTACATTCATGATCAGTCTCCATTTGTCAGACTCTTATGATAACACATGGGTATTAGATACCGGTAGTGCTTATCATATATGTAATTCGTTGCAGGTTCTGGCAAGGCCTAGGAGACTAGAGAGAGGCGAGATGGACCTCAAGATGGGTAATGGAGCAAAAGTTGCTGCATTAGCTGTTGGCGAGGTCGCCCTACATCTACCTAGTGGAGCTTTTATTGCATTAGATGCATGTTATTTTGTTCCTTCTATTATCAAAAACATTATCTCCATTTCATGTTTAACAGTTAGTGGATATAAATTTGTTTTTGAGAACAATGGTTGTTCGATATTATTAGATGATAAGATCATCACGAAAGGAACATTGCATAATGGTTTATTTATGTTAGACACCACTCCACAAATCATGAATATAAATGTGTCCAAAAGGAAACGAGATGAGTTGAACAGTGCATACCTGTGGCATTGTAGGCTAGGTCACATCCATGAAAGAAGGATTCAAAAGTTGCTAAATGATGGATATCTAGATCCATTCGACTATGTGTCATATGCAACTTGAGAGCCTTGCATTCGTGGAAAACTGACCAACTCTCCATTTAGTGGAACTGGAGAGAGAGCCACTGAGTTGTTGGAACTCATACATAGTGATGTATGTGGACCCATGTCAACTCATGCCATTGGAGGTTACTCCTACTTCATTACATTTACTGATGATTTCTCAAGGTATGGATATGTGTACTTAATGAAGTACAAGTCCGAGGCCTTTGAGAAATTCAGAGAGTATAAGAATGAGGTGGAGAACCAGACTGGAAAGAGTATCAAAACTCTTCGATCAGATCGAGGAGGTGAGTACTTAAGTACAGAGTTTACTCACTTCCTCAAGGACCATGGGATATTATCCCAATGGACACCTCCTTATACACCTCAGCTCAATGGTGTCTCTGAAAGGAGAAATCGTACATTATTAGATATGGTACGGTCCATGATGAGTTTCGCTGACCTACCCATCTCATTCTGGGGATATGCCCTAGAAACCGCAGTTTACCTTCTGAACAGAGTTCCAACTAAGTCGGTGGTGTCTACACCATATGAGATATGGAAAGGAAAGAAGCCTGATCTTAAAGTAGTTAAGATTTGGGGCTGCTCTGCCCATGTTAAAAGACACAACCCCGATAAGTTAGAATCAAGGACAGGGCGATGTAAATTTGTGGGATACCCCAAGGAAACTTGTGGGTATTACTTCTATCATCTCGAGGACCAAAAGGTCTTTGTAGCTAAGAGAGCAGTGTTCCTTGAGAAGGAACACATTCTTGACGGAGACAGTGGGAGAATGATAGAATTGAGCGAGGTTGGAGAACCAAGCTCAAGCACCACTCTACAGCCCGAGTCTGTTCAGGTATCTAATACACAAGTTTCAACTTTACGCAGGTCTGATAGAGTATCCCATCCTCCTGAGAGATATGTGGGACATATTAGAGCAGAGGATGTAGAGGATATTGATCCTCAGACCTACGAGGAGGCTATTATGAGTATAGACTCCGGGAAGTGGAAAGAAGCCATGAATTCTGAGATGGATTCTATGTACTCCAATAAGGTTTGGAACCTAGTTGATGCACCCGAAGGTATTGTACCCATCGGTTACAAGTGGATCTTTAAGAAAAAGATCGGAGTAGATGGAAAGGTAGAGACCTATAAAGCAAGGCTAGTGGCTAAGGGGTATCGTCAAAGGCAAGGTGTTGACTACGACGAAACTTTCTCACCCGTAGCAATGCTAAAATCCATCAGAATTCTATTGGCTATTGCAGCACACTATGATTATGAGATCTGGCAGATGGATGTGAAAACCGCATTCCTCAACGGGAACCTGGAGGAGGAGGTGTATATGATGCAACCTGAGGGATTCGTGTCCAAGAACTGCCCAGATAAGGTGTGTAGGTTGCTTAGATCCATTTATGGACTAAAGCAAGCTTCCCGAAGTTGGAACATAAGATTTGATGAGGCAATCAGATCTTATGACTTCGTTAAGAACGAAGATGAGCCTTGTGTATACAGAAAGGTAAGTGGGAGCGCTATTAGCTTTTTGGTGTTATATGTGGATGACATCCTCATCATTGGGAATGACATAGGAATGCTATCCACAATAAAGGCTTGGTTATCTAGACACTTCTCCATGAAGGACTTAGGAGAAGCATCTTATATCTTGGGGATTAGAATCTATAGAGATAGATCCAAAAGGATGCTTGGCTTGTCCCAGTCCAGGTACATAGAAACTATTGTCAAAAGGTTTGGCATGGAAAATTCCAAAAGAGGTCTCATACCGATGAGACATGGGATATCGCTTTCTACGAGTATGTCCCCAAAGACTCCAGAAGAAAGGGCGAACATGGATATGATACCTTATGCCTCAGCAATAGGGTCTATCATGTATGCCATGCTATGTACTAGGCCTGATATAGCGCATGCTCTGAGTGTCACGAGCAGGTATCAGGCGGATCCAGGCTTGGAGCACTGGAAAGCAGTAAAGTGTATCCTTAAGTACTTGAGAAGGACTAAGGATCTTTTACTAGTATATGGAGGTAATAGCCTTAAGGTTGAAGGCTACACTGACTCAAGTTTTCAGTCTGATGTCGATGATAGCAAGTCGAATTCAGGGTATGTGTACACCTTGAATGGAGGAGCAGTGTGCTGGAAGAGTTCCAAGCAAGATACCACTGCTGACTCGACCACAGAGGTGGAGTACATTGCTGCATCAGATGCAACAAAGGAGGGAGTCTGGTTGAAGAAGTTCATCACAGATTTGGGAGTCGTGCCAGATAGTGAGGAGCCGATTTCCCTATATTGCGACAACAATGGGGCAATTGCTCAAGCGAAGGAACCTAGGTCTCATCAGAAATCTAAGCATGTTCTGAGGAGGTTCCACCTTATCAGAGAGATCGTGACCCGAGGAGATGTAGTAGTGGAAAGAGTTCCATCCGAAGATAACATTACAGATCCACTAACAAAGCCATTGTCTCAGATTGTCTTTGAGCATCACAGGGGTCTGATGGGGATCAGACACATAGGTGATTGGCTTTAGGTCAAGTGGGAGATTGCTAGTCATAAGTGCCCAGCAAGCCAATCACGTGAGTGATGGCACATGTGACTTGATACAGAATCTTTTTGCTTATTATATTTTGGCGTATATCACTTTATAACTATTGCATAAATGCATATATATTGTGATGTCCTTGGATTTGTGCAATGGGAATCGGATCGTGATGAGATCACGATAATGAGATCGATTCACCTTTAAACACATATCCTAAATAATCCCGGTCATAGGTTACTCGAGAGGGACATCGTGATAACCGGATAGACTGGTGTGCTGTATACCCGTCCATATGATGGATGCAGCTGGTCTCATAGCTGCTCGTGTAGGGACACTAGGGATACAGTACAGGTGCTCATTGGAGAATGAGTTCACTGATTGATCCGCTTACGGAATGCTGGATGGTTGATGATGCCTTATTGTCAGACAATAATTCCGTAGTCCTAGTGGTGTATCTGGTTCTTAGACTTGAGACACCAAGGATGTCCTGTATGAGTGCTCCACTCTTTGATACCAGACTTATAGGTTTGGCTGTTCCCAGATCTAGTACAGCTGGTCATTGGGAGTGGTAGTCAACCTTACGAGGGCTATTGAGTGTCGATAGAGGATCATCCACTCTCGGTATCATGAGAGGAATATCCCATGTGTTCTTGCTCAGACAAATCCCTGGCCAGGGTCATTCGGGTTGAGAGAGAAAGAGTTCTCCGGGAGAATCCGATTAGAGCGAGACTCGAGTAGAAACCGTATGGGTCTGACAGCACCATGCTCGATATACGGTCTCTGGGATATTAGATGGATGAGGGACTATAGGTACATGGTAACTGAGGACAGACAGGTCCAATGGATTGGATTCCCCTGTATCGTCTGGGGACTACGGCGTAGTGGCCTAGTACTTCCGTAGTCGATGAGTCGAGTGAATTATTACAGAGATAATAATTCACTTAGTTAGAAGGAGTTCTGACAAGTATGACTCACGGCCAGCTCGATATTGGGCCTAGAGGGTCACACACATATGGTAGGCATTGCGATGAGTAGAGGTTCGGATATGAGATATCCGACGGAGCCCTTGTCTTATTGGATGCAGATCCAATACCCACAAGGGAAAGGACCCATTAGGGTTTTGACACGGGATCTCTATAAATAGGAGGGATTCACAGCCTCATAGGCTAGAGTCTTTGCTTGCCCTTCCTATTCTCCTCTCCCTCTCCACCTCAGAGTAGGCCTGGAGTTTTGAGGAGCGTCGTCGCAACCCTGCTGTGTGGATCACCGCTAGAGAGGAGGACGCTTGACCTCCTTCACCCTCTCCTAAGGATCTGCAAGGAAACAGGGATATACGATCTCCCTAGGTAACACAATCTCTATACGCAGTTTTGTGTTTTTGTGGATTTTGCGCACCAATCTTCGCACGACGATGAACATCTTTTTGGGAATCGGGGATTTTTGTTTTCTTGTTCTTCCGCTGCGCATATGATGTCGCCCCCCCCCTATGATTTCCCAACAACTTTTACGAACACGCTTTCAAGATAAGCACTTCCGAGTTCGGTTTTTTATCGTACGAAATTTTTTTCCAAAACCGAAGTTTTAATCCGCTACACTAATTCACCCCCCCCTCTTAGTGCCGCTCTGATCCTAACAATTGGTATCAGAGCCCGGTATTTCTCATTTTGGATTTACACCTGAGAGAAATGGCTCTTTATGGCTTTCAAGAGGGCTTATCGGTTGTTCATCCACCGTTGTTTAACGGATTGGACTACACTTATTGGAAAACTCGAATGAGAGATTTCTTGATTTCTATGAATTTGGATTTATGTAATATCATTGAAAACGGTTGTCAACTTCCTTCTAAACCGATGAACGAATGGTCGGATTTGGAGAAGAAGTATTTTTCTTTAAACGCAAAAGCTATGAATGCCTTATTTTGCGCTTTGGACAAAAATGAGTTCAATCGGATTTCTACGTGCAAAACGGCTTTTGATATTTGGCGAACACTTGAAATCACACACGAGGGAACTAGTAGAGTCAAAGACTCGAAAGTTAACATTTTATTGCATGATTTTGAGCTTTTTTGAATGCAACCAAGCGAGACTATATGTGACATGTACACCCGTTTCACGGATGTCATTAATAATCTAAGAGTTCTTGGTAAATCTTTTTCGAATTTTGATCTCATAAGCAAGATCTTAAGATCCCTTCCAAAAAGGTGGGATCCTAAAGTAACTGCAATATAAGAAACAAAAGATTTAAATATTTTTCCACTTGAAGAACTAATTGGTTCATTGATGACATATGAAATGGTGCATAATGAACATGATGAACATGATGAACAAAATCACCTTCCAAAGAACAGGAAGGATTTGAAACTCCGGACAAAAGAATACCACTTGAGCGATGACTCAAGTGATGAGGACAATGATGAACTTGAACTTCGAACACTAAATCTTAATAAGTTTATTAAACAAAAATCTAAAATAAATAATGAACTTGAACGGAGGAAGAGGCAAGGAAGAGGAAGGCAACCAAGGATGAATCAAAAACTTCCAAAGGTGAAATGACGAATTGGGCTTTAACGAGCTTCGACTACAAGGTAAGTAACTCAACTCTCTTGAATTATTTTGAAATTACATAATACTTTTCATGAGTTATTTTTAATTTAGTTTAGGATTAATTACATGAAAATAAAAAAATTAGAAATCATGCTTATCATTCTAGTAATTTTGAAAAAAATCATGAAAATTGTATGTTTATGATAAACAAAATGATTTTGATTAAAAATGCCTTATGAAATATGATATCATGCCTAATAAATTTATTTTTTGAAGCTATGCATGATGATGATGAGTTTTGGGTAATTTATAGTTTATTGATTATTGATGATTTCCATAATGATCTTTTACTATTTATGGATTATCGATTTATACCATGGTGAAAGTTGCTTTCGAAAATGATGCATGATTTTTGTATGCAAACTAAGCATGAAAAGACAGATTCACCTAAAAAGAAAAATGTATGACTACAACAAATTGTTGAATCTCGGATTTTGATGATGAAGTCAATTGTCATTTGTTATCTAATCTATATGCTGAGATAAGTGTGCAGGATTAACTACGATGAAAGTAAGACATGCAGCAGGAGTTGTGCCGGAGTCAAGATAATGATCACGTTGGGAGTTCGAGAGTTCGACGAAAGTTCGGACAGTCGTCGGAGGTTCTACGGGAACAAATCCGAGAAGTCCATAAGCTTGCCAAAGAAGCTCGTCGGAACTCACCAAGTGAATCGTCGCAAGTCCAGGAGTTTGCCGGAAGCCCGCAGGAGCATCACCAAGGGTTCATCGGATGATCAACGGAAGTTCGCCGGAAGCTCGCCGGAAGAAGCAATTGACGCATCAGAGCAAGTTGCAGAAAATGTCTTAGGGAATATCGTAGTTAGCACAATGATTAAGTTGGAAATGGGAGGTGATCCCATTAACTTAATCTTGGGGCAATTGGGCCCCTGAAAAACCCAAATTGGGCCGAATGGATCAACCCATTCGGACCCTGATTTCTGCTAGGCGGTTGAACCGCCCAAGGTAGGAGGTTGCACCGCTTGGGCTCAGTCTCCGAACGAGACTGGGAGGTGCAACTGCTCCAGCCAGGCGGTGGCACCGCCTAGGCTCAGTCTCCGAGCGAGACTGGGCGGTGCAACCTCCCCTGATAGGAGGTGGCACCGCCTGAGCTCGGTCTTCGAGCTCTGCCAAGCGGTGCAACCGCCTCAGTTAGGAGGTGCAACCGCCTGAGCTCGGTCTACGAGCTCTAGCAGGAGGTGCAACCGCCCCTAACAGGTGGTGGCACCGCCTAGAGGCTCAGTCTTCGAGCTCTGCCAGGCGATGCAACCGCTCCAGTCAGGAGGTGCAACCGCCTGATCCCGAAATTCCGGGAATTGACAGTTTTGAGCTCCAAATTTGAACTTGGTTGGGGCTTATAAATACCCCACCCATTCAGCACTGAAAGGGCATGAACTTACACCAAAATCTTGATCTTTTTCTGTGTTTCTTAGTGTTGGGAAATCTTGGGGGCGACATCACATGCGCAGCGGAAGAACAAGAAAATAAAATCCCCGATTCCCAAAGAGATGTTCGTCGTCGTGCGAAGATTGGTACGCAAAAATCCGCGAAACATGAAACTACGTATAGAGTAGATTATGTTACCTAGGGAGATCGTATATCCCTATTTTCTTGCAGATCCTTAGGAGAGGGTGAAGGAGGTCAAGCGTCCTCCTCTCTAGCGGTGATCCACACAGCAGGGTTGCGACGACGCTCCTCAAAACTCTAGGCCTGATCTGAGGTGGAGAGGGAGAGGAGAAAAGGAAAGGCAAGCAAAGGCTCTAGCCTATGAGGCTCTGAATCCCTCCTATTTATAGAGGTCCCCTGTCAAATCCTAATGGGTCCTCCCCTAGTGGGTATTGGATCTGCATCCAATAAGACAAGGGCTCCGTCGAATATCTCATATCTGAACCTCTACTCATCGCAATGCCTACCATATGTGTGTGACCCTCTAGGCCCAATATCGAGCTGGCCGTGAGTCATACCTATCAGAACTCCTTCTAACTCAGTGAATTATTATCTCTGTAATAATTCACTTGACTCATCGACTACAGAAGTACAAGGTCACTATGTCATTGTCTCCAGACGATATAGGGGAATCCAATCCATTGGACCTATCTGTCCTCAGTTACCGTGTATCTATAATCCCTCATCCATCTAATATCCCAGAGACCGTATATCGAGCATGGTGTTGTCAGACCCATACGGTTTCTACTCGAGTCTCGCTCTAATCGGATTCCCCCGGAGAACTCTTTCTCTCTCAACCCGAATGACCCTAGCCAGGGATTTGTCTGAGCAAGAACACATGGGATATTCCTCTCATGATGCCGAGAGTGGATGATCCTCTATCGACACTCAATAGCCCTCGTAAGGTCAACTACCACTCCCAATGACAACTGTACTAGATCTAGGATAGCCAAACCTATAAGTCTGGTATCAAAGAGTGGAGCACTCATACAGGACATCCTTGGTGTCTCAAGTCTAAGGACCAGATACACTACTAGGACCACAGAATCGCTGTATGACAATAAGGCATCATCAACCATCCAGCATTCCGTAAGCGGATCAATCAGTGAACTCATTCTCCAATGAGAACCTGTACTTTATCCCTAGTGTCCCTACACGAGCAGCTATGAGACCAGCTGCATCCATCATATGGACGGGTATACAGCACACCAGTCTATCCGGTTATCACGATGTCCCCCTCGAGTAACCTATGACCGGGATTATTTAGGATATGTGTTTAAAGGTAAATCGATCTCATTATCGTGATCTCATCACGATCCGATTCCCGTTGCACAAATCCAAGGACATCACAATATATGTATGCATTTATGCAATAGTTATAAAGTGATATACGCCAAAATATAATAAGCAAAAAGATTCTGTATCAAGTCACACGTGCCATCACTCACGTGATTGGCTTGCTGAGCACCTATGAATAGCAATCTCCCACTTGACCTAAAACCAATCACCTATGTGTCTGATCCCCATCATACCCATGTGACGCTCAAAGACAAAATGAGACAACGGCTTTGTCAGTGGATCTACAATGTTATCTTCGGATGGAACTCTTTCCACTGCTACATCTCCTCGAGTTACAATCTCTCTGATAAGTTGGAACCTCCTCAGAACACTTCTGATGAGACCCGGGTTCCCTTATTTGAGTAATCGCCCCGTTTTTGTCGCAATATAAGGAGATCGGCTCCTCGCTACCCGGCACGACTCCCAAATCTGTGATGAACTTCTTCACCTAGACTCCCTCCTTTGCTACATCTGATGCGCAATGTACTCTGCCTCTGTGGTCGAGTCAGCAGTAGTATCTTGCTTGGAACTCTTCCAGCACACTGCTCCTCCATTCAAGGTGTACACATACCCTGAATTCGACTTGCTATCATCGACATCAGACTGAAAACTTGAGTCAGTGTAGCCTTCAACCTTAAGGCTATTACCTCCATATACTAGTAAAAAATCCTTAGTCCTTCTCAAGTACTTAAGGATATACTTTACTGCTTTCCAGTGCTCCAAGCATGATCCACCTGATACCTGCTTGTGACACTCAGAGTATACGCTATATCAGGCCTAGTACATAGCATGGCATATATGATAGACCCTATTGCTGAGGCATAAGGTATCATATCCATGTTCGCCCTTTCTTGGAATATTCCATGCCAAAACTTTTGACAATGGTTTCTATGTACCTGGACTGGGACAAGCCAAGCATCCTCTTGGATCTATCTCTATAGATTCTAATCCCCAAGATATAGGATGCTTCCCCTAAGTCCTTCATAGAGAAGTGTCTAGATAACTAAGCCTTTACTATGGATAGCATTTCTACGTCATTCCCAATGATGAGGATGTCATCCACATATAACACCAAAAAGGTGATAGCGCTTCCACTTACCTTTCTGTATACACAAGGCTCATCTTCGTTCTTAACAAAATCATAAGATCTGATTGCCTCATCAAATCTTATGTTCCAACTTCGAGAAGCTTGCTTTAGTCCATAAATGGATCTAAGCAACCAACACACCTTATCTGGGCAGTTCTTGGTTACGAATCCCTCAGGTTGCATCATATACACCTCCTCCTCGAGGTTCCCATTGAGGAATGCGGTTTTCACATCCATTTGCCAAATCTCATAATCATAGTATGCTACAATAGCCAATAGAATTCTGATGGATTTTAGCATTGCTACGGGTGAGAAGGTTTCGTCGTAGTCAACACCTTGCCTTTGACGATACCCCTTAGCTACTAGCCTTGCTTTATAGGTCTCTACCTTTCCATCTACTCCGATCTTTTTCTTAAAGATCCATTTGCAATCGATGGGTACAATACCTTCGGGCGCATCAACTAGGTTCCAAACCTTATTAGAGTACATAGAATCCATCTCAGAATTCATGGCTTCTTGCCACTTCCCGGAGTCTATACTCATAATAGCCTCCTCGTAGGTATGAGGATCAATATCCTCAACATCCTCTCCTCTAATATGTCCCACATATCTCTCAAGAGGATATGATATCAGACCTACATAAAGTTGAAACTTGTGTATTAGGTACCTGAACAAACTTGGGCTGTAGAGTGGTGCTTGAGCTTGGTTCTCCAACCTCGCTCAACTCTATCATTCTCCCACTGTCTCCGCCAAGAATGTGTTCTTTCTCAAGGAACACTGCTCTCTTAGCTACAAAGACCTTTTGGTCCTCAAGATGATAGAAATAATACCCATAAGTTTCCTTGGGGTGTCCCACAAATTTGCATCGTTCTGTCCTTGATTCTAATTTATCGGGGTTGTGTCTTTTAATGTGGGCAGGGCAGCTCCAAATCTTAACAACCTTAAGATCAGGCTTCTTCCCTTTCCATATCTCATATGGTGTAGACACTACCGACTTAGTTGGAACTCTGTTCAAAAGGTAAGCTGCGGTCTCTATGGCATATCCCTAGAATAAGATGGGTAGGTCAGCGAAACTCATCATGGACCGTACCATATCTAATAACGTACGATTTCTCCTTTTAGAGACACCATTGAGCTGAGGTGTATAAGGAGGTGTCCATTGGGATAATATTCCATGGTCCTTGAGGAACTGAGTAAACTCTGTACTTAAGTACTCACCTTCTCGATCTGATCGAAGAGTTTTGATACTCTTTCCAGTCTGGTTCTCTACCTCATTCTTATACTCTCTGAATTTCTCAAAAGCCTCGGACTTGTACTTCATTAAGTACACATATCCATACCTTGAGAAATCATCAGTAAATGTAATGAAGTAGGAGTAACCTCCAATGGCATGAGTTGACATGGGTCCACATACATCACTATGTATGAGTTCCAACAGCTGAGTGGCTCTCTCTCCAGTTCCACTAAATGGAGAGTTGGTCCGTTTTCCACGAAGGCAAGGCTCGCAAGTTGCATATGACACATAGTCAAATAGATCTAGATATCCATCATTTAGCAACTTTTGAATCATTCCCTCATGGATATGACCTAGCCTACAATGTCATAGGTATACACTGTTCACCTCCTCTCGTTTCCTCTTAGACACTTACATTCATGATATGTGGAGTAGTGTCTTGCATAAACAAACCTTTATGCAATATTCCTCTCGTCAATCTCCCCTCAGCTTTGCTAGAATTTACAATAAATTGTAGATGTGATAAGCAAAATTGGTATCCAATACCAATGCACTATCACAAATATCTAACAATTGGAGATTGATCATGAATGTACCTGAAGCTTCACCAAGCTTCTTGTTTCGCCCTTTCTGCAAGGTACTCTTTGCAGTTCCTCTTCCAGTGCCCATCTTTACCATAGTGGAAGCATTGGCCTTTGTCCTTTACTGGGTCTTTCTTAGCAACCTTTGCTTTACCTGGTCTGCCCTTGCCCTTTCCCTTCTTAAGGGACCTTTCTACTTTCCTTTTCTTTTTGGTCTCACCAGTGTAGAGAACTAGCTTCTCTTTCTTAATAGTACTCTCTGCCTCCTTCAACATATTGAGGAGCTCTGGGAGAGTCACCTCAAGCTTGTTCATATTAAAATTCATTCTGAATTGTGAAAAGGAATCTGGTAGGGACTGAAGTACAATGTCCACACACAAGTTATCCTCTAGGACCATTCCTAGACCTGTGAGTTTCTCTATCCACTCAATCATCTTTAGGACATGGTTCTGAACCAGTGTCCCCTTAGTCATCCTAGCGCGGAAGAGGCTCTTAGATATCTCATATCGCTGAGTCCTTCCCTGTTCCTCAAACAATTTACGGACATGTAGGAGAATGGATCTGGCATCCATCTTTTCATATTGTCTCTGTAACTCAGGAGTCAAAGAGCCCAACATATAGCACTGAGCAAGAGTGGAGTCATCAATGTACTTCACGTAGCGAGCGATCTCATCCTCGCTTGCCCCTTCTTCGGGCGTAGGCATCACTATATCAAGGATGTACATGATTGTCTCCGCTGTGAGAACAATTCTCAAGTTACAGAGCCAATCCGTATAATTTTGGACCAGTGAGGCGGTTGACATCAAGTATGCCACGTAAGGGATTTAAAAGCGACATTTTCTGAAAATAAAGATGCAGCAGAAATGAATAACATGTAGATTTTGCAACAAATAAACTATCAAGATATGGACTTCTATCTTAATATGATCCCACTATTTTACTAACGAGTCACACGACACCCTCAGCACGTGAAACGGAAGTCTCCGGCAGACTTCTAGTGGGGATCAGGATCCAATCAGCGTCTTAGTGTAACCTCGAGGGACTTGACCAATCACACTAAGCCTAAAAGGTAGGCAACTCTTGCTGATCACAACTCCTTATGATTCCCGTCCTATTCGGCCTCCGAATCACCATGGCCTCGAGGGACTCGACCAACCATGATGCTCGGTTAAGTGAACACCTTCGTTACAAGATGAGTCTGATTTGATGATATACCCTCGAGGGACTCGACCAAGTATACCATGCCCTCAGGTCACCGGTGACATCTCTATGTCGTAAGCAAGATAGCGAATCGCGATATAGGTGAGTCTCGAGGGACTCGACCAACTCAACCTACACCGAGAATCGGTTCCCACTTAGAACGATGGAAGGCCACGTGGGTCAATCTAATTGCCTCACGTTTACCGACTTAATATTATCGAGAGATGTTTCTAAGATTTGGTCTCCTAATATGACATGTCACACATATACATATTTAATATATATCTACATCGCATGTAAATATATATACTTATCTAGTATGTGTATAATCAATTACACCAGATGATCATGGACCACAACCTAATGTGATTAGGCCTGAGCCAGTATGCCTAATCACTTACATCAAGATCTATGTGTGCAACGGTGCATCTCTATGCCCTGTGATCATCCATCTCGTCCTCGTCGGCTCCGTCAACATCTTGATGCATCTTCATGCATCGCGATCGTTGGTCTCGTGGGTCCCGCTATCGCATCCACACTCCCGCTGCGCCTCCTCATGTGATTACAACTTAATCATAGGCACGCAAGCCCGATAATAAACGAGAAATATAATGGAGGCTCGTAGACCTCAATAATAATAATCGTAAGTACACACATCACACAGTCCATGATCATCCGTCCACACATCATACATCATATGTATAAATAATCATCATCATGTAGGACTACTATATAATAATAAAAATAATAATCAACTAAACCTTTTAATTAATTAATATTTTCTGAAATCAGGGACATGTAGGGAATTTCTGAATTTATAGGGGTATTTTCATAATTTGGACAAAGACAGAAATTGGAATTTCTTAAATTCCGAGGGGCAAAACTGTCTTTTGCCCAGAAAAATCCTAATGCCCTTTCCCCTTTTCGCTGCTGCCGCCGTCGCCACCCTCCCGGCGGCGGCCTGTGCGGCGGGGCGAGGGCACTACCATCGCCTGCAGGCGGCACGCCCGCTGGCGGCGCTGCCGCTGCGGTTGGGCGGCCTTCGGGCGTCGCTGCCTCCGCAGGCGGTGCTGTCCCGCCGAGCGGCCGCCCCTGTGGGGGTGGGGTTTCGCCCGCGGGAGTAGCGGCGGCAGGCATCGCTGCCCTGCGGCGGCAGACGCCGCTGCCCTGCGGCGGCAGGCGCCGCTTCCTTGCGGCGGCAGGCGCCGCTGCCCTGCGGCGCCTCTGCCCGTGGGCTGCCAGCCCCGCCGGCAGCAAGCTGCTGCAAGCAGGCCGCCGGCCGGCTGCTGCAGACGCAGCCCCTGTGCTGCCCGCCTTCGACTGCGCTTCACGTACGCAGATCGAGGGCAGCAACTGTTGCTGCCCTTTCTTGCTTTTGCGTCAACGATTTTGACGTCAATATTTTTCCTAAACACAACACACGCAGTTCAAAACCAATCATTCGCACGAACAACCTGGCTCTGATACCACTGTTGGGAAATCTTGGGGGCGACATCACATGCGCAACGAAAGAACAAGAGAACAAAATCCCCGATTCCCAAAGAGATGTTCGTCGTCGTGCGAAGATTGGTACGCAAAAATCCGCGAAACATGAAACTACGTATAGAGTAGATTGTGTTACCTAGGGAGATCGTATATCCCTGTTTCCTTGCAGATTCTTAGGAGAGGGTGAAGAAGGTCAAGCGTCCTCCTCTCTAGCGGTGATCCACACAACAGGGTTGCGATGACGCTCCTCAAAACTCCAGGCCTGATTTGAGGTGGAGAGGGAGAGGAGAATAGGAAAGGCAAGCAAAGGCTCTAGCCTATGAGGCTCTGAATCCCTCCTATTTATAGAGGTCACCTGTCAAACCCTAAACCCTAATGGGTCCTCCCCTAGTGGGTATTGGATCTGCATCCAATAAGACAAGGGCTCCGTCGGATATCTCATATCTGAACCTCTACTCATCGCAATGCCTACCATATGTGTGTGACCCTCTAGGCCCAATATCGAGCTGGCCGTGAGTCATACCTATCAGAACTCCTTCTAACTCAGTGAATTATTATCTCTGTAATAATTCACTTGACTCATCGACTACGGAAGTACTAGGCCACTACGCCGTAGTCCCCAAACGATACAGGGGAATCCAATCCATTGGACCTGTCTGTCCTTGGTTACCGTGTACCTATAATCCCTCATCCATCTAATATCCCAGAGATCGTATATCGAGCATGGTGTTGTCAGACCCATACGGTTTCTACTCGAGTCTCACTCTAATCGGATTCTCCCGAAGAACTCTTTCTCTCTCAACCCGAATGACCCTGGCCAGGGATTTGTCTGAGCAAGAACACATGGGATATTCCTCTCATGATGCCGAGAGTGGATGATCCTCTATCGACACTCAATAACCCTCGTAAGGTCGACTACCACTCCCAATGACCAGCTGTACTAGATCTGGGATAGCCAAACCTATAAGTCTGGTATCAAAGAGTGGAGCACTCATACAGGACATCCTTGGTGTCTCAAGTTTAAGGACCAGATACACCACTAGGACCATAGAATCGCTATATGACAATAAGGCATCATCAACCATCCAGCATTCCGTAAGCGGATCAATCAGTGAACTCATTCTCCAATGAGCACCTGTACTGTATCCCTAGTGTCCCTACACGAGCAGCTATGAGACCAGCTGCATCCATCATATGGACGGGTATACAGCACACCAGTCTATCCGGTTATCACGATGTCCCTCTCGTGTAACCTATGACCGGGATTATTTAGGATATGTGTTTAAAGGTGAATCGATCTTATTATCGTGATCTCATCACGATTCGATTCTCATTGCACAAATCCAAGGACATCATAATATATGTATGCATTTATGCAATAGTTATAAAGTGATATACACCAAAATATAATAAGCAAAAAGATTCTGTATCAAGTCACACGTGCCATCACTTACGTGATTGGCTTGCTGGGCACTTATGACTAGCACTTAGAGCTTAAAATTGTTGTAAAGGCCAAAAGTTCTTCTCCCTCTTTTCTTCCAAGTTCTGAGTTATAAAGAGAGGAGAGAAAATTCTGTAAGGGTTGTCTCCTAAGCCCGTCAAAAGGAGTGAAACTGTAAAAGGGTGGTTGGCCTTCGCCTATTGAAGGAAAGCCTCTAGTTGACGTCGGTGACCTCGTCGGTGGAGGAAGCCAAAAGTGGAGTAGGTCAAGATTGACCGAACCACTCTAAATCTCGGTTTGCATTTACTTTGAGCATCTTATCTTTACGACAAACCTCCTCAATGGCTTACTGCCTTCTGTGTTTTTTTACGAACGTGTTTCAAAGTTTAGTGCTTTCCGAATTGGGGTTGAAGACGCTAATCAGTTTTATCATACGAACGTCATATTTTAGTTTGCGCTTATGTTCTGATTTCCATTATAACTGCAAACTACCTTTATATCTTTGCTCTAACTGTATCTCACCTTATCTTAAGTTAAAGTGGTTTACGAATCAGCTTTTATACCAAAATTGCTTTTATCGTACGAACGTCATACTTCAGTTTGCGCTTATATTCTAATTTCCATCATAACTGCAAACTGCATTCATATCTTTGCTACATCTCTCCTAGTCAAAAGTTGAAGTGATTTACGAATCGGCTTTCTTACCAAAATCACTTCTATCGAATGAACGTAGTTTTTTATTTTAATCGTAGAAGGTTTTCTGCTGCACTAATTCACCCCCCCCCCCCCCCCTCTTAGTGCTCTTGATCCTAACAATTGGTATCAGAGCGGGGTTAACTCTCTAACGGATTAAAACCCAAGAGAGATGGCATACGCCGGAAACCAAGAGGGCCATTCTATTACACGTCCACCCATGTTTAATGGGACGGACTACACCATTTGGAAGACCCGAATGAGGATCTTTCTTATTTCTATGGATTTTGAACTTTGGAATCTTATCGAAAATGGATTTTTGAAGTCTTCTCTTCTAATGATCGATTGGAATGAATTGGAGAAGAAGGCTTTCGCTCTTAATGCAAAGGCTATGAATGCCTTATTTTGTGCACTTGATAAAAACGAATTTAACCGTGTTTCGGTTTGTGAAATCGCATTTGATATTTAGCATACACTCGAAGTGACTCACGAAGGCACAAGTAGAGTGAAAGAGTCAAAAATCAATCTTCTGTTACATTCTTTCGAACTTTTCCGGATGAAACCGAGTGAGACCATTAGCGACATGTTTACCTATTTCACGGATGTCGTCAACGGTCTAAAAGGACTTGTAAAAAGTTTTTCGGATTTTGAGCTCGTAAATAAGATTCAAAGATCCCTTCCTAAGAGTTGGGATCCTAAAGTCACTGCTATTCAAGAGGCAAAAGATCTAAGCAACTTCCCTCTTGAAGAACTAATCGGGTCATTAATGACCTACGAGATGACTTGCAAAGCTCATTAAGAGCAAGAAGACATCCTTCCAAAGAATAGGAAGGATATGGCACTTAGAACTTCAGAAGACCACTTGAGAGAAAACTCAAGTGATGAGGACTGTGACGATGACTTGGCACTTCTAACAAGAAAATTTAAAAAATTCATTAAAAGAAACAAGTTTAAGAATGACGCAAAAAATAAACTTGAACCCAAGAATGACTAAGTTATTTGCTATAAGTGCAAAAAGCCGGGACACTACAAGAGTGATTGTCCCCAAGCCAAAAAGAGAACATTAAAGAAGAAGGCGCTCAAAGCAACGTGGGATGACTCGAGCGCGTCCGAAGAAGAGGAGTCCAACACCGAGCAAGTTACTCACTACGCCTTAATGGCCATCGGAGAGGAGGTAACGAATTTAATAGATGCAGATTTATCATTTGATGAATTATTAAATGCCTTCCATGACTTATTTGATGAATGCAAGATTATTAGTAGAAAATACAAATTGCTTAAAAAGGAGCATGACAGTCTTACTTGTAATTTTGATAAGTTAAAAGCTGAATATAATGATAGTTTAGGCTCATGCATAAAATGCCATGATTTAGAAACTCTCCAAAAGGAAAACTTGCTACTTAAGGACACCTTGAAGAAATTCAAGGTTGGTAGCAAGTCATTGAACATGATCCTTGCAAACAAGGGTCACGTTCCCAAAGGAAGTGGAATTGGATTTGTGAGAAGTCCTCACCAAAATTCAACCACCTTCATAAAAGGCCCCATCTTACATGTTCGACATCAACGCAAATGTAACTTTTGTTGCAAACTTGGACACAAAACGCATTATTGTCCATTCAAGAAAATTAGTCCGAATAAATTAATTTGGGTTCCTAAAGGAACCATGACAAATTCTATGCAACATGATAAACAATATAGATCTATTTTTGAGGCACCCAAAAGCAAATGGGTTCCTAAAAATCATCCTTTCTTGTAGAAACCTATACCATCGCAAGCTAGGAGCAAGAGATGGTAGCTTGATAGTGGATGCTCAAGGCATATGACCGGAGATCCATCTCAATTCTCTAAGCTCACTAGTATAGATGAAGGCTATGTCACCTTCGGAGACAACAAGGGTAAAATCATTGGCAAAGGAACCATAGGTAACAAATCCAACTTCTTTATCGAAGATGTTTTGTTAGTTAATGGTTTAAAACATAACTTCTTGAGCATTAGTCAATTATGTGATAAAGGATACATTGTTATATTCGAATCTAATGCTTGCATCATTGAAAAACTACACAAAAACATGTCTATGATTGCATTAAAACAAAATAACGTATACACTATTGACATCAATGATTTGTGTAATGAAATGTGTTTTTCAGTTTTGAATGAGGATGCTTGGCTATGGCATAGAAGATTAGGTCATGCTAGCATAAAACTAATCACTCAAATATCATCTAAAGAACTTGTAAGAGGAATTCCTCATATCAAGTTCATCAAAGATAATGTATGTGATGCTTGCTAATTAGGTAAACAAATTAAGGGTAGTTTCAAATCTTAGAATCAAATAAGCACCTCTAGGCCCTTAAAATTGATACATATGGACTTGTTCGGACCAATCTCTACATCAAGTCTAGGAGGCAGCAAATACTCCTTCGTCATTGTAGATGACTATAGCAGATATACATAGACTTACTTCTTAAAACAGAAAAATGAATGCTTTAGATATTTTACCAAGTTTTGTGAACTTGTTCAAAATGAGAAGGGGTCTATGATTTCGTCAATTAGAAGTGATCACGGTGGAGAATTTCAAAACCATGATTTCCAAGAATTTTGTGAACTCAATGGATACAACCATAATTTCTCTACTCCAAGAAATCCTCAACAAAATGGAGTAGTAGAAAGAAAAAATCGAAATTTACAAGAAATGGCAAGAACCTTGTTGAATGAACATAGCCTACCCAAATATTTTTCGGCCGAAGCCGTAAACACCGCATGCTATATTTTGAATAGAGTTCTGGTAAGACCCTTACTCACCAAAACTCCTTATGAGTTATGAAATAACAAAAAACCCAATGTTTCATATTTTAAAGTCTTTGAGTGTAAGTGTTTTATCTTGAATGAAAAGGATAACTTAGGAAAATTTGATGCTAAATCCGATGAAGGAATCTTTCTTGGTTATTCTTCGGTTTCTAAAGCTTTTCGTATCTTCAATAAAAGAACCTTAATTATTGAAGAATCCATTCATGTTGTTTTCAATGAGATTTCCGAAATTAAGAAAAATGATTTTGATGATGATGTTAATTTTGATTCCTTGAATTTAAATGAAACCCCATCTCCAACTAGCAACTTGGATGCATCCACTTCCGAAATATCCTTACCCAAGGATTGGAAGTATGTAGATGCTCATCCTAAGAAGCTAATCTTAGGAGACACATCAAAGGGGGTTCAAACACGATCTTCTCTTAAAAATTTTTGTGCAAACGCCGTTTTTCTCTCCCAAATTGAACCCAAATGTGTTGACGAAGCCATGAAAGATGATTCATGGATTATCGCAATGCAAGATGAATTGAATCAATTTAAGAGAAATGAGGTGTGGAAGCTTGTTCCTAGGCCAAATGACCATTTAGTTATTGGTACTAAATGGGTCTTTAGAAACAAGCAAGATGAAAATGGTATCATGGTTAGAAACAAGGCTAGATTAGTGGCCAAAGGTTTCAACCAAGAAGAAGGTATCGATTATGAAGAAACCTTCGCTCTTGTGGCTCGATTAGAAGCCATAAGGATGCTCCTTGCCTACGCTAGTAGTAATAATTTTAAGTTATTTCAAATGGATGTTAAAAGCGCTTTTCTTAATGGCTTTATTTCCGAAGAAGTCTATGTTGAACAACCTCTTGGATTTGAAAATAATAGCCTCCCTAATCATGTGTTTAGATTAACTAAAGCTCTCTATGGTTTAAAACAAGCCCCGAGGGCTTGGTATGAGAGACTTAGTTCTTTTCTTATTGAAAATGATTTTACAAAAGGCAAGGTTGATACTACATTATTCATCAAGAATTTTGAAAATAATTTTCTCATTGTTCATATTTATGTTGACGATATTATCTTTAGTTCCACGAATGAATCTCTTTGTGAATCGTTTGCTAAAACTATGAGTCTTGAATTCGAAATGAGTTTAATGGGAGAATTAACATTCTTCTTAGGCTTACAAATCAAACAACTAAGCAATGACATCTTTATTAGTCAAACTAAATATGCTATGAATTTACTAAAAAAGTTTAATATGAATAACTCAAAGGCTATTAACACTCCTATGAACACCTCCACTAAGTTAGAAATTGATGAAAGTGGAGAAAGCTTCGATCAAAAAACTTATAGGGGTATGATAGGAAGTTTACTTTACCTCATTGCAACTAGACCAGACATCATGCTCAGTGTAGGACTTTGTGCTAGATTTCAATCAAACCCTAAAATATCTCATCTCAAAGCAGTTAAAAGAATACTTAGATATCTTAATGGTACCACAAATCTAAGATTATGGTACCCAAAATCAAAGAATCTTGAGTTAATTACTTATGTTGATGCAGACTTTGCTGGCTATAAACTAGAGAGAAAAAGCACATCGGGAACATGTCAATTTTTAGGACATGCCCTTATTTCCTGGTCATCTAAGAAACAAAACTCGGTTGCACTATCAACAACCGAAGCTGAATATATTGTAGCAAGTGCATGCTGTGCACAAGTTGTATGGATGAAAAACACCTTAGAAGATTATAAAGTTCATCTTAAAAATATTCCCATTAAATGTGATAACACAAGTGCAATATGCTTAACAAAGAATCCTATACAACACTCAAGAACAAAACATATTGATATTAGACATCACTTTATACGAGATCATGTTACTAATCATGATGTAATCATAGAGTTCATTGATACTAAACATCAACTAGCTGATATTTTTACAAAACCTCTAAGTGAAGAGCAATTTGAATTCATAAGAAGAGAATTATGAATGTTTATGTGTCCGAATACATAAACTAGTTAAAATTATTTTTTGGACTTTATTGAATGATTAAATCACTTGATTGCCATTACATGCCTAAATAACATATTGTAAATTATGTGTTGAATACAAAAATGTTTTGTCTTCATGATTGTATTTGAAAATCTGTAGCATAGTCATGTCCGAATGCATGAAAGTGTTCATTTCATTTTCGGATTCGCTTAACAATTGGAATGCTAAAAATCGGATTTTCTCATACACTCTTATGAAAAATATTTTTCTGAAATGATTTGATGAAATGGTTCCTACTTATAAATTTCATCTTGAAATATGGATGATAGTATTTTTACTTGCAAAAAACTGTTTCACACACATATCTTAACTCAAAGTAAACCCACAAATAGCTGGCTTTCCTCCTTCATGCAAAAAGATTATAACAAATAAAAAGGAAGAAGTATTCAAAGCAATCTACGTATCATGCCTTCCTTTATATGCTTGATTTCCTATCACTTACTATTGGAAAATAACATGAACCCAATAAAGGCATGAACAATTATCGCACTTATGCTCAAAATTTGCTTATATTGTTCTCCTGGTATCATAACTACCATGCTTTTTGTTGATGACAAAGGGGGAGAAATATATGAATTGATGCTATAAACATTGATGCTATGATTATGCCATGCTTGCATCACCAAGAGATATATGAACGGATGCTATGATTAATTTGCATTATACCTTGTTTGTATCGTGTCAAGATATCAAACAAAAACTTGCATCGTAATTCTATGAGTTGA
The DNA here is from genome assembly GCF_036884655.1 of Musa acuminata AAA Group. Taxonomy (NCBI): domain Eukaryota; kingdom Viridiplantae; phylum Streptophyta; class Magnoliopsida; order Zingiberales; family Musaceae; genus Musa; species Musa acuminata. The sequence goes on from NC_088335.1 coordinate 26,879,478, forward strand.
TATCTTACCATGTGATGAAATGCAATATTTGCTAAAATATTTGGAATATGTACATCATGTAATGATATCAAAATCTTACTTCGCAGCTTTACATGTTGATATCTTACAATATGATGAATTGCTACTATTACCATCATTCAAACTTGTTATGAAAAATTTGAAAATGAATGTCAAGCCTTAACATCATCTTCAGAGAGATACATCATGATGGGAATCATGATGGGAGTATTGATAAGTTCAAATGATTCTAACTTATCAATATGTCTCTTGAATTCTTAGGTTTTGAATTCAAGAATGACTTATCTCAAGTATGGCATATAGATAGGGGGAGTTAAGGTTAACTCCATTATCAATTGATTGTCATCATCAAAAAGAGGGAGATTGTTGAATCTCGAATTTTGATGTTGAAGTCAATTGTCATTTGTTATCTAATCTATATGCTGAGATAAGTGTGCAGGATTAACTACGATGAAAGTAAGACATGCAGCAGGAGTTGCGCCGAAGTCAAGACAATGATCACGTTGGGAGTTTGAGAGTTCGACGGAAGTTCGGACAGTCGTCGGAGGTTCTGCGGGAACAAATCCAAGAAGTCCATAAGCTTGCCAAAGAAGCTCGTCGGAACTCGCCAAGTGAATCATCGCAAGTCCAGCAGTTTGCCGGAAGTCCGCAGGAGCATCACCGAGGGTTCATCGGATGATCAACGGAAGTTCGCCGGAAGAAGCGATTGACGCGTCGGAGCAAGTTGCAGTAAATGTCTTAGGGAATATCGTAGTTAGCATAATGATTAAGTTGGAAATAGGAGGTGATCCCATTAACTTAATCTTGGGGCAATTGGGCCCCTAAAAAACCCAAATTGGGCCGAATGGATCAACCCATTCGGACCCTGATTTCTGCCAGGCGGTTGAACCGCCCAAGGCAGGAGGTTGCACCGCCTGGGGTGAGTCTCCGAGCGAGATTGGGACGTGCAACCGCTCCAGCCATGCGGTGGCACCGCTTGGGCTCAGTCTCCGAGCGAGACTGGGCGGTGCAACCTCCCCTGACAAGAGGTGGCACCGCCTGAGCTCGGTCTTCGAGCTCTGCCAAGCGGTGCAACCGCCTCAGTCAGGAGGTGCAACCACCTGAGCTCGGTCTTCGAGCTCTGGCAGGAGGTGCAACAGCCCCTGACAGGAGGTGGCACCACCCAGAGGCTCAGTCTTCGAGCTCTGCCAAGCGGTGCAACCGCTCCAGTCAGGAGGTGCAACCGCCTGATCCCGGAATTCTGGGAATTGATAATTTTGAGCTCTAAATTTGAACTGGGTTGGGGCCTATAAATACCCCACCCATTCAGCACTGAAAGGGCATGAACTTACACCGAAATCTTGATCTTTTTCTATGATTCTTAGAGCTCAAAATTGTTGTAAAGGCCAAAAGTTCTTCTCCCTCTTTTCTTCCAAGTTCTGAGTTGTAAAGAGAGGAGAGAAAATTCTGTAAGGGTTGTCTCCTAAGCCCGTCAGAAGGAGTGAAACTGTAAAAGGGTGGTTGGCCTTCGACTATTGAAGGAAGGCCTCTAGTTGACGTCGGTGACCTCGTCGGTGGAGGAAGCCAAAAGTGGAGTAGGTCAAGATTGACCGAACCACTCTAAATCTCGGTTTGCATTTACTTTGAGTATCTTATCTTTACTGCAAACCTCCTCAATAGCTTACTGCCTTTTGTGTTTTTTTACGAACGTGTTTCAAAGTTTAGTGCTTTCCGAATCGGGGTTTAAGACGCAAATCAGTTTTATCGTACGAACGTCGTATTTAAGTTTGCGCTTACGTTCTGATTTCCATTATAACTGCAAACTGCCTTTATATCTTTGCTTTAACTGCATCTCGCCTTATCTCAAGTTAAAGTGGTTTACGAATCAGCTTTTATACCGAAATCGCTTTTATCGTACGAACGTCATACTTCAGTTTGCGCTTATATTCTGATTTCCATCATAACTACAAACTGCGTTCATATCTTTGCTGCATCTCTCCTAGTCAAAAGTTGAAGTGATTTATGAATCGGCTTTCTTACCAAAATCACTTCTATCGAACGAACGCAGTTTTCGATTTTAATCGCATAAGGTTTTCCGCTGCACTAATTCACCCCCCCCCCCCCCTCTTAGTGCTCTTGATCCTAACACAAATAACAAATGATTTTGGTTGAAAATACTTTATACTCAATGAAACCATCATTGATGAATATGCTTTATGTTTAATAGTTTCTTTGGCTTATATGCTCTATTATGATAAATATTTTGAAAATAAATGAAATCATGTTTGATTTGAAGTAATGCATAATGATCATGCTTAATGATGCATTTTTTGATTTGACATAAAAGTGACTTTAAAAAATGATATATGTTTTGATTTGACATAAATGAAATAGGCATACTTATATGAAATAGTGAAGTGTCATGCTTGACAATTGTATACTTAATGATGCATAAAGTTGTACTAAAAATATTAATATTTTAATACTATGATTTGACGATTTTGAAACATTTTGAAATTGTGTAATAAAAATATTAAACATTTTGAAACTATGTTTTAGTGTCATGCATATTGATCATGCTTAATAAATCTTGAAATTATGCATGATGAATCTTACGATTTATGGATTATTGATTTTTACCATAATGAAAGTACCTTATTGATCTTTGTTGTAATAAATCGTACTCTTTCGGTTTTAAACATGATACACGTTTTTATTTGGCATAAATGAAACAAAATCATATGTTTTCAAAACAATCGAAAAAAGGGAAACATTCTTGAAAATTATTTTGCTCAATCTTATTGATTTTGATGAATCTATTTGTATCATCTTTATGAATCTCTTGGATTTTGATAATGATTTTGATGATTTAAATTTGAATAATTTTTTATCAAATTCACGATCTTGATCTCTTGAAATTTATAACATGAAATCCTTTATGAATCAAGATTGTTTTCTATTTAAAAGGAGATTTGTCGAAATGTTTCATAGTCTTTTAGTATTCATGATCTTGATAATTATGTTTTGAAACTTTATGTAAACCAAGAATGTTCATCATGATTCTTTCTTTGAATATTTAAAGAGGAGAATTTTCTAGATGAATCATGATTTTGATGATTGAATATTTGAAGTGCATGAATTGAGATCTTGCTCTCCTGCTATTCTTTTTGCTATTCACCAAAAAGAAGACCAATTCTAATAAACCATGATATGCTATATGAATTTTATTGTATTCATGAAGTAATATCTCATCACTAATTTTTGTTTATATTCCTTCATGTAATGATATGAATGTATGAAACACTTATGACATGATTTTTTATACAATTCCATGTATTCATGAAATATTTATCTCATCACCCAATTAATTCCTCTTGATACTCCTAATATGATAAAGTGAAATTATGCATGAAATACAAATGGGGAGAAGTTTTGATCATGCATGGTAGGATATAATTTGACAAATTGATACCATTATGATATGAAACATTTATGATTTGCAATGATGCATGCAATACTTGTGCTTTCTAATTATGATGTGATGTATTACATATAATGTAAATCATGATTTAAAATACTATGAGTTGTTGCTAAAATGATGTATTATAAATATTGATTTAATGTTTTGTATCATGAATACTCTAAATGATGAATGTTTGGTATCATGATCAAAATGTTGATAAATAGTTAAAAATTTTAGTATCATGTATGATATCCTCATAATGTTGATCGATTTATTCAATATCGTGCATGAATGAATATAAGGTTTTCGAAAATGTGCATATTCTAATTTGAAAATATGATGATGCACAAATAAAATTGATACTTACCTTTGTCATAATTGATGTAAAGGGTCTTCCCTTCTTTTTGCCAATGACAAAGGGGGAGAAAGAGTTGCTAATATGCTATCTTGAATTGATGTAAAGGATCATCTCAAAAAGAAATTTGCTAGCTTGCACTTTGTTTAGAAAGCAAAAATGACACTTCTCAAAAGAGAAGAAAGAGCTTGCTTTTTTAAACATCTTTAATTTGCTAGCTAGCATAATGTACAATTTGCTATCTTGAACATTACAAAGAAATGCTATCATGCACATCGCAAAAAAAAGCAAATATGCTAACTTACAAATCTTTAAATTTGCTAGCTTGTATATAGTAAAACTTGCATATCGTAAAAATTGCTAGCTTGTAGAGAGAAGCAAACAGTTGCTATCTCAAGAAAAGCAAAAATGCTAAACTTGCACATCTTTAATCGCTACATTGCATGATGATAAAACTTGATATTATATATTTTTTTTCATACAATGTATTGAACTTTTTATCTCTAAACACTTGATACTTGGAATATTTTAAAATGTAATCTTGATAAGAATGTTTCAAGTTGCTCTTTGTGCTATATCTTTTCAAATGAATCATGAGCCTTGATATCATATATTTCATAATATAGAAATAACAAGATTTCTTTGCCTTGTATGCCTTATGTGATGATTGTACATCAATTTGCTTTATTATGAATTATATGAATCTTGATCGTGAACTTGTTAAGAAGAATTTTAATGAACCATGAATCATATCTTTGGTCCTTATTGATATATTTCATGAATTCTTTGCATATTTAGCTTGTTGAATGGTTGAAATTTTTAGCCATTGAATTCTCCCTTTCTTTTTGACTTTGATAAAGGGGGAGAAGGTTTTGCTAGCTTGTGCATTGAAAATGAAAGTAAACTTCCTAGTATGTTAAGGAAGTAAAACTTGCAAGCTTGCACTTCTCAAAAAGAGAAGAAAGATCTTGCCTATCGAAAGAAGCAAAAAGTGTAAAACTTAGAAAACTTGCAACAAAATTGCTCTTGCCATGCTTTGTATCAAAAATAGGTTGATATCCTTAAAAGCATTGCATTAAATTTTTTAGTGTATCGCAGTGTATCACATGTATCACAAATTGAAATTTTTGAGACTATTATCATATCATGTTTAACAATTGATATCTTTCATAAAATGATATCATGATTTATCGCATAATGATAAATTATCATCTCATGATGTATCGCATAATGATATTATGATTTGCGATTGTATCATGTGATCCTTGGTGAATTTTCACATTGATATCCTTTATGAAATGATTTCTTTGCATTATTGTCTTGTATGCATCATGTGATGATTGAAATATTGATTGATGCAAAGTTGATATAAAAGTCTAAATTATTGGTTCCTCTCCTTCTTTTTGACATTGACAAAGGGGGAGAAAGTTATTACTAGCTTGCACACTTGAATGAAGAATTTGCTAGCTCCATCATTGTAATGAAGAAATTTGCTACAAACATCATAAATATTGTTACTTGCAAAGAAAAGCAAAGTGCAATCTTGCACAAAAATTCACGTGTTGAATTGCCATGATTGAACTTAAGAATCTTGCTATGCTTTTGTGCTTATATGTTGTGATGAAAATCTAGTTTCATGTTACAAAAACTTGAATATCTTTTAAAATAGCTAGAGCTACTTCTCCTTTTTGTTGATGACATAGGGGGAGAAGTATATTGATGACTTCACGCATTGAATTGAATATTTTATATATATTTGCATGATGGTTTAAATATTTTTCATAACATGTGATGAATGTTACTTGGATTTGGGATAATCCAAGTGTTCTATCAATGGTATATTGATAGGGGGAGTTTGGTTAAACTCCGGGGAGTTAAGGTTAACTCCGTTAGTCATCAATTAGTTGTCATCATCAAAAAGGGAGAGATTGTTGAATCTCAGATTTTATTGATGAAACTAATTGATTGTGTTTAGTTGTTTAACTGCATTTTGAGTGATGCAGGTCTACTCGATCAAGATTAGACAGTTAACGCAGGAGGAATTGACATTACGCCGGAGGAGATCACGTTAGGATATTGGATGGCAGAAGACTTCGGACGTCGGGCATCGGGCCAAGAGCGGAATTGCACTAAAAATATCGGGGTTGCAGAGGTCAACTGCCGATTGGGCAACAAGCCACAAGAGAGGACGATGCGCTGAAGAATCAGATGAAGCACCAACCAAAGACGTGCCGGGCAACAGAATGTTAATTCGCATTGTAATAATTGTCTAGATCGGAGTAGAGTTTTGGCTTGTGTGTGCAGGATTAACTACGATAACGACGAAGACATAAAGAGAAATAAAGTGTCAGAGTCAAGTGCGAAGGATTTGTTGCGAGTTCGAGAGTTCGACGGAAGTCCGAAGGTTCGTCGGGAATGCTGCCGGAACTAGCCGAGAATGAGTAGGGAGCTTGCCGAAGGGTTTTTCAGAAGCTCGCCAGAAGGTTCGTTGGAAGTTCGCAGAGCTCGCCAAGAAAGATCGGAGCTTGCCGAAGAAGCTCGTTGGAACTCGCCAAGATCAAATCGTGAAGTCTAGGAGCTTGCTAGGAGTCCGCATAATGGTTTCCGAGAGTTCGTCGGAAGACCGTCGGAAGTTCGCCGGAAGCTCGCCGGAAAAAGTCTTGACTTGCGGACTTTGTAATAGCTTAGGAAATGTCTTTAAATTCATAGTTAGCACATTAATTAGGGTTAGGATTAGGTGTTAATCCTATAACCCAAGTAGGGGCAATTTGGGCCTGAATTCGGACTGGTTTGGGCCAAGTTTGGAGCCCAACCAGTGAGCTGAAATAGTGTAGGCGGTGGCACCGCCCAGAACCCGAGAACTGAGTGGTGGCACCGCTGGACTGAGTGGTGGCACCGCTGGACTGAGCGGTGGCACCGCCCAACACCCGAGAGGTCGGGCGATGGCACTGCCATCGACAAGCGGTGGCACCGCCAGCCTCGAAAACCCAAGAGAATTCAAATTTTGGAGCCCAAATTTGAATCCTCTTGGGGCCTATAAATACCCCTCAATTCTCAGCAGAGAACACAACCTTTGAAAAGCAAGAGATTAAGATAAAAGTCTTAGCAAAGCCTTTAGCAAGTTTTTGTTTTCAATAGCTTGAGTGTTCACCTCCCTCTTTCTCTTTGAAAATTTATAAGAGTGTGAACCACTTGTAAAAGGTTGTAAGAGAGGTATTTGTCCTTCCACTTCAAAGTGATTTGCTAGTGGAAGTTGGGAGCCTCTTCGAAGAAGGCTTAGCAAGTGGATGTAGGTCATTTTGACCGAACCACTTTAAATTAGTGTGTTCTCTGGTTTGCATTTACTTATTGCTATTTACCTTACTGCAAACCTTCATATGTGCTTTACTTCCTCATTACTTTTGCTACACACCTTTACGAACACGCTTTCAAGATAAGCACTTCCGAGTTCGGTTTTTTATCTTACGAAAGATTTTTCCAAAGCCGAAGTTTTAATCCGCTACATTAATTCACCCCCCCCCCCCCCCCCTCCTCTTAGTGCCTTTCCGATCCTAACACCTTCTAGGCTTGATGTAGAAATTGGTTCGAACAAGTCCATATGGATCAATTGCAACGGTTTAGAGGTGCTTATTTGGTTCTTAGGTTTGAAGCTACCTTTTATTTGTTTTCCTAGTTGACATACATCACATACATTATCTTTGATGAACTTGATATGAGGAATTCCTCTTATAAGTTCTTTAGATAAAATTTGAGAGATTAGTTTCATGCTAGCATGACCTAATCTCCTATAACAAAGTCAAGCATCGTCATTTAAAATCGAAAAACATATTTCATTACAAAGATCATTAATGTTGATGGTGTATATATTATTTTGTTTTAGAGCAATTATATATGTGTTTTTGTGTGTTTTTTCTATAATACAAGCATTAGATTCAAATCTAACAATATATCCTTTATCACACAATTGACTAATGCTCAAAAGATTATGCTTTAAGCCATCAACTAACAATACATCTTCAATAAAAAAGTTGGATGTGTTACCTATAGTTCCTTTGCCAATGATTTTACCCTTGTTGTTGTCTACGAAGGTAACATATCTTTCGTCTAGGCTAGTGAGCTTAGAGAATTGAGATGGATCTCTGGTCATATGCCTTGAGCATCCACTATCAAGGTACCATCTCTTGCTCCTAGCTTGTGATGGTATACGTTTCTACAAAAGAGGATGATTTTTAGGTACACATTTGACCTTGGGTGCCTCAAAAATTGATTAGCTTAACTTATCATTTTGCATGGAGTTCTTTACATTCCTTTAGGAACCCAAATCAATTTATGTGGACTATACTTCTTAAATGGACAATGATAAGCTACATGTCCAAGTTTACAGCAAAAGTTACATTTGTTTTGGGGTGAAATATGCAAGATAGGGCCTTTAACAAAGGTGGTTGGATATTGGTGAGAGCTACTCACAAATCCGATTCTACTTTTTTTATGAATGTAACCTTTATTGGCAAGGATCATGTTCAAGGACTTGCTACCAACCTCAAATTTTTCTAAGGTTTCTTTGAGTAGCAAGTTTTCCTTTCTAAGTGTTTCTACTTCATGACATTTCGTACATGGAGCTAAACTATCATTATGCTCAACTTTTAATCTATCGAAATCACTAACAAGAGAAGCATGCTCTTTTTTTAACAATGTATATTTTTTACTAATCAATTTGCATTCATCAAATAAATCAAGAAAAATATTTAATAGTTCATCAAAGGATAAATTTGCATCAAATGAACTACTCACCTCATCTCTAATGGTCATTAGTGCATAGTGAGCAACTTGCTCAGTGTTGATAGGCTCCTCTTCTTCAGATTCACTTGAGTCGTCCCATGTTGCTTTGAGAGCCTTCTTCTTTGGTGCCCTCTTCTTGGCTTAGGGACATACGCTCTTGTAGTATCCCGGCTTCTTGTATTCGTAGCATATTACTTTATCTTTCTTGGGTTCAAATTTATGTTTAGTGTCATTTTTAAATTTATTCCTTCTTATGAATTTTTTGAATTTCCTTGTTAAGAGTACCAAGTCTTCATCACTTGAGTTTTCTTTCAAGTGATCTTCTTGGGTTCTTAATGTCATATCCTTCTTGTTCTTTGGAAGGGTGTCCTCAAGCTCTTCATGAGCTTTACAAGTCATCTTATAGGTCATTAGTGACCCAATTAGTTCTTCAAGAGAAAGTTATTTAAATCTTTGGCCTCTTGAATGGCCGTGACTTTAGGGTCCCAACTCTTTGGAAGGGATCTTAAAACTTTATTAACGAGTTCAAAATCTGAGAAACCTTTACTAAGTCCTTTTAGATCATTGACAACATCGGTAAATCGGGTATACATGTCTCCAATGGTCTCACTCGGTTTCATCTAAAATAATTCATAAGTGTGCACTAAAAGATTAATTTTTGACTCCTTCACTCTACTAGTGCCTTCAAGAGTCACTTTGAGTGTGTGTCAAATATCAAAAGCCGTTTCACAAATCGATACTCGATTAAACTCGTTTTTATCTAATGCACAAAACAAGACATTCATAGTCTTGGCATTTAAAGTGAAAGTCTTCTTCTCCAACTCATTCCAATCATTCATTGGAAGAGAAGACTTTTGAAAACCATTTTTGACAATGTTCCAAAGCTCAAAATCTATTGAAATTAGGAAGATCCTCATTCTAGTCTTCTAATATGTGTAATCCATCCCATTGAACATGGGAGGATATGTAATTAAATGACCCTCTTAGTTGTTGGCAAATACCTTCTCTCTTAGGTTTTAAACCAAACGAGAGTGAACCTTGCTTTAATACTAATTATTAGGATCAAAAGCGGCACTAAGAGAGGGGGGGGTGAATTAGTGCAGCGAAAAACTTTCACGATTTCAAAGTCTATGTTTCTATTAAAACTGATTCCGACAAAAATCATTTCATAAGGAGTTTAACTTGAAAGCATATGTGAGTGTAGAGAAGGCAGTAAGAAGGTAATGTAGCTTGCAGTAATGAAACTTGCACAAATTGAAAAGCAAACTAGAATTTCGAGTGGTTCGGTCTTTGTGACCTACATCCACTTTCGAATTCCTCCTCCATCGAGGTCACCGGTGTCCACTAAAGGCCTTCTTTCAATAGGCGAAGACCAACCACCTCTTACGGCGCTTTCTCCTTTTCACGGGTTTAGGAGAGAACCCTTATAAGTCTCACACCTCTCTTGAATGATCTCAAAACTTAGAAATGGAGGAAGAGAACTCTAGCACTTGTTTACAACACTTTTACACCCCAATAACTCAAGATTATCTCAATGTTTTTCATGCCCTTTCATGCAGAAAAGGGTGGAGTTTTTATAGGCCCCAATGGCTTTAAAAATAGAGCCAAAAAGTGTCTAATCCTGGATTTTCGGGGTCCTGGCGGTACCACCTCTTGACACCTGACACTGGGTGGTACCACCGCCCAGTCTGGCCAGTACCACCACCTGACAGGGGTGGTACCAATGCTGGCAGCAATAATTGCCAACGGTACCACCACACAAAAATCCTAGGGGGCACTGCTTTCCAAGCAGTGCCACCATCGGCCCTAGCGGTGCCCCCGCCGGCCAAGAATTCAGGGGCTGAATTGAGTGCTCAATTCGGCCCAATTGAGAGCCCAATTGGCCCCTAATTAAGTTAGTAGGATCACTTCCTAATCCTAACTAATTTA